>NC_143559.1:88037500-88650714 GCF_054136105.1 Typopeltis vanoorti
TCGTTAGAACAAATGGCTCTGGCTCTGTGTGTCAGTGTTTTTAAAATGCCGTACTGTTGGACTGGATGATGATGTGATTGTTTATGTAGGTATCTTCCTGTGTGTGTAGGCTTCCTGTAAATAGAAAAAGATAGTGATCCATCTGAAAGGCGGGTGACTAATGTGTCAAGAAATGGTAAACAGTTATTTGATTCTTTTTCTACTGTGAAGTGAATTTTGGGGTGTTGGCTGTTTAGGTAGGTGACAAAAGCATCCAAAGTGTCTTGTCCATGGGGCCAGATGGCAAACACATCATCTACATAGCGCAACCACACTAGTGGCTTGTATGTAGCTGTGGTAAGTACTTTGTTTTCAAAGTGTTCCATGTAAAAATTTGCTAACGGGGGGGAGAGGGGGGAACCCATAGCGGTACCATTAATCTGTTTGTAGAATTTCCCCCCCCATGTAAAGTAACCTGCATTCATGGTAAATTGAAATAATTCAAAAATATCTGGGGGAAATTTAGACTTGATTAATTCAAGTCTAAATTTCTGTCTCCCAAATTTTTGGCATTAATTTGCCAAAAATTTGGGAGACAGTTATCCTAAGAAAAATTCCTGGATAACTGCTTTTTTTTTTTTTTTTTTTTTTTTTTTTTTTCGTTAGAGGGCGCCAAAAATAGGACTTTAGATCTTTTGTCTTTCTGCAATTATATTGTTTCACTCACTGTCGCGTTTACATGTGTGTTGTGCTCTGATGATGCTGATTTGAAAATCGGCGAAATATTAGCGTTAATAAAACATCCTTGTTGATAAAAGTGTTTGTGGTGTTGTTAATACCGTGAAAAAATAAGTAATGAATAACCAGCAACGCCTAAGCTTATCTGTTAGTTTGAATACAATCTTATATCGAAAATGCGTTGTATAAGTACTGCATTCAACAAGGGTTACTACAATTTGTAGACCGCGTTGTATAAATACCACGTTATACAAGTGTTACCTGTATATAATTGGTACTGGTCTTACAATTGTACTTTATACATCGTTACCTTTGTTTTTCTTGAGATCAGATATGATTTAGGTGTTTCCTAAGTCCACAAAAGCATCTATTTGCAGAAAGAATATGTCTCTAAATCTCAGTACTGATATCATTTTAACAATTAACTTCTGATCCCAAGTATATAAAACTATGTACAATTTCAAATTTATAGGAACCAATTTCAATTTGAGAAGGATTATCATCATAAATCTTTCTAGTTATTGGCATATACTTTGTTTTTTCTCAGTTAATCTGCAAATTAATCTTCTTTGTTGTCTTTTCTAAACTGATGAAAGTTTCTTCCATTGCTTTTCGTGTCCTTCCTATAAAAGCAATGAAAGAAACTTTCATCAGTAAAGAAAGGGCAGCATATGCCATAATTTGTACCAACTTGTAGAAAATAGTTCCCTTGTATTAATGACAATGTGGTCTGAAAAGTTCTGAGCCTAACAATGGAAAAATGAATTTATAATTTCAAAATTATTTTTACTTTTCAACATAATCTCCTTAAGACTAATACAGGGTGTTCGGGATAAATTTGACAGTTTCGTAAGGAAAAAGAAAATCTTCTTTGTATCTATTAAATTTAATGAATTGACAAAAAAACATTACAGGCAGAGTTAATTACAATACTATCAACAAGATTTACTCAAAATAACCACCATTAGCATCGATCACAGCTTCAATTCTGCTTCGGAACCTCGAACAAGCTGATGCTACAGTCTCCCTGGGAAGGGCCGCAAAAACTGTTTTAATTTTATCCATTAACTGGCTTTTGTATTACTGGAAGTGCGATTGGTGTCTTTTTCAACTGCGCCCCATACAAAATAATCCATGGGGTTAAGGTCTGGGGAGTTTGGAGGCCAAACATTTGGACTGGTGAAGTCGTAGAAATTTTCAGACAACCATTTTTGACTTTTCCCAGAGGTGTGGCAAGGGGCCGAATCCTGCTGCCATACATACGGCCTACCATTGGCTACCCTTGTTATCCAGGGCTTGACTACAGTTAGCAACTCCACGAACAAAGCCCGAATTCCAATGCCAGGGTTCTTCAACACCTGTTCCTGCAGATTTGCGAGGAATTCTGCTGTACGAACGCAATCAGATCGTCTGCTAGGGATCTTTCTTCTTGCTACATCCTCGTAGTCACCATTGCAAGTCTCTAGTTCATGCCTGATTGTTTTTACTGTATTCAGGGAGCATTGGGCAGCAGTCGTAATATCCTTATTTTGATGGCGGGCACAAATCATCATGATACAAGTTATTCTCTTCCATGATTCAGGTGGGTTCCAGCTATCCATCCTTTCTGACATCTTGTATATGAATGAAGAAGGGTCCAAACTTTTAAATGAAGAGAAGTGTGTGTTAATACATGTAACTTACGGAAAAATATAATTAATTATAAATATGTCAAATTTATCCCGAACACCCTGTACATTTATTCCAGAGATGCTCCAGCACCATTATCCTGTCCTGTAGTGATTCTCAGTAAGATGCACAAAATACCCCTCTTGATTCGAAGAAAAACTCTGACCAGCAAGGAAGAGTTTTAGTTTTGGGAAGAGACAGAAGTCAGAGGGAGCCAAATCTGGGGAATAGGGTGGACGTTCTAACAACTCATAGTGCAGATACCTTAATTTTCCCATCGCCAAAACACCTTTGTGGGTGGGTGCTTTGTCCTGATGAAAGATGATTTTTTCTTCTGCAAACTGGGTCTTTTCTCATGAATTTTTTCCATTTATCTGGTTAAAAGATCGGAATAATATTCCCCGGTTATTGTTTCACTCTTTTAAAGATAAGTAATAAACAAAATGCCTTTAGCATCCCAACACCGATGCCATAACTTTTCCTGCTGATGGAATCGACTTTGTCTTCTTTGGTGCTGAACAACTGGCTTCTGTCTACTGTTTGAATAATGGTGTGTAATGGTGAATCCAAGTCTAATCCATAGTAATAAATTGACACACAAAATCAGTTTTATTCTTGTTAAAATGCTCCAAGCACAGTTCAGAGATTTTCATGCGAGTGCGTTTTTGATTTCTTTTTGATTCTTAGACGCCCTTCAAGGACGTCTAAAAGTGTAGAAGTGCAGCCTTGAAGAAGTGGATCATCTTCAAGGCTGGTACAGCCATGTTTAAACTCGGAAGCCCATTTCTTAATTTTCAAAAACGAAGGAGAAGAGTGCCCATAAACTTTTATGAACTTCGATTGGATTTCTTTTGCCGTTTTCTTTACAACGAATTTTATAACCCCACAATACTCAATTTTATCCATTTCAAGGGATACAGACAACACTTTTATTTCAGACAACTGTATAAACTATTTGATAGATTGACTTGCAATTTCACATGGATGCTTATGAGAATGTACCAACTTAGAAAAAGAAAATCTTGCAAATAGCGTTGCCATCTATGGTCGAGGCAGAGAACTTTTCAGTCCACCCTCATAAGTTAGATCTATCTATGCTATCATATGCGGCTCTAAAATCTATGAAAAGGTGGTGTGTTTCAATTCCAAATTCATTACATTTTCAAAATAATTGGCAAAAAAATCTGATAATTTGTAGATCTTCCTTGATGGAATACACACTGATAATCGCCAATAACATTCTCTACATAGGAATAAAGTCTCTTAAATAGAATGGTAGAGAATATTTTATAAGCTATGCATAGTAAATTAATTCCTGTATGGTTAGAACATATTATTACATCATATTTCTTATGAATGGGGAATATGATGTGCAGATTCCATTCGTCTGGAATTGTTTCATTAATCCAGATTTTGTAAATAAGCTGACACAGCTGCTTGAAGTATTTTGTACCTGCACTTTTAATTAATTCTGCTTGTATCCTATCCATTTCTGTGATCTTATTGTTCTCAAGTTTTTTAATAGCTGCCTCCACTTCTGCATTTGTTGGTACGGTTTCTATCTACACCTTGAATAAACACTACCAGGCAAAAGGTTGCACTGGTAACAGAGAAACAAAGATCAACATCTTCTAGATCTTGGATCTCTTCCATATCATCTAATTGATTAGATATATTTGAATTCAATAGTTCATTGAAATGCTCTGCCCAGCTTCCTAGTATCATTTCATTCCCACTTAAAATTATACTCTCCATATCCCTACATAACGTTGTTCTAGGCTGTATATCTTTCCGACTAATAAAATATTTAACTTTTGATAAAAAGATCTGCTTTCATTCATACGATGTTCTAATTCCTTAAATTCATCCTCATAATATTTCTTCTTTCTATTCTTATGCACTCATTTTTCTTTATTTCTAGCCAAACGATATTCCTCCACAGTTTTATGAGTGTGGTTCCTTTGCTGCATTTGTTTATGCCTCATTTTGTAATACAGTCACACGTTCACATTCTGCATTCAAACCAATGGTTATACTTAACTCTACTGACTTTTCCTAATACTATGTCTGCAGTTGTCACTATGACATTCCTAAGAGCATCCCAAGCTTCATTAACACTATCACCAATGGCTAAACCAGACAGGTTTTCACCGATTCTCTCACCATATTTGGCTTTAACTTCTAATTCCTTCAATCTTTCCTTATTAAATTTTCTAGCATGGGACCCATATATATATATCTTCATTGCATTAGAGATTCTACTTCTAATCTTTGATATAATCAAATAGTGATCAGAATCAATATTTGCTCTCTATGTTCTAACATCCATCAAATTGGATAGGTGTCTTGCATCTATTAAAAGATGATCAATTTATGATAACCTGAACCACTCTCCAAATATCCTAAGATCTCTATCTGACAATGCCCCTTCCAAATATACAGTGAATATAGAGGACTCCCCCCCCCCCCTAGGCAATTCCGCTCATCTCCTGCCCCATGCAACAACGCCTACACAGCCACTCCCATACAAAAGAAGTTTGGCATTATAACAGTGCCGAGTGGGACAGCCTCCACAACTTCTATGCCTCATTCCCATGGTTGGACTATTGCTTCCGAAACACATGCACCGAACTTATAAGCAAAGTAATCCTCACTGCATGGAAACATACATTCTCGACGGTACTCTGACCTGCCATTCCCTAACTAAACCCTGGTTTTCTAAAAGATGTGCCAAGGCTGTTCACAAATGAAAAACAAAGCATACCATAACTGGCTCAAATCAAGCTCCATCCTCCTTTAGAGCTTATACGCAAGCCCGAAATTAATGCAAAAAAACAATGAATGCTTGCAAAACAGATTTCAAAAGAGCAAAAAGCAGGAAATTAGGAGCCTGTCCAAATGGAAGCCAAGCCTTTTGGTCTCTCACCATAACTTCTGCCCAACACTATTCCTGCTCTTATTATACTCAGATGGCTCTATTGCACATATATCATCACCTACAGAAAACTGACTGCTGTCCTATGTCACCTATATACACTGTCTTACTCCACTGGTATCTATCCCACAGCCTGGAAATTGGCCTATATTCAACACATTCCCAAGAAGAGCAACAAGTCACTGCAGTGCAACTACGATTACCAGCTTTCTGTCTGGACGCACAATATGCGTAGTGCTGGATGGTTCCTTATCCTCTCACCATTCAACTAATGCCATTCAACCATTCAATCAATGACCTGATATATAGTAGGAAGTTGACCTCCAACTCAATACTCAGTTTTGCAAATGACAGCACATTGCACTCCTCCCTTTCTTTTGATAAACCTTCCTCCACACAACTCACCTCAACCTGCAAAACATCAACCAAACTGCCCTCAATTCTGATCTCCAAGCCATACTACAATGGATTCAGATAATCTCGTCAATTTCAATGCTAACAAAACCCAATACTGTCTTATTTCTTAAAAATGAACTATCTTCTCCCAATATTATTTTTGACAACACCCAAATTTCCAGACAATTTGAGATTTCTCTTCTTGGAACTACCCTGACATCAAGCCTCTCCTGGCATAAATGCATCACAACCACTGCATCCTCAGTTTCTAAAAAACTAGATTTCTCTTTCGCTCAAGACTTTACTTCACCCTGAACAGCTGTTAACCTTATATAAATCACAAATTCGCCCAACCATTGAATACTGCTCTCAATATGGGATGGGATCCTCAAAAGTTCCCTCAAAATGCTTGACTCAATACAGAGGAGAACAATCAAACTTATTAATGACCCCATCTCTTACCAACTCACTCCCCCCACTTTCGCACAGACGATCAGTCTCTGCGCTATGTGTATTTTACAAATATTTCTATGGAAAATGTATATCTGAAATAACATCAATAATTCCCTCACTTAGTACTAAGCTCATTTGGAACACATGCAGCTGCGTCTCAACATCCCTTCACAGTGCACCTTGAAACTGACAGAACAAGTTTCTTCTCCTCCTACTTCATCCCTGTAACTGCTGTACTATGGAACAGTCTTCCCCCTGATCCATTTCCCAAGGAATACAATATAAAGCCTTTTAAATCAAATGTAAACAAGTATCTTCTTTCCCAACCCACCACCCATACACGGTACTAATGTACTATAGGTTGATCAACCAACCAACCAACCTCTCGTGTGTGGGCTCAACATAAAAAATTGGTTAAAGGTGTCCCCATTAGGATACTTCCAGGTCATTTTATGAATATCTTTATGATTAAACATTGTACTACCAATAACCATATTTCTTGAAGAAGCAAAGTTGATCAATCTAGTCCCATTATCATTAGTCTCAATATGTAAGCAATATTTCTCAATGGTTGGCCTGTGTCTATCCTCTTTGCCAATCTTGGACATTCCTCATAGATCTTATCTAATTCATTATAAAACAACTCTTTTTCAGTATCATTCTTTTCTTCAATTGGAGCAGGTACACAGATTAACTGTCCTTTAATTCATAACCTACACATTCGAGGTGAGTTTGCTTTGAAGTCCATGATAAGATATTTTATCCTCTTGTTTACAATAAAACCTGTTCCAAACATGTGATCTTTCTTTTGGTAGCTATAAAAAATAATATGATTTTTCTTTTCCATAATCGCCTCTCCTGTCCATTTCATTTCTTGTATAGCTGTAACAAGTATCCTGTATTTATCCAATTACTGCAGCAGCATTTTTAAAGCTCTGAATCGGTAAAGAGAAGGTATGTTCCATGATCCAATTTTCAAACCCTTAAGATATTTGCCATTTTGTCCATCCAGAAGTTATTTCTTTAGATTTCGTAACAAGTTGTTTTTTTCTAGGGTTGGGTCATCAGCCCCACGCCCAATCCCCAACCTGGAGGACCAGGCCTCCGTATTTATGACCCCCAGATACAGGGTGACCCAGCTATACCCAAGAAACTGGGTACCCATTTTAGTTGCCTCAACATGCATGGGCTACAGTGGGGCTATTCTTATTCCCCAGTCACCACACGGAGAATATACAAACATCGTTCAAGAAAAAATTAAAAAGTATGAAAACAAGAACCCAAACTATGGAGATTCAGTGGCAAATTCTGAAGAAAACATTCATTAATACAGCCAGAGAGGCATCTAGTGAGGTTGTCTATAAAGGAAGAATGGAAAATTTCTGAAAAGTAAGTCAGCCTGTGCTCTTAGACAATACAGAGAAAAATATAAAAAAGCAAAGCACTGTGTAAAACTAGCTAAACAAAAGTCATATGAATACCTTGGTAAGACCATAGAAAATAAATATCAGGAAGGTGATAAAATATTCTGGAGGCTATTCAAAAAGCTTAGAAATGGAGGGAAAAAGTAATTAAAAGGAATAAGAGATGACAAATTTAACATGAAAACTGACAATAAAGATATTCTAAATATCTGGAGTGATTACTTTGAAAGATTACTAAATCAAATGAGCAGTGTCAGGATGCAGAATCAAACATGATGGTAGAAAACACTTAATAGGAATGCAGTCAGGAATATATATCAATACGTGAAGTAGAAAAAAAAGTCATCAAAAAACCTGAAAGGGTTGTGGTCATCTTTATGTTAGTCTTTTATTGTAATTTTTTGTTCATCTTAACTCTAACCCAGAAGAAGCCACAAGTATATGCAGCCAAACTACTTGCTTTTGTTTAATTATATTAATAAGGCCAAAAATTTCTGTGTGATTTCCAAACTTCTAGATGCCTTCCCTATATAAGAAAGGCCACAAGAACATGGAATATTATAAATCCAGGATTTTTGTTGAAGGGGTTGTGGTCTTCATGTTAGTCCGTTATTATAATTTTTTATTCATCCTGGAGTAGATGAAATTTGACCAGATATGTGCTCAAATATGGAGGTATAAATGTTTTACAGTGGCTGTACTGCATAATTCAGAAGGCCTGGCCAGAGGATCAAATTCTGAATGACTGGAGTGGAGCTCTCGTATCCATCTGCAAAAGTGAAATAAAGCTAAATGTGAAAATTACAGAAGAATTATCTTATAAAATGTTCCTGATGAAATTTATGTAAGTATACTTAAGAAGAGGCTAAGAAAAATTGTGGAAGGAAAATGTGAAGAACAAGCTGGGTTAAGGCCAAAAAGAGGTTGTCAGGTTCATATTTTCACTTTAAGACAAATTGTTAAGAAATCTTTAAAATATAACAAGGATTTGTATTTAAGTTTTGTAGATCTGAAAGAGGCATATGACAAAGTGCTAAGAGAAAAACTCTTCAAAATGCTACAGTTATATGGTGTAGAGGGGATATTAGATTGAGCAATACATACTCTGTATTTAAGCTGTAAGCCAAAAGTTAGAATTAAAGAAGGTACAAGAAAATGGTTTAACGTTAAATCATGTATGCAACAAGGGTGCACATTATCTCCACTGTTATTCATTATCTATGAGAGTGGTCTGAAAAGTTCTCGGCCTCGAGAACTTTTCACTATCAGCAAGATTTTTTTTTTTCTAAGTTGGTACCTCTATCATAAGCATCCATGTGAAATTGCAAGTCATTCTCTCAAGTAGTTTGTTTTATACAGCTGTTTGAAGCAAAAGTGCTGTCTGTATCCCTTGAAATGGCTAAAATTGAGTATTGTGAAAATTGAGCAGTTATAAAATTCTTCGTAAAAGACGGTTTAATGCCAAAAGAAATTCATTCGAAGTTCATAAAAGTTTATGGTCACTCCTCCTTCGTTTTCGACAATTAAGAAATGGCTGCCAAGTTTAAGCGTGGGTGTCAGCCTTGAAGATGATCCACATGAAGGATATTCGAAAAATGTAACAACACCAGAAATTATTGATCAAGTGCATGATATGGTATTGGATGACTAGCAAGTCAAAGTGTGTGAAATTGCCAGATTATAGGCATTTCAAAAGAATGTGAAGGATATATTTTGCATGAAGAATTGCAAATGAAAAAGTTTTGTGCAAGATAGGTGCCGTACTTGCTCACAGCAGATCAAAAACGCACTCGTATGAAAATCTCTGAACAGTATATGGTATTGGATGACCGGCGAGTTGAAGTGCATGAAATTGCTCAGACTATAGACATTTCAAAAGAACGTATAGGATATATTTTGGAAGAACTGCAAATGATAAAGCTTTGCGCAAGATGGGTGCTGCGCTTGCTCACAGAAGACCAAAAACGCACACTCCCATGAAAATCTCTGAACAGTGCTTGGAGCATTTTAACAAGAATAAAACTGATATTGTGCTTCAATTTATTACTATGGATGAGACTTGGATTCACATTACACACCAGAATCCAAACAGCAGTCAAAACAGTGGACAGAAGCTGGTTGTTCAGTGCCAAAGAAGACAAAGCTGGCTCCATCAGCATGACATTGGTGTTTAGGGATGCTAAAGGCATTTTATTTATTAATTATCTTGAAAAGGGTAAAACAATAACTGAGGAATATTATTCCGATCTTTTAACCAGACCAGATGAAAAAAATTTGTGAGAAAAGACCCATTTGCAGAAGAAAAAAATCATCCTTCATCAGGACAATGCACCTGTCCACAAATGTGTTTTGGCAATGGGAAAATCAAGGGATCTGCACTATGAATTGTTGGAACATCCACCCTATTGTTCCCCAGATTTAGCTCTCTCTGACTTCTGTCTCTTCCCAAAACTAAAACTCTTCCTCACTGGTAAGAGTTTTTCTTCGAATCAAGAGGTGACTGCAGCTGTAGAGGGGTATTTTGTGCATCTTACTGAGAATCACTACAGGGATGGGATAATGGCACTGGAGCATCGCTGGAATAAATGTATTAGTCTTAAGAGAGATTATGTTGAAAAATAAAAATAATTTTGAAATTATAAATTAGTTTTTTCATTGTTAGGCCGAGACCTTTTCAGACCAGCCTCGTATATGGATCACATTATGAAGGAAGGTGGTATTAAATCTGATATCAAAATTAGTGAAGTTAATCTTAGCTGTTTACTTTATGCAGATTGTGTTATACTTCTGAATAAATCCCATCGAAGTTTTCAAGTTATTCAATTTCATCAGGGAATCTTGCAGACTTCGATGGGATTTATTCAGAAGTATAACACAATCTGCATAAAGTAAACAGCTAAGATTAACTTCACTAATTTTGATATCAGATTTAATACCACTTTCCTTTATAATGTGATCCATATACGAGGCTGGTCTGAAAAGGTCTCGGCCTAACAATGAAAAAACTAATTTATAATTTCAATTTATAATTACTAATTTATGTTTCAGAAGGTTCAATTCTGAATGACTCAAAATAGCTTACATAGCCAAGTCAGGTGTCAAATACAAAAAGGAGACTGTCTATCATGGATCTCCATACAGACCTATTTCGGTGACTATTCTTTTGCTGTACATTGTACCCACATCTCTAAAATTTCATAATTTCTCTTAGTATGGATCTATGAGATCTTTGTTGCTCTTATTTTTTATGTCTGATATCTTCTTTGTTCACTGTTCATGTTTCTGCTTGACAGAGGAGCAGAATCAAATAAAGTATTTAATCATTGTCTAGACATAAGTGGAAGAGCATATTTTAATATTAATAATATGATCTTCCACTTAATAATGAAGGTCACTTATGCAAACATTTTATTTGTAGAATTTTTGGCCATGTTTCACAGCCATTTTCAATACATTATAGGAAGAAAACCACAAAAAACAGAGAACAACAATTAAATTGAAAGTGTTTCACGAGTTACCTCAGTCCTGAAGATACTTCAGGCACAAACTTTGTTTGCTTACACTTGGATAAAGGATTAAACTAAATTTATTATAGTCTAACCAAGTGGGGGAAAAAAATCTTCCAACACCTTTTGCTAAATACAGAGTAATTTAATAATAAGGTGACACACCTTTTGGCAACTCATATAGGTAAAGAAGACTTCTCCATTGCTTCCACCTTGGTATTAGTGGTCTGGTTCCCACTGACGAGACCTCAACAAAGGTCGAAACCTGTCTGGGTAGTGGCCCTTCTCTTAATGCATAGCATTATATGATGCATATGATTATATGATGCTTATAATTATTATTATTATTTGACACCTCCAGGGAGTCCAAAGCCTAGCTGGCCGAGTGGTTTGCATATCTGCTCTCCAGCCAAAAGGCTGCGGGCTTGAATCCCGCCGTGGGCATGGATGTTTGTGTTGTCTGTGGAAATACTAGTGGTGGTGGTGATGGTGGTTAGTGGTAGATGGCGTTGGTGTAGTTGCAGTCAGTTGGTGGATTGAGTGGTTGAGACAGAGTTGTAGAGCAGGTGCCCTCCCTCTATGAGTCTTTGGACTCCCTGGAAGTGTCAAATAATAATAATTATTATATGCACTATACTGCAGGAAAATAACTTCATCTGCATTAATAGATATCAAAAAATAAATTACAATTTATGAAACACATGAATGGTGAGTATAAGGGATAACTTCCCAAAATTTAGAAAGTTTAAGGCAATCATTTTTGTTATGGTTAGTAGTGTGAATGTGTGCTTCACAGCTTTCTTTGTACAGTCTTTCCATAAGAAAATAGCTTTTATGCAATACATTGGTTCCACTGAATTCTGTGTTTTGTAGATAAGGCATGGTTTGCTAAATTGGATTTATTGGGCTCCTGAAGTGGAAGATATTCCTAATGTTCTTCAAGACAAATTTGTGCAGAATGACAAGTCTGTCCATAATAACATAAGTCACAAGAGCAAGGGATTCTGGAAACTCCAGGATAAGAAAGAGGAGGATATTTGTTTTCTGGAGAGATAAGAAAGAAATCAAAACTGGATGGAAAGAGACTTGTAGGTCAATCTGGAAAAGATGTCTTGCTATTTTTTCTGAAATTCCTTTAACATATGGAAGGAGAAAAAATCTGGAAACTTCTTTCTTTGAGTGTGTTAAGGTGAAGGCCATAATTATTGATTACTTCATCAATAGTTTTTATATTATAACCACTAGAGTTAAAGGTAGCTCTGATAATACACAGTTCTTTGTTTAGTAGAGAATTTTTGTTGAACATATTTTATGAGCTCTGTCAACTAGTGATTTGACTACACCATATTTCTGACAAAGGTGATCAAGTGAGTTATTATTATTATTATTATTTGATAACCTCCAATGAGTCAACAGACTCATCATGGGAGGTCAACTCAACCAGCAACATGTCTATCATAATGAGCTTTGAAGTTATTTACAGTAGCTGTACTCACAATGCACTCAGGCAATGCATTCCACTCACTAACACTCTCCACATAAAAAATCTACTCCTCACTTCCTTCTTCACCACATCCCTATACAACTTACAGGGATGACCCTTCATGCTTTCCAACTAAACATCCACTCTTTTTATAATTTATTTCTATAATCATTGTATTTAGAGAATACTATAACTAACCTAGTTGAGACTATAACTGACCTCGTTGAGTCAGAGACGGGAGATTCTCCACGTAGAGAGATGAGTGGTATGATAGAGGGAGAGAAATATGAATAAAATAATGAGAGTGGGGAGAATGGAAAGGTTGAATGATAGTGAAGTATTTGGAGATGGTCTGAATTGGGAGGATGAATGGTAAGTGAGAGTGGCTGACTTGCAGAGAGAGAGAGAGAGAGAGAGAGAGAGAGATATGCTGAAAGAGCAGATGGAATGTTCAGGTAATGAGAGGAGAAGGGGAAAGATGAGATTAGGCAAATGGAAGAGACGAATGCAAGGCAAATAAAAGTGAGAGAGAGAGAGAGAGAGTTATGGGAATGACAGAGAGGAGAGAATAGGAACAGTAAAAGAGAGGGAATGAGAGAGAGAATTACGGGAATGATAGAAGAGGAGTGAATAGGATAAGTGAAAGAGAGGGAATGAGAGGAATGCAAGGGAGCACTGGAACCAGGGATAGAGTGGTGTCAGGAAGGCAGGTAAGTAGGAGAGAGAAAAGAGTGTGTTAGAGGAGAGAGAGAGAGAGAGAGAGAGAGGGATGCATGTGAGCAATCGAGGAACAGGGTGGTGAGAGGTGTAATGTATGGGGACTCAATGATCTGTGGTGTTCAAGATAGGATGAGTGAGGAGTGTTTGCCTGGAGGAACGACAGAAAGTGTGGCTATGACAATTAAGAGAAGTGAAAGGGAGGATGAGATGATTGTAATGGTAGGAACAAATGACTTGAGTGGTAATGTAAATAGGGCAGCGAGAAATATCAGATTCTTGCTTGAAGGTGTACGAAAGAAGACACAGAGAGGAAAGATAGTCTGTGTGTGTTGCCTAGGTATGATAGTGAAGAGCTGAGCAGAAGAGCAGTAATATTGAATAACATAATAGCTAGAATATGTCAGAAGTGAGGATTGGAATATGTGGAGGCTTGGAGGATGTTTGAGGACAGAGAGGAATTGTATGTGAGAGACCGCTTGCATTTGAATGAGGATGGACGTAGGCATCTGAAGAGATTGCTGTTCTGAACGAGTCAGTGCATCTCAGGGTGGATGGTAGCAGGGATGGCCTCTTGTGAGAATGGATACTTGGGAGAAGGGGGATGACATCAGGTAACGCTGAGCCTAGTGAAGTCTAGAGGGGATAATGCTGGGTATAGAAACAATGGCATTTTTATGCTTTACACCAATGCTAGGAGTATACAAAATAAAGGAGAAAAATTGATGGTGCTGATAGCATCAGCCTGGCCAAAGATTATTGGGATCACTGAGACGTGGTTGACAGAAGAGGATGTAATAACAGGAATAGAAGTAGCAGGGTACAGCATTTTTCAGCAAGATAGGAAGGGAAAGCATGGTGATGGAGCACTGCTTATAATAAGTGACGACTTAGAGAACATGAGTGGAGGCTCTGGAAGGCAGTGACACTAATGATTTTGAAAGCATATGGTGTGAGGGTAGAGGTGGGCAGAACAGGATATTTAATGGGGGTGTTGCTACAGACCAAGGAGCACAGAGGATGGGGACCAGGAGATGTTTAGACAGTTAAGCTTGGCAAGTACAAGAAAAATGATTGTTATTAAAGATTTTAACTACAGCAGTATAAATTGGGGAGAGGAAGATGCATGTAGCAATAAGAGAATGGAATTTCTAGAATTCTTGAGGGACAAAAGTCTTAAGCAACATGTAATAGAGGGAGAACAAGAGGTTCAAGAGTTTTGGAATTGGTAATAGCATCAGAAGAGTTGATAATAACTGAGATGACATCTCTCCCACCAGTTGGAGAGAGTGACCATGTGGTTTTGACATGGAAGATGAATAGACATGCAGGAGTATCAAAGAAACAGGAACATATGTGGAATTATAAGGCAGGTGATTATAATAGTCTTAGACGTCAACTTTGGGAAGTTTCATGGATGGGGAATTGGAGGGATGGGATATCATTAGTGCTTGGGAAATTGTGAAGGAATGTTTGTTAGCAGCAATAGTAAACTGTATTCCACGAGTGAAGAAGAGGACACAATTTGAGTAAAGTGGATGACAAACAATATTAAAAAGGAACTGCATGTGAAAAAAAGGCTATGGAAGAGATACAAGGAGACAGGTGAAGAGCACATGCATGAAAAACATAAGACACAGGCCAGAAGAGTGACTAGTATGGTAAGGAAGGCAAAACTGGAATATGAGAAGAGATTGGCCTTAAGATCTAAAAGAAAATCCTAGGGAATTTTTTAGCTATGTGGCCAGTAGGAAGAGAAATGACTGTGGAAGACTAACATTGTGGAATAAAAATGGGAATAGAGTGACCAATGCAGAGAACATAGTGGAATTGTTCAATGAACACTTTATTGGAGTATTTCAATCTGGAGGAGTAAATTTTAATACTAGAGGGATAGGGCAGGTTCGAGGATTAGAGGTGCAGGAGGAGAGTGTGTTCCAGATGTCAGTAAAGCTGTGGGGCTGGATGGTATTTCACCACGAGTTTTGAGAGAATGTGCTAAAGAACTGAAAACTACTTTGACCCGGTTTTTCAATGAAAATCTGGCTATGGGAAAGGTGCCCAGTGAATGGAAGGAAGATAAGATAGTGCCATTGCATAAGGGTGGTAGCAGACTGGAAGTATTTAATTATAGGCTAGTTTGTGTGTCATCAGTAGTTGCAAAGATCTCGGAGAAATTAGTGAGGGGATGTATAAAGCATTGGGCAGATGAGGGGTAATGTTATCTGTGAGAGTCAACATAGATTTCTGAAGGGATGTTCTTGTTTTAGTAATATGCTAGCCTTTTATAATAAAGTTACAAGAACAGTAGATGAGGGAAAGGTATATACTGCCATTTTCTTGGACTTAGCGAAGGCATTTGACAGGGTGCCACATGATAAGCTGATATTCAAATTGCAGCACATGGGTCTGGATGTCAGGTTGATCAACTGGATTCAGGATTGGCTGTCTGATAGTATCAGAGAGTTGTGTATGATTGGGCAATATAAAGGAGGCACAAGGTTACAAGTGGGGTCCCACAGGGCTCAGTACTGGGAACTATCTTGTTTAACTTTTATACCAATGATATTATCAGGGGATTGCAGGGGGATATTCAGTTGTTTGCAGATGATGCGAAGTTGGGAAGGGTTATTAGTAAGAGTGCAGATGTGGTAGCCCTGCAAGAGGATTTGAATAAGCTAGACAGATGGGCAAATGAATGGGGTATCAGTTTAATGCAGCAAAATGTAAAGTCTTGAGGTTTGGGATGCATCGATGGCAAGCTGCATACTCTATGGGAGGGGCTATGAGGAAGTAGGGGAGACAAGAGATCTGGGGTTGATGATTGATAGAAACCTGAAATTTAGGGAACATATTGCAAAGCTGGTGAAGGTAACACAGAGGATTGCTGCAATAATGAGAAGGACACTGACCAGCAGAGATAAAAGAGTTATCATTCTGTTGTACAAGACTCTGATGAGACGACACTTAGACTATTGTTCACAGATTTGGTCCCCAGGATTTGAAAGGGATAAATTAATTGTGGAAAGGGTACAGAGGCAGATAAGAAAGATGGTGTCAGGACTGTACAATGTTAGTTATGAGGATCGACTGAGGGAATGTGGACTGCAGAGTTTGGTGGATAGAAGAAGGAGAGGTGATATGATTGAGACTTTTAAGCTGTTGAGAGGTGGGTACAGGGTGGACACAAGGGTGTTCTTTGCTTGGTTGAACAGCATGAAGGAGTGATGACAAGGGGGTAACTGGAAGTTATGAAAGGAAACTGTGAGCAAGAGGGTGAGGAGTGGTTTCTTTGCATGGAGGATGGTTGAACCATGGAATGCATTGCCTGATAGAGTGGTGAGAGCGAGAACGGTCAATGAGTTTAAGGAGTGGTATGATAGACTTTGTGTTTCCTAGGAAGGACCTCTCGCAATGAGTCTTTTGACTTCATGGAGGCCTGAATAATAATAATAATAATAACATTTGCCAATATAAGTTGGTTTTCTATATACTGAGAACAGTAGACTGCCATTTGGTTGACGTAGAATGAGGAAGAAAGTTGTTAGAAAGGAGTCTAGAATAGGAAGAAAGTTGTTATCGTCTATGTCTAGAGAAAATTTGATTCTTGGGTTTACTTAATTAATTTTCTTAAGAAATTCATGAAGATTAAACAAAGAGGATTTCCATACAGCAAAAACATCAACATATCAGCACCAAATCAATGATTTGGGTGAAAAAAGATCTAGAATACATTGTTCAAAATGTTCCATAAAGTAAGCTAAAGTAAAGTAAATGATGATAGACCCCCGTAGCTGTCTATCTGCTTGTATAATTTGTTCTAACAATTTAAGAATCCCTGAGTTAATGACAAAGTCAAATAAATTTAATTTACAATATCAGAAGGAAGTAATTCAATTGTATCAGACAGAGAGATATTTGTAAAGAGTGAGACTACATCAAAACTCACTAGAGGATCTTTGAGTTGTAAAGATAATCCTGAAATTTGATTCTTAAAATCTATTGAATTTTTTATAAAAGAAGCAGAATTTCCTGTAAATGCTATATTTCCTTGATTATTATTGCTTGAATGTGACATTTTGTATTCGTTGCTTAGAAAGATCTCACCTGTTTTTGTCTTCTTTGTTTTAGTAACTTTATTATGTCAATCTGGTACTTATGCAAATCTTCTACTACTATTTCTTTTCTACTGATGTTTTTTATGTTGACGGTACCAATCTTGAGCCCTGCTGATGTTGAGTTGTGTGTTCCTGGATTTGTTCCAGTAGCTGATTTTTTGAAGTTCACCCTGGTTCCTTGATGAAAACAACAGGGATCTTGTTTAACTGGTCAATGCCCTAGCCAGCCTGAATTTCTGTGATGTTGTTCAATCATTTTATATTGTGGTTTCTTCTTAAGTATTCTACAAATGAGCAGGTTTTTCTATTAGCATTGTTTTCCTTACTCTTCCTCTGGGTCTTTTCCATCTATTTTTCCTTCAATAGCATCTCTGATGATTCCATTTCCTCTCAGAATATGTCCAATCCAGTTTCCCTTTCTTCTTTTTATCCTCTTTAACAGATTTCTTTCTTCGTCTACTCTTTTTAAGACTTCTTCATTACTTAATTTTTCTGTCCACTTGATTTTTTCCATCCTTCTCCAAATCCACATCTCAAAGCTTTCCAAAATCTTAATTTCTTCTTTCTTCAATGTCCAAGTTTCAGCTACATAGAGGGAAACACCCCACACATAACATTTTATTAGTATTTTCTTTAGGTTTCTGTCCATTTTACTTCTGAATAAATTCCATTTTCTATTAAAGTCATCTCTTCCCATCGCTATTCTTGCTTTTATGTCACTTTTACATCTTCCATCACTGCTAATCACTGTGGTTTAAGCCCATAAAAATACAATTTGGTTGGGGATATCCCAAATTGCCAACCCATCCTCGTTCATTCAGTATCCAGGTAGATACCTAACAGGTGCACTGTGAAAATGAAAACCGAACATTAAGCATCCCTAGTAGAACAAGGAGCCATCCCAAGTAGAACTGGTCATTAGTCAGATATTAGTCAAATGATTGGGGTAAAACTTTCATTGCACCCATCTGCAACAAAGAAATAAAACTGAATATGAAAATTACAGAAGAATTACCGTATTTGCCGGCGTATAAGATGCACCGGCCTATAAGATGCACCCCACCCCTTCTTTCTACACATTTTTTAGGGAAAAACTTTATCACTGAATGTTATAATAAATTTACAGTATTTCAAATATTAATCTTCTTCATCAAAACCCAGAAATTCATCTCCAGAGCTAAATGAAGAGACACCTGAAACCTCTTCTACATCAGAATCTGAGTTCTCATACAACAAATTGTCCTCTGTATACCATCCAGTGCATTACTAATACCACAGCTCTTAAATGATTTAACCACTGTCTCAGTTTACAGAGCATCCCATGAAGCTTTGACCCAATCACATATACTTGCAGAAAGCTAGGCCTCTTCCTTCTTCCTGATGGCATAACCTCAAAATCTGAAGACTGCATCCAGCTTTCCCACTTCTCCTTTATGAATCCCTTAAATGGTTTATTAATACAAACATCTAAAGGTTGAAGCTAACTAGTTAGACCTCCTGGAATTACAGCTAATTTTGACCTAATGACCAAATTATATCTATCCATAACTTCATTCCTCCTCTATCCATCCAGCCTTTTGCATGCACATGTACAAACACTCTTTTAAGCAGTTTTTCTTTGGGTAGCATCTTCCTTTTAAAAATCAATAGTGGCAGCAATTTTGTCCCATCAGCACAGCAGGATAAAACAACCATGTAGTGAGTTTTTTCGTGCCCCGAAGTTTTAACAGTAACACCTTTTGTGCCCTTGGAATCTACAGTTTTGTTTGAGGGTACATCAAAAGTACACCACTTCTCCTTCATAAATCCCTTAAATGGTTTATTAATACAAACATCTAAAGGTTGAAGCTAACTAGTTGGACCTCCTGGAATTACAGCTAACTGAGTTTTCAATTCCTTGAGTTTATTTTGGGGGGTGGCCCAAAATGCCTCTCTGCAGCCCTGTTTCCATGTTCTTTAGCATACGCAATTACACGTAGCTTGTATTCAATATTGTAGCAATGCCGACGCTTTTCAGCCACAATTTAACAAGAAATTTAGAGAAAATTTAACGGCAGAAATTTATCACCATTCACAACAACCGCATCAACTGAACTCTACGTAACTGGAATGTTCTCACACACCACAATGAACAAGAAAGAAATCACGTAACACGGAACAGACAAAATTTCCAGAAATGAAAGTAATAAAAAACTGAGTATCGGTGTATAAGATGCACCCTGTTTTTCAGACTTATTTTCAAAGAAAAAAGTGCGTCTTATATGCCGGCAAATACGGTACCTCATAAAATGTTCCAAATAAGATTTATGTAATCATACTTAAGAAAAATTGTGGAATGGAAATGCAAAGAAGAACAAGCTGGGTTAGGCCAAACAGAGGTTGTCAGGATTAGATAAGTTGAGAAATCATGGGAATGTAACAAGGATCGGTTAATTTTGCAGATCCAGAAATGGAATATGGCCAAGTGAAAAGCTGCTTATACAATTATATGATGTAAATGAAACAACATATTGAGCAATATATAGTTTATGCAAGGTGTTATCTTGCAAGATGTAGGTTTATCCCATTTGGGATACAGAGATCTATGGCTATGTAGAGTATCGGTGGAGCTGTACTTCAGGAAGTGGATGAGATTCGTGATCTTGGAGTGATTAGACAGTGGACTGAAGTTCCAAGGGCACATCATAAGTGCTGCAAAGACTGCACATTAAATAGCTAATATGATAAAAAGTACATTGACATGTACTTTTTAGCAGGGATAAGATTTAGGGATAAGAAGGTGGTGGTGGTGCATCTATATAAGACTCGGTCAGATCATATATGGACGGACTATTATGATCAGATTTGGTCACCTAGTTTTCATCGTGATGTGGAAACACTAGAGAGGATCCAAAGATGAATAAGCAAAGGGATATCAGAACTCTGGAGTATTAGTTATGAAGAGTGTTTGAGGGTATGTGGATTACTGAGATTATAAGAGACCTTCAAGTTAGTTAAGGAATTCTATCAGATTAATACAGAAGGAATTATAAAATGAGTGGATGTTAAGATGGAAAGAACAAGAAGCCAACTCTGAAAGTTGTATAAAGATGTGGTGAAGAAGGATGTGAGGAATAGATTTTTTATGTGGAGAGCTGTTAGCGAGTGGAATGCAGTTAGTGAAATTGTGAGTGCAGGTAGTGTAAATAACTTCAAAGCTTATTATGATAGACATGTTGCTGGTTAAGAGGGGCCTCACACGATAAGTCTGTTGACTCCATGGAGGTTACCAAAATAATAATAATAATATTTTAGTTATCAGTCAGCAATCAAAATTGAAGGAGCACAAAAAGATGGCCTGATGTTAAATCAGGTGTGTTATCTACACTGTTATTCTTCATCTACATGAATCATATTATAAAGGAAAGGGGCATTAGGCCTGATAACAAAATTGGAGATATTGAACTCAGTTCTTCTTTATGTAGATTATATTATCATCTTAAATAAATCTAATACATGTAAGCCAGCCAGGTTGGCCAAGTGGTTAGCATATCTACCTGCTCTCCAGCCAAAAGGCTGCAGGTTCGAATCCAGCTGTGAGCATGGATGGATGTTTGTGATTATCTGTGAAAATACTGGTGGTGGTGGTGGACAATAGATAGTGTTAGCGTAGATGATGATGGTAGTTGCAGTTCACTGTAGTTGGTGGATTGAGTGGTGGAGACAGAGAGTTGTAGAATAGGTGCCCTCCCTCAATGAGTCTTTGGAGTCCTTGGAAGTGTCACATAATAATAATAATAATGAATTGATGAAATATCAGAAATAAATGTAAATAACTTCAAATTAGAAATAATTATTACTTATAATATTTCACCCAAGTTAAATTGGCATTATCGAGGGAATAATACACTAGTATCACTAGTGTATTATTCATTTTAGAAATTATGGACTTTAATAAAATAGTTATTTACAACTCGGTTGTAATTTCCCGACGTTTCAACCATTATATATATACTATTCTTCTTATACATACATATACTTCATACACGCTAACCACCCGGCCTGGTTGGCCAAGTGGTTAGTGCATCCGCTCTCCAGCCAAAATGCTGCAGGTTCGAATCCCGCCGTGGGCATGGATGTTCGTGATTGTCTGTGAAAATACTAGTGGTGGTGGTTGGCGGTAGATGATGAAAGTAGTAGTGGAGATGGAGAGCTGTGGAATAGGTGCCCTCCCTCGATGAGCCTTTGGACTCCCTGGAGGTGTCATGTAATAATAATAATAATAATAATATTACAATATGAAGGTCGGCCTTCATATTAAAAAACAGATGGATATCATCATCTGGATATATATAAATATAAAAGGAAAAGCCGAGTTACATTTCACACAGTATGCTAAAGAAACAACAATTTCATCAAAGGTTATTACTACAGTTGCTACTGGCATGACCTCTAGGGGAAAAAAAAAATACAGATAAAATTAAAAATTAATCATTTAGAAACTACATCAAAGCTAAATTCTATTTAAGATAACATAAGAGAAACATTCTTTCATATAGATAGTTAGCATGAGGCCTTCTATCTTGGCATATGTCATAAAAATTTACGAAAATATATTGATACAAAAATATGAATAAATACAATGAGTTTAAAGTGAGGCAAAGTAACGCAATCTACGTTATTGGTCACAGAGAGAATGTCTATACATAAAGTTTTTCCTTTATGTTAATTCAATTTCAATTAAATATTAAATGGACATAAAAAGAAGAGAATTTTCTTATTATATAAATAAAACTATTAAATCTAATGATTACATTTATACTTCACAATAATAAAATTAAAAACAAAATCTACCTGTGTCGGCACCTGGAACTGGCTAAATTCCTAAGGGCCAATTTAGCAGCATTGCGGGATGGATCATACAACATCGCTACATTGCACAGATGATATATGTCAAGTTTTGGAAGTAACTTCACAATATAATTCAGATGATGAGTGAGCAACTGTGATTTATTTGCAAGGAATTGCAGTAGCTGAGGTGATGTGACACACTGCAAATAACTTGCTGAAAATATAAGAAAAAGTACAAAAATATGACAAAGAGTTTAAGGTGACACAATATGGCTCTAAAATTAGAAAAAAATAACCCTCAAAACAGTTATTCTGACTGCCAGTCCACTCAGTTTGTTATTATTATCATGTAGTCAAAAAACTTCAGTGCAGGAGATCCACTCAAAATGCCACAATTTTGACATTTGTGGGGTCATTATGAAAACTTGACATCTCAAATTCATTTATGGTCCTCACACTCATGTTAGTATTTGGCAATTCATTCAAACCCACTTCTTCATCCATGCCCATCCTATGCGGTTTCAAGGATGGACTCTTCTTATTCCTTTCATTCTTTCAAACATCCTTCTGATTTTATTTATTTTTTTAATGTAAATCGTATTTATATGTAAACCTAACATGGATTTAGTACTATGGTGTGCTAAGAGTTAGATTACCTGGAAATCAGCTTTAGAGAGCAGACATTACCCCCCCCCCTCCAGCTCACTTCAGGTATCCATTAAAGCAGAGTGGTGGCTTCACATCAGGTGATGAAAATTATCTGCCTCTTAAAGACTTCCACAAATTTTCACAGTGGAATTCAGACCCACAGCCTGGCAAAGAGTGGCAATGCTATCTCTTGTCCAACCAGCCCAACAAGATCCTCTCAATAACTTACCCCTCAGTCACACCACTCCTTGTCCAATTTACTAGTCTCTACGATATATTCTCATAACTTATCCCTGAAAATTATCTCAGCTGCATGCTTATGCATCCTTTCTAAGATTGACATGAACTGCCAGATATTCACTTCTCAACTTCCCCCTCAAAGCAGATTATGCAATCTAGTGCAGAATACAAGAAGAGTACACTGACTGAGTATCAGAAATTATTCCTGCTGGAATAAAAGTCATCATCTCTTCCCCGCATGCACATACCATTAAAAATTTCATCTGCTATTGAAGCATTAGCTTTCCAATAAGCATGACAAGGCAGTCTTGTATATCTGAAGTGGCCAGTGAAGATAAAACTTTAAATTCACAATCTAAAAACTTGAAACTAACAAATCCATATATGACTTGAAAGGGTCAAATGCAAAAAACATTTTGCAAGCCATGAGGTGCATCCCTGGCACATGCTTGTTTGCTTTGGTCATTCATAAGGCAAACATAGATGAATTCTAAAATAACTTAAATACTAAAAAAAAAGCTTTTTCATTTTCACGATCCCCCCCCATCACCACCACTCATAAATGTACTCAAAAGATGAGCTCTGGAATTAGCATTCTCTTTTGACATTCCAGTTTGCATGTGTAATGTGTTAGAGAGTTTGGAGAAATGGCTTTAGAGAAATAGCCTCTAACGTATTCTGAAAAATGAGATACTTTTAGTTCTAAGAAAAAACAATATAACTGTCAACACAAATACCACTTTTTTTCAGCAATGGTTTCCTTCACTTCTTAAACTACTTTAAAATTCAAACTGCTTCTTAAAATTCAGAATATCAAAAATAACAAAACATTTATGCTACTCTCTCTCTCTCTCTCTTAAACAGCAGGAGGAAATAGGCAGAAATTAAATTTTAGGAAAAAGCTGTCCTAATTTCACCAGGATGTGGCATGAATTTCTTTCCAAAATTCATTCTTTCAAAAGCATTCTGCAGAACAGACTAGGCATACAAAATTTTTGTTGCATTTTCTTTATATAGCCCTTTTACTTAATGAAGTATTCTTTTATAGTCTCAAGTATACCGGAGATTTAAGGCAATTTTGCTTTATATATAACTAATCATACACACGTAACCAGAGTAATTAAATTATTTTTAATAAGTAAATATTTCATCCTAAGTATCTTAGGACATCATCAGTACAGTTATTTCAAACAATACTAGGGATAACAAACAGTTAGGGCACATGCTTACGATGGAATCCCACTATGCATGCAATAGCGTGTCATAGAATTAAATTAAAATAAATATATCTGATTAAAAAAAAATTAGATTAAATTAAAATAAAATAACACACAAATTTATTTTACACAATTAAGGATGACGATTTCCCAGACGTTAGGGATAGTAAGAAAGTCACATTACGGTTTAAGTTGGATCTGTGATGTAGGGCTTCAGCACTTTCTTTATATAAATGCTCATGTTTATATAAGGATCTGTGTAAGAGTTTGGTGTTTTACCATTTGATCCTATGGTTTGGGTTTTCAACTCTGTGTTGTGCGAGGCTAGATTTGTGCAGTTTGATAAGACTGATATGGTCTTGATGTTCAGAGAGGCATTTACTAATAGATCTTCATGTTTGTCCATAGTAAGACATCTTACAGGAACATGGAACTCCATGCCAGGTAGGATCAAAGGTGAGAGTTTGTCTTTAGGAGAAGGTAACAAATTATAGATGTGGTTGATTGGTTTGTAGGTGGCAGCAAGTTTGTATTTCTTCATAATTTTTGACAGATGTTCAGAGATGCCTTTTCTTGTTCTTGTCTAGGTTGATGTGTGGGAAAGTAACTGATGATTTTTTGAGTTGTTTTTGAACTATATACATTTAGTATGGCTGTATTTTTGATGATTTCCAATTCTTGGTTTAAAGATTCTTTGGAAGAACAAAATCTGTGTGCTCTGGCTACTAATGATTTAATGATGCCA
Organism: Typopeltis vanoorti; assembly: GCF_054136105.1. NCBI lineage: Eukaryota > Metazoa > Arthropoda > Arachnida > Uropygi > Thelyphonidae > Typopeltis > Typopeltis vanoorti. The sequence goes on from NC_143559.1 coordinate 88,062,598, forward strand.
TATTTTTGAGATGGATAGTGAGCAGATGAATTGTGAATGTAATGACCTGAAAATGTCGGCTTATGATAGAAGTAGAGATGGAACCATCTTCTTTTTGTTGGATGTGTAAATCCAGAAAAGAGAAACCTTGTGAAGATTCTTTTTCTAGTGTGCATTTGATGCGAGGATGAAGAATGTTGATTTTATCTAGAAACAGGTATAGTTCTTGTTCAGAATGACTCCAAACCGCAAAGACGTCATCAACCTAAACCAAATTTTTGGTTTAGGTTCAAACGTGAAAATTTTTCTTCAAGGTGTTCCAGAAAAAGGTTGGCAAAGTTTGGTGATAAGGAAGAGCCCATTGCTGTTCCTTTCTCTTACTTGTATATTTTTTCTTTCCATGTAAAGTATTAGTGGGATTCCATTGTAAGAATACACCCTAACTGTATGTTATTCCAAATATTATTTGAAATAAATGTACTGATGATGTCCTAAGATACTTTGGACAAAATATTTACTTATTAAAAATAATTTAATTGCTGTGATTACATGTGTGTTTATTATATTTCACTATATAATAAATTGCCTATATATGTAAACATAAATAAGTAAATCTATTGAAAAGAACTATATAGTCCCTCCCTCCCTCAGGAACAACTATAGAAGAAGATTCATCATGCAATATATAAAATAACTTAACAATAATTAAACTTAACCAAAGGCAAACCTTCTAAACAATAATAAATATAAAGAAGTCATTTTTTAATTTTTCGGTGGCCATTCACCACTAAAAAATTCTTTTATAGCTCAATTTGTTGATTTCTTTTTTGAAAAAATCTTCAAATTGGCATCATAAAATTATACAGCTGTTTACAATGTTATTTTAATTAACTGAGAGCAATGACATGCATGCACTCATTTGCACTGCTATTTATCTTTTACAACTAGCACTGGTTGTGCTGATTGCCATGAAATTCTTTAATGGGACAAGAACAAAGTTACTTTCAACACTAGAAAACACAATATCTTTTTCTCTATACATGAGACCAAAATTCGCTCCCTTACCTTCAATAATACCTGGATCCCCAAGCAAGTTTAGTTCTTGCTTTTTACTACTAGCCTTTTCTGGCACAAATATAAATCCATAGCCACAGTCTCCAAAAAAAAACTGGAACTTTTCTTTAAAGACATTACTTCGCAATGGTACAGCTGATAATGTAAGTACCCCAAATATACCTATCCTTAAAACACTATTCTCCCATTTTGTGTAGTGCACCAAAAACCTACAAATTCTAGATTCTGTTCAGAAAAGGACAATATGATTAGTCAATGACTACTCTTTCACAAACATACTCCAATTGCTATTTCACAAATGGTCTATTTCTACCTTATTATCATTCCTCCACTTTTCACTATGATTATACTAAAATGAGCAACAGCTGCTCAACATACATTCATGATCCACTGTAAAATTTTAAAGTTTTTTATTTTATTTTAACTATTTTAAATCAACAATAACAGTGTTCAACGAGATATATCACATGTGCAGTATGTAGTTTTAAAACGTTGAAGGTAATAGCTAGATAGCCAAATTCTCTATTACATTTTTTTTTCTTGTTATAGCATACCTTACTTGAAAAGACAATCTTATTTGACATCCTAATCACACACACACACACACATATATATATATATATATCCTCTATAGCAGGGGTTTTCAACCTTTCAGACAGCGCAGGCCACATTAAAAATTTCAATTAATCCTGCAAGCCACTAAGCTATACTGCAATATTTAGAATTGTAAGATGATTTCCAGATTCACAAGGAATGCTGTGCATCTGGAAATTTACATAAAATCCTATAAAAATAAACAAACTCAGCTTTAAGAGCATAGGTTTCATTCTTCATTCTGGAGAAGAACTGCTCACATAAGTATGTGCTTCCTAACAAAATGCACATCTTCAAAGCATGCTGGTAAAGATATGTAGTTTTAAAACGTTGAAGGTAATCAGGAAATGCATCCTCGGAAAAGTAGTCTTTGTAAAATGCGAGCAAGGGCACATTGAATAATTTTTCTCTCAAAGAAGAGTTGTTTTGGAGTTCAAGCAGCTCCAACTGAGCCTTGCATTTCAGCAGCATCGACACTGAATGGCATTGAAAATAAATCTAAAGAAGACAGTTGGTTACGAAAATCACTAAATCTCTCTTCAAACTCACTTCGCAGCACGGCTAATTTTGTAGCGTATTCATCAAGAGATGAACAGTTGGACTCAGAAGAAGCTGAAAAAGAGTTGTCTTTTTTTGCGAGTTATGCCTCCCAAAGTTTGAGCTTGGCCACAAATGCTTTGATGTGATCAAACAGAGTGTGCACCAGTTGATCTTTGGATTGTAGCCATGTATTTAGGTCATTCACATGCAACGCGATGTCGCTCACAAAGGCTAAGTCTGTCATCCACTTTGGATCATTGAATTCCGCAATCAGCTTCCCCTTGGTTTGCATGAACTGCTGTATTTCACCCCTTACATCAAAGACTCTTTTAAGAACCTTCCCTCTGCTCAACCAACACACATCACTATAATAAACCACATCATCGTGATCTGCTTTGCACTCTTGGGACAAAAACTCTTGGAATTGACGATGATTCAATTCTCTTGCCCTAATAATGTTGACGACAGTTGCAATAACTTTCATGACATTCTCAAATCCAATAATTTTTGTACACAAATTTTCCTGGTGGATTAAACAGTGGTAATGGACAAAATCGTTTCCTTCTAGTTCCGGTTTTTCCATAGCAGTGCAACAAACCCTTCATTTATTTCCATCATAGCAGGGGTACCATCAGTTCCAACACCCTCGAGGTTGGCTAAGCTGAGGTCGAAACGTTGGAGCGTTTTCTTGTCAGCTTCAAGAATTTCAGTGCCTTTCATCGTTCCCTTCAGAGGTATGAGTACTAGCAGTTCTCCTGTCACACTGAATTGTTGATCAATGGCACAGACAAAGATAGTCAGTTGTGCTGCCAGCTTCACATCTGTGCTGTCATCTAAAGCAAGTGAATATGATGTAAATTCGGATGACTGTTTTTTTAAAGTTCCCCCAATATCATTGGCAAGTTCTTCGACACATTGTGCTACAGTTACCTCAGACAAACTCGGTTTTTTAAAAACTTCCTTATTATTTGGGCACAGAATATCCCCAGCAGCAATGAGACACTCTTTCATAAACTCAACGTCCGAGAAGGCTTTTGATTTTTTAGCAATTTTTTCAGCTATTACATAACTTACTTTGACACACACTTTGCTCTCTTCCCTCTGCCTTTTAAATGTACCCTGCTGGCATTTTAAATCAATTTGGAGAAGTTCAATTTGTCCACACCAAGCTGCCCTTGAAGGTGATCGAAATTGGATGCATGCTTTGTCTCATAGTGTCGTTTTATATTGTATTCTTTGATAGTGACACTGACTCACGACAATTTAAACACACTGGCTTATCGTTGATCGGCACAAAAAAGCACAAATTGGTCAACTTTTCTTAAAATACTGACAAAAATTACTTGATTTACGTTTTTTTTACGGCCCTTTTAGAACAAAAATGTTCTAAAAAGGCCATGTAACAGTTATTATCCACTGAATACATCTCACACTAATGAAAAAAAAGTCTGGCAATATAAAACCACAATAGGCTATGGTTGACACGACAAACCTGCTTGCGCTTATACACGAATATCACACTGTTCACGACTGAGTGACTGTGGATGAGATCCTCTTGTATTTATATGAAAATAACAAAGTATCGAGAACCTTCGAGATGTATGTGGACGGCACTAGACAGCGCACTTGAATGAACTACTGCTTCAGCCATTTACCTGCAACGTTAGTACTAGTACTTAAGTACCGCTTGCTGCTGATAGATGGCTGAAGAAGCATGTCTATTTAATATTTATTTTTATAGGATTTTATGTAAATTATCAAATGCACAGCATTCCTTGTGAATCTGGAAAGCATCTTACAATTCTAAATACCGCAGTATAGCTTAGTGGCCTGCGGGCTTCACTGAAATTATTTTTTATTTAATCGCGTTTTAATGTTAAGTAGTTAATTTTTTAAATTGGCCAGCGGGCCATGGCAAAGAGCTCTGCAGGCCACAGGTAGCCCACAGGCCATGTTGAAGACCCCTGCTCTAGAGCTGAGTCAGTTTTGATGATGCCTTTTGGTTGGAAAAGTCTGAATTCAAATCCCATAAGGATCATCAGGGTGTTTCTACTGAAGGCGATTTAGCTGGTCCCATATGGAGATAACAGGGTTTCCTCCCAGAAACTTGGGTTTTTCATCATGGAGTACAGACAACTGGCTAGAAGAAGATATGCAACTGACAGTCATAATACATTGCAGATGGGATTAACTGTCCCATCAAAGCATTAAGTAAGTTTCAAAGAAGCCAATTTAATTGACTGTGACAGGCCACAGAGCCTAACACACAAAGCAAAATGGGATATACAGTATGGTGGGAGGGAAAAAAAAAAGTACTGGATAACTACAATGACATATGTTATGAAGTAAACGGGTTTATTAACAAAGAAATATACGTTTAGACATGATGATATATAGATCCATAACTATCAATGGATATATAGATCCACAACTACAACCACAACCACAACTCATATATAGATGATATATAGATCCACAACTATCAACATGACAAAATTTCATGCCGGCTGGGGCATCGCCCGGTTACACAAGGCCCCCGTTGTTTTTGCCAGGGAACCAGGGCGAACAGCGAAAAGTCAACTACTGGAACAAATCTGAAAACAAACCCCAACTCAACATCAGCAGAGTTAAAGATCGGTACTATCAAAGTAAGAAGCCTGAATGGCAAAGAAATGGAGCTAGCTGAGGAATTAGATAAGTAGCAGATCGACATAATAGGAGTGACTGAAACAAAAAAGACCAAAACTGGTGAGATCTTTCTGAGCAATAAATACAAAATGTTATATTCAGGCAATGACAATCAAGGAAAAGAAGGAGTAGCCATAGTATTCAACACAAAATACGAGGCTAATCTTCTTGAATGGCAGTCAGTCTCAAGTAGAGTAATGTGGGCAAATATGAGAATGGGGAACTGGACAATGAGACTTATTTGTGCCTACGGTCCCACAGAAGGTTCTACTAAGGTAGAAGTGGAGGAATTTTTTGAGGCTTTAGAAAAAGCAACTGACACAATGAAAAATGAAAAGTTGGTCCTTGTTGGGGATCTAAATAGCAGAGTAGGAAATGATTGTCAGACATACAAATATATTTTGGGAAAATTTGGAGAAAAGAGCAGAGCTAATAATAATGGCAAATATCTGTTGGATTTCTGCTCAGGACATGGACTGGTTATTACTAACACCATGTTCCAACATAAAAATGTGCACAAATTCACATGGAGAGAAGAGGCTAGGAATAAGAAAAGTCTCACTGACTATGTTATTGTTGATGGTGATGTTTTCTCCCTGGTGCAGGACACCAGAGTTTACAGAGGATTTGAAATTGGAAGTGATCATTATTTAGTCTTGAGCAAGATAAAATTGAATTTCATATTGAAAAGAATAACATGTAAGAAAGTTTTAAAGCGAATAACAGTTGAGCAGCTCTCAGATGTGAACTGTAGACTAAAATACACAAACATTATTCAAGAAAAAATGAAAGAGTTTCAGAACAGGATTCAAACCTTGGAGATTCAGTGGCAAACTCTGAAGAAAACATTGATTGATTCTGCCAGAGAGGCATGTGGTGAGGTTGTCTGTAAGGATAAAAAAATCAGAACTCCCTGGTGGACACAGGAAGTTAAAGAGGCAGTGAAGGAAAAGAAGAAAGCATATCAAAAGTTCCTGTCAAATAAGTCAGCTTGTGCTCTTAGAGAATATAGAGACAAATGCAAGAATGCTAAACACTGTGTAAAACTAGCTAAACAAAAGTCATGGGAGGACTTTGAAATATAGGAAATAAATATAAAGAATATAGAAAATAAATATCAAGAAGGTGGCAAAATATTCTGGAGATTGTTGAAGAAGCTTAGGAATGGAGGAAAGAGTGCTGTAAAAGGAGTTAGAGATGATAAAGGTGACATGAAAACGGGAGAAAAAGATATTCTTGAAGTATGGAGTAATTACTTTGAAAAACTGCTAAATGAAACAAGCAGTGATGACAGCACAGTGGTAAAAAACACTGACCAGGCATGCAGTCAGGAATACATATCCATACTTGAAGTAGAAAAAGCCATCAAAGACTTGAAATGCAGAAAGGCAGCAGGAGTACATGATATTCGACCAGAAATGCTGAAGTATGGTGGTATAAGAGTCTTACAGTGGCTGCACTGCATAATTCAGAAAGCCTGGACAGAGGAACGAATTCCCGATGATTTGAGTAGAGCTCTCATAGTACCCATATATAAAAAGGGAAATAAAACTGCATGTGAGAATTACAGAGGTATTTCCCTACTGAGTGTCTCTGGCAAGATCTATGCAAGTATACATGAGAAACGGTCGAGAAGAATTGTGGAAGAAAAGCTTGGTGAAGAACAAGCTGGATTCAGGAAAAATAGAGGCTGTCAGGATAAGATCTTCACTTTATGACAAATAGTCGAGAAAGCATGGGAATATAACAAAGATCTGTATTTAAGTTTTGTCGATTTGGAAAAGGCATATGACAAGGTGCCAAGAGAGAAGCTATTCAATACGCTGCAGTTATATGGTGTCAATGGGGCATTATATCAAGCAATACTTAGTCTTTATTTGAGTTGTAAGTCAGCAGTTAGAATTGAAGGAAGTACAGGAAGATGGCTTAATGTTAAATCTGGTGTGAGACAAGGATGTACATTATCCCCTCTGTTATTCATTATCTATATGGATCACATTATGAAGGAAAGTGGTATTAAACATGATATCAAAATTGGAGATGTTAATTTCAGCTCTTTGGTTTATGCAGATGATGTTATACTTCTAAATAAATCCGCTACAATTCTGCAAGATTCTCTAACTAAATTGAATAATAATAGATATGGTATGAAGGTCAGCAATAAAAAGACAAAGACAATGAAAATAGGCAGAACCATTGAAAATGTCAACTGCATTGTGAATGGAGAACCTGTGGAACAAGTAAAACATTTCAGCTATTTAGGCATGATTTTTACTGAAGATGGTAAATTCAATATAGAAATAGACAACAGAATCAGCAAAGCTGGTATGGTGGGAAGTCAATTGAATAAATTCATATGGAATAAGAGAGAAATTAGTCGGAACACTAAATTAGCTGTATACAAGACAGTGTTCAAACCAGTTTTAACTTATGGATCTGAGAGCTGGGTCAGAAGTAAAACACTTGACCAAAGACTAGAGACTGCAGATATGAGAGTCCTGAGAAAGATTAGAGCCATGAACAGATGGCATCAATGGCAATATCATATTAAAAACTAGGATATTAGGAAAGAACTTGACATTGTCAGCATCCAGGAATGCATTAGAGAGCTAATCTCAGGTGGTATGGTCACTTAAACAGAATGGGCGAGGAAAGATTAGCAAAACAAGTGTTCCCTACCAGGTTGGCAGCAAAACGACCCAGAGGAAGACAAAGATATAGGTGGATTGATACGGTACAAAGTACCTTAGACGATAGAAATATAAGATCTGATAATGTTGGAGTCTTGACAAGTAACAGACTAATTTGGAGGAAAATTATAGATATCTATCTATCCCAATGGCTTTAACAGGCCTTTAAGGCCCACAACCTTCCAAGCATGCTTGGATTTCGTAACCGAAAATTATAGATAGGAAATTAATAATGATGTAATTTTTTTCATGTAGTACTATCATATCCTGTACACCCCTTGAGGGTACATGGCAGGAATTTGATGATGATGAACTATCAATGGAATCTTAGTCAAATAAAGCATTTGACTAAGATTCCATTATATGATAATTGTGGACTAAGATAACGACAGTAGATTACCTGCTCAAAATGGGCACTATGTTTTTCATTACAGGTTTTGTAGCACATGCGAAGGTTCTGTCATCTTTGAGAAAAGTTGGGACATCTGCTGGACATATTGTGTAATTTTATTCCTTAGTTCATCAAGGTTTGAAAGCAGTTCATGGAGGAATACCCATTCTATCAACATACCCCAAACGTAAGCTTGGATCATTTGCTCTAACAACTTCATATGAATGGAAATAATGCTCAATAATAAACGTCTTTTCTTCCAACATCAACACCATTGCTATAGCTAAATGTAATGGCATAGACTCTACATGTTCTCTCCTATTAATGTGCATGAAGTCGAATAGTATATCTCATAGTGCATGTACTGAAGGGAGTGTCTAAGTACAGTACTGTTTTTTATTGCACCATACCATATATTTATATATGTAACATGGTTTTGAACAACGAGTTTTGCTATAGCATGGTTTATAATTTTTAACAATTTAAAATTTTTAGCAGTTGTAAGATACTGTACTGCATTATCAACATTCCGACTCTACTAAAACATTACCATAGAGATTTAGAATACTGCAGTAAAGTCATAGTTACCCTACAACTCTTTTTTATTTTTTTATTACATATGAGTACCTTTTATATGCAATTATAAGTGGGAAGAGGAAATGCAATGAAACTTGTGAAAATAACAAGCATAAATAGAACAAAAACTGAAGATTTTGTTAATATGAAAAACTTCATATTAACAAAATATGAAGAGCATGAAACTGTTGCTGACACACAAAAAAATTCTCATTAAATGAGCTTCTGACTTTTATCTGAAAAACAGATGACTTCTGATTCTATTATGAATGCTGATCCTAATATGTAATGAATATACAGTGGAACCTCAGTTGTCGAACGACTCTCATCTCGAACAAATCGGTTCCCGAGCAAAAAAAGCACAGGTTCCGAACAGAATCTCAGTTCCAGAACAGGCAAACCGGCAACCATGTGCTCTGTGGGCTGAAATGTAAGGCAGGAAAGTGTCAGTTATGCGGCAGCCTCTGCTCAGTGCAGACACCCGTTCGAATTTGCAGTGCCTTTTGTTGATTTTCTTTGTGTTTTGTTGTTGTTTTCATAAATTATTATTTAATAAGCTACTATGGGGGCCAAAGAAGGACTGTGATAGGAGCAAAGCGAAAAGAAAAGTTGTTAGAATCACGATAGAGGTGAAAAAAGAAATTATATCGAAACATGAAAATGGTGTCTCAAATCTTTGCTATGCAGTTCAGTAAGGTGAAATCAATGATCTGCACAATACTCAAAAATAAAGAGGCGATCAAGGGAGCTGATGTTGCAAGAGGAGTGAAAGTTCTTACTAAACAAAGATCACAGATGATTGAAGAAGTGAAAAAATTGTTGCTGATTTGAATAAACGAGAAACAGCCTCAGATAATTTGTGAAAAAGCGAGGCGATTACATGATGACCTGTTAAAGAAAAACCCTGGTACAAGTGCTGATACTGATGTGTTCAAAGCTAGTAGAGAGTGGTTCAAGAAATTTAAGAGGAGAAGTGGCATACATAGTGTGGTTAGGCGTGGGGAGGCTGTGAGTTCGAACCAAGAAGCTGCTGAGAAATATGTGTGCAAGAATTTAGTGACTATGTAAAGGCTGAGGGTTTTCTTCCCCAACAAGTGATCAACTGTGATGAAACTGGCCTATTTTGGAAAAAATTGCCAAAGAGGAACTACATCACTCAGGATCACTCAGGAGGAAAAAGCATTGCCAGGACAGACAGGCTGACTCTTTTGGTATGTGGAAACACAAGTGGGGGACTTCAAGGTCAAGCCATTGCTTGACGCAAGCTTTACTATTAGCCCTCCAAATAACGTCATGAAAAGTAAATTGTCTGTTATGTGGAGGGCTAATAGTAAGGCTTGGGTAACCAGGCAATTTTTTATTGAGTGGATCCATGAAGTCTTTGCCCCAAGTGTGAGAAAATACCTTCAAGAAAAAAATTTTCCAATTAAATGCCTTCTTGTAATGGACAATGCTCCTGCTCACCCTCCAGGCTTGGAAGACGAGTTAGTGGAGGAGTTTGATTTTATCACAGTGAAGTTCCTGCTCCCTAACACAACTCCTCTAATCTAGCCCATGGACCAGTAGGTCATTTCGAACTTTTAAGAAACTCTACACCAAAGCACTGTTTCAAAGGTGTTTTGAAGTGATCTCAGACACAGAATTAACACTCAGAGAATTCTGGAAAAATCACTTCAACATCCTCCATTGCTTAAGTATCCTTGACAAAGCCTGGGTGCAAGTGACTTACAGGACAATGAACTCAGCCTGGAGGAAATTGTGGCCAGACTGTGTAGCAGATGCAGACAGAGACATTGAGGGCTTTGAGGCTGAGTGTGTTGCTCTTGTCGATGATATTGTGTCTCTAGGCAAAAGCATGGGCTTGGAAGTTGACAATGCTGATGGGAAGGAGTTGGAGGACCACAGGAATGAGCTCACCATGGAAGAACTGCAACACGTTCAGAAGGAGCAGCAAAAGACGGAGGGGGAGGAAATGCCTTCAGACACACAGGAAGGATGTTCCTAGTTCTTTGATCGAAGAAATGTGTGCGAAATGGGGTGAGGTGAAACGTTTTGTGGAAAGATATTACCCTGACAAAGCTGTAGCAAACTGCATCATAAACCTTCTCAATAACAGTGCCATGTCTCACTTCAGAAACATTTTAAAACGCAGGCTAAAATAAATCTCATTGGACAGGTTTTTAGTGAGACAGAGGCCAAGTGTGTCTCAAGCAGTCGAGTGGTGTCAAGAGACAAAAAAGGAAAAGAGAAACAAAACCCAGAAAGACAGTTACCTGATGTTTTTATGGAAGGGGGACTCCCCTTCTTCATCTCCTTCCACTTACGCCATCAACTCTCCTCCGTATAGTTAAAGTGATGTTAAATTTTTTTCATCTATATTTTATCTATTTATTGTGTTTATTTTTTTTGCATAAGATTTTATGCATGAAGTACTGTTATAAAGGTTTAAATAAGCAATCATCTGGGGTTCGGGAACAGATTAATCCATTTTACATTAATTCTTATGAGAAAATGGTTTCAGTTTTCAAACAAATCGGTTCCTGAACAGCCTTTAAGAATGAATTATGTTCGACAACCGAGGTTCCACTGTATGTGTAGGTATATATCCAATTAAATTAAATTATATTGTTCAATGCACTCAAGCCACTATTCTAATGAATATGTTTATAATACTGCTAATGATGTGCATGGTCAAATGGATATCTGTTTGCTATCCATTTGATCAGATGATCAAAGATAGCAAACAGCTAAAGATCAATGCCAAATACAAGTACATACCAAATATTTGTTTAAAATTCTGAATGTAAATATATTTGATATAAAATGATCCCTATCCAAATGCTCTCCCACTGTGGTTGAATAATGACAGATTAGTGTGTGTGTGTGTGTGTGTGTGTGTGTGTGTGTGTGTGTGTGTGTGTGTGTGTGTGTGTGTGTGTGTGTGCGTGCGTGTCTTTATACCATCCTCTATATCCTTTATATCCATTTGATCAGATGATCAAAGATAGCAAACAGCTAAAGATCAATGCCATGTGTGTGTGTCTTTATACCATCCTCCCCTCCAATATAAATTAACCTTACAATTTCCTTCAAAATTAAATTAATAATTATAATATGCTAAGGGAACTAATGGTCTTATAATTATTTTCTCAACACCTGCCAGGTACAAAAAAGATAATATAAATCAATTTAATTAAATTTAAGAGTCAAACAGTAATAAATGCTATTTGTGTAAAACAAGAAGTAACACAATATACCCGCATATATATCCAATCAAATACTTGCCATCTTCACAATGCAGTAAAACAGATTCAAAGCCCTTTTTCACTAATGAATCATGAGCTACTTGATCAACTGCTTCATGTATTCCTTGAAGAGAAAGCAAAGTTTCCACCATCAGACCTTGTTGACCACGCATCTTAATAATATAAAAAATGATACAGATTAAAAAACAGAATACTTTAGGGTGTTATTTATTACTAACATTCTGGAAAAAATTTAATTCTGCATATATATTTCTTTCTCTTAGAGAAGATAAAAACTGCAATTAGTAAAAAAAAAAAAAAAAAAAAAAAGCTATATAATTACAAGTTCATATGGGTTTATGCAAAAAAAAAAAAAAAAAATGCAGTTTCTGTACTACAACAAAGAGATGAAACGAATAATGTGTGTGTGTGTGTGGGGTAATAACTGACACAGCTTTCTTTCCATGATATATTCTAAAGATTCTGATGAAATTTCAGATTATTCAGAAATTCCACTGAGAAGTGTATATTTTGAAGTTCAAGGACCAAAGTAATCAATCTGTTTACAATTGTGAGAATGCTATATTCAAACTGTTGCATAGCTTTTTGTTTCTGTAGATAGTTTAAAAATTGATGTAAAACAGTATTGATCCAATGCTATCATCAGTCCATAACAGGACTGGTTAATGAACATTATCTACACAATCCTACTCTAACTCTCTTTGAATGACTCATAACAGACTCTGGCAACCCATTCTACTACTTCACTGCTTTCCAAGTAAAAATTACCTCTGTATCAAACCTATAAAATCATTTTAGCAACTTTTTTTTTTATTTTTTTCCTATATCTCCTCTTTTCTACCTATCAATCAACTTATGCAACTCAGAAAACCTCAATCTATCACAATGGGGAGCATGCATTCCACAGACTACTCATCATCTTGGCCAACTGCCTCTAGATCCTTTCTACCATTTCTCATCCCAAAGAAACCCAGGTGACCACACATGTGCACAGTAATCCAGATGTGGATTACTGTGCAAAGTTTATAAGGGATGCACAGAAAAGGATATATCTGCATGTTAGGATGCTCTTCAATAATCAAGTAACTGTATGGGTTACAGTGGTACTTTTGCAATATGTTTCCTGAACTTCAATTCCTTAGTAGTCAATACTCCAAATTCCCTTTTTCATTGATTTCCCAGAGTACAATTCCATCAATTTGAGGTATAAATCATATAACCTTTCATCTCAAAATGCATAACTTCACACTTTTTCCACGTTAAATTAGCATCCATTATCCTTCACCTATACTGTCAGCATATTTAAATCATTTTGCAAGTCTCTCTACATTGTCTTGATTAGCTATTATACTACCCAAAACTTCATCAGCAAACAACTGAATATTTCCTTCAAATCATTTCATGAAACAGCCACAGTTAAATGAATAAGCAAAGCACCCTGTGGCATTCTACTAGTTACCTGCTTTCTCCTGAATTCTGATCCTCCATATACTATTCTTTAGTATCTGTCCATCAGCCACTCTCGTGCAATTTTATCACTAGCTTCATATCAATAGCCATATGATCCAATATGGATAAAATGGTTCCATGTTCTATCCTGTCAGACACCTTATGAAAATCCAGGAGTGTCATCGTGTAGCCCTTCTCTTATTTCACCCATCACACTATCATTAAAAAGTTCACTAGAATCAAGACTTAGTTAAACAGCCAGGACTGCCGCAAGCAGGTGTGCAAGTTGTGTGCCACACAAAGATGCCATAAAAGGAGGGGGTTGCAAAATTAAGTTTTAAAAATCAATTCTCCATTCTGAACACCATTCACATGTGTTCACTTATGTCAGATTTCACTTCTGAAACAAGAGCCCATATATCAAATCAGAGAAATTGTACATATCACACAATCTGAAACTATCAGTGCCATTTTTTCGCCATATTTTACATCTTTTGGTGAGTATATTGTTGCACTTCTGGGAAGCTCAGTCTAACAAGTACGAGTTGAGTAGAGTCTTCTTCCATGCAGATACAAATCAACATCCTTTTGTTGTTCTCTAAACTGGTTCTCTAAGTTAAAGCTTTGTGGTTATCTGAACATGATATTCAATTATTGAAATACACGAACATTCATGATGTCTGAAATGCTGTGTGAAAGATTTCATTACTGTACATCTACTGATCATGACCAGAGCTCTCTACTGTTGAGGTATTTGTGAAAGTATAGTCCGATTTTCAAGAACAGTAAGTAAAAAAAAACTACAAGATTTTTTGTTCTAATAAATCTGTTTTAACATTTACATTTGTTTAAAAACTTTTTGTACATTGTTATCAAGAGGCACCAAAAACGTTTTGCACAAAGGCACCTTACATGTCAACTGTGGTACTATAAACAGCCTAGTCAAAGACAATACCAATTCCTTTGCACATTCTTGTAATATGTCTGATATCCCATCTTATCAAATGAACATACTACATATGTACTGATATTCTACAATATCCTAAGTATATCCACTTCATCAACCTCTATTTACCCATTAATTTCTGTCAAAACTGTCAATGCAATATCTTCATCTGGATGACAGACCTTTGCAGGTTTTTACTCAGTAAGTCAACTATTTCATCTGCTTCTGTCATCACAATACTATCGACACTGATTAAAGTTATCCTTTAATAAGTATGTCATCTCGGTCACAGTCAGATCCTCTGATGCTATGACTAAATCCAAAATTCTTGATCCTCGTGTTCTCTCCACCACATGCTACCTAAGACAGTTGTCCCTCAAGAAATCCAAAAATTCATTTCCCTTATTACTGCATGCTGTGTCCTCTGCCCAGTATATATCAATATAGTTGAAGTCCCCCGTAATGATCACTCGCTTTGCACTTGCCACAAACTAATTTGCCTAAACATTTCCTGCTCATCACCATCAATATTCCCTGGTCTGTGGCAACATCCCACTAAATATCATGCCTTATAAACATCTATCTCACACCATATACTCTCTAAGCCATTGGTGTTATTTCCACTGAGATTCTCCACCCTGGGAGCACACTCTCTTATGAGTAACCACCACCACGTTTATCTTCCCTATCTTGCCAAAATATGCTATACCCTTCAATTTCTATCCCTGTGAAAACATCCCCCTCAGTTAACCAGGTTCAATGATACCAACAACCTTTGAAGAGTGTCGATCAATGCCACAAACTCATTTCCTTTATTTCTAATGCTCCTGGCATTTGTATACTATTATTATATATTGTATACTATTCTTATACTATTATTACTTCCCCTCATACTCCACCTGGTTCTAATATAGTGTACCCCTCCCCTCATTTCTCAAGCCACTATCCCTATATGAGGCCATCCCTGCAACACTCCACCTATGCAATTCTAGTTTCCAGGTCAAACACACTCACTTATCCAGAAAACAACAGTCTCTCCAAATGCCTGCATCCATCTGCATTAAAATGTTATCCATCTCTTGCATCTAGCTCTCTTCTATCCTCAAATGTACTCCACACATCCACATATTCCAGACCTCTTTTCCTGCACATTCTTGTTATCATCTCATTTGTCATCACTGCTCTTCTCTTCCACTCTGTATTATCATACCGGGGCAACACACTCAATGTCTTTCCTCAGACACATTTCTGCTGCACTATCTCTAACATCAACCTCAAATCTTGCACTACACAATTCACACTACCTCAGGTCATTCATCCCAACCATTACCATCATCTCCTCTACACTTTCACCCCTCTTCACTACAACAGTCTCTATTGTTCACCTGGCAAGCACTCCTCTGGCACTCTACTCTGCACACCTAGTCATCAAATTTCCATATATGACCCGCTCTACAGATTTATTCATCCATTTCTCACTGGCATTTCTGACTCTTACAGTGTTCAATCTCTCTCCCTCTCTCATTTCTCTTCCTCCCATCTCACTATCCTTTGCTTCCACACTCTCTCTCAGCTTTCTGTAATTTCCTGTTTTCCAATGTCTCTCCCATTCTCTCAACTTCCTCTCTGATGTCATTCCTCTCACATTAGTCAACCTCTCTACATTCCAAAGATATTTATTCACCCACCTCAACTTAGTTTTCATTCCTTTCATCTCCTTTCAGAGCACATATGTTCTGTTTTCAATTTAAATTCGCACACACAATCATGGCCATCAGAAAAACCATCTTCATCTGCTAAACTGACCAAGGCTAAATCCATATATACATCATTAACATTCTCTCCACACCTCCAACACACTACTGACATCCACAAACTGAAAATCATCCATTTCTGAAGCACTATTTCCACTGTCACTAAACCTCAACATACTACATCATCAAATTCCTAACTTGTACCCTCAAGGGGTGTACAGGATATGTTAGTACTACATGAAAAATTTACATCATTACTAACTTCCTATCTACAAATTTCCTCCAAATCAGCTTGTTACATGTTAAGTCTCCAACATTATCAGATCTTAGATTTCCATCGTCTAAGGCACTTTGTACCATATCAATCCACCTATATTTTGGTCTTCCTCTCAGTCGTTTTCCTGCCAACCTGGCAGAGAACACTTGCTTTGCTAATCTATCCTTGCCCATTCTTTTTAAGTGACCATACCATCTGAGATTCCTGGATGCTGACAATGTCTAGTTCTTTCCTAATATTCTCATTTTTAATATGATATTGAAATTGATGCCATCTGTTCACGCCTCTAATCTTTCTCAGGACTCTCATATCTGCGATCTCTAGTCTTTGGTCAAGTGTTTTACTTCTGACCAAGCTCTCAGATCCATAAGTTAAAATTGGTTTGAACACTGTCTTGTATACAGCTAATTTAGTGTTCTGACTAATTTCTCTCTTATTCCATATGAATTTATTCAATTGACTTCCTACCATACCAGCTTTGTTGATTCTGCTGGTTATTTCCATATTTAATTTACCATCTTCACTAAAAATCGTGCCTAATTAAGTAGCTGAAATGTTTTACTTGTTCCACAGGTTCTCCATTCACAACACAGTTGATATTTTCAACGATTCTACCTATTTTCATTGTCTTCGTCTTTTTATTGCTGACCTTCATACCATATCTATTACACCAGTTATTCAATTTAGTCAGGGAATCTTGCAAACTTGTAGCAGATTTATTTAGAAGTATAACATTGTCAGCATAAAGCAAAGAGCACATATTAACATCTCCAATTCTGATATCATGTTTAATACCACTTTCCTTCATGATGTGATCCATATAGATAATGAATAACAGAGGGGATAATGTACATCCTTGTCTCACACGAGATTTAACATTAAACCATCTTCCTGTACTTCCTTCAATTCTAACTGCTGACTTGTAACTCAAATAAATACTAAGTATTGCTTGATATAATGCCCCATTGACACCATATAACTGTAGCATATTGAATAGCTTCTCTCTTGGCACCTTGTCATATTCCTTTTCCAGATCGACAAAACTTAAATACAGATCTCTGTTATATTCCCAAACTTTCTCAACTATTTGTCGTAAAGTGAAGATCTGATCCTGACAGCCACTATTTGGCATGAATCCAGCTTGTTCTTCACTAAGCTTTTTTTTCCACAATTTTTCTCAACCATTTATCAAGTATACTGGCATAAATCTTGCCAGAAACACTCAGTAGGGAAATACTTCTGTAATTCTCATTCAGTTTTATTTCCCTTTTTATATATGGGCACTATGAGAGCTCTACTCCAAACACCGGAAATTCGTCCCTCTGTCCATGCCTTCTGAACTATGCAGTGCAGCCACTGTAAGACTTTTATACCATCATACTTCAGCATTTCTGTCGAATACCATCTACTCCTGCTGCGTTTCCACATTTCAAGCCATTGATGACTTTTTTCTACTTCAAGTATGGATATGTATTCCTGTGCTATCACTGCTTGTTTCATTTAGCAATTTTTCGAACTAATTACTCCATACTTCAAGGATAGCTTTTTCTCCTGTTTTCATGTCACCTTTATCATCTCTAACTCCTTTTATAGCACTCTTTCCTCCATTTCTAAGCTTCTTCAACAACCTCCAGAATATCTTACCACTTCCTGATATTTATTTTCTATGTTCTTGCCAAAGTCCTCCCATGACTTTTGTTTAGCTAGTTTTACACAGTTTTTAGCTTTCTTACATTTGTCTCTGTATTCTCTAAGAGCAAAAGTTGACTTATTTGAAAGGAACTTTTGATATGCTTTCTTCTTTTCCTTCACTGCCTCTTTAACTTCCTGTGTCCCCCCATGGAGTTCTGATTTTTCTATCCTTGCAGACAACCTCACCACATGCCTCTCTGGCTGAATCAATCAGGGTTTTCTTCAAGGCTTGCCACTGAATCTTCAAGGTTTGATTCCTGTTCTCAAACTCTTTCATTTTTTTTTGAATAATCTTTGTGTATTTTAGTCTAGAGTTCACATCTGAGAGCTGCCCTATTTTTATTCGCTTTAAATACATGTTATTCTTTTCAATATGAAATTCAATTTTATCCTGCTCAAGACTAAATAGTGATCATTTCCAATTTCAAATCCTCTGTACACTCTGGTGTCCTGCATCAGGGAGAAAACATCACTATCAACAATAACATAGTCAATGAGATTTTTCTTATTCCTAGCCTCTTCTCTCCATGTGAATTTGTGCACATTTTTATGTTGGAACATGGTGTTAGTAATAACCAATCCATGTTTTGAGCAGAAATCCAACAGGTATTTGCTATTATTATTAGCTTTTTTTTTCTTTTATCCAAATTTTCCCAAAATATTTTTGTATATCTGACAATCATTTCCTACTCTGCTATTTAGATCCCCAACAAGGACCAGCTTTTCCTTTTTCATTGTGTCAGTTGCTTTCTCTAAAAGCATCAAAAAATTCCTTCACTTCTACCTTAGTTAGAACCTTCTGTGGGACCATAGGCACAAATAAGTCTCATTGTCCAGTTACCCATTCTGATATTTGCCCACATCACTCTACTTGAGACTGTCTGCCTTTCAAGATTAGCCTCATATTTAGTGTTGAATACTATGGCTACTCCTTCTTTTCCTTGATTGTTCTTGCCTGAATATAACATTTTGTATTTATTGCTCAGAAAGATCTCACAAGTTTTTGCCTTTTTTTGTTTCAGTCACCCCTCTTATGCCGATCGGTTACTTATCTAATTCCTCAGCTAGCTCCGTTTCTCTGCCATTCAGGCTTCTTATGTTGATAGTATTGATCTTTAACTCTGGTGATATTGAGTTGGAGTGTGCTTTCAGATTTGTTCCAGTAGCTGACTTTTCACTGTATGCCCTGGTTCCCTGGTGAAAACAACGGGGGCCTTCGTTTAACTGGGCGATGACCCAGCTGGCATGAAATTTTGTCATGTTGTACCATCATTTTGTATATTTGTTTAAGCCAATAAGAATACAATTTAGTTGGCTAAATTCCAAATTGCCAGCCCATCCTTGTTCGTTCAGTATCCAGGTAGATACCCAACAGGGTGCACCATGAGAAGGTGAGGATTGGACATTAGGTCAGAAGCATGGTCGGTTCTCCGCATTCCTTTTAAGGCTTTGTGGAGGTCTCCTCTGTTATACAGCTTTGACCCTTAAGCACCCCCAACATACTACTGACATCCACAAACTGAAAATCACCTGTTTCTGAAGCGCTATTTCCATTGTCACTCAACCTCGAAATTGAGACACTTGTCTCCCACTGCCTACATTTCATGCACACATAAATATGCAGTATGTGCACATACTGCATGCGTGACAAGCTACAAAATCATCAACTATGCTATAAATAATGTAGTCTTTAAATGGTGGTGGGCTGGGTGTAGTGCTAAAATTTGTGGCAACCATGTTGAATACAATTGATACACACGTAGACAATACGGTAAAATCCTAACAAAATACCATATATCCATACAAAAAATTGTCAATTTGAATAGTGCAAACTTATAAACCAGTACTGTCACAAAATAAATACAAAAATATCTTTCCTTACTACTAAGACTAATATTTTTTTAATAGCATGCATTGCATCTGTCTTTGCACATTAGTAGCAACCACCATGTAGAATTATAAGGAAGCCAACTAACATAGACTTAGAAACCAGCTTGTAGCAGTACAATGGAAAAGAGTTTGAAGGAAGACGGGTCATTAGTGCATAGGAGATATTTAAGTAAACTTTTTTGACATTAATGACAGATTGTATACCTCATGTGAAGAAGATAAAGCAATTTGAAGTCAAATGGGTGACAAAAGGAATAAAAGGGGAACTGTAAAAGAAAAAGAGATTATGGAAGGAATATAAAGAGAGAGGTGGAGAACAGTTGCATGTGGAATATAAGGTTCGGGCAAGGAAAGTGACTAGTATTGTAAGGAGAAAAAAATTAGAATATGAGAGGAGACTAGCACTGCAATCCAAGGAAAATCCCAAGGAGTTTTTTTTGCTATGCAGTGAGTAGGAGGAAATACAACAGTGGATGGAATATCCTGCTGGTGGAGATGGGAATTGGGTGCAGCTATTTAATGATCACTTTATCAGATTGTTCCATCCTGGTACTACAGGGTTTATTCCTAGAAGGATAATGACTGGTGAAGTGTTAGAAGTTAATTGACAGGATGTATTCCAAATACATCCTGTCAATTAACTTGGCTATTTAATGAAAGCAATCTTGCAGTGGAAGAAGAGTGGAAGAAGGGTAAGATAGTACCATTGCATAAGGCTGGTGGTAGAATGGAGATATCAAACTACAGGCCTATTTGTATTTCTTCTATAGTTGTTACTTCATCCCCTTCAAATCCTAGTGACCTGCATAAATAATATTCCTCCATCTGCCCAATTCTGTATATGAAAATTTGGCAAGAACTCATATACAGAATTGGGCAGATGAAGGTAATATTATTTATGCAGGCCAGCATGGATTTGTTCAAGGGTGCTCTTGTTTTAGTAATCTCTGGTTACCTTTTACAATAGAGTAAGAGCAGTGGATGAGGTTAAGGCATACACTGTCATTTTTTTTTTTTTGGATTTTTCCAAGGCATTTGACAGGGTGCAACATGACAAGTTTATTTTTAAGTTGCATTATATGGGTTTGGATATCAGATTAGTGGATAGTATTGGTAATTTTTATTGGTGATTGTATTGGTGATTCTCTGATAGATATCAAAGAGTTGTATATGGAGGAGCAGTGTAAAATCTCTTGCAGGAAAATTTAACTTTGCTAAATTTTCGCAATCGATTTTCCAGTGTTTTTTTCTCAATAATTAGAAAATTTGAAAATATAACACTAAATAGAATGTTACTGTAAAAGTGCATATACACTGACCTGTATGTAAAGCTGTAAGTAGGCATTATGCTAGATTAGCGATGATGAAATATCAACAAAAGGTTGCAAGGTCAAGCGATGTTGAAGGAATGGGCAGCAATGATGTCATTACGCTAAAGGCTAATCCCGAAAAGACATCATAGAGAACAAAGAGCAAAATATTGTATAAAAAGATTGTGATGCTTGGCTCAGGGCTTTTTCCTTCTCGTCATTGAGGCTTTTGATCTTCTCGTCATCGCAGGGATTTCTTCTCATTGAACGCTGTTGGATCTTTGTCTCCAGATCACAGCAGGCTGTTTCTCTCATCAATGGCTCTCAAGTCTTAGTCTCCAATTAGCCAGTAACCAGTATAGTCTGGTCCATAATTTTCCAATGTAGTGAGAACAGTTATGCGCAAGCCTCACGGTAACTATGGCAGATTCCCTATCGAAATTTCCAATGGAGGAAAGTTCTACAAGGGATCGCCTCCGATGTTAACCAGAAAGAAGACGATACAAACCTGATGAAGTATGCTGTAATTTGTTTGGACTCTTTATTCATAGTAAAATTGTAAGTAGGCAATGTTTTTGTAATTGGTAAGAAAGTGTATCTCTGAATCATGAATGTGCTTACAAGAAATTCTTTGTTATCAGGCGGTAACCTAAGTCACAAGTTTTTGTGGGAAGATTATTTATTGACTTGTTCATTCTAATAACAAATGTATTCTTAGTTGTAATATAGGGGACAGTGTATTAAGAAATTGTATGTAGCAAGGCAATTATTAAGTCAGTCTTCAAGGGAAGGATTTTGTTAAATGGTTTATGTAGTGAGCAAGTCATGGTTTATGTCTAAATTGTTAATCCAAGGATTGTGTGCATTTTGAGTTTGGTTATATAAATTGCATTCCCTGTTTGTAAAAAGGTTGAGTGAGATAATTTCACCACATCTCATGTGTACTGTACCTCTAGTTTAAAATAAATGTTTTGTTTTGTAACTACCTTGCCTGTTCTTTAGCTAATGCACTATCTCCAAAAAAATAACAAACCTGCGGGCACATTAAAGTATGAATAGTCACAACTTGCAACTAGAGAATTTGGGTATAGTTATTGATTAATTCCTGTTTTTCCTCACCCTAACTTTCAAACAATATTTATTCAATTAGATGGCACACAGTTGAAAATAAAATAAATTTTCAAATTGATTTGTATGAGAGTGGGGAACTACTCACATTAAATAAACTTAAAACACAAAGTTCGTTTAATAGTGGGGGGGGCGAAATTGGTCATGGTAGGATTAACTTTGAGAAGTTTATGTTAAAGCAGATGATAGTCTTAACTTAGTGAAGTTGAACGAAGTAAAGAAAAGTAAAGTTAACTTCATACAAAAGTATGACCAACTTGCTTCCTCTAGCTTGTATATACAAATATATATACAAGCTAAATAAGTTAAAATAAATAATTAAATTAATTTTTAGAATGGTGCAGCCAACATTTAATGAAAATTATTTTACAGCAGTATCAGGGAGTAGGAAAGTTACAAGTGGAGTTCCACAGGGCTCAGTCCTAGGACCTTTAATGTTCAATCTTTATGTGAATGATATTGTCACAGGACTACAGGGAGCAAGTTGTTTGCAGATGACATGAAGCTAGGGAGGATTATCAGTAATAGTAGTGATGTTTTGGCTCTTCAAGAGGGTTTCAGTAAGCTAGAAAGGTGAACAAATGAATGTGGAATGTCAGTTTAATGCAACTAAATGTAAGGTTTTAAAATTTGGGATTCAAAGATGGGATGCTTTATATTCACTGGAAGAAGTGGAGGAAGTAAGGGATCTTGGGATAATTGTGGATACAGATTTGAAGCTCTGAGGAAGACATCTCAGAGAATTGTGGCAAAGTTGAGGAGAACATTGACAAGAGATAAAAGTATGCTAGTACCATTGTATAAAGCTTTAATAAGGCCACATCTGGATTTCTGTGCTCAGATCTAGTCACTGGGATTTGAAGAGGATGAAGTAACCTTGAAGAGAGTACAGAGATGGATAACAAAAATAATATCAGGACCATACAACATTGATTATGGGGAATAGACTGAGGGCATGCAGGCTGCAGAGTTTGATGGATAGAAGGCAAAGGGGGGGGGATATGATTGAGACATTTAGGAAATCCTAAAGTGTTTGTTCAGTATATGAAAAGTAAAAGGAAGTATGGCTATGGAAGGACAAGTTCAATGCATGCTGATAACAAGCAAGCAAGCAAGAGAAGCAGATGAAGTAGTTGTTCTGAGTCACATTAAGGGGCTAGCTTCCAGTCAAATACTGAATTGAA
The DNA here is from genome assembly GCF_054136105.1 of Typopeltis vanoorti. Lineage (NCBI taxonomy): Eukaryota > Metazoa > Arthropoda > Arachnida > Uropygi > Thelyphonidae > Typopeltis > Typopeltis vanoorti. The sequence continues at coordinate 88,086,026 of NC_143559.1, forward strand.
AGTGCTTAGGATATTGCATTTTTTTAGGATAAACATTTTTGTAATAGAAAGTTAAGTTGGATAAAGAGAAAGAGAATGGTTACATGATGATATTGCTGGACATTGCAAAGTGTCATTGTATCAAAAAAATCAGTGTATGACAGGGCAAATGAAGATGATATAAAGCAGGTGATATAAATATGAGAGCGGCTGATTCTAATCAAATAAAAAATCAGGAATTGCATGAATATCCTCCAGTTCAATATCAAGGAATTCATTAGATCAAAATCAGAGGTATTGAATAATATTTTTACCAGGCATAAAGTAGGCATTGTTGTGCTACAAGAAACTCACCACATCCAACAAGGAAATATTACCATTTCTGGCCACAATCTTCTCCCTGATATACCCGATGAAAGTATGGCCTTGCATTCTACACAAAAGCAAATTTGGAAAGAATCTCCAAATCTCTAGAACATTCACAAAGTAATACTATCTTTGGTATCTGGCTGGACAACTTCTCAATCTACAACATATATAAGCCTCCTCCACTGACTGGCCTAGCCCTGTACTTCCTCAGCCAGTCCATCCCTGGCATGGAGATACAATAATGATGACAACCCAGGTCCACAACTGACAGACTAGATGTTAGCAAATAACCTTCTCTGTGACAGCAAGCAACCCAGAACTTTTAAATCTGGACGATGGAGATCAGAGACAATCTCTGATATCTGTTTTACTATGACTAATATGGAAGGAAACCCCCCCCCCTCACCTCAACCTATTAAGTACTGCCACAGCCAGCATAGATCCCGCCTAATTAGTGTAGGGCTTATAATCCTCAGAATAAATCACTTTCCAATACCTTGACGGAATCTCAGGAAAGCAAACATGGCTAAAATTTACTGAATTCATTAAAAAACAACATCAATATAATTCTGCCTAGAGTTCGTAACTATGAAAGATTCACTAAACTTCCCATAGAATTTGGCAAGAAACACACACCATGCTGGGTCAACTGAAAGAAATATTCTTTTGGCAGAGCATGAACAAGAGAACCATCTAGACACTCCTTTTGTCTTCTTAAGGTCCTTGAATGATCATAGAAGAAATGAACAACCTCAACTTTACCAGATCAAGTCACAAGGCTTGGTCACTGCTCTGTCGACTGGAAGGCACCAACATTCCAAACAAGACTAAAGGAAAAGCAAACCCTAACAGTATTACAAAAATCTTAGAACAAAAGATAAACACAAAATTCCTACAGACACCAAAAAAAAAAAGATCCATCATCTTTATAAAAAAAAAAAAAAAAAAAAAAGTATTCTTATTATGTCTTACATCTACAGAAAACTCCAGTAACTATAGTGAAGTGATACAACACTCAAACTAACTAAAATGGGTAAAGCTCCTTCCAGACTTTCTTACTCACCTTGGCTCAAGAGCAAAATCATGGCTATTCTCCTGGATAATAAATGGTGAACTGCTCCCAAAACTTTGGCAGGAATCAGATAACAGCCCTCTTAAAACCCAATAAGTCAACTGATGAACTCTAATAACTACTACCCAACAGTATTATTCCTTACAAACTTTTTGAAAGGATTATCCTCTCTAGAATTTCTTCTTACCTAGTGAACAGGCTGGGATTAGGACTAGCTCTCACAACCCATATAGAAGCCAGATACCAAAGGGGTTTAAAAACAGGTACTGCCTTCGTAAATCTAACATCAGCTTATGACACTGTTTACCATATAAAGCAGCTAAAATAATCAATTGCCAAAAACTATTAAAATTACTAGAACAAATGCTCTCGAATAAGAAAACAAAGGTTAATCTGAATTCACAAAAAAGCAGAACATTTATCCAACAGGATGGGTTGCCACAAGGATCTGTCCTTGCTCCAGCTTTATTCAACCCTTCAACAGTTAGTTGAAAGTTTATCTATGCTGATGACATAGATATCGCCACCCAAGACAGTACCTTTCAAGGCTTTTAGGAAACAATGAGCAAAGATCTGAGCTCACTACAAAATTACTTTGAATGCTGGTAACTATGAAGAAAACCTGTTTCTGCAGTCTACATAAACAACCATGAGGCTCATAGAAAACTAAACAAACTTCTGCAACAGGATTCTAATCCATGAAACTTAGTTAATAATTTTTCCCAAAAACATTTGGAAAAAAAAAACTAAGTTAATAAACTTAATAATAATAAGTAAATAAACAAGCTGACAATTGAAGATTGAATCCAAGTTGTACCAACTTGGATTCAATCTTCCTCAACACTTCTGGAGTCAGCTAAACAGATTTAGGACTGGACAAGGCTGCTGTACCCAATTATCATGCCCGTGGGGAATTTCACATTCACCCTTTTTCTGTATGTGGTGCTGTGCAAACTATGCATCATACCACTGATGACCTCCCAAAACACTCCTTTCCTGGAGGCCTCAGGAACTTGCATTTACCTCCAGACAGCACACCATCGTCCGTGCAGCTAGCCTAGTGGCTATGCACTTCGCAACCATATGCCTGGGGAAGGAGTATCCTAGGTTTGATTCCCGTCGACAATGCAAGGAGCTTAAGAATCTTCCTCAGCCATAACCAAGTTAGCCGGTCTTGGGCGTGGACAGCAGGGTTTTTTTCCATTTGCTTGGTTGTGGGTTTTTCATCCCACAAGCAAGCAAACCAGTCCAGTGAACACACACGGATTATAGTCAGGAATACTGACCCAGCCATCGTCTGATTCGTCAGCTATGCCGGTTCCGGAGCCCGGATAAAATTTGGAGGAACTGAGATAGTGCCGTACCTCCCCATAAAGGACACTCACGGCTGTGTATCATCATACGATTATCATTATTATTATTAGCACACCATCGACTAGCTAAATGAATTGTCAGTCTGCATATAGTTTTGCTCAATAATTTCTTGTATTTCCCCAATATGCTAAATAAATAAATAAAATTTGTTCATTAATAATGATATAGAGAATGATTTTAAGAAAATATTCAGTTGTTTACTAATGATGAGAAAATGGGGTACAATAACAGTAAATCAAGGTGATGTAGAGATCCTGAAGAACAATTTAAACAGAGTGGCATGATTATCCTTTATTCATTAGCAAAGAATAATGGGTGCCGATTAATGTGGGAAAAAAGATAAGTTATGCACTTTGGGGAGAAAGGATTACACATTGTGTATTATATTGATGGAACTGGATTACAGGAAACTGTTGAGCCTAGGGATTTATGAGTAGTAGTAGTAGTAGTAGTAGATAATAAGTTGAAGTTCACATATTTCAAAAGTGACTAAAGTAGCTTATAGATTTCTTCATCATTAAAGAACACTGACACACAGAAATATGGAAATATTATTCCTCTAAGACTTTGATGCAGCAGCATGTGGATTTTATAGGACGACTGATGCAGAAAGTGGCAAACAAATGGAATGGGTTGTCAAAATATCTTATGAGTGTTTTTTTTTTCTTTCAGTGAATGGATTCAAGAAGTATGATAGGCACTGTGTTCATAGTCTCTGAGGATTCATATTCCATGAGGGATGCCATATGATAGTGCTGCTGATGATAATAATATTATTATCAATAGTAATTTAATTTAGAAATCATCAGTTTGGAAATCTCTATGTGTTAAAATCATAAAGTTGGGTGTCATGAGAAAGAATTAATCACTAAGAACGTGAAGTGTCAGGAAACTCAGAGCTACTGGGAGGAGAAAGGACCTAAAAATTGCAGAATCTAGTCTTTTAAGTGACAGAATTCAATGGGATAGTCAATACAATGCGTAAAGGAAGCTGTGGGCCTAAGGGGTTACTGAAGTTTATGTATACTAATTCCAGAAGCATCATGAATAAGATGGAAGAGTTTTTAACACTGATTGGTGCAACCTTGCCAAATGTTATAGGCAGTAAAACTTGGCTGACAACAGATGATGCAGTTATAGGAATATGTGAAGGATAGAGCATTTTCAGGGAGGACAAACAATAAAATGGTGAGGGATACTGTTAATGATAGAAGATGAAACTGCAGTCAAAAGGAGTATATAATCAGGAAGATGATGAGTGGAAGGTAGTTCATTTACTGCAATCTGGTGTGAGATAGAGGACAATAGGAGAAAATATACAGCTAGTTGCAGGGACTGAAGGGAAGATGTGAAAGATATGCTTCATGAAATTAGAATGATGAAAATGTCAAGCAATTATTATAGGAGACTTCAACTATGGAAACATAGACTTGACATAGAAAATGTGGAGAATAAAATGAATTTATTCACTTGATAAAATTACTTCAAATAGCATGTGATTGACGGGACTCTGGTGATAGGATCAGAAGATCTGTTCATAACCAGGGTACCCAAAATGTCCTTCATTAGGGAGTGTAATCATGAGATCTTGACTTGGGAAGTTGTGGAATTTTCAATTAAGAAGGGATATATGTGAATCTACAGGGCAGATGATTATCATAGGGTTAGAAGACATCTCGCATGGGAGATAGTCAAGGGATGCTTGAAGGATGAAATATCCGACTGTATACCCAACATCAAGTTAAATAGATAGGAGTTAGGTAAATGTTTTGCAGCTCCTTCATTCAGAAGGAGCTAGCGGGGGGGAGGGGGACAATAATATGAGGAGAAGGTGATAAGCAAATGAGTGGCCAGTACAAATTATAAGCAAGAAGATGACAGTGCAATAAGAACAGATAATGAGAAAAAATTAGCAGAGCAGGCTAAAGGAAAAGGACTATAGAAGGATAACTTTAACAAGCGCTGAGTTAATGGAATGAAGGCAGAAAAAATAGTTAAGTTACTAAGTATTTAGACTATTACAGAATCTTAATGCAAGTATGGTTATGGAATTAGATGGGATGTGCAAAGGAACAGCCATTGTCTCCGACCATGCTGTTTAACTTATTCCTCAGCTCTGATAAAATCTCAAGGGAGAAGGAGGGCAAAATTGTGCTGTTACATAAAAGAGGCTTCAAAACTGAAGTGGCAAATTATAGATCAATCAGTAGCTCAGAGGAGGTTGTAAAGGTATTGAAAAAGTATGTTATGGGAGGGGAGCAGCATAGATTTATGAATGGTGGGTCATGTCTTAGTAATTTCAAAACTGCATTACGAATTATAAATGGGTGATCTTCAGTGTAAAAGTCTAGAGTTCAAGCAAGCATTCACACAGTAAACTCAGGAAACAGCTGAGGAACATAACTGGTTTCATGAAGTCAGTAAGAAAAAAAAAAGCAACACAGGGTATCAACATCTATTGAAGCTGCACCCTCCATGGAAGCACAAACAAACCACAGTAAGTTCCTCCAGTTATCCTGTGAATTATGGAACAATGAATATCAATGGCCACAGCACTCAAAAGCCAGAAACGTAGATGAGGGAGGACAAATATAGCCAGAGATGACAGCTGACTACCGTATACTCACTAAGAAGTTTTTAGACAAAAAAAAAAAAAGTCCAGTACCACACGTTCACTTTAAAAAGTGAGAAAAACTTCAAGAAACTTCAAAACAACATGTAGTACTAGACTTTTTTTTTTTTTTTTTTTTGTCTAAAAACTTCTTAGTGAGTATACAGTATTCAGCTGTCATCTCTGGCTATATTTGTCCTCCCTCATCTACGTTTCTGGCTTTTGAGTGGTGTAGCCACTGGCATCCATTGTTCCATAGTCCATAGGATAACTGGAGACCACCAAAACTGTGAATAAACCCTAGCTGTATGCTCTGAGCAGATAAATGGTTAGTGCCACTCATCTTGGCAGAAATCAGCAAACAATACTGACAGATCTACAATCTAATAAGCATCTGTGACCTGGAAACAAAACTAGAATGATTACAATGGAAGGTATTAACTGGATGATGCCACAATTGTCAAAAATTTGGCATTGCTACTGCAAGACTGATTTCTGCTGCATTAAATGAAGAAAAAATCATGCAACTGCTTCCAGTTGGTGCATTTAGCTGGCTAAATGCACCATCACAGACCATCCACAGCAAATGCTGATAACCCCCAAACGGCATGCCAAACTGCACAGACATCATACTTGGAGATGGCAGTGTAAAAACAATCAGAAGCCAGACCCCAACACCCAATCAAGTCCAGCAAAGCTGCAAATTGTAGCAGCAAATTTAGGCAAAATGTTCATCCAATTCAGCAAATTAAATTCTAGCAAGGACGTCATGAAGAGCTACAGAAACATTCCTTACTGCACTAGTCGATGGTTAACAAACATAGAAGGCTAAACTTTCTACATATCATAGCATGAAAGGCCAATAGTCTAGGAAATAAAATGCAACCACAACAATTTATGACATGCACCAGTTTTGTTTACAAACGTTACCATAGTAACGTTTGTAAACAAAACACATCTCTGACTAGCTGACAACCCAGAGGCTCAGGACCCATGTTTTATACTGCAATAATATGCCCAATGCCAGGAAGGGGGGGGGTCTTTGTTACGAATTGTAAATCCTGTCACTATCAACACAGAAATTATGGGAGCAGAGGTCCAAACCACAAATGCAGGCTCCCTGAAAATATACTTTGTATGTAACTTTCCAAACAACAATTACTGGAAGCAGACTTAATTGTGATTCTGGACATAAACTAAGAAGTGCTAATAATAGCAGGAGACCTGAACACCTGGAACAACAGAACTATAAACTGAAATGGTCGAGCACCACAACAGCTTTGCTGCCACCAGGAACATCATGAGTCTGGGACCACAAGAAACCACGTACTACAGTGTGGCAGGACTTCCTGATGACATTGGTTTAGCAATACTGCAAAATATTTCAGATCAGTATCAAATAAGTGTGATGGATGACCTCAAATCTGACCACAACCCAGTTTACTCAGATTGGGCTCATAACATGAAAATATCCCAAATTAGCTCCAATGTCAACCAAACAAAACTAACAACTGCTCTACATTAATCTCTATGTCCAGTTCCAACCATTGATTCAAAGGGAAAAAAAAAACTGATGACTCAGTTTTGAGCTTGGAAAAGCAGATAGGTGCATTAATAGCTGTTACTGCAGATGTGCCATGCACCCATGCTATCAAAATCAACCATAGGACACAGAACACCAGGAAATTGGATACCATGGAAAACGACTAAAGCTCTACACACACAGACCATAAACCACTTTCACCAATCCATGCTGAACATGGTCTGGTTTACCTTGATGCAGAAATGTTGAAGCTTTTTTCCCACCCATGAATGTGAGCAGACTAAAGATATTTTTTATTGATTCTATCTATCTATCTACTTCTCCTTAAAACACTGCAAGAAGCCTACCTCAACGGGCTCTCGCAATCCGTCACGACCTCAGTAGCACGATTGATACTGAAGAAGGGAGACCATACAAACATCTGAAACTGGCATTCAATCTCACTAATCAATACAGATTTCAAAATCAATTACAAAGTTATTGCAAACCAACTAAAGCCAACACTGCTTGAGGTTATTGGCCGAGATTAAACTTATTCTGTTCCAGGAAGATCAATACATGATAACCTCCTCCACTTAATAAGAGATCTCATCTACATTGCAAACAGCCAAAATGAAAGCCTAGCACTTGTCAGCCTTGATCAGGAGAAAGCTTTTGACAGAGTAGATCACGAGTACCTTTATGAAGTCCTAAAGGCATTCGGCTATGGTCCACTCATCATTGAAACAGTCCAATTGCTATATAGAGATGCACTCTTCCGTATAAAAATCAACAACAGGCTCACTCGCACTTTGCCATATTCTCGGGGTATCAAGCAAGGATGTCTTCTCTCTCTGGAAAATTATACACACTGGCCATAGAACCCTTCTTAAAAAGAGTACACAACACCATCATCTCCAAACAAACCAGCATAATAGAATCACATCTAAAAATAACCATATCAGCATATGCCGATATAGTTATTGATACTGTAATAGTCCAAAATGAAGAAGAAATGACAGTAACTGAAGAAGCACACAGACTATATGCACAAGCCTCGGGGGCCAAATTAAACTCTGCAAAAACCACTGGCTTGTGGTCAGGTAGATGGAAGGCTAGAACTGATTATCCAATCGAATGTACCTAGTCAAACGAAGGCCAAACATATTTAGGTGTACACCTTGGCAACACCAAAATATATAATACACTGAACTGGACACAGCTGCACAACTGATTTAAACAAGTGTTAGGACAATGGAACAGCATTCGTTCAATGTCTTCACTTAGAGGAAGAGTACTAATAGTCAACCAGATGGCTGCGAGTGTGCTATAACATACCCTCAAAGTTCTCCCCCACCCCTTCTAAAGACTTTCTCCATCACATTCAAAAGGAAACCACACATTTTTTCTGGAACAATACTAACTGGACAACATACTCTGAACTCTGCAAGCCACTCAGTAAGGGAGGTCAAGGTCTCATTTTCCTTGAAAACAAGATTAGATCCTTCAGGATAATCTTTCTCCTAAAGACCTTTAGTCCAATCATAATTATGTAACCACCTTCAATTACATCATGAAATCATCTACCAGAGGACTCACACTTTCCACAATCCTCCGAATAGCCAGTTCTGCACCATCACCAACTGCCTCATTTTTACAGCGATGCTCTACAGCAGTGGAAAAATACAGAACTTCATCACACACTGACAGGATCAACAGAGCCAGCTGTACTTACAGAACCACTATTTTCGAACAGAAACATAATAAGTCTCACAACTGGCCACCCCTTGCTTTTCCCTACATCAAACTGGGCAGGAATAAGAATTATTGGGGACCTCCTAATCCAGACCCTAAAGTGGAAAACATTCACATGCCTAAAACTGAAAAACCCCAAAACCGAAAAGCAATACCAACAGATTGAAGCTGCTATTATAAAAGCCTATCCAGATATCGATACACCTCAGGGAATCCGTTTCCTTTCTAGAAACTGCGTGGAGCCAATCTTTCATTTTATGTGCACAGATACAGGTGCATACCCCCCCCCTGTATCTATGCACAACCAAGAAGATGATTGGAATTTAGTCCACGCAGAAGAGAGCAGACACATAATATGCAATTTCCTCTTCATCTGCACTAATGCCGTCATCTACAGCTGTTACCTAAAACACACAAGAAATAACCAGCACCCATCCATCACTGAATCGGCACAAAGCCTCATATATAGCCTACGTCTGAAACTACAAAGCAGGCTTTCACTGGAACTTGATTATTACAAAGAAACAAGAACTGTCATGAAATTTATAGAGGAGTGGAATCCAACTGGTACCCTGTTCTGGATTGCCGACGACGACACGCTTCAACTGAAAGATAACTAAGAGTGATACTGAATTGTATGTTGACTCTTTTATTGTATTTTCTATTGTATATCCAAAAGGAAAACCTTTTTTTTTCTGTAATATATGCTTATAATATATAAATAGTCTTTTTTTTTTTGCCTATTTTCCAATTATTATTATAATTCGACACCTCCAGGGAGTCCAAAGACTCATCGAGGGAGAGTGCGCCAACAGCATCGAATGACCGATCCCCTTCCAACTACTAACTGCGCTCAAACTTACTTAACTTTTTTCAAGCCATTAGTAGCAGAGGCTCTACTAATTGACCAACCTTTGCTGGCAATGTATATTTTATCAAGTTAAATTTAAACATATATATTTATTTATTTTTTTTTTTTGTATTTTTTACAAAAAAATACAAAAAAATCTTAAAAAAATACATGTTTTTTTTAGAAAGTCAGGAAACCATGATCTAGAAACAAAATGCAGAGCATTTTTTAAGCCATTTTTGGGAGAACCTTTCAAAAAACAAGTTCTCAGAGTGGTGGAAAACACTGGCACTGGATGCAACCAGCAGCAGCACAAAGGGAAAATCATCCTAGATGTTGCCAAAGCAGTTGACAAAATATGGCACAATGGGCTTCTTTTCAAAATCCCGCAGGCCAAATGCCCACTAGTACTGGTCAAACTTACCAAAATCCTACCTCAGTAATTGCAGTCTGATTCACAGTTGCTACCACAACTGCCCTACATACATACAATACTGCAATAACAGTCTGCTCTTTCCAACCTAGATTATTATTATTAAACAAGACCTCATGGAGTCAAAGACTCATCAGGGAGGTCCTTTTATCACACACATCTCATCATACCGTGTCTTAAACACACTCAAACTCCTTGCTGACACCACACTCTCAGGCAAGGCATTCCAATCATTCACAACTCTGCACAAAAAAAACCTGCCTCTCACTCCCCTACTCACTACTATACAGTTTCCAGGGATGACCTCTGGTTCTCCCCTGATCTCCCACTATTCTCTGTAGAACTTCTCCACCGTTGATCTTATAACAACCCCTTACCAACTTGTAGATCTCTATCATATCTCCCCTCTTCCTTCTCTCCACCAGACTCTGCAAATTACATCTTTTCAATCTTTCCTCATACTCAACATTCCAGAGGTCAGAAACTACCTTAGTCAGTCGCCTTTGGACCCTTTCCAACAACTCTTCATCCTTCTGAAAACCCGGTGACCAAATCTGGGCACAATAGTCCATGTGTGGCTTAATCAAAGCCTTATACAATGGAACAAGAATCTCCCTACTTCTACACGTCAGTGTCCTCCGCATCATTCCCAGAAGTCTTTGTGTTGTCTTCACAATTTTGGCGATGTGTCCCCTAAATTTTAGATCCTTATCCACTATCACCCTCAGATCTCTTATTTCCTCAACTTCCAACAATATATTCTCACCAAGCATAAATTCTGCATCCCATCTTTGTTTTCCAAATTTTAAAACCTTACATTTTGCAACATTGAACTCACATCCCCATTTGCTTGCCCAATCACTCAATTTATTCAAGTCTTCTTGCAAGGCCACAATATCTTCACTACACTTCATGGTTCGTCCCAACTTTGCATCATCTGCAAACAACTGAATATCTCCATCCAAATCTTCGCCAATATCATTAATATACAAGTTAAATAGTAATGGCCCTAAAACAGACCCCTGAAGCACTCCACTAGTGACTTTCCTTTTCCTGGATATCGCACCCCCATACACAACTTGTTGATACCTATCAGATAGCCAGTCTACAATCCAATGCACTAATCTAATATCCAACCCCATCTGCTCTAGTTTGACTGTCAACTTATCATGAGGTACTCTATCAAAAGCTTTTGCAAAATCCAAGTATATTACTGTGTATCCTTCTCCTCTGTCCAAGGAAGCAGTCACTTTATTGTAATAAGTAAGTAGATTACTAAAACATGACCTCCCTTTAGCAAATCCATGCTGTCCATCAAAGATTATACCATTGTTGTCAACCCAACTCTGGATTCTAGTTATCACAAGCTTCTCCAACAACTTAACCACAACACCTGACACAGAGATAGGCCTATACTTTGATGCTAGAGTTCGATCACCTCCTTTATGAAGTGGCACAATCTTGCCCTCCTTCCACTCTTTAGGAACTTGACCAAGTGCAAGACTCGTATTAATAAAATATGTCCAGGCAGATGTCAACTCTCTGGCACATTCCTTCAGAATACGCGGTGATATATTATCAAGTCCCACAGCCTTTTTTATATCTAGTTTACTCAACTCCCCAAACACCTCTTGCTCACTTACAGTCAGTCTCTCCTCCCCATCATCAACTGCTCTCAATCTCTCCATGAAGTCACATTCACAAGATTGAAAGATCTTTATGAACTGCTCATTAAGTATCTCCACCACACATTCTGCAACAGCTGTCTTTATACCATTTCCTCCAATCAATGTCATCCTTCCATAATCATTCTTTCTTTTGCTGGTTACATATTGAAAGAACTCCCTAGGATTCTTTTTGGCTTCATTAGCTAACTGCTGTGCATACCTCTCTTTAGCTACTCTCACCAACTAAGTCACCCTCCTTGCCTGGTCTTTGTAGACCTTATGAAATTGGTTACTTCCACTTCTCTTATGCTGCCTCCACAATGCCCTTTTTCTCTGTATCGCATGCTTAATCTCTTTATTCATCCATCTCACACCTAACTTATTTAACCTTCTCACCCGTGGAATACATTTAGACATTGCATCTACTAAATAGTTTTTGAAAATCCCCCAAGCTGCATTGATCTCTTTTCCAGCTAACTCCTCATTCCATGCTATACCTGCAAGCTGTCTCCTGAGCTCTTCATAATCACCCCCCCCCCCTTGTAGTTCCACATATACCCTTTTTTCACAGGGGTCCTTGCACTGCTGGCAACCAACCAGGTAATCACCTCATGGTCACTTTCACCAATTGGTGGATGATTTGACACCTCATTTATAATTGCATCCTCTGATGAGATGACCAAATCCAAGACCCTTAATCCTCGTATGCCCTCTGTTACATACTGTCTGAGGTAGTTATCCCTCAAAAACTCAAAAAACTCATTTTCTTTACTTCCAGTTGCTATCTCTTCATTCCAGTCTATATTGCCATAATTAAAATCACCCATAATGTTCACCCTTTTCTTATTTGCTTGGCTTATTTGACTATACATTTCACTATCACGACCATCCACATTACCACGTCTATAACAACATCCCACCAAGTATTTGATTCTATTCACCTCTATCTCACACCATACTGCCTCAAAACCACTGCCCTATTTCCCTCTTGCATCTCTACCTTGTATGGACATAACTCTTTCTCTATCATCAAGAGCACTCCCCCTCCCTTTTTACCCTTCTATCCTCACGAAACACATCATACCTTTCCATCTCTATTCCTGTCAGGATGTCGTCCTCATCTAACCATGACTCACTTATTCCGACAATCTTTGGGTGAACAGACGCAATTAGTGCAACCATTTCATCTGCCTTGTTTCTTATACTTCTAGCATTGGTATACAAACACAACAGCTCATTTCTGGATCTACAGCTAGTTCCACTGATGCCACTCACTCGATGTGATCTCTCCATGCTGGACTGGGACCATTTCCCTTTCTGCTTCTTCATTTTAGAACCCTTTGCAATTCCATCTGTTTCCTCTTGATTCCTGGTTATCCCATTTCTTTCGTGCCTACACATGCTCTCACCTCCTCTTGGAGCATCCACCTTTCTCACGCTGTGTATCCCTGTCCACCCTGAGTCTCCCCATTTCCCTGCTCCTTTTGCACACCCATTCTGTCATTTTCTATACTCATACCACTCACTTCCCTATTCATTTCCACTTCTTCAATCTCTCCTGTCTTACTCTCCTGCTCTTCCACATCAATCCCCTCTCGATTTGATTCATTCTCTCTATTCATTTCTCCACCTTCCAGCAGCAGTCTCTCCAAGCGACTCACACCATAACCACTCAAATGCAGTCCATCGCTCCCATACAGCTCACTTCTTCCCTCAAACTCATTCCACACATTAACAAACTGTACTCCCATCTCCTCACACATTTCAGCCAGATTATCATTCATAATCCTTGCTCTCCGCCTCATTTCACCACAATCATACATAGGCAACACACTGACTACCCTTCCTGTCACACTATTCTCTTTTATCTTTCCAAGCAGCCTCCTGATATTCATTTTGACATGCTCTTTGTTAGTAACTGAAAAAACACAAAATGCAATCTCAGAATAAAACAATGGTTCAAAAAATGGTGAACTGACATCAGCACACACAAGAGCACTGAAGTGCTATTCACCACAATGCAAGTATTTCCAGAGGACAAGTGGTAAAGTTTGGAACCCCCAATTCCATGGAAAACCAGTAACCAAACACTTAGGGGTAAAACTAGATTTGCTTCACCCCTCATGGTAATCATATTTGCTCAAAAGCAAATGGGACAATTATATCCATTACTAAATTGATGTAGCTGGCTAAGCATGGAACTTAAACTACTTCTACACAAGATGGAGGTCAGTTCAGTTCTGACGTATGGCTCACCTACCTTGAGTCACATGGCATATTCAAACATTGTGTGATAGAAGAGGAGAGAACAGGATAAGTGAAAGAAAGGTAATGAGAGAAAGAGATATGGGAATGATAGAAGAGGAGAGAACAGGAACAGTGGAAGAGAGGGAATGAGAGAGAGTTATGAGAATAGTAGAAGAGGAGAGAATGGAAAGAGTAGGAGAGAGGGGATGAGAAGAATGCAAGGGAGCACTAGAACCAGGGATAGAGTGATGTCAGGAAGGCAGGTAAGTAGGTGAACACAGAAAGAAAGTGTTAGAGGAGAGAGAGTGAGGGATGCATGGGAGTAATCGAGGAACAGGGTGGTAAGAAGTGTAATGTATGGGGACTCAATGATCTGTGGTGTGCAAGATAGGATGCGTGAGGAGTGTTTGCCTAGAGGAATGATAGAAAGTGTGGCTATGGCAATTAAGAGGGAGGGGGGGGTGAAAGGGTGAATGAGATGATTGTGATGGTAGGAACAAATGACTTGAGAGGTAATGTAAATTGGGCAGCGAGAGATATGAGATTCTTGCTTGAGGTAGTACGAAAGAAGATGCAGAGAGGAAAGATAGTGTGAGTGTTGCCTAGGTATGACAGTAACGAGCTGAGCAGAAGAGCAGTAATATTGAATAACATAATAGCTAGAATGTATCAAAAGAGAGGATTGGAATATGTGGATGCTTGGAGGGCATTTGAGGACAGAGAGGAATTGTATACGAGAGACCGCTTGAATTTGAATGAGGAAAGGCATAGGCATCTGGAGAGATTGCTGTTCTGAACGAGTCAGTGTGACAATGCAAGGAAACCTGAATTCCCAAGGTGGATGATAGCAGGGGTGGCCTCTTGTGGGAATGGGTGCTCGGGAGAAGGGGGACAGCATCAGGTAATGCTGAGTCCAGTGGAGTCTAGAGGGGATAATGCTGGGTATAGAAAAAGTGGCATTTTTATGCTTTATACTAATGCCAGGAGTATCGAGAATAAAGGAGAGGAATTGGTGGCACTGATAGCATCAGCCTGACCAAGGATTATTGGGATCAGTGAGACATGGATGACAGAAGAGGATATAATAACAGGAATAGAAGTAGCAGGGTATAGCATTTTTCAGCAGGATAGGAAGGGAAAGTATGGTGGTGGTGGAGTACTGCTTATGATAAGTGACGATTTATGTCCTCTAAGAGTGGAGGCTCTGGAAGACAGTGACACTAATGATTTTGAAAGCTTATGGTGTGAGATAGAGATGGGCAAGACAGAATATTTAGTGCAGTGTTGCTACAAACCAAGGAGCACAGAGGGTAGGGATCAGGAGATGTTTAAGACAGTTGAGCTTCGCAAGTGCAAGAAGAATGATTGTTATGGGAGATTTTAACTACAGCAGTATAGATTGGGGAGAGGAAGATGCATGTAGCATAAGAGAATGGAATTTCTAGAATTCTTGAGGAAAAATGTCTTAGGCAGCATGTAATAGAGGGAACAAGAGGTTCAAGAGTTTTGAATTTGGTCTTATCATCAGAAGAGTTGATAATATCTGAGATGACATCTCTCTCACCAGTTGGAGACAGTGACCATTTGGTTTTGACTTGGAAGATGATAGACATGCAGGAATATCAAAAAGATGGGAACATGTGTGTAATTATAAGGCAGGTGATTATAATAGTCTTAGACATCAACTTGGGGAAGTTTTATGGTGAGAGGAATTGGAGGGATGGGATATCATTAGTGCTTGAGAAATTGTGAAGGAATATTTGTTAGCAGCAATAGTAAGCTGTATTACAGAAGTGAAGGAGAGGACACAATTTGGTGTAAAGTGGATGACAAACAATATTAAACAGGAACTGCATGCAAAAGAGAGGTCATGGAAGAGATATATGGAGACAGGTGAAGAACAGATGCATGAAGAATATAAGACACAGGCCAGGAGAGTGACTAGTATGGTAAGGAAGACGAAACTGGAATATGAGAAGAGATTGGCCCTATGATCCAAAGAAAATTCTATGGAAATTTTTAGCTATGTGGCCAGTGAGAAGAGAAATGATAGTGTAAGAATGACATTGTGGGATAAAAATGGGAATAATGTGACTGATGCAGAGGACATAGTGGAATTGTTCAATGAACACTTTATTGGTGTATTTCATCCTGGAAGAGTAAATTTTAATAGTAGAGGGTTAGAGCAGATTCGAGGTTTAGAGGTGCAGGAGGAGAGTGTATTCCAAATACCGAGTACTCTGGATGTCAGTAAAGCTGTGGAACTGGATGGTATTTCACCATGAGTTTTGAGAGAATGTGCAAAAGAACTGACAGCTCCTTTGACCTGGCTTTTCAATGAAAGTCTGGCTACGGGAAAGGTGCCCAGGGAATGGAAGGAAGGTAAGATAGTGCCATTGCATAAGGGTGGTAGCAGATTGGAAGTGACTAATTATAGGCCAGTTTGTGTGTCATCAGTAGTTGTTAAGATCTTGTAGAAATTAGTTAGGGACTGTATACAACATTGGGCAGATGAGGGTAATGTTATCTGTGAGAGTCAACATGGATTTGTGAAGGGGGGTGCTCTTGTTTTAGTAATATGCTAGCCTTTTATAATAAAGTTACAAGAGCAGTAGATGAGGAAAAGGCATATACTGCCATTTTCTTGGATTTAGCGAAAGCATTTCACAGGGTGCCACATGATAAGCCGATGTTTAAGTTGCAGCACATAGGTTTGGATGTCAGGTTGGTCAACTGGATTCAGGATTGGCTGTCCGATAAGTATAGTTCGCCCACCTTTTGTAGGTCCCTGCTTTGCGTCTTTCCAAGAATAGTCGATTCATGCTGAAGGGGAGAAAGAAATGAAGGACGTCCGAACTGGTCGCCAACACGCGAAATTACGTGCTTTATAGGTAAAATTTTCCAACTGTTATACAAGCAACATAGTTAACTACAATAATCATAAAAGAGAAGTTAATTTTCCGACCGGTAATAATAAACAACTCATCCCACAATACGGACTGATTACCCTATTATCGGAATGGGTTCTCCTTTTTCTGAGATGCACAGAAGTGTCGAGGGACCTCTAATCGGTGGGCGAACTATATCAGAGAGTTGTGTATGGTGGGGCAATATCAAGGAGGCAGAAGGCTATAAGTGGTGTTCCACAGGGCTCAGTACTGGGACCTGTATTGTTCAACCTTTGTATCAATGACATTGTCAATGGATTGCAAGGGGATATTCAGCTGTTTTCAGGTAATGTGAAACTGGGAAGGGTTATCAGTAATTGTGTAGATGTAGTGGTACTGCAAGAGGATTTGAATAAGCTAGATTGATGGGCAAATGAATGGGATATCAGTTTAATGCAGCAAAATGTAAGGTCTTGAGGATTGGGATACATTGATAGGACACTGCATATTCTATTGGAGGAGCTATACTGGAGGAAGTAGGGGAGACAAGTGATCTGAGGTTGATGCTTGATAGAAACCTGAAATTTAGGGGACATATTGCAAAGGTGGTAAAGGTAACACAGAGGATTGCTGCAATAATGAGAAGGACGCTCACCTGCAGAGATAAAAGCGTTATCTCTGCAGGTCAGTTATCTCTGTATCTCAGTTATCCCTGATCAGACCACACTTGGACTATTGTTCTAAGAATTGGTCTCCAGGATTTGAAGGGGATAAATTAACTGTGGAAAAGGTACAGTCATATAACAAAGATGGTTTCAGGACTGTACAATATTAGTTATGAGAATCGGCTGAGGGAATGTGGACTGCAGGGTTTGGTGGATAGAATAAGAGGTGATATGATTGCAACTTTTAAACTCTTGAGAGGTGGCTACAGGGTTGACACTGGGGAGTTCTTTTGCTTGTTTGAACAGCAGGAAAGAGTGATGACATGGGGGCCATCCATGGAAGTTATGAAAGGAAACTGTGAGCAAGAGGGTGAGGGGTGGTATCTTTGCTTGGAGGGTGGTTGAACCACGGAATGCATTGCTTAATAGAGTGGTGAGAGCGAGAACGATCAATGAGTTTAAGGAGTGGTATGATAGACTTTGTGTTTCCTAGGAGGGACCTCCCACAATGAGTCTTGATAGACTTGTGTTTCATAGGAAAGACCTCCTGTGATGAGTCTTTTGACTCCTTGGAGGCCTAAATAATAATAATAATTAAGAAACTACAAATATTCCATGTAAAAAATGCACAGCTTCACTTAAAAGCTGGAACCCCCCTGTGATCAAAACTTTGCTATGCAAAAGGACTGCAAAATTCTCTGCAAATGCTGCAATCCATCCTAACCCATTAACCTGCCAAGCAGTATACTACAGTGAGCATGACCCTGCAAAACATAAACATCCCCAAACCATACTGAACAGGTAAGATTTTTTAAACTCACTGCAAAGTTCAACATGAGTGAGTCCAAGGGTCCATAATATCTCAAGTCCCTTGTGGCCACAACAAACATCCCATGATTAACATCCAAAAAAAGGCACAGAACAGTTTTTTTTTTTTAATATTGGAAGAATTTATTAAAGTTTCTTTTAATTAATATTCCAGTATACGTTGTAAATTCCTTAAATAATTTAATAGTCATGTGTTGCC
Source organism: Typopeltis vanoorti (assembly GCF_054136105.1). Classification (NCBI taxonomy): domain Eukaryota; kingdom Metazoa; phylum Arthropoda; class Arachnida; order Uropygi; family Thelyphonidae; genus Typopeltis; species Typopeltis vanoorti. The sequence continues at coordinate 88,104,485 of NC_143559.1, forward strand.
AACATATAAGTCTTTCTACAAGAATTAATAGTGAGTTAGTTATTAGTTTAACCTTAGCATCTTCCTAGGTCTAGTTCCTAAGAATATACCAAGTCCGAAACCAGAACCAGTCTAGGTAATGACTCTTCCCATAAGGTTTTTGCATTATGGGATAATGAGGCAATTGATGTCAAGTCACTAGACTCAACACTCAAGTAGACTAGTTGTGAAGATACTTCATGTGCAAACTTTGTTTGCTTATGTCTAGTTTAAAGGAGTACAAGATTATAATTTCTTGTCAAGTATAATATACAGATTGATTACTATGCCTTGTTCTGATCAGCTGGGTTTCTTAGAATGAGAAAATGGTGGAGAGGATCCAAATATCAGTGAAGATTGCAAGCAGTCTAAGAAATGCTCTCTAAAATAACAGATGGTAAAGAGGGGATTATGCTAGGAACATTTAAGTTACAAAAATGTTTTATTATTATTATTATTTATGAGACCTCCAAGGAGTACGAAGACTCATCGCGGGAGGACACCTACTATACAACTGTTTCCACCACTACACCGAAATTCTACCAATCATCTCCATCAGTGGCATCTACCGCCCACCACCACAACTAGTAATTTTTTGTCTGTAAATTGTGTGTTCTGAAGGGCCGATTTGTCTGTATGTGGGATGAAAAGCCCGAGTTTCTGGGAGAAAAAAACCCTGCTACCTCCATATGAGATCGGCTAACTCACCTTCGATTGAAAAAGTCTACATAAAGATTCCTCCCGTCGCGACGAGAATCAAACTTAGGCCTATTCCAATCGAAGGGCTCAATGTACCCTCGTTCTTCCAATTGCGCTTGATGCAGATGAAATTGTCAAGAATCACTAACTTGAGACTATGCAAACATGAATGAGCACAACCAAAGAATCCTGAAGCAAAATAGAGTCTGTGCAATGAATTAGACTGACTATAGCGCTTTCCTGCTAAAAGCAATAACTTCTCTATAAATTTCATCTATCATTCTTGAAAGATATTTCCTGTACTGGTAGCATATTCTATCTTGATTATCATAATTTTCAAATGCATTGCCTGCTGTGATGTACAGGAAAGGTAGTTCAATGCACCATGCACTAATTTTATGGAAAGGAAAAGCATATTAATATTAGATTTGAAAACATGCAGACTGTCTTTTTGAGAAAATGCATATGAAGGGGAACTCTTCCAGGAGAACCAAGTTAATTCCTCTAAAACAATGTTTCTCAACCTGTGGTCCATGACAATGGGACAGGTGGTTAGCAGGTAGACTTAAATAAATAAATAAATATTTTTTAATTATATCCAGTGGGTGAGCTATAAGGGGGGCTCGCGTGAGTCCTTTGTAAACATTTTCTCAAATTTGCGAGCCCTTGTTCTTCTTGTTTAATAATCTTGTAGAACTAGAAAATACTACCGTGGAATGTATACATGCTACTATAATTGCTACTTTAAATTCTTATGGATTTTCTGATAACTATATAAAAATTCATTTCATTGCATTTTGTTCTGATGGAGCTAAGTGTAATGTTAGGAAACAAGTCAGGTGTTGCAATCAAACTTCTACAACGTTTCCCAACGTCATGATTTGGCATTGCGCTCATCGTTTACACTTAGAATTAGACAATTCGATAAAAAACATTAAAGAAATAAATCATTTTGAAATATTTATGGATAAATTATATGCTTTTTATCATCAATCACCAAAAAATCAACAAGAATTAAATACGATTGCAAAAGACCTTGGTATCGAAAATTTAAAGATCGGCCATGTGTTTGGACCACAATGGGCAGCTTGCAGTTTATGAACAGCTCTTGCTTTGTGGAGAAATTACCCAGCTTTATGCAAGCATTTTGCATCGAACAATAAATATAAGGGCATTTTAAATAGACTTCACAATTTGGAATTTTTAAAAGATTTAGCATTAATGATTGATATCCTACAGGAATTATCATATCTGTCAGAAGCTCTACAAAGTCGCAATATAAGTATTATAAGGGCTAAGTTAGGGCTTTTTTTTTTGCTCGACGATACAAGCTCTTTGTTAAAATTTCCATAGCTCACCACTGATTATACCCATAATTAACATGACAGAAGACATCAATCTATAGAAAGAACTGGAAAAACCACATAGAAAGAATGAATGTGGACAGATGGCCAAATATTGCCTGAAATATAAACCAAAGGGACACCAATCAAAAGAAAGACCCAGGAGGAGATGGGCAGAAGACTTTTTAAATCTTTGAAAACGTTACAGGCAAACAATTGCCTAACACGAAGTCAAGAAGAAGATATTTTCTAATTATCCAAACAAAACAAATTAAAATTGAATAAGTAAAAATTATTGAAATAAAATGGATACTTAAAATCGCTACAAATTATCATAGCAGCAGAATGTTCATTCCATGAACATTACTATTATTACGGGTGACTCGAGGGAGTCCTTAGACTCATCAAGGGAGGCCCTAAACATCCACACAACTATACGACACTCTCACAGTATCTATCATACCTTGCCTTGAACTCACTCACCGTCATAGCACCCACAACAGACTCTAGCTCCTTATTCCACTCACATTTACCACTCTAAAAGTAAAGAACCCAGCTCTAACACCCCTGCTAACCACACTCTTGCCCAGCTTCCATAGGTGTCCCCTAGTTCTCCCACCACCAGTCCTGATCTCAAAAATATCATCTGAATTAATCCTATAGAAACCCTTTAGCAATTTGAATGTCTCAATCATATCTCCCCTTTTCCGCTTATCAACTAATTTCTGCAACCCACAAATCTTCAACCTGTTCTCATATGGTTCATTCCATAGACCTGCTATCACCTTAGTCACTCGCCTCTGGATCCTCTCCACCTCCTCCCCATCAAGAAAGAACCTAGGTGACAAAATCTGGGCACACACTCTGTTGCTACAATAATTTGTAGTGCAGAATGATGAGTAATAAAAGAGGGGTGAAGTGAAACAATATGGTTTTATTCCTTCTGCCTTCCCTTACTGTTTTTGTCAGATCAGAAGTAAACATGTGTTATCCACATTTCAACCAATTGCTTACTGTTTATTGAGTTTTATTATTGAAGGTTTTCCTCCTTTAACCAAGGCTCAATGCTAAGTGATACTCGGACAAAGTGTGATGTGAGTTAACCCCAGTATTTATGTTTTTCAGAAACGTTTTTTAATAATTGAAAAGTGGCTTAGGACTTTGAAAAGAAAAGCAAATGAAACAGATGATGCTAACCCTAATTGTGATACACGCATTGTAACAGTGAGTAAATCTGATACTATTAAAGTAGAAGAAACAAGCAGTTCAAAGAAAAAAATACAGTAGGAAATATAACAGTTCATATTTGGAATTCGAGTTTACTTGGTGTGGAGATGAAAGTGAACAGAAGAAATCTCAATGTGTTTTGAAGTGTTGTCGAACGAGTACATGAAAACCTGCGAATCTGCAACGACATTTAGAAAATCAACATTGTGATGTAAAAAATAAGCCACTTGAATTTTTTCAGCGACACTTAGAGACATTACATCATCGCCCATGAGTTTGATTAATAGCAAGCACTGGAAGCATCCTATCTTTTAAATTTGTGCATAGCTAAAACAGGAAAACCTTATTCTATCAGGGAAAATTTATTACTTCCAGCTATAAAAGATGTGATAAAAACTATGTTTGGCAAAAAGTTACTAAAAGATGTTGATATGATTCCTCTTTCAAATGACACTGTTGGTCACAAAATTAATGATATGGCAGGTGACGTAGAAATCTCAGTTAATCAAAAGAGTTAAGAAGAGCCCTTATTATGAGTTACAAATAGGCGAGACTGCTGATGTTACAAATGATGCGCAGTTAATATGCTACGTAAGATATGTGCATGATAACAACATTCATGAGGATAAATTTGTTTTGTAGAACTTTGTCATCCCAAATGACTGGAAAAGAAATCTTCACACTCTCAATTACATAATACACAAAGGGATCTAGTGGGAAAAATGTATGAGCTTCTGTTCAGATGGAGCTTGCACCCTTACAGGCAGGCATAGTGGGGGTTGTTTCTAAGGTCAAAGAAGTAGCTTCGGATATGAATTGGGTACATTGTTTCATACATAGGGAAGCGTTAGCCTCCAAAGGAATGCCATCAGAATTTAAAACTGTACTATATAACGCTGTAAAGCTAGTTAGTTTTATCGAGGCTCGACTGTTAAATAGCATGTTATTTTCGGTACTCTATGATGAAACGGGCAGTGAATATATACAACTTTTACTTCGTTCTGAAATCACTGGCTTTCCAGGGGCAAAGTACTAACAAGATTATTTCAATTAAGGCAAGAAGTTTTATTGTTTCTAAATGAACGTAATTCTGATTTTGCATCACTCCTTGTTGACGAAGCATGGTTATCAACACTATCAGTGGCGGCTTGTACATAAGCATTGCGACTCTGCAGCACCCCCTCAAGGAAAAAACGAAAAACTTAAATTTTGTTCATGTTTATAAATAATAACAATGCTTACAACATTATATTTATTATTATTATTATTTTCGTGACACCTCCAAGGAGTCCGGAGACTCATCGCGGGAGGACACCTATTGTACAGCTCTCCGTCTCCACCTCTACACCGAACCTCTACTACCAATCATCTACATCAGCGCCATCTACTGCCCATCACCATTGCTATTTTTTTGTCTGTAAATTGCATGTGTTCTGAAGGGCTGATTTGTCTGTATGCAGGATGAAAAACCAGAGTTTCTGGGAGAAAAAACCCTTGCAATACAACATGTTAAAGGTTACAGCTTATGTTTCAACATTGATTGAATAGTTAATAATTGGAATTGTTTGATTAACTCTCTAGATTATGAAACAATGCGATCCAGTGTCTGGTCAGTTCAGGCTAGACTTGTCGATATTCGTTTGCACTTGTCACTGCACGTAACAAGTGAATCTGACACTGCTCGTTGGGCAGTGCCGCTACAGATAAATTGTATGCTTGGCGCGTTATTTCTGTGAGATATGAAACTTTTATTATTGGTGTGTGTTCGTGGTGAGAGTGAAATATTTTTGGTAAATCTTATTTTATTCTGTTAAAATAACATGTAATTATTTATTTATTATAAATGCAAGCTGAATTATGATGAGAGTCACTGTTGAAAATATGAAAACAATTATATTTTCTCAATTATCGTTACACAAAACAAATGCACTGCGATCTAACACAGTGTTGGAATGTCGAAACTGACACTGCTCATCGAACAGTGTCGCTACAGATATATTGTATGCTTGTGCACGTTATTTCTGTATACAAAACTTTTATTATTGGTGTGTGTTCGTAGTCAGGATCAAATATTTTTAATAAAGCAATTTTTGTAATATGTAAATTTACTTATTAATAAATTGGTTACTGATTAGGAAAAAAGGAATTATTTTTTCTTATTTTGTATATGAAGCACCTGACTTGAAATTTTCACCGGACACCACTGAACACTATCTATCTTTCAGACATTTTTTTCGAAATTAAATCAACTAAATCTCTCTCTCTCTCTTCAGAGAAATTCTTCAACTGTTCTTGATGCTTACGATAAAATAAAGGCATTTGAGAAAGAACTATTGTTATGGATTAGTTATGTAAAAGACAGACAATTTATACCTTTTCCAATTGGAATCCTTTTTAGTGGAAAATGATATTTTTGTTGATTCCGAGTTTCTGGAAAGGGTTTGTGAGCACCTCAAAACTTTGAACATATTTTCTGAATAACTTTTATAAGAAATTTCTGTGGGTTTGCAATCCACTTCAGGCTTACAGTCAAGAGAACGATGTTTTATTATTAGAAAAAAAAAAAAATTAATTAAGCTTTCAAGTGACAGTGGGCTTAAAATGCAATTCCGTGATCTTGGTTTGGCTCGATTCTGGATCTCGCCTTCAGCGAGAAGTAAATTTCCTGAATTATCTAAAGAAGCACTGAAAATCGCCATGCAGTTTTCTACAACTGCCAACCTATCTTTGTGGGAAAGGATTTTCACCGCTCCTTCAAATAAAAACAAAATACAGAAATCTTCTTACTGTGTGCACGGCGATCTTTGACTGAAGGTTGACCAATATTGAGCCAGATATCCAGCAACTCTGCAAGGGCCGAGAAGCTCAATCACGTCATTAAAAGTAAGTAGTAAAATAATTATATCATATTATTTATTTGTTTAATAAAAATTAAACAATGATGATACTTTTAATCGTTTATTCCAATTTAATTAATTACTTTTCCATATGTATTCAAAATATGCTTTTAGTTTTATTATGTTATAAACGGCACAGTTTTTCCTAAATATTGGTAATCCCCACATAGGTTTTTAAAAAAGTACATAACTTAACGGTCCGTAGAATTGTTTTAGGCATTTTACTAATTCTTGGGCTTAGAAAGGTTGAGAAACACTGCTCTAAAACAATTTTTAAAAGGCCAATGAAGTCAATCAATATACAAGAAGTAAAAGAATTTTTACTTCTATAAGTAAAATATTTAAATATTTAAAATTCTAAACAACACTCCTTCTTTCTCATCCATCAGATGATGATTTGAGTGCCCTATTAACAAATCTTTATCATCTAGCTCTCTCTCTCTCTGGCCATTTCTGTCATCTCTCTCTGAACCTTGATAATTGTGACTTTTCCTTCAAAAACTGTAGCCAAGTTTTTCTTTTTTGGTCTGCCTCTTGATCATCTTCCTCTTATGATTCCATTCAAGACTATATTTGGTAATCTCTGAGAGGACATTCTCTGGAGGTGTCCAAACCATCTTAATTGTTGTTTAAGAATTAGAGCTATGATATCTTCTCTATAGTTTAATTCATGAATTCATTTAATTCATTGCTCATTTGTTTTTGTGTTCTGACTGACCAGTGAATATTATTTATTTTTCTTAAGCATATCATTTCAAAAGCTCTGATTTTCTGTATTTCTTTCTGTCATGTCTCAGCTACATATGTTGCTGTAGGTATTAGAATGGATTTATAGAGTTTTAGTTTGAAGCTTTTTGAAATACTGTTATTTTTTCCATATTTTGTTTAATTTATTCATATTAGACCATTCTTTGTTTAGTCTGTATTTACTGTTTCTGTGTTGCCAAGTTATGAGTAACGAGACTGCCAAGATATGTAGATTGCTTTACTTATTCAAGTATATGATTTTCTAAGTTTATTGAAATTTTTTCCTCATCTCTTCATATTTTCATTGTTTTAGTTTTGCTTAGATTGATTTTCATTCGAAAAGTTTTACACTTTTCATTTAAAATTTTTACCGTTTTTTTCTAATTGTGCTTTACATTCTGCAAGAATAATAATATTGTCGATATATTTAACACGGTTGATATTCTTGCCATTTATTTGTAAACATGGTTTTTAAGCTATTGATTTGCATATTTTTTTGAGATAGCTAGTAAATAAATTTGGTGAGAGTAGGCAACCATGCATGACTTTTTCTACTTTGAATTTGACTGTTTTTATTTTATTAAATTTGACAGTTGCTTTGGCATCTTTATAATAATTTGTAATAAAGGTTTGTAGTTCTGAATCTAATGTCATGGAGTTTAAAATGTTTATCATTTTGTTCCTGTCATGGAATCAAATGCTTGTTTGAAGTCAATAAAACTGCAGTATGTAGGTAAGTTGTTTGCCCAGTACTTTTCACTCAGGCTATTAACTGTAAAAATATGGTCTATAGTATCCTAGTCTGAAGCCTGCTTGATCTTCTCCTATTGTCTTGTTGATTAAATTCATTCTGGATTCTATTTCGAATAATGCACGTGAAGATTTTGTAGCTATGATGTAGTAATGTTATGGGTCTATACTTTTTCCATCTTTATTTATCTCCCTTTTTTAAAACTGGTATTATGATGACTGTCTTTCACTCATCTGCAATTTCACCAGTATATAGTATCTGATTAAAAAGTTCAAGCAGGAAACTGATGACTGCGATGCCACCATATTTCCACAGTTCAGTAAAAAGTTCATCATAACCAGGTGACTTAGATAAGTTCACATGGTTTATTGCATTCAAAATTTTATCATCATCATCAAATTCCTGACATGTACCCTCAAGGGGTGTACAGAATATGATAGTACTACATGAAAAAAATTACATCATTATTAATTTCCTATCTAAAATTTTCCTCCAAATCAGTCTGTTACTTGTCAAGACTCCAACATTATCAGATCTTATATTTCTATCATCTAAGGCACGTTGTACCGTATCAATCCACCTATATCTTAGTTTTCCTCTGGGTCGTTTTGCTGCCAACCTGACAGAGAACACTTGTTTTGCTAATCTTTCCTTGCCCATTCTGTTTAAGTGACCATACCACCTGAGATTAGCTCTGCTAACGCATTCCTGGATGCTGACAATGTCAAGTTCTTTCCTAATATCCTCGTTTTTAATATGATATTGCCATTGAGGCCATCTGTTCACGCCTATAATCTTTCTCAGGACTCTCATATCTGCGGTCTCTAGTCTATGGTCAAGTGTTTTATTTCTGACCCAGCTCTCAGATCCATAAATTAAAACTGGTTTGAACAATGTCTTGTATACAGCTAATTTAGTGTTCCGACTAATTTCTCTCTTATTCCATATGAATTTATTCAGCTGACTTCCCACCATACCAGCTTTGCTGATTCTGTTGTCTATTTCTATATTGAATTTACCATCTTCAGTAAAAATCGTGCCTAAATAGCTGAAATGTTTTACTTGTTCCACAGGTTCTCCATTCAAAACACAGTTGACATTTTCAATGATTCTGCCTATTTTCATTGTCTTTGTCTTTTTATTGCTGACCTTCATACCATATCTATTACAACAGCTATTCAATTTAGTCAAAGAATCTTGCAGACTTGTAGCGGATTAATTTAGAGGTATAACATCATCTGCAAAAAGCAAAGAGCTGACATTAACATCTCCAATTTTGATATCATGTTTAATACCACTTTCCTTCATAATGTGATCCATATAGATAATGAATAACAGAGGAGATAATGTGCATCCTTGTCTCACACCAGATTTAACATTAAACCATCTTCCTGTACTTCCTTCAAATCTAACTGCTGACTTACGACTCAAATAAAGACTAAGTATTGCTTGATATAATGCCCCACTGACACCATATAACTGCAGCGTACTGAATAGCTTGGTACCTTGTCATAAGCCTTTTCCAAATCGACAAAACTTAAATACAGATCTTTGTTATATTCCCATGCTTTCTCGACTATTTGTCGTAAAGTGAAGATCTGATCCTGACAGCCTTTATTTGGCTTGAATCCAGCTTGTTCTTCACCAAGCTTTTCTTCTACAATTCTTCTCAACTGTTTCTCAAGTATACTTGCATAGATCTTGCCAGGAACACACAGTAGGGAAATATCTCTATAATTCTCACAAGCAGTTTTATTTCCCTTTTTATATATGGGTACTATGAGAGCTCTACTCCAATCATCGGGAATTCGTCCATCTGTCCAGGCTTTATGAACTATGCAGTGCAGCCAGTGTAACACTCTTATACCACCATACTTCGGCATTTCTGGTCGAATATCATTTAATCCTGCTGCCTTTCCACATTTCAAACATTTGATGGCTTTTTCTACTTCAAGTATGGATATGTATCCCTGACTGCATGCCTGGTCAGTGTTTTTTACCACTGTGCTGTCATCACTGCTTGTTTCATTTAGCAGTTTTTCAAAGTAATTACTTCATACTTCAAGGATATCTGTTTCTCCCGTTTTCATGTCACCTTTATCATCTCTAACTCCTTTTACAGCACTCTTTCCTCCATTCCTAAGCTTCTTCAACAACCTCCAGAATATTTTGCCACCTTCTTGATATTTATTTTCTATATTCCAAAGTCCTCCCATGACTTTTGTTTAGCTAGTTTTACACAGTGTTTAGCATTCTTGCATTTGTCTCTATATTCTCTAAGAGCACAAGTTGACTTATTTGAAAGGAACTTTTGATATGCTTTCTTCTTTTCCTTCACTGCCTCTTTAACATCCTGTGTCCACCAGGGAGTTCTGATTTTTTTATCCTTGCACACAACCTCACCACATGCCTGTCTGGCAGAATCAATCAATGTTTTCTTCAGAGTTTGCCACTGAATCTCTAAGGTTCTATTCTTGTTCTCAAACTCTTTCATTTTCTTTTTTAATAATCTTTCTATATTTTAGTCTACAGTTCACATCTGAGAGCTGCTCAACTTTTATTCGCTTTAAAACTTTCTTACATGTTATTCTTTTCAATATGAAATTCAATTTTATCCTGCTCAAGACTAAATAGTGATCACTTCTAATTTCAAATCCTCTGTACACTCTGGTGTCCTGCACCAGGGAGAAAACATCACCATCAACAATAACATAGTCAATGAGACTTTTCTTATTCCTAACCTCTTCTCTCCATGTGAATTTATGCACATTTTTATGTTGGAACATGGTGTTAGTAGTAACCAGTGCATGTCCTGAGTAGAAATCCAACAGATATTTGCCATTATTATTAGCTCTGCTCTTTTCTCCAAATTTTCCCAAAATATTTTTGTATGTCTCACAATCATTTCCAACTCTGCTATTTAGATCCCCAACAAGGACCAACTTTTCCTTTTTCATTGTGTCAGTTGCTTTTTCTAAAGCCTCAAAAAATTTCTCCACTTCTACCTTAGTAGAACCTTCTGTGGGACCATAGGCACAAATAAGTCTCATTGTCCAGTTCCCCATTCTCATATTTGCCCACATTACTGTACTTGAGACTGACTGCCATTCAAGAAGATTAGCCTCATATTTTGTGTTGAATACTATGGCTACTCCTTCTTTTCCTTGATTGTCATTGACTGAATATAACATTTTGTATTTATTGCTCAGAAAGATCTCACCAGTTTTGGTCTTTTTTGTATTATTACAATGGTGCTTTTTCTCTTTCTGTTTCTTTGTTTGTGTTTTTCCAGTTTTCTTCCCTCCAGAAAACGATATGCTAATATTCTTTCCAATTTTTTGTTAATCTGTTGAATTGTTCCAGTTTCATAATTGTTTTTATCTTTCATTTTTTTTTTATTAATTCTTTGTATTGGCTTCTTCACACATTTTTGCTTTTTTTTTTCCAACCAAGCGTTTTTGGCAGATCTGCATATTCTATTTTCTTTTTCAGTCTTTTATAATGTTGCTTATTTTTCTCTGTATTTTCTGAAGCTTTTTTCTTCTTCTAAAGTTTCCAAAATTTCTGTGATTATCCACTCATTATTTGCTCTAATTGTTGTACCAAGGTTTTTTTCTTACAGCTTTACTATAACTGCTCTGCCTATTTTTCATGGATTTTATACATTGTCAAAGATATTTTCTTTAACTCTGTTTCTATGTTTCTGTAGTTGTTTTGTAGAGCTTTGTTATGTTAATAATATTCATAAGGGTCTTTGGTTTGCTATTTTTAAATTTCAACCCTGCTTTCTTTAGTAGTCTTGCATTTTGGATTGAGGATTTCCAGTTATTTCTTATATGAATACAATTTTTAATCATACCATCTGGAGATATCCATGTGTATTTGTGTGAAAAATATGATATTAACAACACTACGAACACTTTTATCAACAAAGATGTTTTATTAACGCTTATATTTCACTGATTTTCAACTCAGCATCATCAGAGCACAACACACTTTTAAACGCGACAGTGAGTAAGTGAAACAATATAATTACAAAACACAAAAGATCTAAAGTCCTATTTCTTTGGCGCCCTCTAACAAAAAAAAAAAAAAAAAAACGCAGTTATCCAGGAGTTTTTCTTAGGATAACCATCTCCCAAATTTTTGGCAAATTAATGCAACCATATTTGTTGAGGTTGGGAGAATTATTCAAAGCCATTGCTGACTCAAAAAATAATCTTTCAGATCTATAATGACTCCTAAATAGCACATTCGTTTTCCTCCATCTAATCCTGTGTGAAGGAGTGTCCAAAGCGTGGTCTGCCAGTCCTGACCTGCCATAGTAATAGTAGCGAATGTATCTTTCATGTTCTTCCAGGCGGATGTTCACTGATCTTCCTGTTTGCCCATAATAGGCCAAGTCACAGTCACACGGAACTTCATACACTCCTGGGTGTGCTAAAGGGTGAAGTTTATCCTTAGGCAAGCGGATCAGAGTTGCCAGCTTGACATGAGGTTTGAAAGTGGTGCGAAGGTCATGTTTCAACAATACTTTGGCTATCTTTTCCGATGTACCTCTGATATAGGGAATAGAAATGGTCATGTTGTATTCTTGTGTATTAGGAGAGGGCAGAGTAATGGGCCTATGTAGTATTTTATCTATTTTGTAGGGATTGTAGCCATTGGCTAAGAACATATGGCGCAGGTATTGGAGTTCAGTGGTCAGAGCTGTATCGTTAGAACAAATGGCTCTGGCTCTGTGTGTAAGTGTTTTTAAAATGCCGTACTATTGGACTGGATGATGATGTGATTGTTTATGTAGGTATCTTCCTGTGTGTAGGCTTTCTGTAAATAGAAAAAGATAGTGATCCATCTGAAAGGCAGATGACTAATGTGTCAAGAAATGGTAAACAGTTATTTGATTCTTTTTCTACTGTGAAGTGAATTTTGGGGTGTTGGCTGTTTAGGTAGGTGACAAAAGCATCCAAAGTGTCTTGTCCATGGAGCCAGATGGCAAACACATCATCTACATAGCATAACCACACTTGTGGCTTGTATGAAGCTGTGGTAAGTACTTTGTTTTCAAAGTGTTTCATGTAAAAATTTGCTAATGGAGGAGAGAGTGGGGAACCCATAGCAGTACCATTAATCTGTTTGTAGAATCCCCCCCCCCCCCCGTGTAAAGTAACCTGCATTCATGGTAAATTGAAATAATTCAAAAATATCTGGTGGAAATTTAGACCTGATTAAATCAAGAGTGTCTATAAGTGGTACATTGGTAAATAAAGAGGTGACATCGAAACTAACCATTATGTCTGAATCTTTTAGGATTAGATTTTTAACCAGTGTTTTGAAATGGATTGAATTTTTTACAAAAGTAGAGGAGTTGCCAGTAATGGGGGCAAGCGACTTGGCTAAATGCCAGGCCAGTTTATATGTGGGACTATCTATGCTATCAACTATGGGGCATAGGGAAATATTAGTTTTATGGATTTTTGGTAATCCATAAATACGGGGTGGTTTAACATGAATTGGTTTTATTTTCCTGATGATTTCTTTTGGCCATGATGTCACTTTTTTCAATAATTTTCAGACTTTTTTCTTTTGAGACATCGTAGGGTCTCGATGTATAATTTGATATGTGGAACTGTCACATATGAGATCTTGCATTTTTCTGTTATACTCTTCTTTATTCATGATAACTGTCTGTTGCATTTTCTTTATCGGCTTTTGTAATAATAATACTTTTATTATTATATAACTTTTTTAGGGCAGTTATTTGCTTACATGGCATATTGCTTTTTGGAGGCTTAGCCTTGTTTATAATACTTGCTATATCAAGTCGCACGTTATTGGCCATTGCTGGTGGAAGATCGTGGATACCCCGTTCTACTTTCATCATAATTTCTAGTTTAAGAATTTGTCGCTGTTGTTGTAGGAGTTCATATTTCTTTAGGTGTTTGATTTTTACTTTTGTGAATTCTTTTTTTGCTGCAACTTCGGGGATGTGCTGTAGGACAGTCCATATTTCAGGATTTAACACGTTGATTAGTTCTTGTTGTAGAGCTGTATAGAGCTGTTTAGCTTACTAAGCTCTATGCGAGTAGCGGTGATTTGTTCTCGAAGAAGCGCTAAACTTGCCCGTCGATAAATACGATGTGCTTTTGCCGATTGCAACTTTTCTTTGAATTTCAGAAAAGATGGAATGATATCGTTGTTGCGGCATCGTTTAAGGAAGGGTAACCTGTTCAATTTTCTGGACAATTTCTGGACGTGGCAGACCATGCTTTGGACACTCCTTCACACAGGATTAGATGGAGGAAAACGAATGTGCTATTTAGGAGTCATTATAGATCTGAAAGATTATTTTTGGAGTCAGCAATGGCTTTGAAGAATTCTCCCAACCTTAACAAATATGGTTGCTTTATTTGCCAAAAATTTGGGAGACGGTTATCCTAAGAAAAACTCCTGGATAACTGCGTTTTTTTTTTTTTTTTTTTTTTTCGTTAGAGGGTGCCAAAAAATAGGACTTAAGATCTTTTGTCTTTTGCAATTATATTGTTTCACTTACTCACTGTCGCGTTTACAAGTGTGTTGTGCTCTGATGATGCTGAATTGAAAATCAGCGAAATATATGCGTTAATAAAACATCTTTGTTGATAAAAGTGTTTGTAGTGTTGTTAATACCGTGAAAAATAAGTCATGAATAACCATCAACACCTAAGCTTATCTGTTAGATTGATGAAAAATATGGTTTAAAGATGAACAGATTGTTATGTTTACAGAATTCCAGCAGTCTTTCATCTCTTTTATTTCTCTTATCCACTCCAAATTTGCCTATCACATCTTTCAGATCTCCAAATCTTGGCATTTGTTTTGTCAATAAGGTCCTATAATTGCTGGGAAAGTATCTAATTCTTCATCTTCATGTGATTGATCCAGAGCATAAATTTGGATAACCCTTTTTTCTTTTCTTTTTAATCTAATTGTTATAATTCTTGGACCATGTGGTTCTAAGGTTAAGATGGAGTTCTGCAAGTCATTACTGACTAATACTGAAACCCCTCTCTGTGGATGTTCTCTTCTCTTCCTGAGTAAAATAGTCTTCCATTCTTGAAATTTACCATGCCTTCTCCTGGCCAATGTGTTTCATCAATATCTATTATATCCTACTTTATGTTCAATTGTTAGGAGGTGGATTGTTTTTTGAGCTGACCACATAGCATATAACTGGAAGCACATAATATATAAACAGTTGCATTGGCTGCTATTGCAATGGTGGTATTATCTTGGCTCTGTAATGATTCTCTATTCATAAGGATTTTTGGCAATTTTAATGCAGCAGGTTAACCACTTCTCTGCTGCATTTGACTTCTAGCTATAGCTGGGCATGGTGAGAGAGAGAAGGCAGATTCCCACTGCAAGAGAACGAACAGAAGTAAGATAGGAAAAGTTCATCCCTAGCCCTCGAATATTCTAACAGCAATGGGGAAAGGAGTAAGAATAAAAGAAAGAAAGAATAGTAGGGACCAGTCTACAGATAATATAACAGATGTATATTACGTGAAGTAAGACATGGTTCAGCATCAAGTACCTTGGGTTTGCCACTCCCATACTCATTAAAGTGAGCTCTTGAGATAAGAGTTACTTTTAATCAATTATTTTTTTAATCAATCTTTGGAGCAACAAGAACTGCTGAAGATGGGAACTTATATCTGTATTCTTATTTAATCCATATAAATTAAAAAGAAATATCTATAACCAAAATGTAATTTTGTGAAGAGGGTTGCTTGCAAAATTACTTTCTAAAGTAAATTTTTACGGTATCACCACCACCTCTGCAGTGCAATTATTTCATTGCTTTCTACAGCTGTATTTACTAAATTTATAATATACAGTAAACAGAATTTATAATAGTCAAAAAGATTATTATATGTCTATTTGCTAAATCAATGGATGATATCTTTATCAGTCTGAAATTACTGTTATGCCTGTAAAATTAATATGGAGTGAAATATTTTCTTCATAGCTACAACCAATATTTCAGTGAACTTATTAAAACTAGATCCTATATTACATTAGAAATGAGTTGACTGCAACTAAATGCTAATTTTGGATCTTACTGATGGATCCAACATTAGAACCCAGTTGTAGTTTAGGTAATAAAATATTATGTAATATCTTTAATATAAGAAAATATTGAGAAGAAACATAAATACATATATGAAATATCATGATACCTGGGAACAAAAGTAGAGTAAATCATATAGTCCTTGTTCAGCTAGCAGTCTAATTGTAAATTCTTCATCATAATAGAGATTTTCTTTCAGGAATTTTCTGTAGGAGATTAATTAATGCTATTTCACAATTTGATATAAATTTTGTATCAATAAATAAAGTGCAAATATCTACTTTTATTAAATATAAAGAATTAAATACATTAAGTATAAACTATCTACAATACAACTGTAGATAATTTAAAAACCTATCTGCAATTGTAATTGTAAAACAATTTTTGTTTATCGAGTTTTCTAATCATCTACTGAATTTGAGATTATCACACATCATCATCCTGACATGTACCCTCAGGGGCTCACTAATCATAAAATTGGAAATAAAACTAAATGTGAGAGCTACAAAGGAAATTTTTTAATTGAGTGAACTAGGAAAGATTTTTCTAAGCATACTTAAGAAAATGTTAAGGAAAAACTGTTGAAGAACAAGCACAATTACTAAGACAGAGTTGCATGATCAGATTTTTTTTTTCTTCTAGAACAAAGAGTCAAGAAATCATGACAATACAATACAGTTTAAGTTTCATTGTTCTTACAAAGGCACATGGGAAGGGAAAAAAACTGTTCAAATCTTTAACACTGTATCGAGTAAATTGAACTATATCCAGAAATGATGCAGAGTTTACACAGTTCCAAGTGAGCTATTAGAAACTGAAGGATATATTAATAGTTTGCTATTAAATAAATTCTAAGGTATGGTTGTTTGTTATGCACTATCCCTACTGTTATTTATAAAGTACACTGACCATATCATATAGGAAAATTGTATTAAAGCTGATATTCAACTGAAAATATTAATCTTAGTTTAGAACTATGAATATGATGTTATCCTCATAAATAACTGCCCTGACAAACTGGATATATAATTCAGCATTACAAAATTAAAAACTATGAAAACAAGCACAAAAAAAAAAAAAAAAAAAAACAGTAGATACAAGAACAGAGCTTCTAGAACAGATATCATATTTTACCTTTTTGGGCAAAAACTTTAACTATGATGTTCAATAAGTATGGAAACAGATAACAGAATAAAATAGTCCAGTTGGCTGAGTGGTTAGCATACTCTTTCTCCAACCATCAAACTGCAGATTGAATCCTGCCATGGGCATGAATGTTTGTGTATGTCTTTAGGGAGGATAAGAATTTTGTCGAGTAAGACATCATTGCCCTGCTTATCAGAGGCTTGAAGTGGTTTGAAAATATTCCGTTCTTAGTCTATAGAGCAGGGTTTCTAGATTATGTAAAAAATTAAATTTAAACAAAATCCAAAATAATTCTTAACCCACCAAAAGTACTTAATTGTATTACAAGTTTATCAATTTTTGTAGCTGGGAATTACACACACACACACATAAAAGTAAGGCTGGTATGATGGGAAGCTTACCACATAAATATACACAGCCTGGAATCAAATCGATGGACACCACAGTGTGAGGAACGAACAGTCATGGCACCCACTTGAATAAGATGTAGGACTCCTTTCGCTGTGACTACTGCAGTAATCCTACAGAGCATACTTTCCACAAGGGTATGATAGTGATCAGCTGGAATTTTGGACCATTCTTCCTACATGTAATAAGGTCCTGGACTGTTGTGGGGCAGAAGTCCCTTGACCTCACCCAATGCACCAGTTCATCCCACAGATGTTCACAGTAGGGTTGAGATCATGGCTCTGTAGAGGCCAGTCAAATGTGGTGACATTCATGTCCACAAACCACACAGTTATAGCAGCAGCCTTATGACACAGTGTATAAAGCTTGCTGAAAGAGACAAGGATCAGTTCCATAGAAACACTAAAATAGGAAGCATTGCATTGTCCAGAATGTTCAGATATCTCTCGGAGCTCAATGTACTTGGCACTACAAACAGAAGTTTGAGGATAAACCAGCAAAAACAGCACCATACCATCACACTGCCACCTCTGAATTTCATAGCTGGGATTACGCACTCTGGTAAGAGTTGCTCACTTGGACATCTGTTTGGTAGAGGGTGTAACATGATTCGTTGTTCCTCTATAACACAGCTTTTCAAGCTTCCACGCCTGTTGTACATGCTCTTTGCGCCACTGAACAAGATGCTGCATGTTGCTTTGAGTAATATGCAGTGTCTTGTTCAGTGGCACAAAGAGCATGTACAGTGGGATGTGGAAGTTTGAAAAGCTATGTTATGGAACGAATGCTCCATAACAATGGCGAATGGGTGGTTTTTTACATATTATCCTTTGTAACACCCTACGGTCAAGTTCGGTGAGCATGGTGGATAGTCCATTGCGGTTAGCACTTGCAGTTGACTCCTTTGTCAACAATTTGAAAAACAGATTGGCTTGCAACATGGCATCCTATCACATCCTAGCCTCTTTCAAACTCCATCAGTTCTCTTCTCTCAGCCATTTCACCGAGAAACAGTTGCACTGACTTGGGAGCATCATATTCCTTCAATTTATACCAGCTAAAAACACATGACTCCTTACATGGCACAATGCACCTTGCCCATGGGAGGTATCCATTGATTTCTTTCCAAGCAGTGTATAAAAACTATAGAAATTGGCTAGAATACCAAACTAGCAGTAAATCATAGATCTATAATAGATCTAGGATTTGTGTTACAATTTTCTTTTATATATTGATCCCACACTCAAGAAGTGGAAAAATCTATAAACACAACTGTGCCATGTGTGGTAGTGCAAGTGAAGCTTGAGAAAGAAGTTGACTGGCATTTTTCTTGCAGAGTTGCAGATTGTAGTTGTCTGGGCATGCTTAATGAGGAAGGCTGTTCCAGAGGTATATGGAATAAAAAAAGGAAGAGGGAGAAGCAGAGTCAGTGTATTTTATGCAGTTGTATACTGAAAAGAGACATTGATCAGTTGCAGTTTTAACAGGCTCAACAGAAAGTGAAGGAATAATGGCTGTGTGTTCACTGGAGCAATGACCAGGACAGTACCTATAGAACAGACAACAAGCTGATACACTGCCTCTATGAGATAGAGGTTGAAAGTGAGTGTGTAAGAGACAACTGTCTATGAGCTGAACTGCTCTCTCTCTGGATAGCATTGAGAATTTTTAGGGAAGTTTTAACTGTGTACCACCCCAAACGCGAGCAGTATTTTAAGGATGGGAAGATTTGGGATTTGCAGAGTAACTAGCTAGGTAGATAAAATATAGCATGTTGAAAAAACTGCTAAAGAGAATATCTAGTTTTTTATATGTTACTGATGTGAAACAGGACTGGAGATCATATATAAAAATGTGGAGAAATATTAAAGGACATCTATAAATAATAATATTACGAATGAAAAAGATAGATAGATAGAGCTTGAAATTATTAACACTTCATTTTTTTTTAAAATGTGAACAGTACATTAATATTACTACTAGAGTGCTAAATTATCCAGAAACCCTACTTTAGGGACCAAATGTGGAAAACTTTTTCATATTATTTGAGGCCTCCAGTAAGAAGAATGATAATCTCACACCAGGCAATAAAAATTCATATAACACTTAATGGTATTTACAAACATCAATGTTCAAACCAGGATCTTTGCCAACTAGGTCAGGAAGGGTAATCTAAGCTAATCACATCAACAAAATGAAAAAGTTTAGTAAATAATTTTGTTTGAAGCAAAACTGGGAAAAAAGAAATTTGGAGTTTGGATGTTTTAGTACGAGAATTGTTTGAAAAGTTTGGTAAATTTCCAATAGGTGGTGACACAATTCGTTTATTCATACCAGTGTCGACATGTATCATCTTTTTCATGACCCCTGGCAAAATTTCAGCCATGTATGACACGTAGTTCTCGTTTGGCAAACATTTAAAATGACAGTGTTCACATTTTTCATAAAAATGGAGCAAAACGAGTTTCATGCAGTGATAAAACACTTTTATTTGAAGAAGTGGACGGCCGTGCAGATCAAAGCCAAGTTAGATGCAGTTCATGGGGACTCTTCACCAGCATTCAAGACTATTTATTTTTGTAAATTTAGTTTAATCCTTTATCCAAGTGTGTGCAAACAAAGTTTTTGCCTGAAAGTATCTTCAGGACTGGAGTAAAGTGGTACAACACTGGGCAACTCCTTGCAAAGGTAGAGCAAGCTACCAACACTCCTATCTCAGTATCTCCCACAATGCAAAACACATCTCCTTGCGGATGTGTATAATGTTATGCATTAAGGGAAGGGTCACTACTCAGACTAGTTTCGACTTTTATTGAGGTCTCTTCAGTGGGAGCCAGGCCCAAGTGGAGATACCAAAGCTGAAGCATTAGCAAGGTCATCTCCTCCTACAGGAGCTGCCAAACGGTGTGCCACCTTTTTATTAAATTACTCTGGATTTAGAGAAAGATTTTAAAAGTTTATTTATCACTTGGTTAGACTATAATAAATTTAGTTTAATCCTTTATCATTCTTTAACTTTATCTTTATAAATTTAGGATTAAACTAAATTTATTATAGTCTAACCAAGTTAAAAATAAACTTTTAACATCTTTCTCTAAATCCAGAGTAATTTAATAAAAAGGTAGCACACCATTTGGCAGCTCCTATAGGAGGAGATGACCTTGCTAATGTTTCGACATCTCCACTTGGGCCTGGCTCCCACCGAAGAGAACTCAATAAAGGTTGAAACTAGTCTGGGTAGTGGCCCTTCCCTTAATGCATAACATTATACATATCTGCAAGGAGATGTGTTTTGCATTGTGGGAGATACTGAGATAGGAGTGTTGGTAGCTTGCTCCACCTTTTCTGCAAGGAGTTGCCCGGTGTTGTACCACTTTACCCCAGTCCTGAAGATACTTTCAGGCGCAAAATTTGTTTGCACACACTTGTATAAAGGATTAAACTAAATTTATTATAGTCTAACCAAGTGAAAAAATAAACTTTTAACATCTTTCTCTAAATCCAGAGTAATTTAATAAAAAGGTGGCACACCGTTTGGCAGCTCCTCTAGGAAGAGATGACCTTGCTAATGCTTTGGCTTTGGTATCTCCACTTGGGCCTGGCTCCCACTGAAGAGAAACTAGTCTGGGTTGTGGCCCTTCCCTTAATGCATAACATTATACATATCCGCAAGGAGATGTGTTTTGCATTGTGGGAGATACTGAGATAGGAAGGTTGGTAGCTTGCTCCACCTTTGCAAGGAGTTGCCCGGTGTTGTACCACTTTACCCCAGTCCTGAAGATACTTTTAGGTGCAAACTTTGTTTGCACACACTTGGTTAAAGGATTAAACTAAATTTATTATAGTCTAACCAAGTGAAAAATAAACTTTTAACTATTTATTTTTGGATGAATGAGTTTAAACATGGTCATAAGTTCATCGAAGATGAAGCGCACTCCGGACACCACACTGACGTCACTATGAAGGAAATGATGATAAAATCCATGGTATTGTTATGGAAGACAGGCGAGTGAAAGTGCATGAGATTGGTGAGATTGTAGGCATCTCGACAGAACAGTTGTATAACATCCTGCACGAAAAATTGCAGATGAAAAAGCTGTTTGCACAATGGGTGCTGCGATTGTTGATGGTCGATCAAAAACACATGTGAAAAGACATTTCAACGTGGTGTTTGGCGATGTTTAATTATAATTTGCATAATTTTTTGCATCACTTCGTGACTGTAGATGAAACCTGGATCCACCACTACACACCTGAATCCAAGCAACAGTCAAAACAGTGGACAATGCCTGGTGAAAGAGCACCAAAAAAAGCGAAGACCATTTTGTCAGCTGAGAAGGTGATGCCCACTGTTTTTTGGCATTCCAAAGGAATTATCATGATAGACTATTTGGAAAAGGGTAAGACAATAACAGTTGGACTATTTAAAAAAAGAATTGAAGAAAAAACAGCCAAGATTGGCACACAAAAAAAGTGCTCTTTCATCAAGACAGTGCACCGTCCCACACATCAGCCGTCGCAATGGCAAAATTGCACAAATTGAGGTTCAAATTGGTTTCACATCCACCATATTTGCTGATAATGCAAAGTTGGGTAGTGCAATAAAAAACCAAGCTGATGTTGAGAGTTTGCATGATGATTTAAATAAGCTGGCAAGATGGGCAAGAGATAATGGATATCAGTTCAATGTGGAAAAGTGTAAAGTCATGCATTTTGGGATTAAAAGATTACCAGCTGTATACCACATTCATGAAACGGTACTTCAAGAGATTGATGAGGCTAGGGACATGGATGTGTTGGTGGATAGGGAGTTGAAATTCAGAGGGCACACATTGCTAAGTTGTCCAAGATAGTACATAGGATTACTTGGCTACTGAAGAACACTCTAACATCCAGAAATAAAGAAGTTATTATTCCTCTATATAAGACATTGATACTTCCACATCTGAATTATTGTGCTCAAGTCTGGTCGACTGGATTCCTTGGAGATGAGAAAGTTGTGAAGAGGAGTTCAGATGAGAGTGACTAAGTTGATGAGTGGTGTAAAAAATGCTCCCATTGATAGATAGAAAGTTTGTGGATTACAGAGGTTGGTTGATAGGCAAAGAAGAGGGGATATGATAGAAACATTTAAATTACTGAAAGGTTTTTGTAAGAATGACGCAGGGGAAATATTTCAGCTGTGTGATAGTGATGGAAGAACAAGAGGTCATCCCTGGAAATTAAGGAAGAGTGTGGTTAACAAGGGTGTGATAACTAGATTTTTTGCTTGGAGAGTGGTGAATTAATGAATGCATTGCCTGACTCAGTTGTGAGTGCTTCGTCTGTTAATGAATTCAAGAAGAGGTATGATAGATATTGTTTTGAAAGTTTTGGGCCTCCCACAATTAGTCTTCTGACTCCATGGACCTGTATAATAATAATTCTCCAGACTTGGCCCTGTGTGACTTCTTCTTGTTGTTCCCAAACTTAAAAATTCGGCTCGGTGGGAAAAAAGTTTCTTCAAACGAGGATGCAAAATTTTTTTGCATCCTCGTTTGCAAAATTTTGCAAAATTTGACAAATCCTACTTTTGCAAAATTTGACAAATCCTACTTTTTAGATGGGATGAAAAAATTGGAAACTCGCTGGACCAAATGTGTAGACCTCTATGGAGACTATGTTGAGAAATAAAGGTGATTTTCCAAACAAATGAGTTTAACTTATTTTTTTACCAAACTTTTCAAACAACCCTCATATATGGAAAAATAAAACTGATCAAATCAGAAACTTGACAAATAACAGGGAAATTTGGAAGGAAATTGGGATAGGTAATTAGTAATGACATAACTGCTGTACTTTCACAGTATCAGCTACAACTCTCAAGGGTCTAAATTGCAAAATGATGGAAGACTATACAGATGAAACTATGCTGGTTACATAATAAGCAATTTATGAGAAGACACTAGCACCATTTATAAATCAACTGAAGAAGATTAAATATAACAAAACTTGAAGAGCAGCAAGATGAGGCCACCATTCTCAAAGAAAACAAAACCATTTCTAAAAAGTTAAATCCACATGTAACTTTTTAAATCACTGAAATATTTTATCAATTTTAAATCCAAATGTTTTTATCTGCTTATTTAAGAAAAACAGCAGGCAAACAAACAAAATTTTGTAATGAAAATCCAAAGTTTCTGATTTCACATAGGTTATTCTTTAAAAAAAAAATCATGTTACCTTCAAATTAAAAATCAATAATGATGTACTAATTTAAGCTACTTCCAAAACAAGTATACAAACCTAGCATCAGACAACTTTTAAGAGTTAAAAAATTAAGATATTTTATTACCTACACAGTACACATTGCAAACATTTATTTACTGTCTTCAGTTCAAGCAAGAATATTTCTTATAACTTCTACTTATGAAGATGTGTTTACTTTTATGTGATCCATTCTGATATAAAACACAACTTTAAAACCATACATAAACTTAATTTATAAAAATAAAATCAACTTGAATCAAAAACTAGTTTTTCTCATTGACAGGATGAAAAAACCCAGCTACCTCCACATGAGATTGCTAACTCGCTATCAGTTGGAAAAGCCTATAATAAAGGTTATTCAAGTCATAGATGAGATTCAAATCTAGGTGAAAGAAAGAGAAAGAGAGAGAGTGCATAATAGGAGGGATGCTAGGTACTCAGTTTTATCTTCCATACCATGATCATAAACTGAATGACTCTTCTAAACTCGGAGATAAGAAAACAGTATGTTACTTATTTCAAACAATTGGCAAATAAAACTCTGAAACAGTAATTACCTAAGTGCATTAGTAATAGCAAGCCGCTCCTGTTGTTTTTCTAAAATCTGCTGGGTAAAACAGTGCAGAGCAATGTTGGCAAAATGGCCTTTATCGGGAGATGCTATTTCCACACTTTTTGTTGAAAAAAGAACTTGGATGTAAGCTATCAGCTCTGATAAATATCCATATCCCATGAAATGTGCCACTCGTTTGAGTTGTGGACACTGAAAACAAAAACAAACAAAAAAAAAAGAAAAAAAAAGGGATCAATAATAAATTTACAGACATTCATCAATTAACCCCCCCCCCCCCATTTTCTTATATGATTCCCAATTCATGAAAGTTGTAAGTCTATAGTAAATTAACTCCATGTGGACAAAGTTTTATTTTTCTTTTATTGAAAGATTTATATTAAAAAAATATATATTCTTAATTTTTTTTTTTTTTTTTTTTTTACCATGAGAGGGAGAAGATGGTTTGACATGGAGATTTTTGGTGCTGAGAGATAAGTTATTTTTTGGAAGTATTTAGCAACAATTATATTATTTTTGCATCATTATATTCATGAATGTTTGTTTGATTAATAAGGGTAGTGCATGCTTAATTTTCTGATTTTCAAAAGTTTAATATTTCTTTTCTTGTACACTGTATTGTACATGATGGTACCAATGTGGAAAACAATGGTGGGTGATTTTAATGGGCATGATTATGTTCGCTGCTGTGCAAAATGTATGAACTTCACAGAATGAGAGTTTATGGAAGGAGAATG
The DNA here is from genome assembly GCF_054136105.1 of Typopeltis vanoorti. Classification (NCBI taxonomy): domain Eukaryota; kingdom Metazoa; phylum Arthropoda; class Arachnida; order Uropygi; family Thelyphonidae; genus Typopeltis; species Typopeltis vanoorti. The sequence continues at coordinate 88,129,391 of NC_143559.1, forward strand.
AAACTGGTGAGACTGTTTGTAAGAAGTGTTTTATGAGTGAATACCAGAAGTGTGAAGAAAGTAGGAAAAATGATAGCAGTGAGATGAAGGATGAAATGCATGATAATAGGAATGGCATAGTTAATGTTATAAGTGGTATGAGTGACTGCACAAATGACACTGAAAAATGAAGAGAATGACCAGATGGCCATAGAAAAGATGTTGTACTTATGTGGAGCTCTCCACAGAACAAAACATGAGATAGAGTAGTTGGAGAAATGCCTAGCAGATGGTATGACACAAAAGTAAAAGAAAGGGAGAGAAAGTAGAGTATGAAAAAGTGAAAGCATGAGAATAAGGATCAGAATTGTATGGTGATTCATTGATAACAGGAGTCCTTGAGGAGGGTGGGACGAAATTATGTTTTCCTGGTGCTAAGACTAAGGATGTCATGATGTGTAAGGATGTAGTTAGTTAAGGTGAAAAAAATTTAATTTTGGCTAGTAAAATGATTTAGCAGGTAACAAGTGTGGAAGACAAGAAGACATGAAAGAGTTGCTAGCATGTGAAAAATAAGAGTGAGAAAGTAAAGTTTGAGTCTGTAGCCACAGTATGATAGAAATGAGTTGAGACAGAGAGGTAGGATTTCAAATGACTCTGTGGGGAGATTGTGCATGAGGAATTGTGAGGAGTTTGTGGATGTGTGGAATGAGTTTGATGAAAGGAAGTATTTATATAAGGTGGATAGCTTACATCTGAATAGGTGTCAGAAGTCTTGAGAAAATGTTGTTCGGCGAGGTTTCCAAGATGAATTTTTAACGGGATGTAACTGAGCATGGGTACAGGCAATCTAGAGGTTAGTAAGTGGTTGTTAACTTTAGTCGGTTAAGTGACACAAGGCGTAAAGGAGATTGTTGGAAGGGATACTGCAGTTTATGAATACTAATGCCAGAAATATATGAAATATGGGAGAGGAGTTTTTGGGGAAACTTGTGCCATAGTTTTATCATAAATTATTTACATGTGAACACAAAAAGTAATATTTATTAAGATTCATCCTAAGAAACCGCTGGATCCTACATCTATCTAATGATCTGTTTAGTATGCAATTCTAATTTTTTTTTTTTTTTTTTTTGGATGATAATATAAGTTATATAATTATTTTATAATCACTTTTATGATTAACCTTTTCTTCAGTGAAGCATAACGCTATTAGAGATTTAACATGTGGATCGTATTATTTTGAATAATTCAATTGTTTGCATTCTACCTTGTAAAAAATGTTGTTCAGGCCACTGATGATAGTTTGTTAGTTTCAAACTGAAATATTTGGCAGTATATTTAATAAATATTACTTCTTGTGTTCACGTGTAAATAATTTATGATAAAAAAGAGGAGACATGATAGAAGCGTTTAAGTTATTAAAGGGGCTTAATAGGATTGGCACTTTAGACTTTTTTCATTACATGGCAATAAAGAAGAGAACAAGGGGATCACCAGTGGAAGTTGTGTAAAGGTGTGGTTAGCAGGGATGTTAAGATTAAAGTTTTTGCTCAGAGGGTGGCAAACAGGTGAAATGGATTGTCAGAGGTGGTTGTGAGTGATTCATCAATGAATGAATTTAAAGAGAAATATGATAGGTATTGTGTGAATAATGGATCTGTCACAAAGAGTCTTCTGACTCAATGGAGATATATGTATGTTAATAATAATATACATTTTTTGTATTTTCCTAAATTTATTTTTATACAATCTGGAAAACATGCTCTAGAGACCAAACATGGAACTTTTTCAAGCTGCTTCAGGCATCCATGCTAATTACAGGATTTGAAGGCCCAAATTAGTTGGAGAGCAGAAATGATAAACACCTGGCCAACTAGGCTGACAATATTTTATAACATTTTTCAGTAAAGCACATGCATTTTTAGCAATCATGTAATGTGTTATTTCATCAAGTTCTCAATACCAACTGAAAATTGCAGAAGATTAAATCCAGGTTATAAAATGCTAAGAAAGCACATGAATGAGATATCAGAGTAGAGGTTATATAGCCTCTTAACAGCACACCTTTATATGATACATATGTTTATATTAATAATTGTTCTACATCTTTACTAATACAGTAAGAATAATTTTTTGTTTTTTCAAAACTATGAATTTACCAGCATAGCATAAATGATTTGGTGGTAGTTTCAAATTGTTTACTTATCTTCATAATATCTTAGTAAATAATGTCTGCTGGCCTGGTTATTTGAGTGGTTAGTACCTCTGTACTTCAATCAATATGCTGTGGATTCAAATCCCAGCACTGTGGTCATGAATGTTTGCAAATGTTTTTAGGTGGTAGATGAATTTCATTGCTCCAGTATGAGACCACTGCCATGCTTACTGGAGAGCCAAAGTGGCTAAAAAAAAAGTTCTGTGTTTGTCTGGAGAGCAGGGTTTTCAGACAAGGTAAAAAATAAACAAAAAAAATATATAAATAAATAAATAACTAATGAATAGAAAAAGAAATCCTTAGCCAACCCAGAGTACTAATGTACTACAGGTTTATAACCTTTTGTGGGTGGGATTCACATTAAAAAAATACTGAAATGTATACAGTGGATCAAAAAGCATTGCAATACGAAAATTTCACATATTTAGGTAATAACAGTCCATTAACTAGAACAGGGTGGTACATGGTTAATGAACTGAGTGAGGGGTGTTCTTTATAAAAGACAGCTTCACTGGATGAAGTTTTTTTGGTCATTTTCATAGTTAATTGGGTTTCAGAGTTACTCCACTTATTTTTTGAAGGAGAAAGTAAAACTCCACTCTCTATATATATTCTAAGTGAGCAATAAACAGTAAAAAATGTTTGGATGCCTACAGAAAAGATAATTTTTTTGATATTCTTCAGGTGGGGAGAAGTCAGTCATGTTCTTCTTAAAGAAAGAGTCAATTTTCACATGTTTCAGTTTCAACATCATATTCATAATAAATGCATATGGCTTAATAACAGCATCAATTCCTAAATGATGTCTTGAATTCTCTATCATTGTCAGGGTCATTACAGTCAGTTTGTATGTCTCATTAACATTTCCTTTAGATTTTGCACCATGAGGTTAATTGTAATTTCTATACAGACATACAGGGTCTGACATAACTTCTTCACTGATGTCAAGGATTTCTTCTTCAAATGACACTGCACAAGTTCCTTCATATTTCTTTTTTTTTTGCTCCCACCCAACCATAAAAGGTTTTTGTAACCCTATAGTACATTCATACTATAGGGCTAAGGATTTTTTTACTATTCTTTATTAATTTTATATATATATTTTTTGGTATTTTAATTTATTTTTTTTGTGTGTCAGGAAACTCTGCTCTAGAAATCAAGAACAAAACTTTTTCAAACCATTCAGGTCTACAATAAGCAGAGCAGTGGTCTCACACCAAGTGATAAGTTCATCTCCCATATAAGTGGGAGATGAACTTCATCAACGTTTCACTTTAGTTTATTTTTGTTGGTGGGTTTGTATCCTTCGACCACGATGTTTTCTATGCTACTCACAATGATTTCTGACTCATATTTTCCATGCCAATGTTAGCCTATAGTATCTCTAATGTTATAACTTTTCCAGAATTCTTTTTGTGTTGGCTTGCCATTGTTTTCCATCAGATGCCATGAACCACTGTTCTAAGGCATTGTTATTGCATTCTTCTTAAACTTTGCAATGACATTCTGATCATTGCATCAGAATGGTTGAATCAATAAGGTTATGTTCAGGGGAAAATTTTCACTTTTATGATTTCTGGAGAATAATGAAGGTCTAAGATACAAAATGCAGTGTTTATCAACAAACAGAAGAGCCTTCTTTGCAAAGTTCATAGTCTGAAGATGTCACCCTACTCCTTGCATAAAACAATAATAATAATTATTAGTAGTATTGGCATCTGACCTCCAATGAGTCGAACTCATCATGGGAGGTACATGCTATCACACAAAGCTCATCCAGCAATGCCTTAAAATGATTCAATGTGTCCACATTCACAACATACAGGCAATGTATTCCACTCATCCACCACTCTCCATGCATAACCTGCTCCTCACTGCTCTGCCAAAGCCTACTAATACAGTTTTCCAGGGGTATCCCTTCCCCTTTCCCATTCTATGAAAAATCTCTTCTATATCAACCTGATAACAATCCCCTGACCAGCTTATATATCTCAATCATCTTCCCCCCACTCCTCCACCACCTGTTCATGAGAATTTGCAATTTATATTCTTTCAAATCTGACTTCATACTGCAAATTCTAAAGACCACTGACCACTTTTGTGCATCTGGGAACTTTACAACATATCCACATCACTATGAAAACCCAGTGATCAAATCTGTGCACAATAACCCATATGAGGCCTGTATAACCAAACCATAACCTCTTTATTTCTGTACATCAAGGTCCTTTGCATCACTGCCATTATCTGACGCGACAACTTCACAACTTGTGCAAAATGGCCCCTGAATTTTAGGTCCTTGTCCACCACCACTCCCATATATCTCATCTCCTCTTCTTCTTCTTTTCTGCAGCTTCTCCCACTTAAGTGGGGTCACTATTGATAATGAGTCTCCTCCACACCTTCCTATCTTGGGCTGTCACCACATCCAAGTTCTTCATCCTCAAGTCCTCTTCTACCAGGTCCCGCCATCTCTTCTTTGGCTGCCCATGCTTCCGCCTTCTTTGCACATCCATCTGCATGACCCTTCTTCCCACATATTCGTCCTCCCTCCTCATCACATGACCAAACTATCTCAACCTTGCCTCCTGTATTTTCGCTCCTAAGTTCGTAACTTTCACTGTTCCCTGACATAGTCATTTCTCAGACGATCCTTCCTGGTCACACCGCACATCCACCTAAGCATTCTCATCTCTGCTACTTCCATCCTGCTGATGTTATTTTATCTCAAGGCCACAGCTTCTATAGCATATGTCATAGCTGGCCTCACTACTGTCCTATAGATTTTGCTTTTCAGATTGATCGGCACCCTCTTATCGCATAACACCCCAGCCATCTCCCTCCAGTTCCTTCAACCCGCTTGTATCCTGCATCCCACTTCCTTCTCAGCTCCTCCATCTTCTTCCACTGTTGAACCTAAGTATCTAAAGTCTCTCAGCTTCCTGATGACATTTCCTTCCAGCTCCAGATCGGTCTCCTTTCCGCCACCCACTGCGCAACACATATACTCTGTCTTACTTCTGCTAAGTGTCATACCTCTCTCTTCCAGTACTTTTCTCAATCTTTCCAGTTTAGTTCCCGCTTCTTCTCTTGAATCTGCACACAGCAAGATGTCATCTGCATACAACACTGTCCAAGGCGCATCTTCTCTCACCTCCTCTGTTACCACCTCCATCACAATATTAAACAGAAACGGACTTAATGCTGACCCTTGATACAAGCCAACTGTTACTTGAAAACTTTCTGTCTGTCCCAGACAGGTCCGAACACTTGTCTTCACATTTCTGTACATTTCCCGCAACAACCTGACATATTTCTCCGGCACCTTCTTCTCCCTCAGACACCTCCAGACTTCTTGCCTTGGCACTCTATCATATGCTTTCTCCAGATCAATAAATGCCAGATGTAGCTCCCTTTGTTTCTCTCGATACTTTTCCATCATCTGCCGTAACCCAAAGATAGCATCTGTTGTTGGTCTACCAGGCATGAAGCCAAATTGTTCCTTTGCAATCTCCACCTCCTTCCTCAATCTTCCATCAAGAACCCTTTCTAGGATTTTCATTGTGGGACATCAACTTTATTCCTCTGTAATTTTTACAGTCTTGTGCATCCCCTTTACCCTTGTAGATGGGGAGAAGAGTACTCTCTCTCCATTCCTCGGGTATATTTTCCTGTTGGCAAACTTTCATGAACAGGTCCCACAGCAGGCCAATTCCCTCTTCCCCCAGTGCCTTCCATGCCTCCACTGGAATTCTGTTGGGGCCCACTGATTTTCCATTCCTCATCCTCTTCATGGCCTCCATCACTTCCACTCTACTGATGTTCTGCACCATCCCCTCAGAAGGCTGCCCATTTCCTCTGTGAGTCCTTGCATTTTCCTCATTCAAAAGTCTCTCAAAGTATATTTTCCATCTGTTTCTTATGTCCACATCCCTCCATAATACTCTTCCTTCAGCGTCTTTGATCTGCCTCGCATGTAAGATGTCCTTTGCTGCTTTATTTCTACATTTCGCTAGTTGGTAAATTTTTGTCTGTCCTTCTTTTGTTTCTAATTGATCATACAGATCTTGATATGCCATGGCCTTCGCCTGTGCCACAACTCTCTTGGCTTCTTGCTTTCTGTCTCTCTGTACACCTCTCTGTCCTCTTCCACTCTTGACTCATCCCACTTCTGCTTTGCCTTCCTCTTAGCTGTCACTGCAACTTGTACATTATTATTCCACCACCAACCCTCCTTCTGCTCTCTAATCTTTCCAGATGTCTCACCAAGCACCTTGATTGCACAGCTCAGGATTACTTTTGAATTACACTGGCCAACAAAAAAAATTTTTTTTCCTACTGATTATGATCTGACACTTGTTTTTTACTAATTTGGGTGCGCTGATTTCAAATATCAAACCCATTTTTCTCTATCACGTCAGGTTTTTCCTCTATGGCATTTTCTTTTTGCTAATTTGTAAGTTTTTGTTAGTTTTTAGGAGGCAGTACTATTTAGAGGATCAAAAAAATCGATTTTTTAATATTATTTTATGAAAGTATGTACTTTTAAAAATCTGTTCCTAACTTTTTATCAAGACATTCGAAAAATTCCCGAAGATATAGCCTATTATTCAAAGCGGTGCGCAGATGAGAATCGAAGCGCTCACCGCTCTCGCTTGTTAGTAAACGAATAAATGCGTAAGAACCTGCAAGGCACAAACTGCCTAAAACAAATGAATGCTATATGCGTCATAGCGGATAACGAACGATCGAAATCAGTCAATCGTTAATCGATCGTGAAAGTATGATGAGCGCTTATAACGTTTCAATAAAGTCTCTAGTTTTTTTTGTCTTGTTAATTGCATGTTTGTCGGCAGTGAAGAAAATACCTCATGTCTACTACTCGAAATTGTGTCAATAGTGTAGATTCCTTCTGCTACATTTGTGGCAGCTTTACTGTTCCCAGTCAAAGGACAAATATCACTGATTTCATTAAGAAAGTGTACTTTGCATAATTTGACGTAAAAATTGCAGATCAGGAAAAGTCACAGGCTACAAATAAAGTGTGTAAGTCATGTGTAGAAAATTTACGACAGTGGAGCAAGGGAAAATGCCAAAAATTAGCTTTTGGCATTCCAATGATTTGGCTTGAACCGAAAAATCACGTAGATGATTGCTATTTTTGTTTAGTTCAGACTTCTGGTTATAATAAGAAGAATAAGAAAAAAATTGTGTATCCAAATCTCGACTCCGCAATTCGGCCAGTTGCTCATTCCAATGAAATAGCCGTGCCAATTTATAAAGGACTTCCTTTACTTGAGAACGAGCATGATCGGGATATGCCAGATGTTCTTGAGGAGCAAAACCCGGATGTTGATTTAGACAATGAAAATTTAATTTCTAGTTCTGGACCGCAACGTTTTACTCAAACGGAATTGAATAACTTAGTAAGAGATTTGGGCCTATGAAAGGAATCATCGGAATTGTTAGCTTCAAGATTAAATGAAAAAAACTTACTGGAGCAAGATGCGAAGATAACTTTTTATCGTAGCAGGGAAAGTAATCTTGTACAATATTTTAAACACAAGTGTGGGTTTATTTACTGAAACAATGTGTCAGGTTTACTAACTGAAATGAGTGTTGTACAATATCATCCAAATGAGTGGCGTTTATTTATCGACAGTTCAAGCAGAAGTCTCAAGTGTGTCTTACTACACAATGGGAATGTATATGGCTCAATTCCTATTGGCTATTCAGTCCACTTAAAGGAAACATATGAGGACATTAAAAAGGTTCTGAAGTTATTAAAATATACAGACCATAACTGGATCATCTCTGTGGATCTTAAAATGGTGAACTTTTTACTTGGCTTTCATAGAGGATATACAAAGTTTCCGTGTTTTCTATGCTTCTGGGATAGTCGAGCTAGAAACCAACACTGGAGTCAGAAACACTGGCCTCTTAGAATATCCTTAAATGTTGGAGAACAGAATGTTATAAATCAACCTTTAATCGACAGAGAAAAAATCATTTTTCCACCTCTACACATCAAACTAGGTCTTATGAAGCAGTATGTTAAAGCTTTAGATTTACAAGGTGACTGTTTCCAATACATACGTGAAAAATTTCCACGACTTAGTTATGAAAAAATTAAAGCCGATGTATTTGATGGACCGCAAATTAGATCTTTAATGAGAAACCCAAATTTCATCAACTCTATGAACGAAATTGAGAAAGAGGCCTGGACTTCATTTACTATGGCTGCGAATAATTTTCTTGGAAACAAAAAAGCGTGCAATTACAAAGATCTAGTGGAAACAATGCTTGAAAATTTCCAGCACCTAGGTTGCAACATGAGCATAAAGCTTCATTTCCTATACAGTCATCTTGATAGATTTCCCGAGAATTTAGGTGCTGTAAGCGATGAACAAGGCGAAAGATTTCATCAAGACTTAAAAACTATGGAAGATCGGTACCAAGGAAGATGGGATTCTCACATGATGGCCGACTACTGTTGGAGTATTCAAAGGGATTGCCAAAACAGAACACACAGCAGAAATTGCTACAAACAAAAATTTATTCCCTGAAACTCATGTGTAAGTAAAATTGTTATTTTTTTATAAATATTCTTGTAATTTTTAATGAATATTGTTAAGTAGTTATGTATCTAATTATCGGCCTCTCTCTCTCGCATTCAAAGTGCCAGTACATGCCGTTGCAGGTTCTTACGCATTTATTCGTTTACTAACAAGCGAGAGCGGTGAGTGCTCCGATTCTGATCTGCGCACCGCTTTGAATAATAGGCTATATCTTCGGGAATTTTTCGAATGTCTTGATAAAACGTTAGGAACAGATTTTTAAAAGTACATACTTTTAGAAAATAATATTAAAAATTCGATTTTTTTGATCCTCTAAATAGTACTGCCTCCTAAAAACTAACAAAAACTTACAAATTAGCAAAAAGAAAATGCCATAGAGGAAAAACCTGACGTGATAGAGATAAATGGGTTTGATATTTGAAATCAGCACACCCAAATTAGTAAAAAACAAGTCTCATATAAAAGTCAGCAAAAATTGTGTTGGACTGTGTTATGTTTCCACCAATCTTGTACACTTTCCAGTTCATCCAAAATCCTCTCTAAAATCCTCTCCCTAAAACTATTCCTCACACTCTCCTCTTTTAAGCGAAACCACTTAATTGTCTTCATTCCATGGCATCCAGAGGTTCTTCATCAGTTGTATATCTCCTCTACCTCCTTTAAAGTTTTCCCACCAAGTGTATAATTTGCATCCCATCATTGCTTACCAAATTTCAAACTTTACACTTTGCAATACTGAAGTGACAGTTCAACTTACCTGCCCATTCATACAATCTATTGAAGTCCTTGTAAGGCCATAACATCTGCTAGACTCTGCACTGCTCTCTCCAATTTGTATCATCTACAAACAGTTGTATATCAACAGTTAAACCCATCCCAATATCATTGATATACAAACTGAACAACTGTCCCAATACTGACCCCTGTTGCACACCACTAGTGACTTTCCTCTTCTGTAATACTGCACACCCATATACAACTTTCTGATACCTATCTGACAGCCAGTCACCAATTCAACTCACCCATCTCTTATTCAATCCTATCCGTTTCAGTTTATTTAACAGTTTGTCATGTGGCGGTCTATCAAAAGCTTTTGCAAAATCTAAGTATACCACTTATATGCATCTAATTTGTCCAAGACATTTATCATTTTGCTATAGTACATAAGTAATTAGTAAAACATGATCTCCCTTATACAAGCCTCATACTGACAACCACAGAGAATACTACTCTTATCAACCCATTTCTGTATCTTAGTTCTCACCTCTCTTTCTCTCTCTCTAGTACCTTAACCACAACTCCAGATATACCGAATGACCTATAATTTGTAGCCACAGCCTCATCAACACCTTCACGCAATATCTCAAGCTGTCATCTAAGCTTTTCACCACCTTTACGCAGTGGAACAATTTAACTTCTTTCCACTCTCTTGGAACATTTGCTGCTGTTGTAGGACTCTTATTAAACAGGAATGCCACTGCCAATTCCCTGGCACATGCCCTTCAGACACACACACACACACACACACAGTGATATGTCATCAAGCTTTTTTATTTCCTCATACATCTCTTGTTCACTCACAATTAAGTCATCCTCTCCTATGTCCTTTACATTTGAGCTTTTCATGATTTCAGCTTGATGAGGGATCAAACACCCTTATAAATTTTTCACTGAATATCTCAAATATGTCTTCTGTACCATTCCCATCCATTAACATTTTTGTTAGAAGTTTTTCCACTTGGTTATACTATAAATTAAAGATACCAAGACACCTCAATTAAGGTTGAAACTGGTTTGGGTAGTGGCCCTTCCCATAATGCATAGCATTATACATGTCGTAAGGATGTGTGCTTTGCATTATTGGATACCAAGTGATTAGCATCTTTATATGAGTTGCCCAGTCATGAAAATATCTCAGGTGCAAACTTTGTTTGCTTACATTTGGATGTACCACCTTACCTCAGTCCTGAAGATACTTTCAGGCACAAACTTTGTTTGCTCACACTTGGATAAAGGATTAAACTAAATTTATTATATTACTTGGATAAAGTATTAAACCAAGTATATAATTTCTTGGTATCTTTAATTTATAATCCATTAACATCATCTTACCATAATCATTCTTCCTTCTTCTCACCACATATCTGAAAAAACTCGGTAGGGTTTTACTTGGCCTGATTTGCTAATTTCTGCTCATACAATAGTTTTGCTGCTCTTACCAACTGAGTTACTTTCCTGGCCTGCTCTTTATACTCCTCATACAATTGACTACATGAGGAGCATGCTTAATCCCTTTATTCATCCATTTGACACCTACTTTATTCAGTGTTTTGACTTTAGAATACATTTCCACATTGATATTAACTATCATTCGGTCAGTTCCCACACAGCATTTATCTCTCTCCCACTTAACACCTCATTCAATGCTATAGTTCCAAACTGTCTTCTAAGTTTTTTATACTCACCAGCCTTGTAATGACACATATATACTCTCCTCACATGTCTTCATATGGGCTAGCCACACCCAGGTAATCACTTTGTAATCTCTCTCACCAAATGGAGGAAAGTTTATTTTGGTTCGTAGGTTTTATTCCTTGGGGTTAGAAATTTTTCCATGCTGCTCACATGGATTTCTGATTCACATTTTAATAATTTACATTTTTTTATTTTAATATTTAGTTTCTTTACTCTTAAAAATTGCTGGGCATCAAGATTTAATCACGTTTTTCAATGCTTTCAGGTTCCTAGAATGATAGAAAGAGGGTGACTTCATTTCGAGGCCTTATTTTGAGGTCTTGTGAAATATTCAGCTGCAACATCGGTAGACAATTTTCTGGCAGCTTCTGTTTCATTCTTCCTAATGTATGTTCTTTTGGGTATCTTTTTCCAGAAGAGATCAGTTTCATTAAAATTGAATATTGAAAGAAAGATGAATAACCTTAGAAAAGTTCTTCAAAATTTCCCATGAATGCAGCCTCTTCATATCTCATAGATAACCACTTCTTCAAAATTTCTCATGAATGAGTTAGCTGCAGTCTTATCTGCTGATGTTGCTTCTCCATACCTAATAGCTAGTTTGATCTCAGTTTCATTGTTAAAATGCCCTAAAAACCAATAACTTGATTTAAATTTAAATATGCAACTTGCACCCCCCCACACACACACCCATTAGAAACATGTTTTCTCATGTGTGTTGTGTTCATGCTTTCTCACAAAAATTTCTGCTGTCACATCAACATTTTCCATGTCTATCTACAAAATGCCTTGGCCATTTCTTTTTGAGAGGAAGTAAAATTTTCACTCTTAGCTTAACCACTTCTATGGAACATTGTATTTTCACAGCTGACATGACAAATGCCTGTTTGTACTCTGTAACACATGGAGTACAAAAAGGTATTTGTCAGGTTTAATGGAGTGAAATGGCACTGAGAAAGGATATAAAAATGTTATTTCTTCCAATATTCTGCCTCAGTGTGGCACACACACAAAGTCAACACAAAACTAAGTGAAATACGTGTACAAAAGACCAGAGTCCTGATTAGATGGGGCAACCTCTATGGGCACCTGTCAGTGGCCTAGGATGTAAACCGGGATCTTGAAGTATTAGTGTTTCCCATATTTTAGAAAGTTTAATGCAACCATATTTATTTAAATTAGGTCGATTTTTAAGAGCAGCTGCATATTCCAGAAATAGTCTTTCTCTTCTAAATTTACTAAATTTACATGGTGATCTTTTTCCAATTGATTCTATGAGCCATATCTTTTAGATACAGCTCACAGAATTATAGAATTCTCATATCAATTGTAAAAAGACCACCATGCTCCATCACAGTAAATTTAGAAGAGAAAGACTATTTTTTGGAATCTGCGGCTGCTCTTAAAAATCAGTCTAATTTAAATAAATATGGTTGCATTAAACTTTCGTTATGGTTATATTAAAAATGAGGGTGTCCCACCTAGTCAGGACTCTAGTCATCCACATGTTTCACTTAGTTTTGTGTTGCCTTTATGTGTGTGTTACGTCTCATATTGTACTCCCTGATGATGTCTCGATGACTGAGACAAAACAATGGTAGAATTAAATAATATTTTTAATCCTTTCTCAGTGCTGTTTCACTTCATTAAGCCTCTAACATGAGCCTTTTTTGCACATTATGAGTGCAAACCCTCTTGACTAAGAGTGTCATGCACAACACTTAACCAGAGAATATTTTTCTGCACCTTTTTCACTTTTGTGCTACCCATGATATATCTTGGATTTACTCTACCCCTAAGTATATATTTGGCTTGTTAGAGCTGTAAAAAAATTAAAATTAAAATAACAAATAAATAAATAAAATACAATGTGTGCTTCAAAAAAGTACAGCTGGATTTGACTACATAGCTGTTATTTTTCTTTCCTTTGTGCATTATCTATATACAAAGGGAAGAGTAAGTCAGGAGATATTTGCAATTGTTTATTTAATTTTATTTTGCCTTTTGGATTAATAATAGAACCAAATATTTTCATTCTATTAGTGAATTGAGGTTGAAAGCATATGATATCAACCCAAGACATTAAACCTTATAATTATCGTATTTGCCGGCGTATAAGACGCACGGGCCTATAAGACGCACCCTCTTTTTGGTACACATTTTCTAGGAAAAAAACTTTATCACTGAATATTATAATGAATTTACAGTATTTCAAATATAAAGTAATAAGTAGGTCTACTTTCAACAACCTAATCTAACTAGGAAAGAGTCCCATCTTTTAATCTTCTTCATCAAAACCCAGAAATTCATCTCCAGAGCAAAATAAAGAGGCACTTGAAACCTCTTCAAAATCAGAATCTGAGTCCTTGTACAACAAATTGTCCTCTGTACCATCCAGTGCATTACTAATGATACACTTCTTAAATGATTTAACCACTGTCTCAGTTTTTGCAGCATCCCATGAAGCTTTAACCCACTCACAAACTTGCGAAATGCTAAGCCTCTTAAATGATTTAATCACTGTCTCAGTTTTCGCAGCATCCCATGAAGCTTCAACCCACTCACAAACTTGTGAAATGCTAGGCCTCTTCCTTCTTCCTGATGGCATAACCTCAAAATCTGAAGACTGCATCCAGCTTTCCCACTTCTCCTTTATGAATCCCTTAAATGGTTTATTAATACAGACATCTAAAGGTTGAAGCTGACTAGTTAGACCTCCTGGAATTACAGCTAACTGAGTTTTTTTTTAACATCTTCTGTTCCGTGAGAACGAAACTGATCCTATACTAACAGAGCAGGCTTCTTCAACAGTCCTACAGGGGCACCTAGACCAAATTTATCTATCCATAACTTTATTCCTCCTCCATCCATTCAGCCTTTTGCATGAACATGTACAAACACTCCTTTAAGCAGTTTTTCTTTGGGTAGCATCTTCCTTTTAAAAATCAATAGTGGCGGCAATTTTATTCCATCAGCACAGCAGGATAAAACAACCGTGTAGCGAGTTTTTTCATACCCAGAAGTTTTAACAGTAACACTTTTTGTGCCCTTGGAATCTACAGTTTTGTTTGAGGGCACATCAAAAGTCAGCGGAACCTCATCCATGTTTCCTATTTGCGCAAGTTCAAGATTTTCTCGTTTCCTTGCATTAATAACGAATCGATGAAATTCAATTTGTAGACACTGAAAGTCCCGCTTTTCTGTGGTCTAAAATCCAAGTATTCAGTTCTGTCCATTTTGCAGTTCCACTTTGTAGATTATGTTTATTGTGAGTTGCTTTTTTTAGATCCTCTTCTTGATTCCATCAAGTTCTTATCATTTTCTCAGTTGAGGGTAGCCCGAAATACCTCTCTGAAGTCCTGTTTCTATATTCTTTAGCATACGCAATCACACATAGCTTGTATGAAATATTGTAGCAATGCCGACATTTTTCAGCCATAATTTGCCAAGAATTTTAGAGAAAATTTAACAGCAGAAATTTATTTAGTTCACAACAACGGCAACAACAATTAGAAAGTTTAAACAAACAGGAACACAGCTGTGATTGTGATCGTCTATGACAGCGCATGGGCATCCACTGAACTCTACATAACTGGAATGCTCTCACACACCGCAAGGAAGCAAGAAAGAAATCACGTAACTCGAAACAGAGAAAATTTTCCAGAAATGAAAGTAATAAAAAACTGAATATCGGCATATAAGACGCACCCTGTTTTTCAGACCTATTTTCAAAGAAAAAAAGTGTGTCTTATACGCCGGCAAATACGGTATTTAGTTATTAATTATTTAGGTACTTGACTTTTATTACGTCAAGTAATCAACCTTCTGGCTGAGCTTTCTAAATTATAAAAATAAGCAACTATAAAGCTTGAATATTTTGATATCTAAACAATTCAGGTCAGATATCTACTCCAGATTGCCTTTCCAGATGTGGTGCAGGGTATATTCTGCAAAGAAAATTCTTATTACATACAATTTTATCACTGGTTATGTCATATAAAAATTACCAACATTCAAAATAATTTTGTTCTTCAGTATCTGCATTACATTTGTCATTTCTTTAATTCCTTGTAATACTCCTCCTTCAATTTCTAAGATTTTTCAGGAACTCTCTATTAAAGCCATCAAAGGGCATTTAATCTTTCTATACAGTTTGCTAAGTTCGCTGCAGTGTGTATTCCTCAAATGGGCTCTCAGTTAAGTATATGGAAAAACCAAAGCGTATAGGAAGTAAAAAACCTTGCCACTTTCACAGATCAGCCAAGTTTCCCTTCATATGAAAAAGCCCCTATAAAAGTTCATATCCTAGATGGGAATTTGAACCCCCCCTATCTTTTCAACCAAAGAGCATCACTGACACAAACTCATCTATGGAGAACTATCGTTACTGATATTTTCTACATTCTTTTGCCAACATGACACTTTAAAAAAATGGTTTAACACATGAAAGGGAAATTAAAACAACACCAATATATTTTGCTCACTAACATGAGCATCATTCAGAGAGAGAAAGAGAGAGCAAAAGAACTGGTTACAACATTTAAAATATTAACACAAGAATGAGTCATACTTGCATGTGTCAATTACAGGTGAATGAATAGGAGACAACACTATTAAAGTTTGGGAACCAGGCCAGATATAGCTGTGTAATTCAAAAAAATCATCATCAATTTCCTGATATGTATCCTTAAGAAGTGTTCAGGTTACTATGACAGCACAACATGATTAAGTGTACATTATCATTAATCTCCTATCAAATATTTTCCTCCAAATAAGTCTATTAATTGCGGGCACTCCAATATTGTCGTATCTAACATTTTGCTTCAAAGACACTTATGACTGAATTAATCCACCTCGATCTTGGTCTTCCTCTGGGTTTCTTTCCTGTCATCTTGACATCAGACAGTTGTTTTGCTAACCTTTCCTCACCCATTCTATTCAAGTTGCCATACAACCTTAGATTAGCTCTCTTTACACATTCTTGAATGCTAATAATGACAAGTTCCTTTCTAATAATTAATCTAAGAATTAATCCACCTCGATCTTGGTCTTCCTCTGGGTTTCTTTCCTGTCATCTTGACATCAGACAGTTATTTTGCTAACCTTTCCTCACCCATTCTATTCAAGTTGCCATACAACCTTAGATTAGCTCTCTTTACACATTCTTGAATGCTAATAATGACAAGTTCCTTTCTAATATCTTCATTTTTAATATGATTCTGCTATTGATACTATTGGTTCATTCCCCTAATTTTTCTCAGAACCCTCACATCTGTAGTCCCTATTCTTTGATCAAGTGCTTTATTTCTAACCCAACTCTCATATCTATAACTTAAAATGGTTTGAACACTGTCTTGTATACTGCTAGTTTGGTGTTTGGGCTAATTTCTCTCTTATTCCATATAAATTTATTTAGTTGGCTACCCACCATACCACTTTGCTTATTCTATTGTCTATTTTCAAGATTTAACTTGTCATCTTCACTGAAAACTGTACCTAAATAGATGAAATGTTTTATTTATTCTATAGACTTTCCATTCAGAATGCACTGAAGTTTTCTATGTTCCTGCCAATTTTCATAGTTCTGGTCATTTCATTGCTGATTTTCCTGCAAAGTTTGTTACAGTTGTTATTCAATTTAATTATAATTACAGAATCCTAGAGACTTGTACTGATATGAGCTCCTCTTTGAATTCCTCTTCAAAATTTTCCAGTACAGTTCTGCCACTGCTTAGTTCGTATAACAGTCTTTCAAAGTAATTTCAAAGCAACATTTTAATAACAATAATTAAAAAATTAAAAATACATTTATGGCAATTACTTCCCAAAACTTTGAGATAAGTATACAGTCTGTTCAATTAAGATTAGGATGATGGCATAGTATTTCACAAATTTCAAGGAAGATATGATCAAATTTAAATCTACTATAATGTAACATCTTTGTCTGATCCCAATGAATCCTATGCATAGTACCAATGGCATGAGAAGCAAGGCTTGAACCTTTTGATTCTATAAATGTTTTATATTGAACTCATAAACAAAAGGTTGGTTAATCATAGTACACTGGCAATGTGTATGGGTAGGGGTTAGGAGAAAAACTTGTTTACATTTGATATGAAGGCCTGTATATTGTATTTGCTTCAATATCGATATGTAAGCTGGCATAATTAGAAAAATTAAACATGGAAACTTAAACTTACATCAAATAAATTTATTAGCTGTAAAATTTCTGCCTAAGTAGGGAAAATGCTGTACTGTTCCAGAATACAATAACAGCAGAAATAAGGGATGAGGAAAATAAACTTGTTTTGTGTATTTGGAGTTATACCGTGAAGTGTTGGGTGGGAGTTGCACATGTTCCAATGGATTTAGTAGAGAATGGAGGAATTGGTAATGCTACTTCATAAGAACATTTGCCATGGAAATATTTATAGAAGATATATATTGCAGAAACCAAATGCTTCTGTGAAAATTCGATCTTGGTGTTAGTTGATTCTGATCTTAGCAGGATGGTCAGTCTGTCTAAAACAGCAAAGTTGACATGACCAGGTAAGGATAATGGAGGCATTTTATCTTTAGTAGATGACAGGAAAGAAAATAATTTTCCTACTGATTTGAAAGCAAATAGTATACAGATTGTATTTGTTCCTCAGAAAGATCTCACCAGTTTTTGTCTTTTTTGTTTCAGTCAGCCCTATTATGTCGAATCTGGTACTTATCTAATTCCTCAGCTAGCTCCATTTCTTTGCCATTCAGGCTTCTTATGTTGATAGTACTGATCTTTAACTCTGGTGATGTTGAGTTGAGGAGTGCTTTCAGATTTGTTCAAACACTGAAATGCTAATGCTATTTCTGTTTGAATGAAAATATAATAGAAGTTTCAGGTAACAAAAGCCCAGTACCCTTATTAATACTGAAATAATAATTGTTGTGCAATATATTGGTTGGCAAAAATTCATCTACCACCTGAAGGGGGATATTCAAAAACTATCTAGTAGATGCAATGTCTAAATGTATTCCAAGGGTGAGAAGGTTAAATAAGGTAAGTGTGAGATGGATGAATAAAGAGATTAAGCATGTGATACAGAGAAAAAGGGCATTGTGGAGGCAGCATAAGAGAAGAGGAAATAACCAACTCCATAAGGCCTACAAAGACCAGGCAAGGAGGGGTGACTTGGTTGGTGAGGGCAGCTAAAGAGAGGTATGAACAGCAGTTAGCTAATGAAGCCAAAAGAATCCTAAGGAGTTCTTTCAATATGTAGCCAGCAAAAGAGAGAAACATTATGGAAGGATGACATTGATTGGAGAAAATGGCATAAAGACAGCTGTTGCAGAATGTGTGGTGGAAATACTTAATGAGCAGTTCATAAAGGTTTTTCAATCTTGTGAATGTGAATTCATGGAGAGACTGAGAGCAGTTGATGATGGGGAGGAGAGACTGACTGTAAGTGAGCAAGAGGTGTATGGGGGAGTTGAGCAAACTAGATGTTAATCAGGCTGTGAGACTTGATAACATCATGTATTCTGAAGGAATGTGCCGGGGAGATGACACCTGCCTTGACATATTTTTTTAATATGAGTCTTGCACTCAGTCAAGTTCCAAAGGAGTAGAAGGAGGGCAAGATTGTGCCACTTCATAAAGAAGGTGATCGAACTCAAGCATCAAACTATAGGCCTATCTGTGTGTCAGGTGTTGTGGTTAAGTTGTTGGAGAAGCTTGTGAGAACTAGGATTCAGAATTGGGTTGACAACAATGGTATTATCTTTGATGGACAGCATGGATTTGCTAAAGAGAGTCGTGTTTTAGTAATCTACTTGCATATTACAATAAAGTGACCGCTTCGTTGGAGAGAGGAGAAGGATACACAGTAATATACTTAGATCATCATTACTTGAATGGGGGACATTTTCAAATAGAGTTACATACTTGTATTACAACATTCTCTCTGGCTGTCCACTCTGTGTGTGTGCATGTGTGTCTCATGTGGACAGCTTCCTCAGAGGATTTGAAATTGGAAGTGATCACTATTTAGTCTTGAGCAAGATAAAATTGAATTTCATATTGAAAAGAATAACATACAAGACATTTTTAAAGAGAATAAAAGTTGGGTAGCTCTCAGATGTGAACTGTAGACTAAATACACAAAGATTATTGAAAAAAAATTAAAAGTTTCAGAACAGGAATCAAACCTTGGAGATTCAGTGGCAAACTATGAAGAAAACATTGATTGATTCTGCCAGAGAGGAATGTGGTGAGGTTGTCTGTAAGGATAAAAAAATCAGAACTCCCTGGTGGACACAGGAAGTTAAAGAGGCAGTGAAGGAAAAGAAGAAAGCATATCAAAAGTTCCTTTCAAATAAGTCAACTTGTGCTCTTAGAGAATGCAGAGACAAATGTAAGAAAGCTAAATATTGTGTAAAACTAGCTAAACAAAAGTCATGGGAGGATTTTGGCAAGAACATAGAAAATAAATATCAAGAAGGTGGCAAAATATTCTGGAGGTTGTTAAAGAAGCTTAGAAAAAGAAGAAAGAGTGCTGTAAAAGGAGTTAGAGATGATAAAGGTTATATGAAAACAGGAGAAAAAGATATCCTTGAAGTATGGAGTAATTACTTCAAAAAATTGCTAAATGAAACAAGCAGTGATAGCACAGTGGTAAAAAACACACAACAGGCATACAGTCAGGAATACATATCCATACTTGAAGTAGAAAAAGCCATCAAAGGCTTGAAATGTGGAAAAGCAGCAGGAATAGATGATATTCGACCAGAAATGCTGAAATATGGTGGTATAAGAGTCTTACAGTGGCTGCACTGCATAGTTCAGAAAGCCTGGAGAGAGGGACGAATTCCCAATGATTGGAGTAGAGCTCTCATAGTACCCATATATAAAAAGGGAAATAAAACTGAATGTGAGAATTTCAGAAGTATTTCCCTACTGAGTGTTCCTGGCAAGATCTATGCAACTATACTTGAGAAACGGTTGAGAAGAATTGTAGAAGAAAAGCTTGGTGAAGAACAAGCTGGATTCAGGCCAAATAGAGGCTGTCAGGATCAGATCTTCACTTTACGACAAATAGTCGAGAAAGCATGGGAATATAACAAAGATCTGTATTTAAGTTTTGTCGATCTGGAAAAGGCATATGACAAGGTGCCAAGAGAGAAGCTATTCAATATGCTACAGTTATATGGTGTCAATTGGAAATTATATCAAGCAATACTTAGCCTTTATTTGAGTTGTAATTCAGCAGTTAGAATTGAAGGATGTACAGGAAGATGGCTTAATGTTAAATCTGGTGTGATACAAGGATGTACATTATCTCCTCTGTTAATTATCTATATGGATCACATTATAAAGGAAAGTGGTATTAAACATGATATCAGAATTGGAGATGTTAATATGAGCTCTTTGTTTTATGCAGACAATGTTATACTTCTAAATAAATCTGCTAGAAGTTTACAAGATTCCCTGACTAAATTGAATAACTGTTGTAATAGATATGGTATGAAGGTCAGCATTAAAAAGACAAAGACAATGAAAATAGGTAGAATTGTTGAAAATGTCAACTGTGTTTTGAACAGAGAACCTGTGGAACAAGTAAAATATTTTGGCTACTTAGGCACGATTTTTAGTGAAGATGGTAAATTAAATATGGAAATACACAACAGAATCAACAAAGCTGGTATGGTAGGAAGTCAATTGAATAAATTCATATGGAATAAGAGAGAAATCAGTCAGAACACTAAATTAGCTGTATACAAGACAGTGTTCAAACCAATTTTAACTTATGGATCTGAGAGCTGGGTCAGAAGTAAAATACTTGACCAAAGACTAGAGACCGCAGATATGAGAGTCTGAGAAAGATTAGAAGCGTGAACAGATGGCATCAATGGCAATATCATATTAAAAATGAGGATATTAGGAAAGAACTTGACATTGTCAACATCCAGGAATGCATTAGCAGAGCTAATCTCAGGTGGTATGGTCACTTAAACAGAATGGGCGAGGAAAGATTAGCAAAGAAAGTGTTCTCTTCCAGGTTGGCATGAAAACAACCTAGAGGAAGACCAAGATATAGGTGGATTGATATGGTACAAAGTGCCTTAGACGATAGAAATATAAGATCCGATAATGTCGGAGTCTTGACAAGTAACAGACTGATTTGGAGGAAAATTGTAGATAGGAAGTTAGTAATGATTTAAATTTTTCATGTAGTGCTATCATATCCTATACATCCCTTGAGGGTACAT
This sequence comes from Typopeltis vanoorti, assembly GCF_054136105.1. Taxonomy (NCBI): domain Eukaryota; kingdom Metazoa; phylum Arthropoda; class Arachnida; order Uropygi; family Thelyphonidae; genus Typopeltis; species Typopeltis vanoorti. The sequence goes on from NC_143559.1 coordinate 88,150,892, forward strand.
GTCAGGAATTTGATGATGATGATAATGATGAGTTTTTTTTTTTTTTGTTTTGTTTTGTTTATATTATTTTATTTTCCTGAATTGTGATGCTCTTCACATAATATAATGTTCATGTAGAATAGTCAATTGTGTATCAAGGCTTAAGCACTGGTTATTATTCATACCTTATAACTTATTGCAAAGGTATTATTTCCCATAAAAGAACAAAACAGGAATAAAAATGAATTAAAATATACATACATATATGGCAAATATGATTCATTTTATAGCAAACAGCTTGTGTCCTGAGCGTCACTTCACTACATTGTAGTCACGTGACGTATGCTGCGTTTCATACTTCTAAATATTAGCATAAGTTCTGCAAAGCATACTGTTATTTTGTTTACTTTCTGTCTTTTTTCTCTCTGTTTTTTTACTACAGTGTGCTACAACATCTCTTCTCCTCTTAGTTCTATGGAAGGTTGCCTATTTGGAATATCAAATGCTATGATTATTAAAGAGAGAACTAAGCATATTTTGGCATCAAATAAAAAGTAGACTACTTAGATCAAGGGATGGAACTAAAAAAAGAAGTCATTGATGAAACAGGACAGAACTGAGAACAGTATTAAACCAAAGATCACACTAAGCTACAGTAGAAGGTTGATTGTTTGGAGTTCAAACATTGGATCGCTTATTGCAAAGCTGTTTATTTTTATTTTTTTCAAGTCGATCCAAGAATTTTTCTTTCTTATCTCAAAAGGTGCCATAAAAATAAAATAAAATAAATAGATATTATACCTTTGAGAGTTGATAAAGATGAACAGCTTGTGCAAACTGTCCATTAGCTAGTTGAAGATCAGCAGCAATTTCATAAAGTTTTTGAATATCTAGTCCTAACATTACACCAAGTTTTTCTGCTTGAGGTAGGCTAGTAGACAGTGATGTCAGATTCAAAAATAATCTCTCAGGAGATATCCTAAAAGGGAAAAAAAATCAGAAAAAACAACAAGAAAATTATCATTTTGTTAAGAATACTTTATCACACTGATTTTATATTTATGAATTGTATGATGTTATCTGATGACAATTTTTATCATCATTACATGATACTGGTCATGATGATAAAAACTAACAGAACACAGAAGCAATGAATTTTACTGATCACTGCTTGCTTTTAAAGTACAATTAACAAATTATCACACTTGAAGTAATTATGCAAGTCGGATCTATTCAGACTTGCTGAGCTTGAATGTTAGCTTTAAAATTGCTCTCACCTCATTCCCCCCACCAGCAATCCAAATTATATATTCACATACTAAATTCATATCTATTGACCTGGCAGGCCAAGTGGTTAGCATGGTCACCCTCCAACTGACAAGATGTGGATTTTTAATAAGAAAATGAGTCGAGATGCTTGTGAAGATGTTTATGTGATAAGTTAAATTTCAACACCTGGTATAAGACTACACCCCTATTTACTGGAGGGCTAAAATGGCTTCAAAAAGTTCCATGTTTGGTCTCCTAGAGCAGAATTTCTTCCAGATTATTAAAAAAAAAAAAATCTTAACCCTTCCATTGTACTAACGTATTACAGATTTACATTCTTTTGTAAGTGGGAATCACATAAAAAATGAAACCTGAAGCATACATTATATGCAAATTTGCTTAGTTCAAAAAATCTTCCTTGAATCTGTAATCAGAAAATTTTTTTAAGAACCAGCAGAAATCAGCACATAAACTTGAGTAAAAGAATGTTCTGATGGAATAATTCACCAATAAGAACACCCATGTCAGGAAGAAAGAAATTTAAATGTGAAAGCATACAGCAGATCTTTAATGGCATGTTATATCCCATTGTTTTGTATGCCAGTAGTATGTCTTCTATGAGATCACCGTAATTTTCATTTTTAACAGAACTTAAAACTGGCAGTAACAGCTTTTTCACAGCATTGTTTTTCAGCTGTTATCTAAAGAATTATCTATCTTTAATATGTGTGTAAATTAGTGTACCAATAAAAATGCCTTCTTGAATTTTTGCATCACCTATTCTTGGGAACATGGCCTTTTAATATTGGAAACTATCATCATTCATATTTATTAGTCATAAAAGAATTTTTCATCAAACAGTGTTTAATGTGGAGAAGTGCCAAGAGAACCTATTCTTACTCTACATGGAGAAAGATGTAAAACATCTTTGATATAAATATATAGGAGCATGGCACTAATCTCAAGGTAGTTATTTTTAAAAAACATATAATGGCAGGCTTTAATAATACTTGCATATAAAATAAAAGTAACAGTATTTCATAAAGCCTAACTGCATGCACAATTTTAAAAGTGTTATCACCATGAAGTAACCACAGATGTTCCACTTCACTCTATTCATCAAAGATAACGTATTTAAGAAGCAAAGTTATATTCTCATAGAATTCGTTCGTATAGATAGCACATGCTACTGGAATAGAAGGCTATTTATTTCCAGCAAAAGCATGATCTTCAACTTAAATTCTGTCATCATCTATAAATATTTAATCCATTGGGATTATGTTTTCTCTCCAGTACTTCCATTAATGTCATTGAAAGGTCACAATTCATAAAATATCTAACTTTCATAGATCCTTTTTATGAGAAAATCTTGTAGTCCTTTTCTGAATGCTTCTAGCCTTAGAGGCTACACTCTAAGATTTCAGCTTGCATTTTATGACTCGTAATTGCCTCTGACAACTCACATTCATTACTTTTTTTCACAGAAATCTAATGTCTTGGTAACCACACTCCTATACAGCCTCAAGGGTGACCTCTTCTTTTTTCTCCCATCTAGACATGTACTGAAAAATTTCTTCAGCATCTACTAAACTTTTACATGTTGTTTCTAAACTATGTAACCCATAAGCCTTCAGTTTATCTTCATAGGGAATATCCACACACCAGTCACCATCTTCATCACTTGTCTATGAATCTTTATTCATTTCCTGCAGTGTGTAATGCCATCAACATAATATATAGCTTGCAATCTCTTTGGACCAAACACATGCTTGTACAATTTACCTCAAACTGGCCACCCTTTGCTCCAGTATATTTCAATCATTGTGCAGGAGCTCTACATTCTGTTTATTAACTATCACTCTTCTCAGTTTAGCATAATCAGTAAACAACTGCATTTCCCCTCAAATCATTCATCTCACAGATGTACAAATTGAACAGTGGTGGTCCCAGTACAGACCCAGAACACACTCCTCGTCACATGACTTCTCTTTGATTCAGTGCCATTACATACTATCATCATCATCATCATCATCAAATTCATGCCATGTACCCTCAAGGGGTGTACAGGATATGACAGTACTACATGAAAAATTTACATCATTACTAACTTCCTATCTACAATTTTCCTCCAAATCAGTCTGTTACTTGTCAAGACTCCAACATTATTAGATCTTATATTTCTATCGTCTAAGGCACTTTGTACCATATCAATCCACCTATATCTTGGTCTTCCTCTGGGTTGTTTTTCTGCCAACCTGGCAGAGAACACTTGTTTTGCTAATCTTTCCTCTCCCATTCTATTTAAGTGACCATACCACCTGAGTTTAGCTCCGCTAACGCATTCCTGGATGCTGACAATGTCAAGTTCTTTCCTGATATCCTCATTTTTAATATGATATTGCCATTGATGCCATCTATTCATGGCTCTAATCTTTCTCAGGACTCTCATATCTGCGGTCTCTAGTCTTTGGTCAAGTGTTTTACTTCTGACCCAGCTCTCAGATCCATAAGTTAAAACTGGTTTGAACACTGTCTTGTATACAGCTAATTTAGTGTTCCGACTAATTTCTCTCTTATTCCATATGAATTTATTCAATTGACTTCCCACCATACCAGCTTTGCTAATTCTGTTGTCTATTTCTATATTTAATTTACCATCTTCAGTAAAAATCGTGCCGAAGTAACTGAAATGTTTTACTTGTTCCACAGGTTCTCCATTCACAACATAGTTGACATTTTCAATGATTCTGCCTATTTTCATTGTCTTTGTCTTTTTATTGCTGACCTTCATACCATATCTATTACAACAGCTATTCAATTTAGTCAGAGAATCTTGCAGACTTGTAGCACATTTATTTAGAAGTATAACATCATCCGCATAAAGCAAAGAGCTGACATTAACATCTCCAATTTTGATATCAGGTTTAATACCACTTTCTTTCATAACGTGATCCATAGAGATAATGAATAACAGAGGGGATAATGTACATCCTTGTCTCACACCAGATTTAACATTAAACCATCTTCCTGTACTTCCTTCAATTCTAACTGCTGACTTACAACTCAAATAAAGACTAAGTATTGCTTGATAAATGCCCCATTGACACCATATAACTGCAGCGTATTGAACAGCTTCTCTCTTGGCACCTTGTCATGTGCCTTTTCCAAATCGACAAAACTTAAATACAGATCTTTGTTATATTCCCATGCTTTCTCGACTATTTGTCGTAAAGTGAAGATCTGATCCTGACAGCCTCTATTTGGCCTGAATCCAGCTTGTTCTTCACCAAGCTTTTCTTCCACAATTCTTCTCAACCGTTTCTCAAGTATAGTTGCATAGATCTTGCCAGGAACACTCAGTAGGGAAATACCTCTGTAATTCTCACATTCAGTTTTATTTCCCTTTTTATATATGGGTACTATGAGAGCTCTACTCCAATCATCGGGAATTCGTCCCTCAGTCCAGGCTTTCTGAACTATGCAGTGCAGCCACTGTAAGACTTTTATACCACCATACTTCAGCATTTCTGGTCGAATATCATCTACTCCTGCTGCCTTTCCACACATTCAAGCCTTTGATGGCTTTTTCTACTTCAAGTATGGATATGTATTCCTGACTGCATGCCTGGTCAGTGTTTTCACTGTGCTGTCATCACTGCTTGTTTCATTTAGCAGTTTTTCAAAGTAATTACTCCATACTTCAAGGATATCTTTTTCTCCTGTTTTCATGTCACCTTTATCATCTCTGACTCCTTTTACAGCACTCTTTTCTCCATTCCTAAGCTTCTTCAACAACCTCCAGAATATTTTGCCACCTTCTTGATATTTATTTTCTATATTCTTGCCAAAGTCCTCCCATGACTTTTGTTTAGCTAGTTTTACACACTGTTTAGCTTTCTTACATTTGTCTCTGTATTCTGTAAGAGTAAAAGCTGACTTATTTGCCAGGAACTTTTGATATGCTTTCTTCTTTTCCTTCACTGCCACTTTAACTTCCTGTGTCCACCAGGGAGCTCTGATTTTTTTATCCTTGCACACAACCTCACCACATGCCTCTCTGGCAGAATCAATCAATGTTTTCTTCTGAGTTTGCCACTGAATCTCCAAGGTTTGATTCTTGTTCTCAAACTCTTTCATTTTCTTTTCAATAATCTTTCTGTATTTTAGTCTACAGTTCACATCTGAGAGCTGCTCAACTTTTATTCGCTTTAAAACTTTCTTATATGTTATTCTTTTCAATATGAAATTCAGTTTTATCCTGCTCAAGACTAAATAGTGATCACTTCCAATTTCAAATCCTCTGTACACTCTGGTGTCCTGCACCAATACCATTATTTGTCTATTCATTGATCAGTCACCCTCTTAAACAGGAATAGACAACTTATCTAATAGTGTTCTGTGTGATATCCTGTCAAATGCCTTTACAAAGTTTAGCAACATCACTGTACAGCCATTTGCCTTATCCAACTCAAATGTCACTTTATTATTGAAAGTGAGTAAAATTACTATGCAAGACTTTTCTTTCATAAAACCTGCTATTCCCTACAGAGTATTAGATTTCTGTGGACACCATTAACAACTTAAACACCTCCAAGTTAACCTACGTTTATTCTCATATTGATCCCTAAAACATTATTTTGTTGTAGAGCTCCTGTATTATCTCCACCTGCAAGATACTTGATTAAATATTTCTTCTGCTTCTGTAACCTCCCTACTATCAGCATTCATTTTTCTTCACAATCATTCTTACTTTTACTCAACACACAGTGAAAAAAACTCTTTGATTCAGTTCCACTATATACTACTCACTAGTATTTGTCCACCAGCCATCTATGACACCAGCTTCATTCCATTTGTAGCTGTTTTGTAATAGTTTTGTGTGTAAATCTATCAAATACCATTGCAAAGTTTAGCAAACATCTTGATGTTGTCATTTCCTTTAGCTAACTCAAATGTCATTCTATTACAGATTTATTGTACACATTTTGGAAACATTCAAATCTCTTGCATGATCAATCAACTCTGTGTTATGAAATGAGGCATTTCCATAAATCTTGATGAAAATCTTGATCAACTCACAAGAATACTAATCATGAATTTTCAGGTACATCAACAGAATGAATTCATTCACAGACCATGTCTCAGGTAGTTTAGGAACTGGCAAATGCACTATCATGTTGAAATGATCTCATAGCTAATGTCCAGTTCTAGTGTTTTATTAAATGTTTCAACTCTGAAGAAAACTTAGAGATGTTAGTTAAACAGAAATAATTAACAGCCATTGGGATAGCAAACAGGATTGACAAACATCTATTTTCCTTTAGCTATTTCCTGTTTACTGTTTTTTAGAAGCTACATGGCAATATTTCAGGTAACTGCAAGACTTAACAAAGAAGTTTGGCTATTTTCTACTTAATGTTCTTTAACAATTTGCTTAAATACCATGTACACTATTGCAATAAAAAAAAAAAAAAAAGCCCGGGTCTGTTCCTGATAACCTCCTTCTTCTCTTTGAGGATTAGACATTTGTCTGTTCCGGCTTCACTAGTCTTTCCATTTTGCAACTGGTCTTTCTCTCTCTCTCTCTCTCTCGTCTATATCTATCCACCTCTTTTGGTAATCGATATCTTTCCATCCTAAATAGATGCTCTTTACATTTCTTTCTATATTCCTTGATCTTTTCATTTACATTGCAAATCTCTAGCTCTCTTCGTATTTTCAGTTTTTATATGGTCCAATTTTGTACAACCCTTAATTGCTCTTATTAATGTCATTTCTGCACTATATAATAGAATTGGAGAGCCATTACTTTATAAAATTTTAGTTGAGTTTCTTGTTTTGTTTTTTATTCAGTGTCCTTTTAATTGTTCCACAGATTTTCTGAAATTTCTTTATCATCTTTTTCATGAACATCTTTATCTTCCAGATATGTTATTATGCAGCTTAAATAATTAAACTGTGTCACCTGTTATATTATTTTATTTTCTCTGACTATTTTTGATTAAATATGATCTCAACCTTTAAATGCCATGACTTTTGTTTTCTTTTGTGAAATTTTTCAGTTGTATTGTTGACTTATTTTGTTTAATTCATAAACTGATTTTTGAAGGTCATCTTCATTATCTTGTAATGATGTAATCTGATCATCTGTATACAGCATTGTATTGATAAGTTCTTCTGATTAACCAGATGTCTTGTTTCATTGTTGTTTTCCATATTTTAATAATCTGATCAATATATATGTTGAATAGAGTTGGAGATAAGCTACATCTCTGTCTAACACCTTGATTAATTTCAATTTCTTCTGTTAATTTATTACCTAACTATAACTGTATTTTTGTACCTTTATATGAACTTATATAACTTGTACCAAATTTAATGATATCCTTGTTTTTTCATTATATTCCATAATTTTTCTCTGCATATTTTTTCAAAAGCTTTTTCATAATCTATAAAGGCCAGATAAGTTTCTATATTAAATTCTCATTTTGTTTTCAATGATTTGTTTTAATACATAAATACTGTCTATACATAATCTTCCATGTCTAAAACACCATTTTATTCTCCTGAGATTGTTTGCAATATTTCTAAGTCTTTATTCAAGATTTTGCTATAAATTTTATAACCTGTATTAATAAAGTTACCCCTCTGTAATTTCTACAATCACCTCTGTCCCCTTTCTTAAACATAGTATAACCTTAGCTTATGACCAATCTGATGGCATCTCACATTTTCTCCAACAGTTATTAATTTAAGAATCTGTGATGTAAATATTCTCTACCATATTTCCAAAGCTCTGTATTTATGCTATCTAACCCAGTTGATTTTCTATTTTTTGAAACCTTTATTGTTTCTTTTAGTTCTTCTAATCTGATTAGTTCTATATCAGTACTGATTTCTTCATTATTTTCTGTTATTAAATTTTTGCTGTATCTCTTTCTTCATTGTTTACTTTCCATAATATTTTGTAGGCTATGTCCTGTCTTCCATGTATGTCTTCTATTTTATCAATAAATCTGTCCCAAGAATCTTGGCGAGCTTTCTGTTCTAATGGTTTTAGCTATTTTTCTTTTCTTTTTTTTTTTTTTGTATATTTCTTCTGTTTCCTTTGTATTTTTGTGAAGGAATGATTTGTATGCCATTTGTTTTTCTTTAATTGCATTTTATATATCTGTGTTCCAAATTTTTAATATTTTTCTTTTTAATATTTTATTTTTTTCCCTAAGTATTTCTGGTTGTGTCTGCTACTCTTATCACATACATTGGATATAATTTAGCAGACACAACCAGAAATACTTAGGGAAAATGCTAGTTTTGCAGTTTTAATGTCAGTTCTGACACACACACACACACTCACACACACACACACACACACACAGTATATGTTCATATATTCATGATACTGTGCCACTGCAATTTAGACAGCAATTAAATGCACACAGTCTGCTCTTTGTGTAACAACAAATTACCAGCTATACTAAAGTGCACTCCAGAAAATCACTAAAAACACACAACACTAGTTAAGAGAAAACAAATGATTATGCATATAAAATCATATGTGGCAATTAGAGTTGTAGACACCTGAATGTTCTTGATCTTCAGGGTTGTGCAATCATGGCATATGAATGAATGAATGTATCACCTTGGAGAGCAGCAAATACTCATTATAAATGATGTAATGTAATCCTTGCACACTAATATTACAATACAATATAATACAATATAGTGGCACACCTTCCTGGCATTCATATAGCGAAGGTATGCAAGTTCTTTTCACTTAAAACTTTGATATCATCTAGGTCTAGCTACTCACTGATGAGACCTCAAAAAAGGTTGAAACTGGTCTGGGTAGTGACCTCTCCTCATAATGTAAAGCAGTATTACATCGCCTAGGAGCTGTGTGTTTTTACATTATGAGAAAATATCAAGAATAGTGAGGGATCTTGCTCCACCTTTGCATCAAGTTGCCTTGGTGTGGTACTACCAAGTGGTCACTTACGCTTGGATTCGCCGATAGTTCGTCGGCATGAAACGCTTAGATCGCAGTTTTTGATCTTAGAGTTTCACATACTGGCTGAAAAACAAAAAAAAAGAGATTTTTATCCCCTTAATGTAATGAGATGTTAGATGCATGGCTCAATGTTGCAATGTGTTGCATAACTTCTCTCATAGCCTAATTCAAATAATCTGAATAATGACAGTTGTAAATTTAGAAATTTCACAGTGAATATACCTTTTTCTATTTGTTTTTTAATCTGAAGAAGTATATGAAAATGTTGTATAAAACTAGCAATCAAAGTAATTTCTTGCTAAAAATGTGTACAGGCACAAAAACATGGATATATCAAGCCTTGGTAACCTTAAGTCATTAGCATAACAAGTTTTTTTTTTGTTTCTATTTTATTCATTTTATATATTTTTCTTTGGATTTTCATTATTTTCTTAAACAATATGAAAACCATGCTCTTGAGACCAAACGTAACTTTTTCAAGCTACTTTAAGTCTTTGATAAGTAGGTGGTGGTCTGACACTGGGCAATGATATTCATCTATTACCTAAAAACAATCACAAACATCTATGCCCATGGTAGAATTCAAATCCACAATCTTTTGGATGGAGAGCAGATATGCTAATTGCTCATTCAACCAGGATGGGGAAACTACCCACATAATTATTGTTGATGTCATCTGTTAATTGCTCTAATTTTTCTCAAAAATTCATATCAATAGTTTTCAGTATTCAATCAGTAGTTTTATTTCTTAACGAATTAATAACAGTATGTCTGAAAAAGGTGTCTGAACACTGTCTTGTAAGCTAGTTTAATTTCTTGGTTGATTTCTCTTGTTACATATGAGCTTATTCCACTCATGTCCCATGAAATCAACATTACAATCTCAAATTCCTGATTAGAGGTCTTTAAGTAATGTACAAAATATGATAGTATGATATGATATGATAATATATGATATGATAGCACTAAATGAAAAAGTTTACATTATTACTAACATCTATTGAAATCTAACTCTAAATTAGTCTGTTATCTACAAGGACTCTAATGCTGTCAAATCTCATATTTCAGTCACTAAAGCACTTCTGACTGCATCAATCCATCAAAGAGCTACGTTTCCAGCCAGCATAGCATCAATACCTGTTTTGCTAACCTTTTCTCTCCCATTCCATTTAAGTGATCATATACCACTTCGGATTAACTCCATTCACAAATTCCTGAATGATTACTAACAACGTGAAGTTTCTACCTAATATCTTCATTCTCCATATGATTTTGCCAATAATATGGCATTCACTCAACTAATTTTTTTTCCAAGTCTCAGTACCTGTAGCCATCAGATTTTGATCACTGTTTTATTTCTAACACATTTCATAACTTTAAACAGGATTAAACACTGACTTATATACAGCTTCTTTAGTGTTTTGACTATTTTGTTTCATATTCCATATAAATTTATTGCTAGCATACCAGTTTTGCTTATTGGGCTCTCTATTTCCATATTTAATTTTCCATCTTCACTGAAAAACTGTGCCTAAATGGCTGAAATATTAAACTTGCTCTATAAGTTCTCCATTCAGAATGCAATTCTAACTGTTGACTTGCATCTCAAATATAAATGCCGGGGCCTGGTTGGCTGAGTGGTTAGCGTATCCACTCTCCAGCCAAAAGGCTGTGGGTTTGAATCCCGCCATGGGAATGGATGTTTGTGATTGTCTGTGAAAATGCTAATGGTGTTAGTGGGCGGTAGATGGCATTGGTGTAGATGGTTGTGGCAGATGATGGTAGTTGAGTGGTGGAGACAGAGAGTGATAGAGTAGGTGCCCTCCCTCGATGAGTCTTTGGACTCCTTGGAGGTGTCACATAATAATAATAATGATAAACTATGTATGGCTCAATATAATATCCCATTTACACCACATAATTGTATTGTTTTGAGCAGCTTTTCTCTTGGCATCTTATCATACGGTTAATCCAGATCTACAAAACTTATATACAGATCCTTGTTATATTCCCATGGTTTGTCAACATTCTGCCAACCTCTGTTTGGCCTGAACCTAGCTGCTCTTCTCTAAGTTTCCTCCACAATTTTCTTAGTCTTATTAAATGTATGCTTGCATAAATCTTACCAGAAACACCCATTAAGAATATTGAAAATACACTGGTAATTCTCACATTCAATCTTATTTCCTTTTTTATACACAAGTACTATAACAACTCTACTCCAATCAGCTGGAATTTTGCCTTCTGACCATGCCCTCTGAATTATGCAGAGTAACCAATGCTACACTTTATTTAACATATTTGGGCACTGGACAAATATCATCTATTCCAGCACTATTCCCACATTTCAGGTTTGAGATGACTTTATCTACTTCTGTACTCTATCTACTTATGTTTATGTACTCCTGACTACATTTCTGTTGCATATTTTTATCACTGTTCTCTCATTTCTTCTTTCATTGAGCAATCTTTCAAAGTAATTATTACAGATATCTTGAATATCTTTCTACACAGTTTTCATGTCATCTTTATCATCTCCAATTCCTTTTCCAGAACTTTTTCTTCATTTTTAAGCTTTTACTCTCTGGAACATTTTGCAATCTTCATGGTATTTATCATTTTTATTCTTACCACAGTATTCCAATGAATTTTGTTTTATATCCTTGGCTTTCCTACATTTTTCTCTTGCTTGGCTTTCTTACAAATTTCTCTGTCTTTTTCTTGCAAAGGACTTTCAAAACTCATGTTAGTCTTCATTGAATAAAACAGCACTGAAAAGGATTAAAAACAATATTTAATTCTTCCAATATTTTGTTTCAGTCACTGAGACATAGTCAGGGAGTACAACATGAGACATAACACACAAAGGCACCACAAAATTAAGTGAAACCACCCATGGATGAAAAACTGGAGTCCTAACTAAGAGAGATCTCCTCTGTGAGCACCTGTTGGAGGCCTAGGATGTAAGCTGGGATCTTGAAGTATGTGTTTCTCATTTTTTGTGAAGTTTAAATTTTTTGTGAAGTTTAATGCAACTATATTTATTCAAATTAAGCTGATTTCTGAGAGCAGTTGCAGATTCCAAAACAGTCTTTCTTTTCTAAATTTACTACAATGGAGCATGGTGGTCTTTTTCGAATTGATTCTATGTGCCTTATCTAAAGCATGGTCTGCAAGGCACGATTAACCATAGTCACAATTGTAGATTTTGTGTGTGTGTGCTCTTCCATGTGGATGTTAGCTGATCTTTCTGTCTGTCCAGAGTAGGTCAACTTGTAGGAACAGGGAACTCTATATACTCCAGGAACTGAGAGAGGAGGGATTTGGTCTTTAGTGGAACAAATAAAGTTAGTTAGTTCAAGTGGAGTTGAAGTCATGTAGAGATTGTATTTCCTTAAGATTCTAGCTATTGTTTCTAAAATGCCTTTGAAATAGAGGATGATAATAGTATTATCAAAATCTTTCTGAAGAGAAGGTCAAGGATTTGGGGAAGGACTGATTATTTTTTGATATTGTGGGAGTTATACCATTAAATAAGATGTGGTGTAAATGATTAAGTTCTGCTGTACGAGAGGACTCACTGGAACGTAGATTATAGGCTGTATTGGTTAATGTTTTAATGATACCATATATTGTTGAGGGAAAGGTAATGGGAAAGTCTGTGAATGTATCTGCCTGTGTGAGTGGGCTTTCAATACTCTGAAAGGTCTGAGTGCTGTTTCACTCCATTTAGCCTCTAACATGAGTTCTGATTTTTCTATCCTCGAAGACAACCACATTTGTGCTCGATTGAATCAATCAAAGGTTTGCCAAAGAGTCTCCAAGTCTGATTATTGTTTTCAAATCTCTATTTTTTTTTTCTCCAATAATATTAGTGCACTTAAGTCTAAGTTCATCCCTTGAAAGCTGAACTTTGATTCTTATTAAAGCTCTCTTAGATATTTTTCTTTTCAATACCACTTTCATTTTTATGTGCTCAAAGCTAAATAGTGATTCGTTTCTATTTCAAATTTACCTGTAAACCTTGTGTCCTGAACCAGAATGAAGATATTGCTATCTATCCAACAATAACATAGTCAATGAGATTTTTCTTATTTCTTGTATCTTCTTTCCATGTGAATTTGCTCACAAGTTTATGTTGCACATGGCATCAGCAATGACAGTCCGTGTCCTGAACAGTAATCAAGTCAGTGCATACCATTAATTTTAGTTTTGCTTTTTTTTTTTTAAAGGTTTTTGCAAATCATTTCTATATGTCTGGTATTCATTTCCTGCTCTTCTATTCAGATCTCTAAAAATGACCAAGTGTCTCTTTATGTTAGAGAAAATTCCATCAACACAAATTGATGTTACTGAAGCAAAGCATATAAAATAGCTAATATTCAGGCAATAATGAACAAGGAAAAGGAAGAGGTAGCTATAGTATTAAACACTAATACATGAGGATAATCCTGTTGAATTGTACAGCTTTCTTACTTTTCCTGATCATTATTATCCAAATATGGCTTGTTTTTGTACTCCTTGTTTCAGTAATAATTGTTTGTTCAGTATGCAGGCAAATACCTCAACAGGATCAACTTGAGAAAGTGAGGACTGGACATTAAGTCAGAAGTCCTGGTTGGGTCTCCACATTTCTTAAAATTCCATGTGGAGATCTCCTTCCAGTTATCTAGCTTTGATCCTTATGCAATCCTGCAATGGAACCAACCTTATTTACTTATTCCATTATCTATTTCTATATTTAATTTGTCAATATAGCTAAAAGATGGAACATGTTCTATAGGTTTGCTGCTAAAAATGCAGTTGACATTTTCTATTTTCCTGTCTATTTTCATAACTTTAAGCATTTTATTGTTGATTTTCACACTAAATTTGTAACAGCAAGTATTTAATCTGGCTCAAGATTCTTGGAGACTTGTAGCAGTTTTATTTAAGAAAATAATGTGATCTATATAAAGCAAGGTCTAAGCATAAAAACAAGCAGGAAGCATTTCTTTCTTCATCATTCACTTCTTAAGTATACAATTTAATATTTAATTTAATTTAATATTAAATTTAATGAAATTTAATATTCAGCCACCTTGGTATTTTATTATATGCTTAAGATCAAGAAAGTTCAAATAGAGAGCTTCATTATATTCCCTGAATTTCTTGACTATTTGTCATAAGCTAAAAAATCTGGTTCTGGTTAGAGCTACTGAGTCTAAATCCAGCCTGTTATTCAATAGTTATCCCCTTCAACAATTTTTTAAATTTTATTTTCTTCTCAAATACACTTCACATACCATATTGTAAACTGAATCACAAGATCTCTAATAGAATTTGACCTTCTGACCAAGTCCTGTGTATTTCAGTGCAGTCGCTGCAAACTTTCATGTTGCCAGTCTTCAGCATTTCACATCATATACAATATTATCTATTCAGCTGCCTTTCCACATTACAGGGTTCTTATGGCTCTTTAGCCTCAGTTATTGATATGAACTTCTGACTCCATTTCTGCTAGATTTCTGTTCTATTATTTCATTTAAGAAATTTAAGGAAGTTTCAGTACAGATCAATGTTAATGTGGATGAACAGATCTCAGGAATAAATTTTACAGGAATAAATGGAATCAGGAATAAATGTTTAATGGGTCCTCTTGACACAATGCAGAAAGTGGAGAGGTACAGAATAGCCATCCTGGGAATTATAGAAACTAGATGGAATGGTACAGGACATTTCAGAAAGCAAGATAGTGATCTAGTTGTTAACTTTGGAGGAAATTTGAAGTATCACAGGGTAGCTATATCATTTGAGAAAAAGTCATGCAGAATCACTTCTTGGTTACAAATCCATAAATGGCAGAATACTTTAAAAATGTATTACACTTAAAGCAGATCCTACCACACAGGTAAGCCTGATGAAAGTGAGATGTATGAAAACCTACAAATTAATTTGGATCTGCAGGGTTCATACACATTTGGTCTAGGGATACAAAATACTTGTGGTAAAAGATTGCTGGAATTTGCGTAGGCTAACAGGATTAATTATTACTACTGCCCTACCAAATTCCTTGGAAAACCGTGGTTTAAATATGTGGGAATTTTGAACAGAGTAAGGAATGAAAGTTTCCTCCAATATGGATTATTTTGTAGCAAGACAAAAATCTGAACCTGGAGAATGAAACAGCAGACTGACCAAGCAAATGAGGAGTAAAATTCACATAAGTCCTCACACTTGAATGGCAATGCCAGAGTATACAAGGTTCTGAATGGTTGAAGGAAGGACATTCCACCAGAGACATTTCACTCTTCCAGCTTGGTCTAAAATTCAAGAAAAGGAGCTAATTAGAATGGACATTAAAATTACCAAGAAAAATTACCTCACTGTATTGGAATTTGGATGGAATGAAATCAAGCTTTAAGGATAAGAAGTCAAAGGAGTCAGAATGATCCCCAGAATTTGAAGAACTGTAGAGACAACTAGGACTAAGGCCATTACTTAAACAATTAGTATCTCTGGAGTGGTCATTAAGGCATTGGAGAGGCTAGTTCTTAGACTCTGAATCCAGAAGTGGTTAGATAGAACTGTGATTTGATATATTTTTTCTTTTTTTTTTTTTGTATGTCTTCCTTTCATGAAAGAGTGTAAACTATTGTCACTAGCAGTGCGGGCAAGATAAGTTTTTTTGTTTTTAATTAACTTTTTTTACGAATTATATATTTGGCTTAATCCTTTATCCAAGTGTAAGCAAACAAAGTTTGCACCTGAAGTAATTTCAGGACTAGGCAACTCGTGGCAAAGGTGGTATGACTTCACATCACTTGCCTTAGTATACCATAATGCAAAGCACATTTCCTTGTGGACATGCATAATGCTATGCATTAAGGGAAGGGTCACTACCCAGATCCTTATTTTTCCATATTTCCATATACAAGTTGCCAAAAGGTGTCACACCTTATTAAAATTCTCTAGATTAGAGATAGTTGATGGAAGTTTGTTTTCCACTTTGGTTATGCTATGAATTATATATTTAGTTTAATCCTTTATCCAAGTGTAAGCAAACAAAGTTTGCACCTGAAGTAATTTCAGGACTGGGGCAACTCGTGGCAAAGGTGGTATGACTTCACATCAGGCACAAACTTTGTTTGTTTACACTTGGATAAAGGATTAAACGAAACATATAATTCGTAGCATAACCAAGCGGAAAACAACTTCCATCAATTATCTCTAATCCAGAGAATTTTAATAATAAGATGCGACACCTTTCGGCAAATCGTATATGGAAATATGACTTCTGCATTACTTCTACCTTGGTATCACTGTCTCTGGGTCTGGCTTCCACTGATGAGACCTCAATAAAGGTCGAAACCGGTCTGGGTAGTGACCGTTGTGGTCACTACCCAGTGGACATGTATAATGCTATAATAATGCACATCTCCTTGCTATAATAATGCACATCTCCATGCATATGTCCACAAGGAGATGTGCTTTGCATTATGGAATACTAAGGAAAGTGATGTGAAGTCATACCACCTTTGCCATGAGTTGCCCCAGTAATTCAGGATTAAACCAAATATAAAATTCGTAGCATAACCAAGTGGAAAACAACTTCCATTAACTTTTTTTTATACAATCCAGAAATCTAGCTTGGAGACCAAAACTGACAGGATTCCACAAGGCAGTTTTTGTTCCTTAAACTGAAAAGAGTATATATGTGAAATAGCCTTCTGACATAAACACACCAAGATAAACATTTTCTAAAAAGAAGTCATCTTATATGAAAAATTTGCTTGTCCTAAAAAAATTCAATTATTCCAATTCCTTCTCTCTCTCTCTTCAGTTAAGAAACTATAGTCTACTTTCTTTTCACAAGAGACAAAATACATTTTGTCTCATTTTGGTGTTTACAGAATTGCTTCCTCACCAAAATGAGACCAGAATATATTTTGAACATAATGGACAAACTCATTAGTCCACTGAAGAGGAACATGAAGAATATACAGATCACATCCAATCTGAAAAAAACATGGAATGCTAGGATTAGCTGACTTCAGCTTAAATAGCGATCATCATATATTAAATGGCAAGAAATTATATATATTTTTTCATATTTATTAAAAATCTGAAATACTATTTAAAAAAAAAACCTCTGAAACGTTTTGTTTTAAAAATCGCCCAAATCAGTTTCTCAATTAAAAAGTGAACATCTTTATATATATATATATATATATATGTATGTATGTAATTCTGAATCTGTGCATTGGGGGGGAGGGAGAATATTTTACATGTTCAAGAATAATTTGTATATGCAAGTTGAATTTGATTTATTCCTTGACATTTTTTAGTCACATCACTATAAACTCTGAAGATCATAGTGTTTTAAATTTGTAATTTGTTAAGGTCTTACAAATTAGGCAATTTGTAAGACCTTAACTACGTTATAAATATATGGTCTATGTAACAATAAGTCTTTATTTTGTAACACTTTATGACCAAAAACATGTACAATCATAGTGTTTTATTAGTTTGATAAATATTTATATTTAATTGAATCAATGTTTATAATCCATTACAACATGTTGTAGTAAATGAAAGGCAACTAACTAGACTGAACTAAAATAACTTTCTTTCAAGAGGAATTACCTTGGTCTACATTCCCACACAGAATTGTTAAAAATAATTAAACAGCCATCTAAATTAAGTGTTTTCAGTCCACTTTCTTCAATTGGATTATCTTTTTTTGAAAAGTCTTCATGACTTAGTTCAGAGGATTTAGCATCAATTTCATTACTTGCCGTTTGTCTCTCCTCTTTATCTTGTTTCATTTTGGGTCTTGATATGGAATTTGCATTAAAATGGACAAATTTGGGCATGTTCCATAGTTCTTTCTGTTGGGTAAATGTCAATGGTTTCTGATTATTCCATCCCTTGATAAAATGGTTAAAAGATCTTCTATAGATTGCCTGAATCTTATTAAGGTTGGCAAAATGTTGAATTTCAGCATCCAAAACTTCTTTCTATTAAAAAAAATAAAAGAAAAGAAATAAAAATTTCAAAGTAAAAAAAAAAAATCATTATGTAATGCATTACTTTATAAATTATATCTTCTAAAATCAATCTAGGATCCACTTACCTAACTATCCTCTTCATGACTCGTGGAATAAAGGAGATGCTAGGAGATCTTCCATTTAAATTATAATGAACTGAGTATGGTCTACACTCTCTTGACAAAAGCCTAGAAGAGTGTAGATTATACTCAGACTTAGAACAATTATTAAATAAAAAGACAGAGACATCTCTTTTTATTACATGCACATATATGTAGGTATTTTTGTTATATAACTATGTATATAATTATATACATATTTATTACATATTTATAAATACATATTTATTATATACATAATTGACTTATGCCATTGGACCTGTCAAGAGACAGAACACTAATGATGATGATGAATTAACCTATGAGGAGTCTTAAAATACTCTTACAGACCTGTGCAGATCTCTTAGTAAGCTGGGCATATGCTTTTATTATATTAAAAAATCTGACCTTAAATGATCCTTTTTTTCACAGCAAAGTAGTCCTGATGAATGTTTCCAATTTAATTAAAGAATATAATGTAAGCCAGATAATTAGATTAGTTGCATATTTTCCTATAGACTAGTTCTTTAGGAAGGTCACAACTAGATGATAAAATTAGAAAGGTTGCCTAGGGATCAAAGCTGGATAAGTGGGAGGAGATCTCCACATAGCAAGGCTTCTGACCTAATGTCCAAACTCACATGCTCATAGTGTATACCCCCTGTTGGTAGGTATACACTATGATAATGAACAAAGAAGAATGGGCTGGCAACTTGGAATTTATCCAATCGAACTGTGTTCTGTATTAGCTTAAACCAAAACAAAATGCAGGTACAACATGATGAAATATTATTCTGACTGGGACACTGCCCAATTAAACAAGGTTCCCTGTTTTTGTCAGGGAACCAGAGTCAAAAGTCATCTACTGAAATAACTGTAACCCAACATCAGCAGGAGTCAAAATTGGCACCAAAGTAAGAAGTAAACAAATAAAAAGAACTGGAACCAGCAAAGAAATTAGAAAATTATCATGTCAACATAATTGGTGAAACATAGTTACTGAAACAAAGAAGACAAAACATGAGATTCTTTGAATAACAAAGATAATGTTATATTCAGGTAATAGTGATCAAGAGAAATGAGTAGTTATAGTATTCAACAGTAAATGTGAGGACAATCTTCTTGAATGACAAGCAATATTAAGTAGAGTGATGTGGGCAAACCCCAAAGCAGGGAATTGGACAATGAGACTCATCTGTGCCTATTATACCATAGATCATTCTACTAAGGAACTGAAGTAATTTTTTGAATCATTAGAGAAGACAGCTGACATAAAGAAATAGATGATCCTTGTTGGAGTAAAGAGCAAAGTAATGATAATGGTGTGTACTGGTGGATTTCTGTTCGGAACATAGACTAGTCACTGCTAACACCATGTTCCAACATAAAGATGAACACAAATTCACAGGGAAAGAAGACATGAAAAATAAGACGTCTCATTATGTCACTGTTGAAAGCAATATATTCATGCTGGTTCACAACATAAGCATACAGGAGATTTGAGATAGAAAGCAATCACCATTTAGCTTTGAGCAGCTTAAAAAAATTAACTTCATAGTAAAACGAAGAATGTGTACAAAGTTGAGCAAACTTTCAGAGATGAAGAACAGAAATACACAAACATTATTCAAAAAAATATGAAACTTTATAAAAATAAAATAACTAAATGTTGGAAAATCAGAATACTCTAAAGAAAACTGATTGATTCAGCCAGATATCTATGTGGTAAAGTATACAAAGAATACAAAATCAGAATTCTATGGCAGACTCAGGAAGTTAAAGAGGAAGTGATTGAAAAGTAGCAGGCACACTGAGGCTTCCTAGTGTAAAAGTGGTTTGTTTTTCTGTTTGGTGAAGTGGCTAATGTAGCCACTCTGAAAACAACAGACCACAGGTTTAAATCCCACTTTGGAGATGGATGTTTGTGATTGTCTTTAGGAGAAACATGAATATCATAGCCAGGTGCCTTTTTGCTTATTGGAGATATGAAGCAACTTGAAAAAGTTGCTATGTTTGGTTTTTGGAGGCAAGTTTCTAAATTATGTAAACATAAATAAAAAACAAATTTAAATATAACAATAGCCTTCACTAAACACAGTACAAATGCAGAAAAAATATGGAAAAAAAACATCAGGGGAGGCCATCGAAAAAGCTCAGATTGAAGAAAAAAGAATAATGTAAAATTAATCACAAAGAATAAAAGTGACATGAAAATGGAAGACAAAGATATTCTGTGAGTCTGGAGTGATTACTTTAAAAGATTGCAAAAAACAAGAAGTGACAAAGGTGAACCTGAACACAGAAGATAACGATATTCCACAAAAAAGTGACAGAACAATGTGAAAAGGCATTTGAACTATAATCAATATTTGATCAGAAACTCAAACATGGTGGTATAAAAGTTAAAGTGGCTGCACTACATAATTCAGAAATCCTGGTCAGAGGATCACATTCCATTTGAATGGAGTAATATGCTCCATCTATAAAAAGGGAAACAAAACTGAAAGTGAGAATTACACAAGTAATCACTATTGATGTTGCCAGGAAAGATTTATGTAAACATACTTTAGATGCTCAGAAATATTGTGGAAGGAAAACTCAGAGAAGAACAAGCTTAGTTCAGGCAAAACAGTATAGTTCATCTGAATCAGTATAGTCTGATTCAGATTTTCACATTACATGGGAAATTATATTTCACATGAGAACAAAACAATGATTTGTATTTCAGTTCTATAGATATGAAAAATACATATTACAAGGTGCCAAGAGAAAAGCTGTTCAAAACATTATATGGTGTAAAAGTGTCATTATATCAAGCAATAAGAAGTATGAGGTGTAGCTATTAAATAACGAGACTGGTTGCAAAAATGTGCTTTATTATTACAAATGTACAACTTAATTGTTATTCCCTTCAACATATTCCCCTCTTCTATCTATGCATTGTTGCATACGAATTTTCCATTGTTGGAAGTAGTGTGGCAAGCCATGTTATCTGCTTCAGTAGCACTGCTGTTTTCTCCTTTACCTCAAATCTGCACTGACATCATGGAACAGCTGACAGCAGAGCCCAACTTGCAGGAGAAGATCATCACATATGATGATGAGACGTCAATTTTCCAGTATGATCCAGAAACAAAGAGACAATCGATGCACTGGACACTGAGAATGAAACTCCAACATCACCAAGAATGAGCAAGTTAAAACTGAAGGCAATGCTGATCAGTTTTTTTTTTTGTTTTTTTTTTTTAATCGATGCCATGGTAATGGTTGAATGGGAACCAGAGGGTCAGACAGTTAACCAACATTATTACCTTGAGGTTCTGGCCAAGCTGAGAGAACGAGTAATGAAGAAGAAACCTGATCTATGCAAGAAGAACAATGCTTGGATTCTCCATCAGGACAATGCTCCAGCCCACAGTGCACTGTCTGTAAAGCAGTATCTGGCTGATAAGAAGATACCAGTGTTGGACCATCCACCTTACTCGCCGGACTTAGCTCAATGTGACTTTTACCTTTTTCCCAAGTTGAAATCTGCATTGAAGGGCACCCATTTTCAGTCAGTGGATGAGGTAAAGGAGAAAACAGCAGCACTACTGAAGCAGATAACACCTGATGACTTGCAGCACTGCTTCCAACAATGGAAAATTTGTATGCAACAGTGTATACATAGAGGAAGGGAGCATGTTGAAGGGAATAACAATTAAGTTGTACAATTGTAATAATAAACCACATTTATACAACCAGTCTCATTATTTAATAGCCACACCTCGTATATATGAGATGAAGGTCAGCAGAGTTACAGGAAGATAATTTGTTACAAAATTAGGTGAGAGACAAGTATGCACACTACCTCAACTGTTATTCATCATCTATGTGGATTACATTATGAAGGAAAGTAGCATTACGCCTGATGCTAAAACAAGAGATGTTAATCTCAGATCTTTATGCAGATGGTGGTATACTCTTAAATAAACCAGTGCAAGTCTGTGGGATTCCTTAAATCCCTCAACTGCTGTAACAAATTTGGTATGAAAATCAGCAATAAGAAGACAAAGCCTATTAAAATAGGCAGGAACACTGAAAGCATCAACTTTATTTTAAATGCAGAATCTACGAAAATGGAAAATTAAATATGGAAATAGACAACACAATAAGCAAGGCCAAAATGGAGTCAAGTGCATAAATTTATATGGAATACGAAAGAAATTAGTCAAAACACTAACTAGATGTATACACAACCATGTTAAATCTAATTTTAACTTAGAGAGCTGAGAGTTGGGTTAGAAATAAAAAGTTGATCAGAAAGACACCACATATTGAGAGGGGAGTACAATGATTATTGCTAGAATCGCTGGAGTAAAGATAAGTTTTATGTTTTGGAATACTTTTCAAAAATTATATGCATTTTGATGAAAATTTATGCATTAGTGATATTTAGATGGAATGTGTAGTAATTATCAACGCTGTTAGTTTTGTTGTGAATTTTGTGTGATACGGTTAAAATTAATGAAGGCAAAATGATGGTTAGAACTAGAACCACTAGATGCACCATGCAAAAATTGAGTGCAATGAGTGGTGGGAATTTTTCTAAAATAGAACATTGTCAGGATGTAATATGTATGAGTGTACAGATGTATAATGGATATGCGATGTGTTCAATGAGAGACTGAATAGAAGTGAGAGAGTGTGAGCAAGAATGTGCAGAAGGTGTGATATTTTAATGGAATGCAGTAATTTAAATGAAAGTTGAGAACAAGAAGTGAGTCTAACTGATGGAGCAAAGCTGGAATGATTGCTGGAATGAAAGAATTGAAGAATGAAATTATTAAGATGAGAAAAGAGATAAGCCATATGCAAAATGAAATTAGACATATGGTGGATATGAATGGAAGAGTGAGAAAGAATAAAATGAAAGATAGTGGAGAAATATATTTAGCAAATGATTCATGAGTAGCAATGTATGGAGATTCTATTATAAAAGGTGTGGTGGGTGAGAGGGTGCACAAGGTCTGTTTTCCAGGAGAGAGAGAGAGGGAGTTAATGATTGTGGTTGGAATGAATGATTGGTTGAGCAGGGAGAATGTGAGGATGGAGACCAGGAGATTGAGTAAGTGAAAGACAACAGTGTCATGGGAAGAATATTTTGTGTGTTGACCAGGTATGACAATGAAAAATTGCAGTGGAGAGCAAAGATGATGAACAGTATGTTAGCAGAAATGTGTGAAGAGAAAAGAGTGCAGTCTGTGAATGTGCAGGATGAATTTATGGAACTGTATAAGACTGCATTTGAATGCTTTTGAAGTGAGTCATCTGGAAAGGCTGCTGCTGGAAAGAAGTGTAACCTGTGATGCAAACAAGAGCAAAAGTCATACATGATGTAAATGAGCAACAGAGAGGATTAGGTGAGACCAAAGTGATTGTGAATGGAGAAGAGAGCAGTATGCAAGATGAGAATGTGAGAAAAGATGCCAATTGAACAGGAAACAGGGATAGGTTAAGGAGACTCAGTGTAAGGAGAGTGGATTCTGAAAGTAGTAATGAATATATAGGGTAAGTCAGTAGGAATGGGAGGGCCTGGAATGCATAGAGAGTAGCTGAGTCAGTGTACATACATGGGAGAAAGGGTTGGCAAACAGGAGCAGGTGTGGAGAAGTCAAAGGTGTATTACAGCATGGGTGGGACTGGTTATAGAACAAGAAATGATGAGAGTGATGTTATGGCAAGAACAGAAATGAAAGATATGATATTTTTCATGAGGATAGGAAGGGCAAGAAGGAAGAGGGAATGCTGCTGAAACGGCAAAGGAATTATTATTGTTATTACGGGCGACTCCTTAGACTCATCGAGGGAGGCCCTAAGCATCATGTCCATCACAACTATTCGACATTCACACAGTATCTATCATATTTTGCCTTGAACTCATTCACTGTCATAACACCCACAACAGACTCTGGCAGCTTATTCCACTCATTTACCACTCAAAAAGTAAAAAACCCAGCTCTAACACCCTTACTAACCACATTCTTGCCCAGCTTCCATGGATGTCACCTAGTCCTAATACAACTAGTCCTGTTCTTAAAAATATCCCCTGAATTAATCCTATAGAAACCCTTCAACAATTTGAATGTCTCGATCATATAACCCCTTTTCTGCCTATCGACCAATTTCTGCAACCCACAAATCTTCAACCTGTTTTCATAAGGTTCATTCCATAGACCTGCTATCATTGGTCACTCGCCTCTGGATCCTCTCAACCTCCTCCCCATCAAGAAGAAACCCTGGCACCCAAATCTAGGTACAGTAGTCAAGATTGGGTCTTATCAAGGCTCGATACATAGGAACAATAACTTGCTTGTCTCTGCTTGTCAAAGTATTCTACAGTAACCAAGTGATTTGATGAGCTGATTTAGCCACTTTTGCAATGTGTCCCCCTAAACTTCAACAAAACCCTATCCACCAACACTCTCAAATCCCTGGCCTCGTCAATCTCCTGGAGTAAAGTTCCACCAATGTGATATACTGCTGCTAATCTTTTCACCCCAAAATGCATAACCTTACATTTTGCCACATTAAATTGACAACCATTCTCCTTAGCCCATACCTCCAATCTATCCAAATCATCCTGCAATATTTTGACATCTTCTGCATTCACTATTGCCCTACCCAACTTAGCATCATCAGCAAACAAATGAACCATTCCTCTCAGATCCTTCCCTATATCGTTAATGAACAAATTAAACAGCAGTGGTCCAAGAAGAGAACTCTTGGACCACTGCTCTCTGTTATCTCTCCATCAACCCAACTCCTATCCATCTCCCCATTCCCATATGTTGCAGTTTACGGATTAGACTTCCATGTGGTATCCTGTCAAAGGTCTTAGCCAAGCCCAGCAGTATCACTGTAAACCCATTACCCTTATCCAATTCAGCCGTCACTGTGTTATAAAACCTGAGCAAGTTACTGAGGCATGATCTATCCTTCAGAAAACCATGCTGTCCCCCATACAGTATCTCATTTTCATCAATCCATTCCTGTATTTTACCCTTGACTACTTTCTCCAAGACCTTGACAATGACTCCTGATATGCTGATCGGTCGGTAATTTGCAACAGTCGTCTTGGATCTTGCTTTATGCAGTGGAACTATTTTCCCCTCTTTCCACCCCTTTGGGACTAAACCAGACCCGAGACTCATTTAAACAATAAGGTCAAGGGCACTGACAATTCTTTAGCCACTTCACGTAAGATCTGTGCTGATATACCATCCAATCCCACAGATGTATTCACACTAAGGTTCTGTAATAGACTATTCACCTCCACTTCGTTCACCAAAATTCCCATATAAACTAATGGTTCCTTCAATGACACCACTTGGATGATATGCTCTTGCAAAGTGCTCACTCAGTAATTCCACATTATTGACTGATTCAGTGACCTCCCTACCATCGGCGTTCCTTAAAATCATTCTGCCATGTACAGTTTTTCTTTTACTAGCAGCATATTGAAAGAACTGTTTGGGATTCTCTTTAGCTTGCATGGCTAATTTCCTTTCATAATCTGTTTTTGCTTTTCTCACCACACTCGTTACCCTTCTGGCCTGCGCTTTATACCGTTCATGTGCCTGCAGGTCACCTTTCTCCTTAACACGTTCGCTGCCAACTATGAGTATACTCGTAGTTGGTAAACCAGCCACACAATCCAGCTACGAGTATACTCGTATGACGCTTATAGCTGGCAACGAGATTACTGTACTGACCTTGAAGAAGTGAAAATGCTTGGCTTGTGGAGCTAGCATGAAAACTGTGTATTCTCATAGATGGTATATGCTCTGCACAAGCCAACTACAAGTATACTCGTATGACGCTTACCGCCAGCAAGTCAATGAAGGTCAGAACTTCTTGAAGGTCAGTACGAGATTACCGTACTGACCTTCAAGAAGTGAAATTGCTTGGCATACGGGAACAGACTATGCCGAAGTAGCGTGGCAGTGAACGTGTTAAATTCCCTCCACAGTTGTTTCTTTTTTTGCAGCTCTAGTTTAATTGTGTTATTTATCCATTTAACCCCGACTTGATTTACTATTCGGACTCTAGGTATACAGTCCGCCATAACCTCCTGCAAATGCTCCTTGACAACTTCCCATGCCCTATCAACATCCAGCCCTTGCAGTTTTACATGCCATGGCACTGAACCAAGCAATCTCCTAAGCTTGTCATACTTGCCAGCATGGTAATTCCACATGTACCTTGTCTTAATTGTAAATTCCACACCTTTAGCCACCTCCCAGGTCAAGACCCTATGATCACTCTCTCACCAATAGGTGGCAACATGGTCATATTCATTACAGTCAAATTCTCAGATGCTATTACTAGGTCAAGCACCTTCGAAACCCTAGTATTTTCCATTACATGCTGTCACAGTTATCCATTAATGACTGCATAAAATCGAATTCCTTCCTCCCATGTGTTCTCTCCTCCTTCCAATCAATGTTATTATAATTGAAATCCCCCATACTAATTACCCTCCTTCCACTCATTTCATCACCATCTATTCCATCACCTGGTCAATAGCAGCACCCAGCTGTACATTTTGTTCCATTAGCCTCAATCTCAACACCAAATAGCCTCAAATGAGCTCCTTTCACTATCCTGCTCTACAACTTCGATTCTCCTTGGCTGCATTTCATCAGCTATCATCAATAACACTCCTCCCCCCATTTTATTCTCTCTCTCCCTCCTGAACATACTATACCCTACACATTCTATCCCGCTAACTATATCATCTTCTGTCAGCCATGTTTCACTAATGCCAATAACCTGTGGCCAGAAAGAGCCAACTAAGGCCAAAAATTCTTCCTTCTTGTTCCTAATACTCCTGGCATTAGTATACATGAAATGCAGAGGTCCATTTGTCCCACCCCTATCTTGATGCGTTATACTAACTATACTGGCTCGGGCACATTATAAACATTCTTACACTCAACTGCCTCACTGATGTCTGCATATCCACTTCCTCTCCTCCTTAATAGTTCTAGTTTCCCTGATTTTGCACATCCGCTCTCACTTCACTCAGCAACACTTTTTCCAGCCTTTGTACACCCAATTCATTCAAATGTAAAGCATCCATCTTGTACAAATGTTATGTTCATACAAGGTTGAGATATGAGAGAAAATAGTGGCAATGTTTTTAAAAAAATGAATGCAAAATTGTGAGGTGGCAGTTAATAGAATGAAATATTTGGTTGGGTGTTGCTACAAGCCAGGGATGTGGAAGATGGAGATCAAAAAATGTATAAGTAACTTGGTTTAGTGAGCAAGAGAAGGGATGATCAATATGGCTGAGTTTAATTATAGCAGTATTAATTGGAATGAAGAAATAGCATCTGGAAATAAGGAAAATGAATTTCTTGAGTTTTTAAGGGACAACAATCTTAGGCAATATGTAACATAGGGCAAATGAGGATTGAGAGGCTTAGATTTGATTACATCATCATCAGAGGTAACCATGATGATGATAGTGAAAGGAACCAGTCATATGAGACCTTATGTGAAGAAGGCACATATGTAAAACTATAAGGTTGGTATTTATGAAAACCTTATTAAGAAACAATTGGGAACTCTAGCATAGAAAGCGGAGTTGAGTAGAAAAGAAACACATGCGTTTTGGCAATTAATCAAAAGCTATTTAACAGCAACAATGTCTAAATGTCAGAACTGCCAGGCGGCATCGGTGGATTAAGTTACTCAAAATTTGTGCTCCCTATTTTATCATTTTTGTGAGTGTTTTTCATTGAAATTAATCATCGAACAGAAACCTTAATGGGTACTGAGGAGCGGAATACTTCTGCACAACCTGTAAGTACTTATAATAATGCATTAAATCAGCTATCTTTCCAATTCTAAATCACCCACATGTAAGTGCTCACTATGCCTACCATACGCAACAAAGATAGTGGCAACAAAAGACAACGCCGAACGACCACCCCATGTCTCACCAGCACAGTGCCATCGAACGGTGTCGACAAACCTATTATGTGCTGCATCTGCAAAACTGGTGTCACAGATAGAAAAAAGGATATATTCTGCGAGTTCTATTGCCACTGGCTGCACCCTTCATCCGCCAAAATAGACGAATCTGTGCAAAAGCTACTTATCGAACTTGACCAGCCGTTCATCTGTTCGCTGTGCCTCCCTTCGGTAAAACAACTTCTGAACATAGGTAAACGTGTCAAAAACCTTGAACAGCACATCAATGCTTTAAACAAAACTTTTACCTCCAAAATATATGCAGTGGAAGTTAAGTGCGAACCAATTGACGACCAGCGCAACGCAAGCTCAACTTTGGCCAGAAATGAACTCCGCAATCTAATCGCATCAACAGTAAATGACTTGATGGAGGCCAAAAACAAAAAATTCAACGCCGTCATTTTGAACTTTCCGATGGAAAACGGAAAATCATTAAAAGAGGACATCGACATACTAGCTGAAGAATGCAACATTGATTCTAAGAATATCATCAGGTGCCATCGTTTCAGACCTATAAATAAAAGAATGGACAGAACGAACTTTCCACGCCTAGTAAAAGTGACTTGCAACATGCCGACAAGCACATCAAAGCTAATAACAGTGATCAACAAGTTCAAAGACACTTGTCCACACTCGTGAATATGTGCTCGACCAGATTTATCATTTGCACAAAGGGAACAAAGACGCCAGCTTCAAAGACAACCCGAAGAAAAACATCAAAATGGTGACAACAGTTGGATCATCGACTACATACAAGTTAAACTGGTGCAAAAACCAAGTGATGCCACTAGCAGCCACAATGGAGACCAGCATGCAGGCATTGCATGGGAAATGTGCAAGACACTTGCAGTCAAACATGATTCACAAAACCCCACATATCCACTTCACCAACTTCTGTGGCCTAAACTCCAACCTTAATAGTGTCCACTATCACCTTCAGTCTACCAAACCCCACATACTCTTTCTGGTAGAAACTCAACCCCCCCCCCAGCACTATTTATCTCAAACTTCCATAGTAATTACTCTTTAACAACTTTTGTCCCAAGGATGGTGTCTGCGCATACATCCGCTGTGATATACCTTGCCAGAGAGCACCCAACCTAGAATCACTCAACTTTGACCTTCTTTGGCTGAAAATATCCCTTCCCCACTCAATCAAATTCATTTGCTGTCTCTATCACTCCCCCAACACAACCAACCACTCTGAGCTCTTTAATTTCCTCTCCTTAAAAATTGACTTTCTCCAATCCCACTTTCCCAACAATGAAATTATCCTCCTAAAGAGATTTTAATGTCCACAACACTAGCTGGCTTTCCTCTTCCAGTTGTACAGATCTTGCAGGCAGGCAACATCTCTGCCTGCCTACAGATCTTGCAGGCAGAGATACTGAAACATTTTCCATCAATTAACTAACGACCTTACACAACTTGTTCAGATGCCAACCAGAATACTAGATCAGTGCTTCCCAAACTTATGGATGTCAGGGGCCCCTTTGGAAAAATTAAAATATTTAACGGCCCACTGCGAAAAAAAAATCTTAATATAGACATATATTATTATAATATTTATTGTATTTATATTCAATACAAAACATACACAGCAAATATTACAAAAATCAAATACAAATATTACATTTTTCAGCATCTTACATACACATTTGACATGGCACATTATCTATGTGCCATGTCAAATTACAATAGCAATATATATTTTTATATAGATAGATATATTGTTATTGTACATTTGCAGTACAAGCATATGAAACATAAAACGATTAGTAATAAAGAAAGAATTAAAAACATAAAAGAAGTTCAATAACAATTTAATGTGATGGATGTGTTTCAATACTGCTACACAAAAAGTCTTGCAATTCTTAGATTTCTGCTTTGAAATGAAACTTATTTGAATAAGCATATATTTACTAATATTCATTAAGCACCGAAATACGGAGGAAGCAAAATTTGTGAACCAACACCAATGTGTGATTTTTTCCATTAAAAAAGAAATAATAAATAATAAAAATTAAATACGTTTCTTTTAAGATAAAAAAAACTACTTAGTCTTAAAACATTTTAAATATGTTTTCATTATTTCACGGCCCCCCCTCAACAAAACAAACCTATGCCCCCCCCCAAGGAGGCCACGGCCCACAGTTTGGGAAGCGCTGTACTAGATAACCCAAACCACAACCTAAACACCCTAGATCTCTTCCTCACCAATGACCCCTCCAAATACACAGTGAAAGTAGTGAGCCCCTGAGTAATTCTGACCACAATGTAGTACTCATCTCCTCCCCATGCAACAACGCTAACACAGACACTCCCATACAAGAGTGGAATGGCATTATAACAGCTTCCGCAACTTCTATGCCACATTCCCATGGTTGGACTATTGCTTCCGGTATTCCAACCCAAACATATGCACTGAAATTGTTACCAAAGTAATGTTCACCAGCATGGAAACATACATTCCATATAGTACTCTGAACTGCCATTCTCTAACTAAATCCTTGTTCTCCAAAAGATGTGCAAGGCTGTACAGATGAAACACCAGACATACCATAAATGGTTGAAATCAAGAACCTCATCCTCCTTTAGAGCTCATACTGATGCCCGAAATAGATGCAAAAAAACAATCAATGGTTCCAAAACAGAGTTGGAAAGAGCAGAAAGCAGGAAACTAGCAGCCAGTCCAAATGGCAGTCAAGCCTTTTGGTCTCTTGCCAAAGCAATTGGCCGCAACTTCTGCCCAACACTATTCCCACCCTTATCATACCCAGATGGCTCTATCGCATCATCACCCACAGAAAAAGCCAATCTTCTGGCTTCACACTTTGTTTCCAATGCATGCATAACTGACTATGGTAAATTTCCCTCAACCATTCCAGACACCCAACATACAATGTCGCTTATATCCTTTTAACAGGATGAGATCAGAAAAATACCGTCTAAATTAGACACCTGGCTCTGATGGCATTCCCCCAATTGTCCTGAAAGTTTGCGAACCAGAACTGACTAGTATCCTATGTCGCCTATATATATTTTCTCTTACTCCACTGGAAGCTATCCACAAACTGGAAATTGGCCTATATTCAGCGCATTCCCAAGAAGGGTGACAAGTCATTGCCATCCAACTACCACCCTATCTCGTTTACCTCAGTCCTGTCAAAAGTGTAATGGAAAAAATCATCAATTCCCAACTCCTACACTACCTTGAAGACACCCACCTAATAAACCACTGCCAGTATGGGTTCCATCACTGCCGATCAACAGATCTGCTCACATATGTCACCCATCTCTAGACAAATGCCATGGAGAAGTTTTGCAAATTTCAAGTGGTTGCCCTTTATATCTCCAAAGCCTTTGACCAGGTCTGGCACAAAGGCTTACTAAGTAAACTACCATCATTCGGTCTGACCCAGGACTTCTGTAATTGTATTTCCAGCTTTCTGTCTGGATGCACACTGTGTGTGATGGTGAATGATTCCTATCCTCTTGCGATTCAATTAATGCTGGGGATTCCACAAGGTTCTGTCCTCTCACCAACCCTCTTCCTTCTATATATCAATGACCTACTTCAGTTGACCTCCAACTCAATTCACAGTTTTGCAGATGACAGCACACTACACTCCTCGCTTTCATTTGATAAACCTTACTTACACAACTCACCTCAACCTACAGAACATCAACCACCACCTTCAATTTTGATCTCCAAGCCATACTACAATGGGGTTTGGATAACCTCATTAATTTCAATGCTAATAAAACCCAGTACTGTCCTATTTCCCATAAAAAAGAATCATTTTTTTCCAGTTTCCTTTTTGACAATAACCAAATTTCCAGACAGTTTGAAATCTCTCTTCTTGGAATTACCCTATCAAACCTCTCCTTTCATAAACACATCACAACCATTGCATCCTCAGCTTCAAAAAAATTAGGATTTCTCTTTCACTCAAGACGTTACTACACCCCTGAACAGCTGTTAACATTATACAAATCACAAGTCCACCCAGCTATTGAATACTGCTCCCACACATATGGGGTGGGGCACCTAAAAGTTCTCTCAAAATGCTTGACTCAATACAGAGGAGAGCAATTAGACTTATTAATGGCCCATCTCTTAGTCTCTCTCTCTCTCTCCTCACTTTCACACAGATGCTTGGTTTCTGCACTATGTATATTCTACAAATATTTCCATGGAAAATGCTCATCCGAAATAACATCAATAATTTCTCCACTCAGTACTAAGCTCGTTGGAACATGTGCAGCTCAACATCCCTTCACAAGTACACAGTACTTCTAGGTGTACTCCAAAGTACACCTAGAAACAAACAGAACAAGTTTCTTTTCCTCCTCCTCCATTCCTGCAACTGCTGCACTGTGGAACAGTCTCCCACCTGCTATGTTTCCCAAGGAATACAATTTACAGTCATTTAAATCAAATGTAAACAAGTTCCTCCTTTCCCAACCCATTACCTATACATGGCACTAATGTACTATAGGCTGATCATATCAATTGTGCCCATACACAACCTCTTGTGTATGGGCACAACATTAAAATATAAAAAAAAAGGATGAATGAAGAGATTAAACATGAAATCTGAAGAAAAAGAAAGCACTGAGACAACAGAAGATGAATGTTGGTAATAAGCTGTTGCATGAAAAGTATAAAAAGCAGGCCAGGAGGATGACTTGGTCAAGTATGAGTAGATATTTGCCAATCAAGCCAAGTAAAATCCTAGTGAGTTCTTTCAGCAGGTTGCAAGTAGAAGAAAGAATGACTATGAGAGGATAATGTTAATTAATGGCAATGGTAAATTAGTAACTGACACAGAGGATATAGTTGAAGTATTCAATGAGTAGTGTATCAGTATATTTCATTCATGTCGAGTTGAGAAGCTGGAGTGTATGGTGGAGGAGTGCCTGATGATGAATGAGCATGAGTTATATGAGGAATTAAGTAAACTTAATGTTAATAAGGCAGAAGGACAATATATCACCATGTGTCTTGAAGAAATGCTCTAAGAAATTCATGGAACCATTAACACACCTTATTTAACATAAGTCCATAAGGAGCAGAAAGTGGTAAGCATTGTTGCTTAATAAAGGGGTGATAAGACTGAGACTACAAATTATAAGCAAATCTGTGTTCGGAGTTGTTGTTATGGTGTTCAAGAGGTTGGTAAAGACTAAGATTCCGAATTGGATTGATAACAGCAGTATTCTCTTTGATGGTCAGCATGAGCTTGTTAGGAGGAGGTCATATTTTAGCAATCTGCTTATGTATTACAAGGTGACAAAATCACTAGATAAGGTAGATGTATATACAAGGTTATACTTCATCTCTGGGTACATTAGTGAAAAGTTTAGTAATGTCTAAACTGGAAAGATGATTCAATGGTTTTATCAATATATATATATATTATTAATACCTGACCGCCATGGAGTCAGAGACTAATCGTGGGAAGTACACATTTATTACACAGGAAGTGCATTCAACAGTGCCTTAAATGGATTCAATTTGTTTACATTCACAACACACTCATGCAATACATTCCACTCACCACCCACTCTCCAAGTAAACCTTCTCTTCACACCTCAGCTCATACAATACCCCCTTCCCCGTACAATTTCCAGGGATGGCCTCCTGTTCTACCCCCCCCTCCCATTCTATGAAAAATCTCTTCCATGTCAACCTGATAACAACCACTGACTAACTTATGTCTCAATCATATCCCCCCCCCCCTCCTCCTCTTATTAACAAGCCTTTGCAATTTATGTTATTTCAATCTGTCCTCGTACTCCACTTCTCTGGACCCTTTCTAACATATCATCACCATGAAAAACTCGGTGACCAAAGGCCTTATACAATGGCATCATAACCTCTTTAGTTCTGTATGTCAGAGTCCTCCAAATCATTATCATTATCTGATGTGACATCTTCACAACTTGTCAATGAAATGCGAACTGTTTTTTTTTTTTTTTTTTAACGTAGGAATCTATCTTATATATGTACATATGAAGCATGAAGCTACTAACAGTGATAAATATTTGGATATTAAAGGTCAGTTAGTCTCTAGCATACATAATAGGCCTTAGAAGTAAATGTGTTTTAAGTGCACCATGCCATAAAAACAAACTATTAACATGTAAATATGCAGGAAAGGTTATTAATAATGTATATACACAAATTTGATGTGAAATTTACAAATCATCAGCAGTGTCACTGATAATTCAAAACAATGGAGTTTACAAGCTAAGATATGAGTCATGTACAAGATTGTATATTGCTATTAACGTGAAGTAGGAAGTTATCGATTGATATGAAACTGATATTACAACTGACATACACATATTTTGCAAGGGAACTTTTCAGTTGTATCAGAAGATAACCATTTTCTGTAAGTTTTCTCCAGTATCTGATGCCCCTCTGCCTGTGCCACTTTATATTTTATCCTAGGATGTCATGCTGTTTTCTTTATTATGTTGCATATATTTTTCCACTTTTTTCAATATTTTCATTTACCTCTATCTATCTCTACTCAATTTTCTTTGGTATACAGATCCCTAATGTTGAAAGTTTATTTTTCACTTGGTTAGAGTATAATAAATTTAGTTTAATCCTTTATCCAAGTGTGAGCAAACAAAGTTTGCGCCTGAAAGTATCTTTAGGACTGGGGTAAGGTGGTGTAACACCAGGTCACTCCTTGCAAAGGTCGAGCAAGCTACCAACACTCCTATCTCAGTATCTCCCATAATGCAAAACACATCTCCTTGCGGATATGTCTAATGTTATGTATTAAGGGAAGGGCCACAACCCAGACTAGTTTTGACCTTTATTGAGGTCTCTTCAGTGGGAGCCAGGCCCAAGTGGAGATACCAGGCAGAAGCATTAGCAGGTCATCTCTACCTATAGGAGTTGCCAAATGGTGTGCCACCCTTTTTTAATAAATTACTCTGGATTTAGAGAAAGATGTTGAAAGTTTATTTTTCACTTAGTTAGAGTATAATAAATTTAGTTTAATCCTTTATCCAAGTGTGAGCAAACAAAGTTTGCACCTGAGACCCCAATAAAGGTCGAAACTAGTCTGGGTTGTGGCCCTTCCCTTAATGCATAACATTAGACATATCCGCAAGGAGATGCGTTTTGCATTATGGGAGATACTGAGATAGGAGTGATGGTAGCTTGCTCCACCTTTGCAAGGAGTGCCCTAGTGTTGTACCACCTTACCCCAGTCCTGAAGATACTTTCAGGTGCAAACTTTGTTTGCTCACACTTGGATAAAGGATTAAACTAAATTTATTATTACAGATCCCTAATATTTTCTTCCTTAACAATTTATTTTAAAATACACTTTCTATTTTTTTTTTTAAATTTGTTTTCATCTTAACAATTTTGGAGGTATTAATAGGCTTTCAATAACTGCATAATGATCTGATCTATATCTAAATTTAAACTTATGTAAACTATAACATCTGTTATTAGGTTTATTATTTAAGTTTCTTATTCCAGATATAGTAAGTCACCGATTCAGGTCTTGTCAGCTACATACTAGCAGACTGAAGATATACAGCTATGGGGGGGGTTTCCCATTCTCCCATGTTTTAGCTAGTTATCATCTGGAACATCTAGAGGATATTATTCTTCATAGCCTCTATCAGCATAGCAAATATCAATAACTTACATTGTCATATTAAATTCACCATTGGAAGGGAGGAAAAAAGCCAGTAAATTAGCCTCTTGACTTCCTCTCCTGCTAGATAGCAGGAGAGGAAGTCAAGAATATTCGTAACGAAGCTTATGAATATTAAACTTGTTAGGACATCTGGTGTCCTAACAAGCTTAATATATCACAAACCAACCTTCATGGGCTGATACATACAAATCTGGCACATCATCTATTTCAAAAAATTGCACTGCCAAAACTACTCAATAAAGCACATGGCATCTGCTTCAACTTCAATGACCTAACACAGGTAATTCATATTTACGAATTTAGGAACACAAAACACATGTGTTGAAATGATTATTTACTTATTATTAATAAAATAACAATTGATGTTTCGATCCCTGTATTGAGGTCATCATCGGAAAAATACATGTGTATATGAAAACAAGCTACATGCTCTTGCACTGTACAAAGGTAAATTGAATCTACGCTGTTAATTGATCTTTTACTTAGCCTGACCTCTAGTGGGAAAAAATAAAAAAACTTTAAAAAAAAACTACAATGAATCCTGCTAAAGTCCTCTAGTACTAAGATTTTCTTCTGAGATTTTTCTTCAGCTTTTTCTGGTTGCTATAATAGTTGCAAAGGTCCTCTGCATTCTTGGAATGGTTAGACCATCATTTTTGTTCAGGTTAGGATTGTGTTTGAGCATCATTTCACATGCTTCTTTAATTTCCTCTCGAACCAGGTTTTGGTGCGGTGTAGGGACTTGGTACCTTTCCAATCAATTCTGTGGTATGTCTGGAGTGCATGGTCTGAAAGGCCGATTTTTCCAAAATGGAGGTATTTAATGTGTCGTTTAGGTTCGTCCTTCCTAATTGGGATGGTTTGTTTCTCCTATGTATGGTAGGTTACATGTGCATTGTATTTTGTAAATCCCTGGGTGAGCTAGGTGTGGAAGAGGATTTTTGGAGGAACTGAGTAGGTGTCTTAATTTTGTCGGGGGGGGGGGGGGGGGTTGAAGGTGGTTTTGATGTTGCATTTGTACAGTGTTCTGTCTATTTTTTCCATTCTACACAAATACAACATCAAACCACCTTCAAACCCTCAAAACAATTAAGACATTTCTGATGATGAACCTCAATACAGGTGTCGAAACATCAATTGTTATTTTATTAATAATAAGTAAAATAATCATTTCAACATGTGTGTTTTGTGTCCCTAAATTTGTAAATATGAATGCTGATCACCGTGTAACCTTAAAAGAAAGAGTTAATACAGTAATGAACAACATCGAAAGAATTATGGCTTCAACCCAAAGAAGAAGATTCAATGTATTTCAGATACATCCTGTCCTTAGAGAATTCCAATTCCAAATATAGCCCCAATCTCTTACATCACTGGAATCTCAGAACTTCTATCAAGAATTCTGAAAAAATACAACCATATGGATACATCTCTGCTTTCTTTCCCAGAGGTTTATCAAGTTATATGTGATTCCGATCTCTCATACTTTGGAAAAACAGGATGTTCTTTTCAGGAGAGCTTCCAAAAACACTATTTTTAGATTTGTTATAAGAAATCCTATGAGTTAATCTTGCTAAGCATGAAGGCAGGAGTCAACAGGAATTACAGAATCTTCTGGTGACTCGTTTCTTACATAGATGCCATTTTAAATTTTGAGCACTTTTATTATTATTATCTTCTTCTTCCTTTTCCAGACTTATAGGCCAAGGGGCCTGTTCCGGACTCAATTCCATCTTTTTAAGGGTTTTTCCTGTGCATCAGGTACCTTTTGGGTTGGAATTTCGAATTTGTTTAGGTATTCTGTTTTTATTCATTCTCAGTACGTGTTCTTTCCATTTTTCTCTATAGCAAATAACTGTTTCATTTAGGGAGTTTGTAATTCCAAGTTTATTTCTAATTTTGCTGCTTTTCATTTTATCCATTATTGTGACTCCTTCAGCTCTGTACATAAATTTCATTTCGGATGATTCAATTCTTCTTTCATCTGCTTTTTTTATTGTTCATATCTCACTGCCATAAAATAAGGTAGGTTTAGCTACTGTATTGTAGATTCTTATTCGTGTGTTTTTGTGCATAATTGGGTTTAAAAATTCTATTTATAATACCTGTTACTTAGGCCTGTGCAGTTCAGTGACGCTTGCATCCTCTGTGCTAAGTCGCAAGAAGATGGACTTATAGTTTGAGTTTAGTCACTGATTAGAAGAACTTTTTCCAAGCCTTTCTTCGACTGGTTCCCAAGTTAGTCAATATCTGGCACAGGCAAGCAGATTTTTTTCTCCTGGAAACTCAAGAAAATTGACCATAGGACCTACATTATTTCAGACAGTAACATATCCTGTTAGGGTTGGAGATGGCAGCGCTTGTTTGCCATTCTCTTCATTAGTGGCTGCCTATAATTAGTGATGGACATGGGCCAGCTATCTCTGATTGGCTACCAGTGGAGATTGAACTGCCCACTCAGTCTCCAAAAGCTAGATAGAGTTTAAAAGGCCTCATCTACTCCCTATAGGGAAATAAAAAGGTGTTAACTTATTATTTATTTTATTTGCCTGTTACCTTTGAAAAAGTTTGATAGCTTCGGTTCTATATCAGATTCATTTTCATATGACAAGCATTGTAAATTTGAATATTTACTTGCTCTATTATTTTGGTTGTTTATTACTATTTTGCTTCTTATTGGATTAGCACCTTCGAAGGCCATGACTTTTGTTTTGTCTGTTGATATTTTCATACCATATGTTTTTATCAGATTATTTAGACTGCATAATGATTTTTGTAGTTCATCTTCATTGTTTCCAAGGATTATTTGGTCATCAAGAAAAAGTAAGGGTAGCTAATATGTTGTTATGGTTTATCTTGAATCCTTGTTCATTAGTTATCTTCCATTCTTTTATGATTTTATCTATGTATATATTAAATAAAACCAGTGAGAGAAGGCAGCTCTGACGTACTCCTCTATTTTACTGGTTTCCAGCTTGATGTTAAATGTATTATTATTATCTCACACACACACACACACACACAAAATATATACCCACTTTAAGATGTGATCTATGGACTTTTTTCAAAGCTGGATCGAATTATAGTAGCAATGTGTAGTATGATGTTCTCTCAAAAGATGTCATTACTCACATGAATACTAGCATCAACACATGACCAGTAGGATAGTCAAACAAAATGGCCAAGGCACGATTGTCATTCGAGGAATGCAAGACCATTTTAAAGTGGTTTTTCAAATTTGAGAATGTTGTTGAAGTTCAACGACAATGGAGGTGTGAGTTTGCAACACAACCTCCAACGTGCCTGACAATTGCATGTATTCATGATAAGTTCGAGGCCCATGGTACCATGTGTGCTGTGCACAAGGGATGATCCAGGAGGCCTTGCACAGCAACAAGTCCTGCTTCCTCAGCTATAGTGTTGAAACAGTTTACAAGCTCACCACAGAAGTCCACCATACACACAATGTGCATGTGAGACAGGAGTTAGTGCAAACATACGTTGCATTCTTAAAGCAACTAAGTGAAAAGTTTACATCCCAAGATTATTACATGCAATGAATGAAGACGATCCTGATCAAAGAATGCAGTATTGTGAGTGGTTTCAACACATGGTAGATGAGGATGAGGAGTTTGTGAGGAAGATAGTTTGGTCTGATGAAGCACAATTTAAACTTAATGGAACAGTGAATCGACATAATTGTGTTTACTGGGCTCAACAAAATCCAGGCATTCATGTGGATAAGGTAGTCAATTTACCAGGGCTCAATGTCTGGTGTGGATTGTCATCTAGGGGTTTAATAGGACTATTTTTCTTTGAAGGTACTGTTACTGGTCAAGTGTACCTAGACATGCTATGCACATCCATTTTGCTTGCCATTCATGCACTTTATGGGAATGATCAATTTCTCTTCCAACAAGATGCAGCACCACCACACTACCAACGAGATGTGAGCGCTTACCTCGTTGAGAGTTTGCAGGGACAATGGATAAGACGAAGAAGTGCAGTTGAGTTCCACATCCACATTCTCCTAATTTAACACCCTTGG
The DNA here is from genome assembly GCF_054136105.1 of Typopeltis vanoorti. NCBI lineage: Eukaryota > Metazoa > Arthropoda > Arachnida > Uropygi > Thelyphonidae > Typopeltis > Typopeltis vanoorti. The sequence goes on from NC_143559.1 coordinate 88,191,046, forward strand.
ACTTCTACCTATGGGGGGACTAAAGGATGTAGTGTATCGTAGAAAATCAGCTACACTGGTGGCCCTTCGGAAAGAAATTGAAATGGTATGCACAGCAATCTCACTGGACACTTTGGTCAATGTTGCCCCAAGAAGTAGTTCGCCATAATAATAAGTGGTAGACGAGGTGAACGCTAATGGTAAACACTCTGAGCACCTCGTGTAATTGCAGAAGTCAAAGGTAACTTTTATTCATTCCTTGATGTCTGTACAAATTTAGTATTATATTTATACAGGTTTTTCTTTTACTGAAGTGTGTATACATTTTTTTTGAAGGACTCTGTATATTATATTCAACAATAATAATTCAATTTTGTATTATTCAATAATAATAATACACATATTTAAAGAAGTGCTAAAGTATTATTACATCATCCAAACTGGAATAAGAATGACATTTTCCCTTACCAAATATCTTTTCAAGATATTTGGTAAGGGAAAAAGTCATCCTTAACAAATGTAAATAATGTTTCCTTCAAAATTCCAGTATAATGATATGATGAGAATTTATTTTAAAAAAAAAGCTTTATTAAACATGCAAATGTTTAACTAGTTTCATGTATCAACAGGCACACTACACTTGGTCAGAGGCATGCTTATAAGAATAAATAGCTTAAGTTATAAAATGTATCACAGAAAGCAATAAAAAAAAAGAATACAATGGATGAAAATTAAAAAAACAAACATGAAATCAGCTGTTTGTGCTAGCTAGTATTGTCACATACTACAACATAATGCATATTGTAGCAAGGATCTGTAATGTGAAATTTTTGATGAATGAAGAGAAAACTTAGGCATAGGATCATGTCCTAGTTTCTTACTGCATTGTTGGGAGTACATAGTCCTTGGGAAACTTCTTTAAATCTTTTGAAAAAAACAGTTACACTCAATGTATGACATTTCTGTTTTTTTAGCAAACTGGAAAGTCGTTGTTGTTTATATGTAAACCTAAACAAAATCTGTGTTTTCTTTTTGACATATTTAATATATGTCAAAAAGAAATAAATGTTTGGACATTATGAAATAAATGTTTGGACATTAATTTCAGAGAATGCCTTGTTTGACCCATAATTAATGCTGAATGAACAATGAACTTTGTAGACAACTAACTTCTTAAAACAAGGGTGAGGATATTTCAGAGGCTGTAACAATCTGGAGATCTTGTGTGGTAGAATGAAAGTCACTTTTATGCCATGACTTCAGAGAATCCAAGAAATTTTGTCAGTAACATTGCAGACATAAGAAAGGATGGCCAAGCAAACTGTTTGACTGGCATTTGTTATTTTGGTCAAACATGGCATTCTAAGAAATATGCATGTCAAAACATTTTAAAGATGTCAAAAAAAAAAAAAAAAGAAAAAAAACACAGATCTAGTTAGCATTTCACAAAACCAATGAAGGCAATCAGGTACTTTTGCAAAAAAAAAAAAAAAAAGAAAAGAAATACTGTGCATTGAACAGAAATGTTCAATAATGAAGCTTCTGAAATGCTATGCACTTCCACTCAATGCAATAAGAACTAAAACATGAACTTGCACCAAGTCTGGTATTCAATCTTCACATAGATTGTGCAGGAGGAACGGTGTTTGTGGATGTGTGGAGTGAGTTTGACGGAAGGAAGAATTTATAAGGTGGATGGTTTGCATCCAATAGATTTCATGTCAAGAGTCTTGAGAAAGAGTGTTGTTAGCGAGGCTTCAGGAGTGTAGAGTCAGGGAAACTAGAATGTTTTTTTATTGGGGGGGGGGGGTGTAGATCTATATTTGCATAGATCTATGTTTACCTGCATCTAGGCAACCTAGAGATTAATAAGTGGGGGAAAGTGATCACTTGATGTGAAATGTAGCACCGCAGGGGCTCTTTGACATAAAAATTTGGAGGGGAGAGAGATGGTGGTGGTACACCATCTCTCCCCTCCGTATCAGAATGTAAACTCACAGTCAGAAGGATAAATCAGGTAGGAGTTAGATGGATGAACATCTTCATTAAGCAGGAGTTGTAGACAATAGGTTGCAGAGGGATTATAAAGAAAAAAGGTGATCAGCATACAGAAGGGTAGTATAGTTCGCCCACCGTTTGTAGGTCCCTGCTTCGCATCTTTCCAAGAATAGTCGATTCATACTGAAGGGGAGAAAGAAATGAAGGATGTCCGAATTGGTCGCCAACACGCGAAATCACGTGCTTTATAGGTAAAATTTTCCAACTGTTATACTAGCAACATAGTTAACTACAATAATCATAAAAGAGAAGTTAATTTTCCGACCGGTAATAATAAACAACTCATCCCACTATAAGGACTGATTACCCTATTATCGGAATGGATTTTCCTTTTTCTGAGATGCACAGAAGTGTCGAAGGATCTCTAATCGGTGGGCGAACTATACAAAGCAGAAGCAAGAGGAGTGACTTGTATGGTAAGGAAGGCCAAAGCTAATTATGAGAGAGAGCTAGCCAATAAGGCCAAAGGAAAATCTAAAGAGTTCATTTGTATGTGGCAAGTAAAAGGAGGAATGACTATGTAAATATGACTTTAAAGTTGCTGATAGTGGGGAGGTAAGAGAAGCAAACTAAATAGTTGAATTACTGAGTGAGCATTTTGCAGGAGTGGACCATCTAGGTGGTGATGTTGTAATACCAGATGTGACATTGACTGATGGAGAAATAGAGGTTGAAGAAATGGAGATGCTTAAAATGTTGCAGAACATCTATGCAAACATAGCCATAGGATTAGATAGTATATCAGCCTATGTATTACAAGAACATACAAGGAATTATCAACTCCTCATACCAAGCTGTTTAATTTAAGCCTCAGCACTGGGAAGGTGCCAGTAGATTGGAAAGACAGCAAAACAGTCTCACTGCATAAAGGAGGTTCTAAGATAGAAGTAGCAAATTATAGACAATCGACATCTCAGAAGTGGTGGTCAAGGTACTGGAGAAACCGATGAAGGATGGAATTCAGGTGTGGGTGGATAGGAATATGATACCCTATAAAGGACAACATGGTTTTGTGAAGAGTAGGCCTTGCCTTAATAATCTGCTTACTTTTTATAATAAAGCAATAATGGAGTTGGATAAGATAAATGGCTACTCATTTATCTTATTATATTGCTAACATAATATTGCTAGACTTTGCAAAGGCATTTAGGGCTCAGTACTTGGTCCTTTGTTGTTTAATTTGTACATCAATGATATAGGAAACATTCAGTTGTTTGTTGATGATACTAAACTGGAAGAGGTAATGGTAAATGAACGTGATGCACAGATCTTGCAGAAAGATTTAAATAGACTAGCAGTATCATCGTATGTTATGCTTTCAGGCAGGCCTACACATTTTACAATAAGCTTCCGTAACCGATAATCCTGCGGAATAGGTTGGTTACTCCTTATTCCCAGCAGTATCCCATGCCTGCCAAAGTGTGTGTTCACGGGGCCGGTTTGCCTGCTTTGTGGGAGGAAAAACCCCAGGATAAACTGGGGAAAAAACCCTGTTGTCCACACCCAAGACTGGCTAACTTGGTTATGGCTGAGGAAGATCCTTAAGCTCCTCACGTCTCCAATGGGAATCGAGCCTAGGACACTCCTTCCAGGCATATGGTTGCAAAGCACACAGCCACTAGGCTAACCGCATGGACGTACTAGCAGTATGGGTAAGGTAAATGGCAGCCAGTTTAATGTAGTCAAGTGTAAGGTCTTTGGAGAGAAGAGATCACAAGCTGTGTTCTATAATGATGGAGCTGAACTGCATTCCTGCAGTTCAGCTCCATCAGTATAGGAGCTGAACTTTGTCCACACTTTGTCCAACCTTGTCCACACTCACAGCCAAAATGATTTGGCAGTGAGTGTGGACAAGGAAGTGAATTTAAAGGGTATATTGCAAAAGTAACAAAACATCACATCAGATTACATGGTTTCTGAAGAACACACTAACTTCTGTAAAATTACTGTTTATCTACATAAGACTTTATTAAGCCCACATCTGGACACCCTGGATTCCATGGGGATGAAGAAGTGGTGGAAAGGATCCAGAAGCGAGTGACGAAGATTTGCAGGTCTATGGAATGCCCCTCATGAGAACAGATTAGCTGCCTGCGGGCTGCAAAAAACTAGCTGATGAATGAAAAAGAGAAACTGGATAGAAGCACATAAGTTGTTAAAAAGGATTTACAGACTGAAATTGAGGACTTTTTTCCTATACATTGCAGGAAGGGGGGAGAATGAGGGATAATCCATGTAAATTGTGTAAGAGGATGGTTAGCAAGGGTGTTAGGATTAGATGTTTTTCTTGGAGAATGGTGAGTGTGAGCAAGTGGAATGTGTTGTCAGAGGTGGTTGGGCATGCTTTGTCAATGAATGAGTTTAAGGAGAGGTATGATAGGTATTGTGTTAATAATGGCGTGTATGAATAATGGATCTCTCATGATGAATCTTCTGACTCCATGGACATACCTGCATATTAATAATAATATACATTTTTTGTATTTTCCTAAATTTAATTTTTATACAATCTGGAAAACTTGCTCTACAGACCAAACATGGAATTTTTTCTCCTTAGTGAACATAGGAAATACATTTGCTGCCACAACTATGGTCAGTCAGGTATAACTGACCATGTCTTGAATACCTTGCACAGGATCAGATGGTAAAAAAAAAGTTACTATGCTTCATCTTACAAAATACAGCTAAAGAATTCATTTTAGAATTGGCAGCAGATTTAAAAAAACAGCATAATCTAAATAAATATGGTTATGTTAAACTTCCAAAAATTAGGGAAACTAATTCTTATGTCTCCTGTCCAACAGCACCCACAGAAGGCACCCTTCATAGGACTTTTACAACCGCTGGCAAAAAGTATCTGATCAATATTGTCATCACAACGATGACTGCAATATACACTGTATATTTCTTGAAAAGTTTAAGATATAAACATTTTAGCATGCAAGAAATGAAATGACTCACTTTAAAGCATAAAAAGAAAATAAAAATTTTTGCATGATTCAAAGATTTAAAGGCTAATTTAAAGAAAATAAATTTTCTGTGTTAGAAAAAAGTAAGCGATCACTGAGGAAACAAATGTGTATCATTTCCCAATATACAAATCTACAATTGTTGGGGCATGTGTAAAGCATAAAGAAAACATTTATAAGGAGCAGAATTGTGATTGCAAAATCTGAATTCTATCTACAATGTTAAAGGATGGTTCCTGTGAAAGAACCTTCAAGCAATTTAAAAAACAGAATGATTGAATATCTAAAAGATAGAATGTGTCAAAGACAAGTAGGTAGATTACCAAAATGTGCGCAAAGTACTGTATGTGACATTTGGAAAAAATATCGTTCGACCAATAGTGTAAAAATCGTGCCTCGAAGTGAACGTCCACATGCCACCTCATGCAGACAGCACAGGAAACTGGCTGAACGTGCAAAGACCATGCAACATTCGACATCCAAACTTAATGCTGCATGGTCGAACTACAGAGTGAAGGTAGGTGACTGCACAGTACAAAATCAGCAGAATGGTCCAGGATTTTACTTTTGCAAAGCAAAAACAAAACTTTTTTTGACAAAGCAACAAACACACACACACACACACACACAAAATTTCCAATGGTGTAAAAATCATGCAAATTGGTAATTTGATGACTGGACAAAAGTCATTTTTAGTGACGAATATCAAATTTGCCTTGGAACTAGTGATAACAACAGTATCTTTGTATGGAGAAGAGTTGGTGAAAAGGTCTTTGATGAGTGTATTAATACCAAGGCTAAATTTTCACTTTCATTTACCATTTGGGTTGCATGACATCATAAGGTGTTGGAAAACTATGTATTGTGTTACATACAGTCAACTCCAAAGTCTACGAAGAAATTTTAGAGCATTTTTTGGTTCCTAGTATCGAAAAATGGTTCCAGGATTCCAATGACTTTATTTTTCAAGATAATAATGCATCTTGTCACTGCAGCAGATGAATCAAGAACTATCTGTGAAATAATGGAAACACTCTAATTAAAACTATGACCTCGCCTTAGAATTGTTTGGCCCTTAATCTGATCGAAAATGTTTGGAATATTTTAAAGCAAAAAATCAATAGCGAAAAATAAATTTATTGCCATTATTTTTCTGTGCTATATTTAGTCCATTAAATTTAATTTTAAGTCTAATGGTGCCCATTGACCTTACTGTATCCATCATCTTTGATATCTTTTCAAAAGTCTCCTTAACCACATCGCCATCAATATGGATAAAATACATAACTCTTCTACACTTCATATCCATCATATATTTCAATGTAATATCAATGGTATTACAATTTTAATATGCACTTTGCATCCATGATAACCTGGACATGTGTGTGTGTGTGTATATATATATACGTCTTGGCTGACTGGGAGGTTAACAAGAACTGTTTGAAGGTATAGAAGATCCCATTACTACTGGACAAAATTAAATTTAAGGTTGTTTTTTGAAGAGTTCACAAACAAGCAAGAAAGCACCAATCTTTCAGCTCTTTAATTTCATCATCAACAAATTCCTGATATGTACTCACACAGAGTATGCAGGATATCATGATAGTGCTATATGAAAGTTTACAACATTACTAAATCCTATCCACAATTTTCCTCTAAATTAGTCATTTATCCATCGGGACTCGAATATTACCTGATCTTATACTTCAGTCTTCTAAATTACTGTTTACTGTATCAATTCCTTTGACCATACCACCTGAGATCAGCTGTGCTAATCTCAGGTGGTATAGTCATCGATTGCTAACAATGTCAAGTTCCTTTCAAATAGCTTCATTTTTAATATGATTCAATCACTGACACCATCTGTTCACTTCCCTAATTTTTTCAGAGCTGCTGTTGTCTCTAGTCCTTGATCCAGTGTTTCATTTTAACTGATTTCTCTGATCCATAATTTAAAATGGTTTGAATACTGTCATATATTGTTTTTCCTCAAGGGCTCACTTTAGTGAGTACAGGTGTGGTAAATCCAAGGTACCTGATGCTGGGCCATGCCTTACTTCATGTAATATACATCTTTTATATCATCTGTAGACTGGTCCCTCCCCTTTTTTCTTTCCTTCTTGTTCCTTCTCCCAAATGTTATTAAAGTATTTGAGGGCTATTGGTGAATAATTCTTATTTTGCTATTTCATTTCATCTTATGTAGAAAGGGCATCTGCAACCCTATCACTTTCTTCTTGCAGTGACTTCACTCCAAAATACTAATATGGTTGTGCCTTAAAACACATCTCATGCTGCATCAGTTGCCGTGCAGAATAATCAGAGCCGCATTCAGGGCTTAGGAAGAGATTCTGTTCGAGAAGAATATTACAGTCCCCAACAAAAGTCAGTGATATTGTGAATGAGGAACACAGAAGGTACAGTAAACCCTCGATTTAATGGACTAATAGGGGCTAAAGGGTGTCCGTTAGATGGCGAATTTTTTAAAAAACAGAAATATCTGTAACATTATACTGCAATTTTATCAATATTAGCACTGTAATAACAAAAAAAACTGTTTAACACACTTTCAGATAAGTTAATGTTCGATGTTGAGGTGCTTGGTTTAGGTATTCTTGCTTTGAAAAAACTATCAAGTTTTTTTTTTAACTTTTGAATTCTGCTGTTTTTTTATAACTAACTCCCTAAAATTACAAAAATGTGTGTAATAAAACTGCCGCAGAAAGTCGTGCCATGCGACAAAATAACCAATTACAGTGCGATTGGTGTGATCATGTCCTAATCATTCGCCGAGCATGTTTTATGAACGGTGACTCATTTATGTCGGCTAAATTACTATATTTTTCCAACATATGATGGCCTATTCACCAAAATTTAAAAATAACAGGAAATTAATAACAAAAAATAACCTGTTAATTTAATTACAAGCAAATATTGGTTAAAAGCATTTTAAAATTAACAGGGTGTTAATTTTCACATGTGACATGCGGACTGGAAATTTTATCCGTGAAACCCGAAGTTCATTAAATCGAGCGTTTACTGTATAGGATTAATCTCAGAACGGAATTTTACATAGGCACATGGAATGTTCAGGGGAGGGGGGTCTACAGATGGGTACTCTTGAGATTGATTAGGTATTGATCTGTAAAGAGATGGATTAGGTATAACATTGACATCTTGGGAATTACAGAGATCAGATGGAATGGAGAAGGTCACTTCAAAAGACAGGATGGTAAACTAGATGTCTACTCAGGTGGTGACTCAAAGCATCATGCAGTAGCACTGATACTGAAGACAACTCAGTCAAGAAGCCTTCTTGGTTATAAAAGTATCCTGTCACTAACAGGGTTAATGACAGGATACTTTCTATTAGACTTAAGGCTCAGTCTACCAATGTATCAATTGGTACTGATGAAAAGAGTGAGGAATTCTATGAAAACTTAGACTGTTTTGGACTGCCTACCTTACATCTTAGGAGACTTAAATGCAAAAGTGGGAAACAGTATGAGAATTAGGCTGGAGTATGGCATGTTTGGTCTGAATAAAAGTAACACATGTGGTGAAAGACTGTTGGAATTTACCCATGCTAATTTTTGAGTTTTTCTATGCTGTGTACTATTGTTTCTTTCGTAAAGATATTTGTTTCCTCTTCCATTTCAGTGACTGGAATAATAACATCCTGAGAGCTGTTTTTATTATATGTCTCTAAAGTATTCTTCCCTTCTGGCCATTAGTTATTACCAATACCTGCTTCCAGAAACACCCACGATGGATCTATACTTAGATATCTAATACTGATAGATCAAGGCACCAGATTGATTACATTCTGGCTCTTCAGCGGTGGAAGACAAGCATCTCTGATGTGCATACTTGTCCTGGCACAGATTGTGGTACAGACCATCAGCTAGTAAGAGCCAAAGTAAGACTAACACTCTGAAAATTTCCAAGTCAGGCACATCCCACTAGAATGGATGTCAGTGTAATTCCGTGGATTTACAGAAGAAACATCAACTCAGTTGGATGATTTTTTGGAGACCAAAGAGAACTCACCAGAAATGCTTTGGGAAGGAGTCAAGGTGATAATACAGGATATAGCCAAGAAGAATCTCACCCCAATAAGAAGACCAAGAGACCTATGGATATCAGATTCAACATGGGAACTAATCAAAAGAAGGCAGTTGGAAAAACAAAGAGACACAGGGACTGAAGAATATAAGAGATTACATAGAGAAGTCAAAAAAACCATCAAACAGGACAAAGAAAAGTTTTATACCAATAAATATGAAGAGAGAGAGTTCCAGATGAGGAGACACAATTATAAAAGGATGTTTTATTTAGTTCGTGACCTAAAGCACAAGTTTAAGCCCAAATTGAATGTCATCTAAGACAGGAATGGAGCAATACTAATAGAAAAATTGGAAATCAAAAACAGATGAAAAGAATATTGTGAGAAACTGCACAGAGAAGATAAGGAAAATTTGGAGTAGCCCTCTAACCAAGAAAATTTCAATTTGAAACCTCTTCCACTTAGGCATGAAGTTGAAAGAGCAGTTAAGCAGCTTAACAGCAATAAGGCCCCAGGTACAGATGGAATCCCAGCAGAGTTAATTAATGCCACAGAGGATGGATGGATAAGAGTGTTTCATAGATTGATTACAAAGATATGGGAGACAGGATCATGGCCTAGAGACTCTTTTCATACCACTACATAAGAAGGGAGATATGAAGGCTTGCAAGAACTATAGAACTTTTAGTTAAATATCTCATGCAAGCAAAATTTTATTGAAGATCATGCTAAATAGGATTGAGGCCAAAGTTGAGGCAGAGATGCCTAAGGAACAAGCAGGCTTTAGGAAAGGTAAGGGCACCAGAGATCAGATCCTTTGCTTTAGACAGACAGATCAAAATATAAAGAAATTTAGACTCCCTCTGGTAATGTGTTTCTTAGACTACTAAAGATTTTTACTGTGTTCAGCATGTGAAACTGTGGGAAGTAGTGAAAAGAATGTGTTTTCTTCAATACACTATTAGGTAAATAGTAATTTCTACAGAGAGCAAGTAGTCATGGTAAAAACAGGTGCTGGATCAACTGATTGGCTTTAGGTTGGAAAAGGAGTTAGGCAAAGATGTTTACTTTCTCCTAACTTGTTTAGTGGATTGGTCAGTAATCTGAGGTATGCTGATGATACCATACTCCTCTATAATGACAAGGAAGAACTGGGACAAATTCTTGATAAAGTTCACAAGATCAGTAATAACAGAGGAATTCAACTCAATGCTAAGAAGACAAAGATCATGGTTCTCAAAGGAAATACAAACAGGGAAGCTCTTGAGAAACAAGTATACCTTAATGTAGAAAGAATTGAGGAAGCTAACGAGTTTGATTACCTGAGATCCATTACTAACGTGAAGAATTGCTGTTCAGAAGACGTCAGAAGAAGATTAGGAATGGCTAAAACAACAATCACAGACTTGTCTAAAATCTGGACGAATGGATCTATCTCCATGGGAACAAAGTTGAAGATTTTGGATGCAGATGTTTTTCCAACAGCATCTTGGAACCTAAAGACTATATGTCAAAAGGATAGCTGCATTTGAGATGTGTTTTTAAAGAAGGCTGTTGAGGATATCATATACTGAAAGGTGTACAAATGAATGAGTGTTAGAAAAGATCAGTAGAACTTTAAGGCTCCTTAAGGATATTGACAGAAGAAAGTTTGGACACATTGAAAGGAGGTCGGTCGGTCGGTCGGTCGGTCGGATGGATGGATGGATGGATGGGGAGAGAGAGAGAGAGAGAGAGTGTGTGTGTGTGTGTGTGTGTGTGTGTGTGTGTGTGTGTGTGTGTGTGTGTGTGTGTGTGTGTGTGTGTGTGGAGTGACTGATCTTCAGAGAGTTAAAGCCTCCAGAAAAGCATATAACAGGACTACATGGCGAAGCCTGGTGTGGCACATCACTGAGATGCTGTATGGAGTGACCATACAGCATCTGTGGATGCCCAGTGAACATATGATATGACGATATATTGTTTTGATAATTTCCTGTTTATTCCATTATAAATGTATTCAACTTCCCCCCTGCCATAAGAGTTTGCTAATTCTGTTGTCTACTTCCATATTTAATTTTCCAACTTTACTAAAAATTGGAAGAGCCTGTGTAGCTCAGTGGATGTGGCGTTTGCATACCACCGCGCTTGGCCGCACGAAGGAAGACTTCATTTCGAGTCTAGTCGGCGACTAGAGGAAATTTTTCTAAGCCTTTTTTCGACCGGTTCCCGAGTTAGTCGATCTCTGGCACGGGCAAGCAGGTTTTTCCTCCCGGAAACTCGGGTTTTTCGTCCTGTAAACTCAAGAAAATCGACCGTAGAACCCATATTATTTCAGCCATTAAATATATTGTGTTAGGGACCACGAGATGGCGGTATATTTGAGCCATCTCTCTTCACTGCGTACCGCTTAATTAGTGATAGCTTTGGGCCATCTGTCTCTGATTGGGTACCAGTGGAGATTGAACCGCCCACTCAGTCTCCAAAAGTTAGATAGGGCTAAATGGCCTCGCTTACTCCCGTATACGGGAATAAAAAGGAGTTAGCTGATTTTTTTTTTTTTACTAAAACTTGGACCTAAAATAACTGAAATGTTTTATTTGTTCTATAGGTTCAAGATGTAGTTGATGTTTTCAGCTTTCCTTCCTATTTTCATATTCTTTGTCTTTTCATTGCTGATTTTATAGCAAATTTATAACAACAGTTATACGATTTACTTAGTAAATTGTATAACTGTATCGACAAGTATATTGACAATTGACATGTCTATATTGACAAGTATATTGAAGACTTGTCACTTTATTTAAGAGAATAACATTATCTACATAAAGTAAAGAGCTGATTTGAATATCTCCTATTCTGATATCAGGTCAAATGCCACTTTCCTTCATAACTATAACCCACACAGATGATGGATAAGAGTGGAGATAATGCATATCCTTGTCTCTTTTGCACTTGATTAAACATCAAACCATTTTCCTGTACTTCCCTCAGTTCTAATTGCTGACTTATAACTTAAATACATTGCTATGTATTGCTTAATAAATGTCCCATTTACACCATATAGCTGTAATATTTTGAACTATAGTTTTTCTCTTGACACCTTGTCATATGCCTTTTCCAGATCCACAAAACAAAACACAGATCCTTGTTATATTCTCATGAGCTCTCAACTTCATTTTAAAGTGAAAATCTGTTCATCACACAATCAGGCAAGGATAAAGGTGATAACGTATCTTTGATAGGTGGTAAGAAAGATGACATCCTCCAGGCTGGTTTGAAGGTGGTGCGCAAATTATATCTGCGATATAATTTGCGCACAATAACATGCTATTTATTTAGATGTTCCTTTAAGATAGGGTATGCAGATCCTTTTAACATCAGATTGCAGTCTGGAAGAGGGATAATAATTATCAAATATTTTCTATATCAAGATCTTTATTTTATCTAATTCTTCTAACAGAAGAGACTCAGAATAACAAACTGTGCATGCTCAGTGTACAAGATTTTTGATAATACCTATTGTTTGTGAAGGATGATGATGATGTGAAGATTCATGGATATATCTGCATGTAAAGGATAGCTTCCTGTAAAAAGAAAATTGAATATTACCAGCAGAGTTAAGATGCTGCTGTTGTTGGATTCATGTTCAACAGTGAACTTGATGCGAGTATATAAGGAGTTAATTTTATCCAAAAACTGAAGTAGTTCTGTTTTTCAAAGAGAGACCAGATTGCAAAGCTGTCATCTACAAAACTTGCCAAATGCGAGGTCGAGGAGAAATGGTGTTAGAAATTTGATTCTCTAAATGCTCTAATATAATAAGCCAAAGCAGGAGATATAGGACTACCCATCTCAGTACCCTCGATCTGCTAAAATATATTATTATGCCAAGTGAAATAGCTGACATTGATAATAAACTTGAATAAACTGACAATGTCAACAGGGAAATCTACTTGTAAAAGTTGTAGAGTTTCTTGAAGTAGTATATTTGTAAATAATGAAACTACATCAAAGGAAACCATTATTTCAGACACTTGAAGATGAAGATATTTAATTTTTTCTTTGAAATGAAAACTATTTTTTATATAAGAGGTGGTTTTCCCATTAAAATTTCATAGAAGTCTTGAAAGATATTTCAGCAAATAATAAGTAGGAGATCCTACGCAATCAACTATTGGACATAACAGAAAACCAGATTTGTGTACCTTAGGAAAGTCATAAATACATGGGGACCGAGCATGATAAATGCTACTTTTACACACAGTTTAGCTCTCTTACATTTTTCTCTGTGTTCTCTAAGAGTATGTGCTGATTTACTTGCTAGAAACTTTTACTATGCTTTCTTTTTTTTTTCAAAAAGTGCCTCTTCAATTCCTGAGTCCACAACAGATTTTTATTTTTCGATCTTTTGTGCTGCTTCACTTTGATTCTTTTCAAAACTATCTTACACACACTTTTCTTTTGAATATGATACTCAATTTTATCTAATTCAAAACTAAATGGTAATCACTTTCTATTTTAAATCTGTAGATTCTACATAAAGATATCATTATCACCAATAACACAGTCAATGACACTTATTTCTTGTGTCTTCTCTCCATGTGAATTTCTTCATGCACACTCTTATGCTGAACAGAAATCCAGCAGGTACTTATCATTAGCTTTTCTCCAAATTTTTCCCAAACATTCCTATATGTCTGGGATTCATTTTCTACTCTGATGTTTATTTAGACCTCTAAAAAGAACCAACTTTTTTTCTTTGCATCCAATGCCTTTAACTTCATTCATTTCTCTAAAAAAAGCAACCATAGCACAACAGCAAAAAAAAAATTCCCTTTTTTTTTTTTTACCACAAAATATGCACTAAAATTTTGAAGATGAGAATCAAGTATAACTGTTTTGTAGAAAAATTTGGATCTTTATCAAGATGGTTTAATTATTTTTGTTTAATCATATGAAGTTTGTTTACAATTAATTAAATGCTTTCATCTGGTGATAACTTCCTATACAGAGCAGAAGACTCTGTCATCACTATAATTTCTTGCAGTTATAGGTGGTTCAAGGTGCTAACAAGCTATAGCACATTACAACTGATCTCAGCAAATTTTAAGTTTAGACATATTAAGTTATTGTTTTGCATAGAAAATCCAAGTATGTCACTTCAAAGAAACTGTTACACATTCTATCACTCATTTTTTCTCTTCAAATCTCTGGCATCCCAAAAGTTTTATATCAGTCATTAACATGCCTATATCTCTATCTAAAATTGACTATCAATTCAAGATTTTTTTTTTTAAAAAAAATAAACTTATCTAAAATACACCTTTAAGTTTTTGCAAAATACATATGCATTCATTATATTTCTTTTCTCTTTCCATCCATTTGTGCACAAGTTATTCTGTGACTCTGGAAAGATTTCATAAAAATTTACTATTTGGAATTCTTATAATAATTTGTTCATCATCATCATCAAATTCCTGCCATGTACTCTCAAGGGGTGTACAGGATATGACAGTACTACATGAAAATATTATATCATTACTAACTTCCAATCTACAATTTTCCTCCAAATCAGTCTGTTACTTGTCAAGACTCCAACATTATCAGATCTTATATTTTTATCGTCTAAGGCACTTTGTACTGTATCAATCCACCTATATCTTGGTCTTCCTCTGGGTCGTTTTCCTGCCAACCTAGCAGAGAACACTTGTTTTGCTAAGCTTTCCTCTCCCATTCTATTTAAGTGACCATACCACCTGAGATTAGCTCTGCTAACGCATTCCTGGATGCTGACAATGTCAAGTTCTTTCCTAATATCCTCATTTTTAATATAATATTGCCATTGATGCCATCTGTTCACGCCTCTAATCTTTCTCAGGACTCTCATATCTGCGGTCTCTAGTCTTTGCTCAAGTGTTTTACTTCTGACCCAGCTCTCAGATCCATAAGTTAAAACTGGTTTGAACACTGTCTTGTATACAGCTAATTTAGTGTTCGGACTAATTTCTTTCTTATTCCATATGAATTTATTCAATTGACTTCCCACCATACCAGCTTTGCTGATTCTGTTGTCTATTTCTATATTTAATTTACTATCTTCAGTAAAAATCGTGCCTAAGTAGCTGAAATGTTTTACTTGTTCCACAGATTCTCCATTCACAACACAGTTGACATTTTCAATGATTCTGCCTATTTTCATTGTCTTTGTCTTTTTATTGCTGACCTTCATACCATATCTATTACAACAGCTATTCAATTTAGTCAGAGAATCTTGCAGACTTGTAGCGCATTTATTTAGAAGTATAACATCATCCGCATAAAGCAAAGAGCTGACATTAACATCTCCAATTTTGATATCAGGTTTAATACCACATTCCTTCATAATGTGATCCATATAGATAATGAATAACAGAGGGGATAATGTACATCCTTGTCTCACACCAGATTTAATATTAAACCATCTTCCTGTACTTCCTTCAATTCTAACTGCTGACTTACAACTCAAATAAAGACTAAGTATTGCTTGATATAATGCCCCATCGACACCATATAACTGCAGCGTATTGAATAGCTTCTCTCTTGGCACCTTGTCATATGCCTTTTCCAGATCGACAAAGCTTAAATACAGATCTTTGTTATATTCCCATGCTTTCTCGACTATTTGTCGTAAAGTGAAGATCTGATCCTGACAGCCTCTATTTGGCCTGAATCCAGCTTGTTCTTCACCAAGCTTTTCTTCCACAATTCTTCTCAACCGTTTCTCAAGTATACTTGCATAGATCTTGCCAGGAACACTCAGTAGGGAAATACCTCTGTAATTCTCACATTCAGTTTTATTTCCCTTTTTATATATGGGTACTATGAGAGCTCTACTCCAATCATTGGGAATTCGTCCCTCAGTCCAGGCTTTCTGAACTATGCAGTGCAGCCACTGTAAGACTTTTATACCACCATACTTCAGCATTTCTGGTCGAATATCATCTACTCCTGCTGCCTTTCCACACATTCAAGCCTTTGATGGCTTTTTCTACTTCAAGTATGGATATGTATTCCTGACTGCATGCCTGGTCAGTGTTTTCACTGTGCTGTCATCACTGCTTGTTTCATTTAGCAGTTTTTCAAAGTAATTACTCCATACTTCAAGGATATCTTTTTCTCCTGTTTTCATGTCACCTTTATCATCTCTGACTCCTTTTACAGCACTCTTTTCTCCATTCCTAAGCTTCTTCAACAACCTCCAGAATATTTTGCCACCTTCTTGATATTTATTTTCTATATTCTTGCCAAAGTCCTCCCATGACTTTTGTTTAGCTAGTTTTACACACTGTTTAGCTTTCTTACATTTGTCTCTGTATTCTGTAAGAGTAAAAGCTGACTTATTTGCCAGGAACTTTTGATATGCTTTCTTCTTTTCCTTCACTGCCACTTTAACTTCCTGTGTCCACCAGGGAGCTCTGATTTTTTTATCCTTGCACACAACCTCACCACATGCCTCTCTGGCAGAATCAATCAATGTTTTCTTCAGAGTTTGCCACTGAATCTCTAAGGTTTTATTCTTGTTCTCAAACTCTTTCATTTTCTTTTTTAATAATCTTTCTATATTTTAGTCTACAGTTCACATCTGAGAGCTGTTCAATTTTTATTCGCTTTAAAACTTTCTTATATGTTATTCTTTTCAATATGAAATTCAATTTTATCCTGCTCAAGACTAAATAGTGATCATTTCCAATTTCAAATCCTCTGTACACTCTGGTGTCCTGCACCAGGGAGAAAACATCACTATCAACAAAAATATAGTCAATGAGACTTTTCTTATTCCTAGCCTCTCCTCTCCATGTGAATTTGTGCACATTTTTATGTTGGAACATGGTGTTAGTAATAACCAGTCCATGTCCTGAGCAGAAATCCAACAAATATTTGCCATTATTATTAGCTTTGCTTTTCTCCAAATTTTCCCAAATTATTTTTTTATGTCTCACAATCATTTCCTACTCTGCTATTTAGATCCCCAACAAGGACCAACTTTTCCTTTTTCATTGTGTCAGTTGCTTTTTCTAAAGCCTCAAAAAATTCCTCCACTTCTACCTTAGTAGAACCTTCTGTGGGACCATAGACACAAATAAGTCTCATTGTCCAGTTCCCCATTCTCATATTTGCCCACATTACTCTACTTGAGCCTGACTGCCATTCAAGAAGATTAGCCTCATATTTTGTGTTGAATACTATGGCTACTCCTTCTTTTCCTTGATTGTCATTGCCTGAATATAACATTTTGTATTTATTGCTCAGAAAGATCTCACCAGTTTTGGTCTTTTTTGTTTCAGTCACCCTTATTATGTCGATCTGGTACTTATCTAATTCCTCAGCTAGCTCCATTTCTTTGCCATTCAGGCTTCTTACATTGATAGTACCGATCTTTAACTCTGGTGATGTTGAGTTGGGGGTTTGTTTTCAGATTTGTTCCAGTAGCTGACTTTTCGCTGTTCGCCCTGGTTCTCTGGCAAAAACAACAGGGGCCTTGTTTAACCAGGCGATGCCCCAGCAGGCATGAAATTTTGTCATGTTGTACCATCAATTTTTATTTTGGTTTAACCAATAAGAATACAATTTGGTCGGCTAAATCCCAAATTGCCTGCCCATCCTCGTTCGTTCAGTATCAAAGCAGATACCCAACAGGGCGCACCACGAGAAGGTGAGGATTGGACATTAGGTCAGGAGCCCTGGTCGGTTCTCCGCATTCCTTTAAAGGCTATGTGGAGGTCTCCTCTCAGTTATACAGCTTTGACCCTTAAGCACCCCATCTTAATTTTCGTTTCAATTGGACTTTTAGATAGAAAAGAGCAAAAAACATATCAAAAGTACAGAGTAAAAATAACTCTACTTTTGGATGAATCACATCTTAATAAATAGGATTTAGAAGACATCCTAATGGCTGAATTTTGGTTAAGTTGATCATTTTTACTGGGGAAAAAAAAAAATCTAACCAGTATTAATAATACTGCACTGGCTTGATGAAATCAAATAACATTTGGTTTTTAAAATCTATTAAAATTTGTTCACTGTTTCAATTTGGCTTCCATTAGGCCACATGTAAGAAAAATAAAGCCAAAAATGAGTATATATCTAGAGCAGCATTTTCCAAACTTAACATAATTAGGAACTATTTTCAGTATAATTTTTTGAAAAACCACCTTCAGGCATACTTATATGTACACAGTTTGCCAATTTAATTCAGCAGTTTGCTGAATTAAATTTGCAAACAGACCTGTAATGCTAGTAAAAATATCTGACATTTTTGCTAGCTGATAGCAGTTTGGTACTAAGCCCAGACTGTGTTATTCAATTATAATCAATACATATATCTATTGTTTAATTTTATTTTTTATCATTGATAAACTGATTTTTTCTATTGAAAGCTCATGGCATAACTCAGTTGTAATATTTTCTGTGGACTAGAATCCCCCCCCCCCCCTTCCAAAGATTGGTACTAGATCACTTTGGAATATGCTGTTCTAGAACATATAAGCCAAAAATGGGCTAATAACAGTTGATAAACTTGTCGCATTTTTAGAAAAGCAGCACCCCTTTGTAGAACTATTCAAATTATAAATTTGTTAAGCAAATCATAATGAGTTTTTTGCAATAACAATGGAAATATTACTGAATAAAAATTAAACTCTACACAATTTTGTTGTCAATAAGAAATTATAATAGCCTGCTCAGATTGTTTATTTGATCACATGAATATGTGGTAATACAAAAATTTCATTTTCAATGTTAGGCTCAAAACTGGCTGATGAAAGATTCTTCTTTTGCTCTCCCCAACACAATTACCTTTTTTATTATTGCTAAAATGATTTCATCATCATCAACAACAACCATGGGTCCAAGGCCTGTAGGTGTCTGCTGCCATCTTGATATGATTTTTCCATTGCATTCTATTTTGGGCAAGATGACTTAGTTTGTAACTGGTAATTAATTTACGGAATTAACAACGCATATAAAGTATATTAATTACCAGTTACAAACTAAGTCATCTTGCCCAAAATAGAATGCAATGGAAAAATCATTCCATTTTCCATTCCATTAAAGATAACTTTAATGAATCACTTCTATATTTCGGCAATGTCATAGGAACATAAAGATATGGTACGTGCACTAAGGAACTAACAAAGCAAATGAGGAAGACAGTAAGAAACTAATTTTGTTCCTAAAGTCCTAATGGTGCCCTCTTGTGGGCTGATTTGGTAGTCTTATCAGTTGGGCTGAAGTTCTCATAATGAAAGTCTCCCAAATTTGGGGCAGTTTCATGCACCCAAATTTGTTGAGGTTAGGAACGTTTTTTAGAGCTGCTGAAGATTCTTTGAATAGTCTTTCGTATTTAAACTTGCTGCGATGGATTATTTTTGTTTTCTTCCAACGAATTTTATGGTGGGTATCTAAGGCATGGTCTGCCAGCCCAGAGCGGCTGTACTGGTGAAACCGAATGTAGTCTTGGTGTTCTGAAATCCTGATATTTGTTGTTCTGCCTGTTTGGCCAAAGTAGGACAATTTGCAGCTGCAAGGGACCTGGTATACACCAGGTAGGTCTAGGGGAAGTGGTTGGTCTTTGGTAGAGCGGATAAGGGATGCCAACTTTTTATATGGTCTGTAACAGGAAGTAAGGTCATATTTTTTGAGGATATTAGTTATTTTTTCAGAGGTGCCCTGGATGTAGGGGATAGTGATAGACTTGGTGTAGTCTTTATTGTGGAGGGGGGGAGGGGGGTTGTGGTTTACAGGTTTTAGTATTTTTTGGATTTTTTTGGGGTTATAGCCATTGGCTAAGAAAGTATTGAGGATGTGGTTTAGTTCCATAGTCAGGGCCTTGTCATCTGAGCAGATTAATTTTGCCCTGTTATATAGTGTTTTTATCACTCCATATTGTTGTGAGGGGGGGGGGGGGATTGCTGGTGAATGTATCTGCCAGTGTGGGTGGGTTTTCTGTAAACAGAGAAAACCAAAGATCCATCAAGCTGGCGGGTGATTAAAGTGTCTAGGAAGGGGAGGGTGTTGTTTTCCTCTTTTTCTAAGGTGAACTGGACTCTGGGATGTTGGTTGTTTAAGTGTGTTAGGAAGGAGTGGAGTGTGTCTGAGCCATGTGGCCAAATGGCAAACACATCATCCACATAACGAAGCCAAATAGTGGGTTTGGCTAAACAGATAGAGGGGACAGCCATGGGTTCACCACTTTCCCCACCCTTGGCCAATTTCTTTATGGAGACATTTGAAGAGAAAGCCTTAAACTCCGCCCCACAAAAACACACTATTTGGCTTCGTTATGTGGATGATGTGTTTGCCATTTGGCCACATGGCTCAGACACACTCCACTCCTTCCTAACACACTTAAACAACCAACATCCCAGAGTCCAGTTCACCTTAGAAAAAGAGGAAAACAACACCCTCCCCTTCCTAGACACTTTAATCACCTGCCAGCTTGATGGATCTTTGGTTTTCTCTGTTTACAGAAAACCCACCCACACTGGCAGATACATTCACCAGCAATCCCCCCCCCCCTCACAACAATATGGGGTGATAAAAACACTATATAACAGGGCAAAATTAATCTGCTCAGATGACAAGGCCCTGACTATGGAACTAAACCACATCCTCAACACTTTCTTAGCCAATGGCTATAACCCCAAAAAAATCCAAAAAATACTAAAACCTGTAAACCACAACCCCCCCCCCCTCCACAATAAAGACTACACCAAGTCTATCACTATCCCCTACATCCAGGGCACCTCTGAAAAAATAGCTAATATCCTCAAAAAATATGACCTTACTTCCTGTTACAGACCATATAAAAAGTTGGCATCCCTTATCCGCTCTACCAAAGACCAACCACTTCCCCTAGACCTACCTGGTGTATACCAGGTCCCTTGCAGCTGTAAATTGTCCTACTTTGGCCAAACAGGCAGAACAACAAATATCAGGATTTCAGAACACCAAGACTACATCCGGTTTCACCAGTACAGCCGCTCTGGGCTGGCAGACCATGCCTTAGATACCCACCATAAAATTCGTTGGAAGAAAACAAAAATAATCCATCGCAGCAAGTTTAAATACGAAAGACTATTCAAAGAATCTTCAGCAGCTCTAAAAAACGTTCCTAACCTCAACAAATTTGGGTGCATGAAACTGCCCCAAATTTGGGAGACTTTCATTATGAGAACTTCAGCCCAACTGCCAAGACTACCAAATCAGCCCGCAAGAGGACACCATTAGGACTTTAGGAACAAAATTAGTTTCTTACTGTCTTCCTCATTTGCTTTGTTAGTTCCTTAGTGCACGTACCATATCTTTATGTTCCTGAAGATGACAATGTGACATTGCTGAAATATAGAAGTGATTCATTAAAGTTATCTTTAATTAATATACTTTATATGTGTTGTTAATTCCGTAAATTAATTACCAGTTATGTCTAACCAACGTATAAGTCTTAATACTAGGACTTAGTTTGTGTATAGCGTTTCCACACCATTTGACGATGTCAAAGCCCCATTCTCTGTTTGGTCTTCCTCTTTTATTCTTTCCTTCAATCATTCCAAACAGCAACGTTTTTAAGTTTCTCTCATCATTCATTTCACATATATGGCCAAATAGACAGTTTCCTTTTGATTATTTTCTGGATCAGGTTTTCTTTTGGTTGTATTCGTCTGTAGATTTCCTCATTGTTAACTTTCTGTATCCAGCCAATTCTCAAGATCTTTCTATAGCACTTCCTCTCAAATGCCAATATTGTCCTTTCAGATTCTCTCAGGAGTACCAAGGCCTCGCATCCATAGAGCATGCTGATGAGGATACAGGTTTCTACAATGTGCAGTTTAGTTTGCATCTTTATAGCTTGGCTCTTCCATATTTTGTTCATGGCTTTTAAAATAGTTGTTGCTCTGGCTAGTCTAATTTTTATCTCTTTTTTGGGGTCCAAGTCATGCGTCATGTGGCATCCAAGATATGTGAAGTGTTCCACATTTTCCAGTTGAAATCTGTCTATCGTAACTCTGTTCAGTAACTCCTGTTGTCTGAATATCATTGTTTTAGTTTTTTCAAAGTTGATATTTAGTCCATATCTTTTTCCTTCTGTGTATTACATTACATTAGCCAGGCACTATCAGCCCGGGGAAACTTTTCGCCTCAAGCACCACATGTCGCCACTGGGCACAGTCCTCTGTGACTGTCCGCCACATTCTGGTCTCCAGCCCGACAGCCTGCAGGTCTTCCTTCTCCTGATCTGCCCATCTCCTTCTCGGTCTCCCTGAACGGGGTCGGCCTCCCATACTTGTCTCACAGTCCTTTCGGGACCCGCATGGTACAGATGCACCAGCCACTGAAGACGCCGGGCTCGCAGCTCCATCAGGACATCTGCCGAGTTGCATAAAGCATGAATGGCAGCATTGGACTACCTCCTCCAGACTCCGTCTGCCATGACCCCACCAGAGATATGTCGTAGCATCTTGTTCTCGAATACTCTCAGGTGATTGGCTTGTCTCGCCGTAAGAGTCCACGCTTTGGCACCATAGAGGAAAACAGGCCTGATCAAAGTCTTGTGTAGTCCTACCTTTGTAGTCCAAGACAGCAAGTGCGAGTCGAAAAGGGGACGCACCTGATAATAGGCCACATTTGCAGCATTTACCCAACTTTGGACATCAGCCTCAACTTTGTTGTCTTCAGTCACGAAAGAACCCAAGTACCTAAATACCTTCACCCCCCTCTCAAACTGTGCAGCTCCCTCTGGATCTTGAGCAGCATGGCAACTCATAAAAAGATATTTTGTCTTCTCAGCATTTATCTTCAGGCCAGCTTCTTCAATAGCAGTAACCAATGCCACTGTGTCATCCCATTGATGCACCTGACGTTCAGGTCGTCCACGTAGCCAAGAATCCTAACTTGCACCACCTCCCCATGTCGAATCCACCTGCCACTTGCTGTGTGCTTCTAATTACTTTTTCCAACAGTAGATTGAAGAGAATTGGAGAAAGCCCATCACCCTGCTTCACACCGGTCTGTACTTGAAACGGGTCTGACAGGTCACCTTCTGCTTTCACTCTTGCTCTCGAACCAGCTATGCACACCTGCACCATTTTTCGGAGTTTTCAAGGAATTCCCAGCTCTTCTAACACCTGCCATATTTTTCAGCATATTATTGAGTCACAGGCTTTAGAAAAGTCTATGAAAATATTATGAACTTCGGTTATATTCCCAGCACCTTTCAAAAAGTTGGCGCAGCGTAAAGAGTTGGTCTATTGTAGAACGGTTCCTCCTGAAGCCCGTCTGGTAGTCACCAAGGCGCTCTTCTGCATACGGTGTGAGGCGCATTAGCATGATGTTAGACAACACCTTGAAGCCAGTCGACAGCATTGAGATGCCCCTACAGTTGCTGCATTGAGCCTTATCTCCTTTTTTATATACTGTGTTCAGTATATAAAAAATATACTGAACACAGTATATCTTTGATCAGCGATTCCTTCCATTCATCTGGCAGCCGTTCTTCTCGCCAGATCATCAAGATGAGCCAGTGCAGCTGCTCCAGCAGGACGTCCCGACCATTCTTCAGGAGCTCTGCTGATATGCAGTCCACTCCCTGGAGCTTTATTATTTTTCAGCATGTGGATAGCACGAGTAATCTCACTAAATGTCAACTCTTCAATAAATAGTTCAACAGTTTCATAAGGAGTATAATCCTCCAATATTGATGTTCCATCACTGACATTCAGCAAGTTCGCAAAATATCAACGCCACCGAGCGAGAGCATCTTTTGAGTTTGTTAATAGATTTTCACTCTCATCTCTTATGGTTGCCTCTTGTGTCTGGGCACCTCACATGGCTTTGATCGTCCGGTACATCTCCTGTCCATTATTCGTCACCCTATTTCTCTCTATACTAGCCACTTTCTCATTAAGATACTTCTGCTTTTCCCTGTGTAGATTTCACCACTCTTCTCACCCTCTCACATGCAGCTTTCTGCCTGCTATCTGCTAGGTAGTTGAACAGTGCTTCCCTTCGTTTCGCTACAGCTTCTTCACACTCTCTATTAAAACCATGCTTTTCTCCTCTTCTTTCTCTTTCCCACAGTTCTCGAGGCAGCTAACATGACCGTATTTTTGATGGTGTCCCACATCCCATTCGGATCATTCTCTTCCTCCTGTAACTCCCCAAAACAATTCTGCAACTCTAACTGGAAAGCCCGCTTGCCTTCTGCTGTTTTCAACTTGTCCCATGCTGATCGTATGGTAGGGCATGTGGGCTTCTGAACTGCAATTCTATGCCTGAAATCGTAGGCTACCAGATAGTGGTTGCGATCTCCATCTGAAACTTCTCACATCCGAGATGGAGTTGTGGTGACGTCGATACACTAGTACATGGTCTATTTGGTCAGCTGTTCTACCGTCCGGCGATCTCCAGGTCTGCTTGTAGACATCTTCATGCACAAACATAGTGGTCTTTACAAAGCATCCCGTAGGGGTGGCAAAACTCGCAAGTTGGATCCTGTTATTATTGCACTCCTCGTGTAGGCTCTCACTACCCATGAAACGGCGCCACACACGCTCTCTCCCCAGCTTCGCATTGAAATCTCCCACTACTAGCTTGACATCATAAGACGGTAGATTAGCACAAGTACGCTCAAGCACTTCGTAGAAACAATCTTTAGCTTCCTCCGAGCTCTCTTCCCTAGGCGCATGACAGTTCACAATAGATACATTTTGAAAACGTCCCTTAACTCTAATAGTGCACAGCCGATTGTTCACAGGTTTAAAATCTAAAATATTACATAAAAATTTATCACTAACTAAAAACGCAGTTCTGAGTACTTTTCGTTCCTCTGTCGTCACCACTATAGTATAACGTGTCCTCCTGATAGCGGGTCGAGCCATGTCCCGGCCATCGCACCTCTTGTACAGCACAAAGTCCAATTTTATACTGTCGTAAGACATTCGTCACATTAAAAGGAGTTCCTTCTTTCACCAAACTATGTATATTCCAGGTCCCTAAACTTACAGGTCCCTACGAATATTCCTGCTCAACCTAAACATCATAATTTTAAAAGAAATACTCCTCAACTAAAATATTTCACTAAAATGCGTAAACAACTTTATACAGCAAAATCAACCACCAGCCACACGTCACAGCTCCACCTTCTGTGTATAGTGTTTGCAATGTCTGTTCCAGCCTTGTTGCATCTTCTTCAATCAGGACAATGTCATCAGCAAAGCAGAGGTAGTTTATTCTCATGCCATTTATTGAAATGCCTACTACTACTTCTTTAATCTATCTAGTGTTCTTCCCAGATGTGCAATGAAGATGATTGGTGATATTGGGTCCCCCTTGTCTTGTGCCTTGACCAGTGGCAAACCAATCTCCAGTCTCACCTGCTATTCTGATTTTTGCTTCTGCTTGGCTGTTTATATCTTTCAGCAGGCAGATCAATTTATTGTCCACACCATAGGATTCCAAAACAGCCCATGTTATATTTTGGTCAATATTATCAAATGCTTTTTGGAAGTCCACGAAATAGCAATATATCTTTTTGTTCTTTCTTCGAGCTTTCTCTGCTATTAGTCTCAGTGTGAGCATTTGTTGCACTGTACTTCAATCTTGTCAAAATCCGGCTTGCTCATCTGGAAGATGTGCCTCCATATGCCCCTTCAGGCGTTCTGTTAGTATTTTCATCAGCACTTTGCCAAGATGACTCATTAATACAATAGTTCTGTAATTGGTGCATTTTCAAGAGCTGCCTTTCTTATAAGAACAACCAAGACCGATTTTTTTCACTCTTTGGGGACATACCCTGATCTCCATATTTCATTATATAGCTTATGTATTTCTTTTACAACTGATTCTCCCCTATATTTTAGCATCTCGTCTATTATGTTGTCATTTCCAGGACTCTTGTTGTTCTTGAGATGTTTTATAGCCTTATTCACCTCCTCTTCCAAGATGTAATTTTCAAAGATCTCTGCTGGTGGAGAGATTGCTTTTAGTTCTTTGATTATTTCTGTTGCAGTATCATTTAGTTGATTTTTATATAGTTCGCTGCAATATCTCGTCCATCTGTATATGATTTCTGTCTTATCCATCAATATGTTACCATTTTCATCTTTGACTGCTACTGATCTTGTTTGCCACTTCCTATTGACATTTCTTATAAGTTTGTAGACCTCTCTAGTTTTGTGTTCTCCATAGTACTGTTCAATGTTGCACTGGTCCTCTAACCATTTGGCTTTATCAGATCTTGCTGCTTTCCATACTTCATTGCATTTTTGACAGTATAACTCATCTGCTGCTTCTGAATCATCTCTTTTAAGTTTCAGTTCTCTTTTCTCTTGTACCAATTTTAGGGTTTCCTGAGTTATCCATTTCTTGTTGATGTTTTCTCTTTCAGGAATTGCTTCCTCTACTGCTTTTTTTTAGCACTGTA
This sequence comes from Typopeltis vanoorti, assembly GCF_054136105.1. NCBI lineage: Eukaryota > Metazoa > Arthropoda > Arachnida > Uropygi > Thelyphonidae > Typopeltis > Typopeltis vanoorti. Next base: position 88,217,558 of record NC_143559.1, read on the forward strand.
GTCAGTCGTAAAATGATTTGAAATATGATAATTCCTTAATGTAAGTATTATTATAATCATTATCATTGTTATTAATCTGGTATAACTCAAAATTTGTTAACCATAACTCTCACTGCTGTTCTTTATCAGTCTCTAAGTGCAGATAATGACTACATCTTCATTCATTATTTATCTCTGAATCATTTTCTCAGTCCCAAATACCCAAACAGTGAGGTTACTTTCCTTCAGGATATCAATGATCACAACACAAACTGGCTCTCCTTCTCCAGTTCCACTGATCAAGTTGGAAAAAATGCTTAGGAATTTTCTATATGAAATGAGCACAAACTGTCAATCTACCTTATCCACCAAAATATTAAGTAATCTTCATCATTCTCCCAATATGCTGTACTTGTTTTTAACCAGCTCTCCTTGAATATACTGTAGATGTCAGTTCTGTTCCAGTAATTCAGACAATAACCTTGTTCAAGTTTCCTTTACTACAAAACATCCTTTCCAGAAAGTCTACTTCATTTTGCTTTCTAATGGATATCTCTTCCTCCTTTCTATCATCTGAATATTTCTGCTCTTCTCATCCATACACTACAAATGAATAACAGAAATATTTCTAAATGGAATGAGGTCCTTCTTCCCACATCCGTCCAAGATTCCCACCCGCCACAATCATCAAAGTTTTGATTTGCCAATAAGTGTGTAAAGTTTGACCAAGAAAAAAATTTGGCATATCACAAGCAGCTTAATATCTAAACTAACATATCTATCATATCTTAATGTCTAAGATATGATAGATGTGAAATCATCAGAAAACACGCAATTTACAGACAAAAAAATACTAGCTGCGGTGGTGGTAGTGGCCAGTAGATGGCACTGATGTTGATGATTGGTAGTATAGTTCGCCCACCGATTTGAGGTCCCTCGACACTTCTGCGCATGTCAGAAAAAGGAGAATCCATTCCGATAATAGGGTAATCAGTCTGTCTTCTGGGATGTAATAATAAACAAACTGAGTTTGTTTATTATTACAGGTCGGAAAATTTAGCTTTTCTTTTACGAACATTGCTGTTTTTAAAGTGTAACTATTTTGCTTGTATAACAGTTGGAAAAATGTACATAGAGTGTTAATGCGTGCAAATACTGCGTTCTACATAAAACAATGTCACTTCGCTCCATGATGATAAGTTTCCTTTTATTCTGGGACTTTTTGAAACAAAATCCGATTTCATGAAGTATTTTCCTTAAAGTTTCTCTTTTCCAAGGAAATTTAATTTTTTCTTTAAGCACAGGAATCAATTTCGGAACAGTTGGCACTCTTTTCTCGACCACGTAAAATTCGTGAATAGTTCTTCTTATAACGTCTACATCAAAATCATTCAAAGCTACGGTTTCGATGGTTTTCTTTCTCTGGCGCTTTTTTTTTTAGGAGATTCAAATTTTGGCTTACCTTCACCTTTTGATTCCCTACGAATTCTTTTAACAGTCGACCTCGATACGCCCGCAATTGCACTTGCACGTTTTATGACTTGAGAAAGGGGAAGAAGAAGACGGACTTCTGACAATTCTTTTTCGCAGAATGTCAGCACATTATTCAATATTCTTTTGCAAGAACTAGTGAAACGTGTAACAATAGAACTTGTTGACTGTACTGGATACATCATACAAATTAATAATAAAAAAATAATGCAAAAAGAGAACAACAAAAATCAAGCTAGTACTAGTACAGCGACAGACAAGAAAGCACGTGATTTCGCATGTTGGCGACCAATTCGTACATCCTTCATTTCTTTCTCCCCTTCAGCATGAATCGACTATTCTTGGCATCAAGCCAAGAAGGGATCTAGAAATGGTGGGCGAACTATAGAGGTTTGGTGTAGTGGTGGAGACTGAGAGTTGTACAATAGGGGTCCTCCCACGATGAGTCTTCAGACTCTTTGGAGGTGTCATGAATCATAATAGTAATATTAATAATATTACATTCAGGATGCACTGTAGCTTGGAATTAGCAAAAAACTGAATGAATCAAAATCTCACTCTGAAAGGGGCAAATGGCAAACTTCCCTCCTGTCTAAGTGGAAGCAGAGCCTAGCCTCCCATCCCCCCTCCCTCTCTCTCTCTCTCTCACACACACACACACACACACACACACACCTTATCTCTCTCACAGAGAGAGAATGTATGCTAATGTGGTTTCAGCTTCCAAAACTATTTTTTTACCAAATATGCTCCAAAATTTGAAAATAATCTATTACTGACACTTTCATATTTATTCAGTATCATATCTTTACATGATGGAAGAATGCCTATACAGTAATCTACTGTTTATCTGACCTCCAAAAAAATGCATTCTTAATTTAATTTAATTTAATTATAATTTAAGTAACCCTTATATGTCAAATGATAACTGTACCATGCAAAACTTGTTCAATCCCTCAACTGTCTGGATGGCAAACTGCTTTTCCACTGTGGTCAGATAAACAGTAAATTAGTGCATTCATTCCATTTCAATAACAGGGTACTATGTGGTTCTAAAACCGTATTGCTTGTTGCTAATTTGCAATAAGCAATATGAATTCAGCTACTATCAATACACAACAAACTGCCTACGTGCTAACTACCTTTACGCAATCTTGTGTGTGCACAAGTGCACTTGCGTCCAGAATTATCTCTGCTATAAGAGTTTAAAAAACATACTGTACAATTATGATATATGAAACAATTTCTTCTTTTAAAAGATATAATAAAAATAGATGATAAAAAATCAAAGTAAATAATTTAAAAAACTATTTTAAACTCGTTATAATTAAAAAAATAAATTATGAATTAATTATAACTACTACCACATCTATTTATTATGCAGCACAGACAGATAATTTAACATATGTACTTGCATGTTATATGCAAAAAAAAAACTGCATATCATGTTTATTTAAATAGTTATTGTTAATCATTATCCAATAAAAATCAAACATATTCGCAAACAAATAATTATAAAAAACAGGATTTTTTGTAGTACAGCACTTTCTAATTTAAGTAAATAATTAATAATTATAATTTACCTTTTTAGAACTCTCAGCAAGGACCTCTGCAAATTTGCGAGACAGCAAAGTAAGCTTATAAGAACTATCATCTTCATCAATATTTTCTTTTTGAATGATAAAAATTAGCTTATCTGTTAAAATGATGTTCTCACAATTAGGAGGTACATGGTATGAAAACAAATGCATCTGATCTAAATCTCCTTCCAATACCTGAACAAATTAAAAAATTATTAACAATGTTATCATATATTAAAAAATTCACCTTTTAAAACTTTTATATTTAAGAAAACTGAATTCTTTTGAAAAATATGTTTTAGATTAATCATTTTAACTAAGAGATTCAGAGATAATTCACAATCATAATCTGTATATCTAAAGCTTAGACTATTTTCATATTTAAGTGACACACAAGCATGCACATACAAGGTGATCCCCCAGTTACCTGGTGATATTGAGAAATCATACTAACTTATTAAAACAAGAATAAAGTGCAATTTCAGGAATTGGCAGACATGTTAACATGCAATCAAGGACTGATAATCACAGGTTCTGTTTGAGAACTGCATAATAGTGAAATTGTATATACACATAGCATGGGAGGTAAAGATTAGCCCCCTTCAGCTGGAAAGAAGTAGGTTCATATCAAGATTAAGACTGAGAAACTATCTTTACTCAAAGATGAGTCAGAAAGTCTCAAGAAAGGTAATAGGACTGGTTAAGAGTATTTCGTTATTTTAAAGTAACGATGTTGCATACGTAAGCATCAGTTACTTATGTATTATGTGATTATATTATGTTATATACACCAGTGTCTGTAACCTAAGGACATTCTGAAGATTACAACTGCAAATTCAGACAAATCGGCTTGTGGCAGTTTGTAGAACTGATGATTTTGAGTAGAAAGCTGGGACATATACAAATTTTTGATACATGATCACATGGTAGCACTCAACAAGATAAAAGGCAAAAGGCTGAGCTAAGTGAATTGTGTTTGAAGGAAACTCTGTTTGTGAAGGAATAAAGTTGCAAATTGGATGTCCTGTAATGTCTTAAAGACATCATCAAGATGATTTCATGCGGGAAAGAATTATTAGAAATTTTGAAGAAGGCCGCAGAATTACTGGTATTGCCAGAGTTTAGAATCTCACCTAGAACTGTACTCAGGCTCTGGGCAGCATTTCAAACCAATGGAATGTGTTCCAGACATTTGCTAAGAGGTTGCCCTTAATTTACCACAGAACATCATTTTTGGTTAAAACAGCAAAACACAATCAACACACCATGGTAGGTTAGCTTGAAAGCTGGCTCCATTCAAGCACAGGTACACAGATATCTTGACAAACTGTGGGAAGATGTCTGCAACAAGTAGGTCTATATGCCCAAAGGCCTTTATCAACAGCTCATCGTAGAACACATTTTTAGTGGTGCCATATCCATAAAAATTAGACAACACACCAATGGGCTAATGTACTCTTTACACATGACAGTCGTTTTAGTCTTTCCTCCGATTCTAGATGACACTTGATCTGGTGTGAAAGTGGTACTGCTTACCATTGCGAGAATGTTCTTGAAATGCTGCAATCATGGTGTGGGGGAGGCATTATGCTTAATGGACTTCAATGCCATGTTTGATTGTTCCATGGTGCTGTAGGCAAAGAATTCATTTTTATAGATGACAATCCACACCACATCATACACAAGAAGTGGAGATACTTCTGGAAACTGAGGATATCAATCAAATCTTGTGGCCAGCATGCTCCCCAGATCTCAATCCCAGAAAACACATTTGGGATGCATCCCCCTGCTGCTCAAAATTCCCCTCCAGAAAAAAAAAAAAAAAAAAAAAACAAGGCCTTGCTCTGAAGGATGAGTGGAGCAGTTTTCCTCAAGAGCTCCGGAATCACTTGGTGCTAAGCACAGTATACCATTGTGAGAGCTGCATCACAGTTTGGGGTGGACATATTCCATACTGAAATGTCTCTCTGTAGAGTTTTCTGTAAGCACTGTACGTTAATTCCTTAAATACGTCCTCATGAAATTTGTAACTTTTGCCAAAATCATATTGCAATTTAATTTGTATGAAATTGATAACACATTTTTTGTGTAATAATTTATTAGTATGCTGGCAATAAATTTATATCCACATTTGGCTGTAGTCATGAAAATTTTTTCATATGCAGGCAAAAATGTAGTTCGTCCTTAGGTTTTGGAGACCAGCGTATATATGAGAATATACATGAAAAAGTTTAAAAAAAACTAACAAAAAAAGTATTTTTGACATCTCATTTAGATATAAGTGAGAAATTAATTATTCATATGAAATTACATTATTTTTCTGCAGTTTTCAGTAACTGTATATATTGCTATTCTTACCACATCTCAAAGGCAGATGTCTGTTGGATAAGAATTTGTACTCGACTAACCACTCCAAAATTTTTTGGGCAATAGATCCATTTAGCAATGAGAAGGTAGGCTAGGTTTTGATTAAAACTCAAAGAACTGAGGATGAAGAAAAATTTATTGCAAAAAATGTCAGTTTGGGGGAAAATGTATTTTATATATAATATATATATAGTATTATAATAAATATAATTACTTTGAAAGACTATCAAAAAAATAAGAAATGACAGATGGTAGAACATATCTGAGAGGAATGCATTCAGTAATACGATCAATACATCAGGTAAAATCAAAAATCAGGCCATCAAAAATCTGAAATGTGAAAATGCAGCATGGAGTAGATGATATTCAACCAGAAATTTCAGATATGGAGATATAAAAGTTCTACAGTGGCTGCACTGCATAATTCAAAGGGTATGGTCAGGAGGTCAAACCACCTGACCATACCCTTTGAATGGGTATGGTCAGGAGGTCAAATCCTGCATGACTGGAGTATAGCTCAATAGCATTCATCTATAAAAAAAAAAGAAAATAAAACAATATGAGAATTACAGAGGGATTTCTTTCCTGAGAGTTCTAAGCAATATTTATGCAAGCATACTTGAAGAAAAATTGCAGAAGAGCAAGCTATGTTAAGGCCAAATAAAGGATCAGATTTTGACTTTAAGACAAATAGCTAAAAAATCATTATAATCAAATTCCTCACGTGTATCATCAGAAGGGTGTACAGGATATTATGATAGTACTAATGAAAAGTTACATCATTCCTAACTTCCAATCAACAATTTTTCTCCAAATTAATCTGTTATCTGTGAAGACTCCAATATTATCAGATCTTATATTTCTGTCCTCTGAGGCACATTTTACTGTATCAATCCATCTAGTTCTCCAGAAGTGTTCTTCCTCTGAGTCATTTTTCTGCCAGCCTAGCAAAGGACACTTGTTTAGCTAATCTTTCCTCTCACATTCTTTTTAAATGACAATACCATCCCTAAGATTAGTTCTGCTAATACATTCCTGAATGTTAACAATGCCAAGTTCTTTCATAATATCCTCATTTTTAATATGATATTGCCAATGATGTCATCTGTTCATTCACTCACCTAATCTTTCTCAGATCTCTCATATCTGTGGTCTCCAGTCTTTGTTTCATTTTAATGTTTTATTTCTAATCCAGCTACCAGATCCCAAAATCAAAACTGGTTTGAAGACTGTCTTGTATACAGCTAATTTAGTGTTTTGACTAATTTCTCTCTTTTTTCACATAAATTTATTCACTTGACTACCCACCATACCACCTTCATTAATTCTGTTGTCTATCTCCATATTTACTTTCCCTTCATTAAACATTTTGACTAAATATCTAAAATGTTGATCCTGACATCCTCTATTTGGCCTGAATCTAGCTTGTTCTTCACCAGGCTTCCCTTCCACAATCCTTCTTAGCTGTTTCTCAAGTATACTTACACAAATCTTACCAGAAATACTCAGCACGGAAATATCTACATAATTCTCACATTCTGTTTTATTTTCCTTTTTTATAGATAGGTACTATTGAGTGCTTTACTCCAATAATATGGAATTTGACCATCTGTTCAGGTCTCCTGACTTATGCAGTGCAGCCATTTCTATTCAAATATCATATACTCCAAGCTGTCTTTCCACATTTCAGGCTGTTTTTTTTTTTTTTCATACTTTTTTCTACTTCAAGCATTGATACATATTCTTGTTTGCATTGTAATAATCTTGTTTCATCTTCAATTGTTTCTTTAAGTGTCGAAAATTGTTGGCTGCTGCCATTTTGCTAAATTCTACTATATCTTACTTTTGCTCACACTTTATAGTCTGACAAATGTATTTGTTTTTTGACTGAGCCAGTCAGGCTATGTATTTTGTACGAGGCTATAAGATTCTAAACTGAAGACCAAGCAGATGTTATGATTCCCTGCTAAAGTAATCTTTACATTAATTCAGTCATGGCTTGATCTTAATCACTTAATCTAAGATTGATACTCAACTTAAAAAAATTAAAACAATAATTCTTAATACACAGTTCGATCCACATTAGCATATTCATGCAATTGAATCACATTTCATAGTCACATATAAATGCCTCTAAATTAGTTTTAGTTCTCCTACACTTCTACTCCTAAAGCCCAATTACAATCTAGTACATCCTACTGTTGAAACTTATACAATTTGAATGTAAAGCACACCTCATTAATTCAGTTAGACTATGTATTTTGTACGAGGCTATAAGATTCTAAACTGAAGGCCAAGCAGATATTGTTATCATTCCCTGCTAAAGTAATCTTTACTTTAATCTATCTATTTAAACTATCTCATACAGTACTCTTCTTACTCTTATAATATTAATTTACACAATCATATCATAATTAAGTCGTCACACTAAGCTATGAACAGAGACACTTTTGAAGTGAATTATTTTGAATTATTACATATCTTAGTACTTACAATAAGTTGCAATTCTTACAATGTTCTCATTCAGCATTGTCCATTACATGAATCTTTAGTCCACATGAAAGTGCTCCCTTCTTTCTTCCTTTCTGCTGGGATGCTCTTGATCTCCTGCTGGATTTCTCCTTTGTCTGAGTCATCAATAATTCTGTACCCTCTTGAACCCTTAAAACATGATGGCAACGACCGCATGATGAGTGGTTCCTTTGATGTGGCAGTGGGCAGCTATCTTCTAAATATGTGTTCTAACAGTAGACAGCAAACTTCTCATGATGGTGGACTCAGGGAATGAACTGGATGTAAAGAACCTCAGGATGTAAGATGCTCCTCTTTTGATGACCAACAGTAGACCTCACGTGGCAGTGGACCCAGGTAAGAGAAGGTGAAAACCCTAAGATGAAGTCCCTCTCGACGCCAGAGTTTATAAAGGCCTGGATTTCATGTTTTATGCATGCACGTCTCTCAAAACTTCCATATATGATCATGGATCGACATCTGCATATAATGACATCACACTTCACACGTCTTTCGAAATTGCCATATATGGACATGCATTTACATTGTTATATAATGTCATCATATTTCATGTGTCACATTAGTTTAACAAATGTCTTGTGATTAAGTTATTACATAAAAAATGATTTATAGTAATAATACAAACAATGACATTTCTTTATGTGTAATTTCTCAACAAAAATTTGTAAAAACGAATATGGTAAATTATTTATCATATGAGATTTTACAGCATACCTGCTGAGTATTTGCCATGCAGTCACTGCTTGTTTCATTTAGCAATCTTTCAAAGTAATTACTGCACATTAAGGATATCTTTATCATCTCTGATTCTTTTTACAATACTCTTCCTCCATTTCCAAGCTTTTTCAATAGCCTCCAGAATATTTTGCCACTTTCCTGATATTTATATTCTATACCAAAGTCTTCCCAAGATTTTTGTTTAACTACTTTTGCACACTTCTTCACTTTCTTGCATTTGTTTCTTTATTCTCTAAGAGCACAAGCTGACTTATTTGCCAGGAACATCACCCATCACCATAGCTAAAAAATCATGGGAAGATATCAAGGATCTTATTTAAGTTTTTGTAGATATGAAAATGGCGCCAAGAGAAAAGCTAATCAAAATCTTACAATGTGATGTTAATGTGTGTTAAGTGTGATGTTATATCATGAAATACATAATCTATATTTAAGTTGTAAATCAGAGACATGATCTGAAGGAGGTACAGGATTTCAGTTTGATGTGTAAAATCAGGTATAATACAAGGATACATCAAGGAAGCAGAAGGTTACAAGTGGTGTTCCACAGGGCTCAGTACTGGAAACTGTATTGTTCAACCTTTATATCAATGACATTGTCAATGAATTGCAAGGGGATATCCAGCTGTTTGCAGGTGATGTGAAGCTGGAAGGGTTATCAGTAATAGTGCAGATGTGGCAGCCCTGCAAGAGGATTTGAATGAACTAGACAGATGGGCAAATGAATGGGGGTATCAGTTTAATGGAGCAAAATATAAAGTCTTGAAGTTTGGGAACAATCGATGGGAGGATGCATATTCGATTGGAGGAGCTATACTGAAGGAAGATGGGGAGACAGGAGAGAGAGAGAGATCTGGGGGGGTGATGATTGATAGAAAACTGAAATTCAAGGAGCATATTACAAAGGTGGTGAAGGTAACCCAGAGGACTGTTGCAATACTGAGAAGGATGCTGACCTGCAGAGATAAAAGAGTTATCATTCCATTGTATAAGACCCTGATCAGACCACACTTAGACTATTGTTCTCAGGTTTGGTCCTCAGGATTTGAAGGGGATAAATTAACTGTGGAAAGGGTACAGAAGTGGATAACAAAGATGGTTTCAGGACTGTACAATGTCAGTTACGAGAATCGACTGAGGGAATGTGGACTGCAGAGTTTGGTAGACAGAAGAAGGAGAGGTGATATGATCGAGACTTTTTAACTGTTGAGAAGCAGTTACAGGGTAGATATTGCGGAGTTCTTTCGCTTGGTCGAACAGCAGGAAGGAGTTGTGACAAGAGGTCATCCTTGAAAGTTACTAAAGGAGGCTGTGAGCAAGAGCATGAGGAGTGGTTTCTTTGCATGGAGGGTGATTGAACAATGGAATGAATTGACTGGGAGAGAGGTTAGAGCAGGAATGGCCAATAGGTTCAAGGAGTGGTATGACTGGTGGCTTTGCGGAAATGGAGGAACCAACAGCTTATACTGGAATTGTGATGAATGAGGTAGAGGTAACTAGTCTATTACAGAACCTCAATGTCAATACATCTGTGGGTTTGGATGGTATACCAGCTCGTGTCGTACGTGAAGCGGCCAAAGAATTGTCAGTGCCCTTGACCATTATGTTTAATTTGAGCCTCAGGACTGGGTCAGTCCCAAGGGGGTGGAAAGAGGGGAAAATAGTTCCACTGCACAAAGGTGGTTCCAAGGCTGCTGTTGAAAATTACCGGCCAATCAGCATAACAGGAATCATTATCAAGGTCTTAGAGAAAATAGTCAAGAGGAAAATACAAGATTGGATAGAAGAAAATGGGATACTGTATCGGGGACAGCATGGTTTTGTGAAGGGTAGGTCATGCCTCAGTAACTTGCTCACGTATTATAACACAGTGATGGCTGAACTGGATAAGGGTAATGGGTTTACAGTGATTCTGCTGGACCTTGCTAAGGCCTTTGACAGGATACCACATGGAATTCTAATCAGTAAATTGCAGCATATGGGAATGGACATAGGGTTGGTGAGATGGATAGGAGGGTGGTTGACGGAGAGATATCAGAGAGTGGTTTACTCAGGACGTCCACAAGACGGCCTGTGACTAGTGGTGTACCACAAGGATCTGTTCTTGGACCACTGCTGTTTAATTTGTTCATAAATGATATAGGAAAGGATCTGAGAGGAACAGTTCATTTGTTTGCGGATGATGCGAAGTTGGGTAGGGCAATAGTGAATGCAGATGACGTCAAAATTTTGCAGGATGATTTGGATAGATTGGAGGTCTGGGCTAGGGAGAATGGATGTCAATTTAATGTGGCAAAATGTAAGGTTATGCATTTTGGGGTGAAAAGATGGGAGGCAGTTTACTGCATTGGTGGAACCGTGCTCCAGGAAATTGATGAGGCACGAGATTTAGGAGTGTTGGTGGATAAGGAATTGAAATTTAGGGGACACATTGCAAAAGTGGCCAAATCAGCTCATCAAATCACTTGGTTGCTGAAGAATACGTTGACAAGCAGAGACAAGCAGGTTATTGTTCCTCTGTATCGAGCCTTGATAAGACCTCATCTCGACTACTGTGCTCAGATTTGGTCACCTACGTTTCTTCTTGATGGGGAGGAGGTGGAGAGGATCCAGAGGCGAGTGACCAAGATGATAGCAGGTCTGTGGAATGAACCGTATGAGAACAGGTTGAGGATTTGTGGGTTGCAAAAATTGGTTGATAGGCGGAGGAGGGGAGATATGATTGAGACATTCAAATTACTGAAGGGTTTCTATAAAATTAATTCAGAAGATATTTTTGAGAACAGGGCTGGTTGTGGGAGGACTAGGGGACATCCATGGAAACTGGGCAAAAGTGTGGTTAGTAAAGGTGTTAGAGCTGGGTTCTTTACTTTTAGAGTAGTGAATGAGTGGAATGCGCTCCCTGAGTCTGTGGTGGATGCTGTGACAGTGAATGAGTTTAAGGCGAGGTATGATAGATACTGTATGAATGTCGAATAGTTGTGATGAAAATGATTTGGGGCCTCCCTCGATGAGTCTAATGACTCCCTGGAGTTGCCCGTAATAATAATAATAATAATAATAATAAACTTTGTGTTTCCTAAAAATGACCTCCCACGATGAGTCTTTTGACTCCATGGAGGCCTGGATAATAATAATAATAAAATAAATCCAGTATGAGTCTACAGGATTCCTTAAGTGAACTGAATAATCTATAACAAATGTGGTATGAAAATCAGTAATAAAAAGATAAATCAATGAAAATTGCAGTGTGAACATTGAACTTCAACTACATCCTGAATGGAGAACCTTTAGAACAAGTAATTCATTTCAGCTATTTAGGCATGATTGTTAGCAAAGATGGGAAAATAAACCTAGAAATAGATAACAGAATAAGCCATGTTGGTATGGCAGAAAGTCAAATGAATAAATTTATATGGAATAAGAGAGAAATTATTCAAAACACTAAACTAGTTGTATACACAATAGTGTCCAACGAATTTTAACTGGTGGATCAGAGAGGATGGTTTGGAAATAAAACAGGTAGCCAGAGATATGAATGTTTTAAGAAAAAATTATGTAAGTGAACAGATGGCATCAATGGCATATTAAATATGCCACATTGCTTTCTTTTGATCCGTCATTTTGATGTATGATGTCATATTATCTCCCAGACATTAATGCAGTGAGTACAGTATTGCCAAATAAAACTTTTTGAGTTGCACTTTCAAATTCTGTAAGCAGTTTTATTTTGTTTCTGGTTAGAAAATTATTGGTCATGAAAACCCCGACAATAATTTAGAATCACCCTGTATATAAATATCAATTCCAGATATGTGCAAAATTTATTATGCTAGCATGCTACATGAAGTAGAGGCTGGGAAGCAAGAAAGAATATATGAATGTTCTTTTTGAAAGACTGGAGGCTGTAGTCTTTTGGGAACAATAGATGATGACTAGAACAGAGAACAGAAGTGAATGAAATAAAATGGGAATAAGAGGGAGTGGGTGGGTTTGTAATTGCTTTCATGTTTTGAAAGACTAAGAGGCATCAGAAGAAAGACTGATATCATACAAGGCCATCAGCATCCATAGAAGTACCTATAAAAAACACATAAGGTAAGATTGAGAGTTCTAAAGAAAGAGAGAGGTCATAAATTAACTGCCTCCTGGACAACCTCAAGAATTTTACTTAAGGTGAAGAGAAGATCTAAATACTGTGGAATGATAGAGATTATCTGGTATTCAGATGGATAAATGGAAATTTATGTTAGATTCTAAGTGGTATCTGCTCATCATGACAGTAGGTCTTTCATGTTAATTGGCAGGACTGAAGAGAAACCAGTTTGATTTGTGGATATATAAAATACCGTCATTATCTTGGATATTTGAACAACAGAAACCAAACTTTAGAGAAAAATAATTAAGGTCAATGATGGGATCTTCAGTATGATTCATCCATAAATGCCACCCTTGAGACAGATCATGCTGAGTGGTTTAGATAGCTAAGACAGACTATACCCACAGTGCACATTGTTGTAAGGCCTTAAGTACTATTTTTTTATTACCACCTTTAAAACCAAAAAACATATTCCTCTAAGAATCCTCTCCTCCCACTAGCACATCCTGGAGTTTATTGCATCTATTGCACCTATAACTTACCTTATATTGGGGAAACTGGATGTACAATCCCTATCCGTAAAAGAGAGCACAAACAACACATTAAATTTAATAATTTTGGTGAAGCAGGCCTCTCAGATCACGCTCTTAACACCTTACACCAAATTGATTGGAAAACTACTTGCTCGTTACATTATACAAAAACCTGGTATGAACATAAATTGAATCCTTTCTTTGAGGCTTATACGATGATCAGAAAAAATTTTGGAAAATTATGGAGATAACTACCGTGTTTGAGTAAAACTTTAGTTTAATATAAACCAAAATCCACACTTGATGTTTTGACCTTTATATCAAGGTCATCTTCTGGAGCATATATACTATATACAGAGAAACAAGCTGCACTACAATCTACATGGTTTGCTAAAGTTACTGACCAACCATTACAACAATTACTGGCCTGACCTCTGGTGGGGAAAAAAAACCTTACTACATCAACGCAAAGGGTTATCAGAAAAAAATCAAAGAATCCAACACCAATATAATCTCAATGCCACTTTTAAACCACCTACAAAACTTAAAAAGATGTTCAACTCCTCCAAGGATCCTCTCCTCCCATTAGCACATCCTGGAGTCTATTGCATCCACTGCACCTGTAACTTACCATACATTGGTGAAACTGGACGTACAATCCCTATACGTAAGAAAGAACACATAAGACACGTTAAATATAACAATTTTGGTGAAGCAGGCCTCTCAGGTCACGCTCTCAACACCTTACACCAAACTGACTGAAAAAGTACCCACTCTTTACACCATACAAAATCCTGGTATGAAAGAAAATTTAAGGAAGCCTGTGAAAGTCTGATAAACCACCCAAATATTAACAATAATGGTGGCATGAAAATCCCAAGAATCTGGATGGCACATATTCAGCCTACTTAATATTTGGTATCTAGCATACTTCAGGACTCTAGGTAACCTTCAGCTAGTATTGAAAACCATTCCATACTAACTGGTTGGAATTTATATATATAATCTATATAATCATGTTGTTAATATATATATATATATATAGACTTGTTGCTCCTCAGCCCAATGTAATGTTACAACCAATAGATGATAATAATAATAATAATAGGACTCTAGCATTGATGTAGTAAGATTGTTTTTTTTTTTTTTACCACAGGTCAAGCCAATAACTGTTGTAACGGTTGGTCAGTAACTTTAGCAAACCATGTAGATTGTAGTGCAGCTTGTTTCTCTGTATATATAGTATATATGCTCCAGAAGATGACCTTGATATAAAGGTCGAAACGTCGAGTGTGAATTTTGGTTTATATTAAACTAGTTTTACTCAAACACAGTAGTTGTCTCCATAATTTTCCAAAATGTAAACAGAAATTGAAAGAAGCTTGTGAAATTTTGATTAACCACCCTAATCTTAACGACAAAATCTTAACTGGTTTTCTTTTTCCTAATGGTTTGTAATTTACTACTTGTTTTGGTAATATTTCTGTTTTCATTCTTTCAACGTGTTCCATCCATTTATGTTTATTTTTTTGTTTACTGATTCCTGGTTTAGTTCTTTAATAATCAGCCTAATAATGTTATCATTATTACAAAATAAGAGCAAATTTCTCAGACATGACTCCCTTTAATAAAATGATGATGTTCTTTTTTGCAAAGTGTAGCACATCTTTATGCATGCTAGTTCTTACCAACTTCTCTAAAATCTTTACAACCATTCCAGAGATACTGATAGGTCAACAATTATATAAATCACTCTTTGCACTACTCCTATGGAGCAGGATTACTATATATTCTTTCCATTCTTGTAAGAACTTCTTGAGCTGAGACTTGAATTATGCAAAGAACTCAAGGACTAGCCAGTTCAGCTGAACATTCCTTAAGCATACATGCTGATTTCCCATCTATCCTTACCAAATTCTTATCCAGGTTATGCAACAGTTCTAGATCTAATGCACCTCAATCTCTTCATCCAATGTAGTGGTTGTACTGTGCACCATGTTACATACCTTACATCTCCAATTACATCTGCTTCTGACATAATGGTACAGTTTGCATTCAGAAAAGTTATTCTTCCACATTCACTCTTTTGTTAGTTGCAGCATAACAATAAAATTCTTTTGGGTTGCCTTTAAGTTTGCACTCAACTTCTTTTCATATTATGACTTAACTTCCCTTACAATGCTTGTAAATTTTCTGTCTTGAGTTGCATGTGTACTATATGGAATTTTTGGCATTGTGTGATAAATGCAAATACTAAATAGCATCTTTGTTCTTTTTTTTTCACTAGAGATATCTGATAACATCCAAAAGTGAAATCAAGCTTTGAAAACAATTAATAGCAACCAATTCTCCATGTGGTTCAAAGAAAAAGGAATAAGCTCTGTGACTGAATTAACTGCTCTGAATCAAGGACCAATCATACATTCTCCAACAGGAGGAGGGAACTGTTTAGAAATAATTGAAAATACTAACTTACCCCATTCCTAGATATTGTTAAAAAAGTTTCTTGAGTTCTAATGTATATTTTAATGGTATTTTGTATTGTCTAACAAAACACCATTTATCTGCTTTTATAATAACAGTATTGTTGAACACACGTACGCTTAGTAAGCAAGTATTTTCTTTCTCTCTCCATGAAGCCTGTACTAAACTTTTATCATCATTTCTCTGATATGCACCATTAAGGAATGTATAACAGATGCGCATGTGTGCAATACAATTGGACAGTATGATTAAGGTTGCATCTCTTTTCAACAGTATTCCTTCAAATTTACCTATTACCTGTGAACACTCCAATATTGTCATATCTAATATTTTGCTTCTGGTGTCCAAGATAGGGTGCTAATCATTATGGGTGACTGGAATGACAAAATAGGAAAGGAAAGAATAAGTTTTGTTGTAGACCCATCTGAATATGGCATAAGAAATGACAGAAGTGATAGATGTATCAAATTTTGTTTAAAGTATAAACTGATAATTGCAAACAATTCCTATGAACAAAAAGAAAAAGGTATACGTGGAGATCTCCCAATTATTATTATTATTACACCCTCTATTATTATTACATGGAATTTATAGACTCATCGTGAGAGGTTCATTCAACTGACAACATATTTATCATATAGAATCTTAAAGTCCTTAACACTCCTTGCATTAACAACAAATTCTGGTAATGCGTTCCATACACTGACAATTCTCCATGTAAAAAATCTACTCCTCACACCCTTCTTCACCAAACTTTTACATAACTTCCAGGAATGACCACTGGTTTTTCTCCCCTCAACTTCTACTCTTTTTATAATCCCCTCTGGATTAATCTGATAAAGTCCTCTCACTAACTTAAACATCTCTATTATATCACCTCTCTTCCTCCGATCCACCAAAATCTGCAATCCACATATCTTCAACCTCTCTCCATAGCCAGCATTCCAAACTCCTGACATTGTCTTAGTCACTCAACTCTGGACCCTCTCTAATGTCTCCATATCACACCGAAAACCAGGTGACTAGATCTGAGCACAATGATTCAAATGTGGTCTGACCAGTGCCTTATACAGAGGCACAAGCGGCACACTTCCTTATCCTTGCATGTTAGAGTACTTCTTATCATAGCAGCACTACGATGTGCAACCTTTTGCAATACTAGTAATATGCCCTCTAAACTTTAGTCTAGAAGGCATATTACTGTCATCCATCACTCCCAAATCTCTAATCTCATCCACTTCCAACAGTAAAGCAACATCGATATAGTACACAGCCTTATATTTCTGCACTTCAAAATGGAACAACTTGCACTTATTGATATTAAAACTACAACCCTACTCATTTGTCCAAGTAAAAAGTCTATTCAAATCTTCCTGAAAGGTAATAACATCAGCAGTGCTACTTATAATTCTTCTCAACTTTGCATCATCAGCAAATAACTGAAGATCCCCAGTCAGTCCACATGATATATCATTTACAAATAAGTTAAACAGCAAGGGGGGGGAGCCCAAGAACAGAACTCTGGGGCACACCACTGGTTACCCTGCTTTTTTGAGACAGTGCTCCATCATACACAACCTGCTGGTATCGTTCAGAGAACCAATCTCTGATCTATCTAACCTATTTCCATCCTCTGCAGCTTGTACATCAACTTACCATGTGGTAATCTATCAAACACTTTTTGCAAAGTCTAAGAATATCACTGTATATGATTCTCCCTTATCTAATACACTTGTCACCTTATCATAAAATGCAAGTAAATTACTGAAACAGCCTACCCTTTACAAATCCTTGCTGACCATCATAAAGAATGCCATGTCCATCAACCCAATTCTGTATTCTATTCCTTACCAAATTCTATTCCTTACCAATCTCTCCAGCATCTTGACCAGAACTGCAGTTATACAGACTGGCCTATAGTTGGATACTTCTGTCTCAGAACCATGCTTGTGGAGTGGTACTATTTTGCCTTCTTTCCACTCCTTAGGAATCCTACCCACTGCAAGACTTTCATTAAATAACCAGGTCAAGGGCATAACCAACTGTGGTGCACATTACTTAATCTTTTAACTGCCGAGATACTAAATAACCAGCATGATCCTCCTTGCTAAGTTATTTTCACAATTATAAAATATTTTATAATAATATAAATAGTTACTATAATGTATTACACATTTTTGCACTGTTTTCTTGTATAAATTGAAGTCACTGAACAAAACTGTTATATAGGAATTTTATTTTCAAGTTAGGGATGTCCAAAATTCATCTTGAAATTTATTTGAAGATAAATTTTGAAGTATTTTGGGGGAGGTGAGAAACACCTCCCCCAAAATACTTCAATACTTTAGTAGTGTGTGGTAATTTTGAAAGCAGGGGTGTACACATAAGGCTATACCACATTTGGCACACATGTACCGGCTCTCTTTTCTTTTTCTTTGCTCCAATGTGGTATATAAACACACATGACAATGCCTAGTGGGATTTGCTTTCTTGGGTGTGGGTGATATAGGTATTAGGAAATGTCTTTCCCTCAGTCTGAGGGGTTCGTCACCCTGTGATGGTCGTCCAGATGTAGTGGTTGGTGTTGGCATGTGGAACTTTTGAAAAATTTCTCTGATGAGAGTCAAATGAAAATTAGCATGTGTGATATTTTCACCAGTATGTACATTATACAAAATACGTGAATTGAAAACAGTAAGATCCAAGAGATTGAAAAAGAATTTTCTATACCATTTGAAGGCCTTTAGCACACATTCAAGAGAACTGACCATCTAAGATGAAAAGTCAAATGGCTATTTTTTCTGGCAAAGTTAATTATCAAGCAATATCAAGGATAAAGAGGGAGCTTGCTCCACCTTTGCTTCGAGTTGCCTTGGTGTGGTATTACCAAGGGTCACTTATGCTTGGATTCGCTGACAGTTCGTCAGCATGAAACTCTTAGATCGTAGTTTTCGATCTTAAAGTTTTGCATACTGGCAGTATAATAATAAGGGATTTTTATCCCATTAATTTAGAACTGACCATCATGTCTGTCCTGTCCACAGGCCCCATAGTCCGTCCTATTATAATCCAATGACACACATTCAGGTTTCATTATTGGCATGTTTGTTGTCCTGTCAACTTTCCCTGATTGTTTCATAGAGTCTGAGTGGAGTGTGGTCAACATACAAACTTCCCGTTTATCAATTCATTTTACCATCATCACATTATCTGTGTGTCTGGATTTTACCTGTCCTTTGTCTAAATTTTTGTTCAGTTTCGGCAACCATTTCCTGTTTTTCCTAACAGTCCCACATGCATTGGTACCATTTTTATGTAGCCAGTCATATAGAAGAGGGCCAGAATACCAATTGTCTAACCACGATGTGTGCCCTTTCTGCAAATACTTTGCCACTAGGGTTTTTGCACCAGGGCCCCAGAAATCCCAAATTCACATTCTGGAATAATGTCTGTAGTTACCCCTTTTGTACACTACAAAATCTAACATATATCCAGTCTCACAGTCACACAACACAAAAACTTTGATCCCGAATCTGTCTTTTCGAAGGAATGCTGTTTGAACTGGAGGTGGCCCTTGAACAGTACTAAGCTCTTGTCAATACATATATTTTGAAAAGGGATAAATACTTCACTGTAGGTTTTTCTCAGATGATCAATAATTGGTTGTAGTTTGTGTAGTCTTTGTCCCAGAACCCGAGTTTCATTGTCATTGAAATGTAAAATATATAAAAGTAAAAGGAATCTGTCCCTAGACATGTAGTCTGTGAACTGTGGAGTAGCTATGAGGGGATCCTTGGACCAATATTCTGCTACTGTTAGTTTTTTTATCCTACCCATAAGCATTATGATTCCAAAAAAATATATATAATTCCTCTGGGGTAGTATTTTTCCATTTTTGCAAACGAGATTGGGGTGCTGGTGATAGTTTCTGACTCAAAAATACATAATATTTATTAGTTTCGTCAGCAATATGTTGCATTATATGAAGGGGGGGGAGAATAGTTTGAAAAAATTGAAAACAGTTGAACCATCATCTATAATTGCTGAAATAACTGAATTATCATTATTGAATTAGTGAACTGTTGAACAAAAATTTGTATCGCGCCATTGAAAACAATGAAGCGTCAGTACAATTTCTTTATCGCGGATGCACTAGAATTAGTAACACTGAAATCAGTGTTACTAATTCCGCCTCAATAACAGAACGCTGCTGTCTGCTTGTCGAAGCCATTTTTACTAACCCTGGAATCACCGCATCACGTGATCACCTGGCTCCTGTTGTCGAGGACGGCTCTGATAACATTGTTCATGGTCTCACAATTTTTTACGAAGATAGTGCCACAAAGCAGACAGAAGCTTGAAAATTAGTTCCTTCTAATCCTAAGAGATGGCACTATAAGCCCACTCAATTCAAATGCTTTCACAAACTAAATTAAATGAGTATTACACAGTGAAAGTTCAAATCGAGTTAACTCGATCGTAGCAAGGTCACCATTTTTTCCGGGCTCAAGTTAACTTGACCATAGCAGTTAAAGGGTTAAGCATACATGGTGATATGTCATCCATTCCCATAGTCTTATTCATATCTAACCCAACCAACATCTGATACACCTCTGTTTCTTTCACTTCCAATTCTTCCAATACTTGCCAAGGGCCATACAAGGGCCACTACCCATACCGGTATGGGTAGTGGCCCTTGCCTTAATGCATAGCATTACACATATCCGCAAGGAGATGTGCTTTGCATTATGGGAGATACTGAGATAGAAGTAGTGAGAGCTTTCTCCACCTTTGCAACGAGTTGCCTGGTGTTGCACTACCTTACCCCAGTCCTGAAGATACTTTCAGGTGCAAACTTTGTTTGCTCATGCTTGTTAAATAATTCCACTATATCCTTTGCAGCTGTTAGTCTGCTGTCATGACTATCCACCAATGGTACACATACTAATCAAACAGATTTTAATATGAACAGTCAGTGATATGAAAATGGAATAACAAATGCAAAAGTTACCAAGTGCCAACTGTGGATCAGACCATAGAGTTGTGAGAATTACAATAAATATAAAGTTAAAAAAGATAACTAACAGATTTAGAACATTCAAGTGGGATACAGATAAATTAAATAGCAGTAACACCAAGATGTTGAAAGTTTATTTTTCAACTTGGTTAGAATATAATAAATTTACTTTAATCCATTATCCAAGTGTGAGCAAACAAAGTTTGCGCCTGAAAGTATCTTCAGGACTGGGGTAAGGTGGTACAACACCAGGATGGCTCCTTGCAAAGGTGGAGCAAGCTACCAACACCCCTATCTCAATATCTCCCATAATGCAAAACACATCTCCTTGCGGATATGTATAATGTTATGCATTAAGGGAAGAGCCACTACCCAGACTAGTTTCGACCTTTATTGAGGTCTCTTCAGTGGGAGCCAGGCCCAAGTGGAGATACCAGTCAGAAGTATTAGCAAGGTCATCTCAACCTATAGGAGTTGCCAATTGGTGTGCCATCTTTTTAATAAATTACTCTGGATTTAGAGGAAGATGTTGAAAGTTTATTTTTCACTTGGTTAGAATATAATAAATTTAGTTTAATCCTTTATCCAAGTGTGAGCAAACAAAGTTTGCGCCTGAAAGTATCTTCAGGACTGGGGTAAGGTGGTACAACACCAGGGCGACTCCTTGCAAAATGAGATAGGAGTGTTGGTAGCTTGCTCCACCTTTGCAAGGAGTCTCCCTGGTGTTGTACCACCTTACCCCAGTCCTGAAGATACTTTCAGGCGCAAACTTTGTTTGCTCACACTTGGATAAAGGATTAAACTAAATTTATTAAAGTAACACCAAGACTTTATTTCAGAATAATATAGCACATTATATTGAAAAGAAAGAAGACTCCAACAAATGGATTAAGGTAAAAGAAGCAATATTGACTGCCGCAGAAAAATGTATTGGAAAAACAAAGAGCACGATTAAAAAACAACGTGGATGACTGAAAAGATACTAGAACTAATGGATAAAAGAAGAATCTGGAAAAATAACCCTAGTGGAAATGAAGAATATAAAAGATTATATAGACAAATAAAAAAATAAATATAGAGAAGAAAAACATAGATGGATCAATAATAATTGCTTAGAAGTAGAGAAATTAATAAAGAAAATAAAATTGTAGTTACATTCGATATTAAAATTTCTTAATAACCAAAAGGAAATAACAAGCCAACAGTTAAAAGACAGGAATAAGAATGTTAATTATAAATTCAGAAGACAAGATACAAAGATGGAAGGAATATCTAAGAGAACTGTATAATGACCACAGGTCTACAAACTTATGATGAGTGTGCATTCAAATAATCCACATATACTTAAAGAAGAAATAGTAAGTACAAAAAAAGAACTACCTAATGGCAAAATGATGAGATGTGATGGAACATGGGAAATGGAGCATGGGAAACGGATGAGTTAATAAAAGACATAAGGAAATAAGAAACAGATTTTTTACTAGAAATAATACAGAATATATATGATACAGGCATACACATACTACCAGCAGACATCATAAAATCGATTTGCATTCCAATATCAAAAAATAATAATGCAGCAAAATGTAAAGATTTTAGAACAATTAGTATCATATCCCATGCTTCAAGAATACTAATGAAAATAATAAAAGATAGAATATCTTTTATTAATAATTTATTTATTAATTAATAAATAATTAATTTATGTTATTAAAAATTTATTAAAAATAAAGATAGAATAAAAGATAATAATTGGTAAATTTGCTTGAATCTTACATAGTATTATTTACTTTTTGTATCTTAGTGTGTCTGGGTGATTTTTGTATATTTTCTGAGTATTTTAATTAGTAAATTGATAGATACGATTATTTGTGCACATGGCTCCCCATGAAGAGAAATACAGAGATGGCATCCAGGTTTTTGTCAAAAAATTTTAATTTAAAGGATTTGATTCAGTGTACCATTTGCGAAATGTATGCATTGAAGAGAGTGGTTGGAGTCTGGTTAAACAACGATAGTAGAGTGAATGTGTACAGAAAGTTTAAGGAATGTGAGGATTTAAAGAGTGTATCAGGTCGTGAGGGTGATATCGTTGTTGAAAGTGAGAATGTAGAAAATAGTGATTATGTGATGTATGAATGCAGTGATATTTGCGAGGTAGTACCAGATAGCTGTGAGAGTTGCATTGAAAGTGAGAAAGAAGGTAAACATACAGAATGAATGAAGGAATTAACGGAAAATAAAAATGATGAGACTGATGAAATGAGTGAGATCACACGGTTACGCAGAGTGATACACAGGGCAAATTGGCAGCTGGAGCGTTGGCAAAAATGTTTACCGAGCGTACCGACTAATAAACGGCAAAAGTATGATAGGAAAAATAAGAGTATGACAGTGAGTGTTGTATGAAGATTCTTTAGTAAGAGGTGTGATAGTTGAGAGTTTAACAAAATCGTACCAACCTAGTGCGAACGTTAAGGATGTAAGCAACTCAATTAGAATACAAAAGCAGCAGATACAAATGATTTGAAAGGAGACAAAATGGCTATGAG
Organism: Typopeltis vanoorti; assembly: GCF_054136105.1. Lineage (NCBI taxonomy): Eukaryota > Metazoa > Arthropoda > Arachnida > Uropygi > Thelyphonidae > Typopeltis > Typopeltis vanoorti. The sequence goes on from NC_143559.1 coordinate 88,240,930, forward strand.
AGAGGATTTGAAGGAAGTGCTTGCGGTAGCAAAAGAGAAGAGTGAGAGAGTTAGGATGGTGAGTCTGTTTCCGCGGTATGACAGTGAAGAGTATAGAAGGAGGACCATAATTGCTAATGACATTATGTAGTAAATTATGCAGGAGGAGTGGTGTGGAATTTGTGGATGTGTGGAGTGAGTTCAATGGGCGAAAGAATTTATATAAGATGGATGGTTTACATTTGAATGGATTTGTAGAAGTGGATGTGCAGATCAGAGAAACTAGAGTTATTAAGGAAGGGGGGGGGGGAGTAGATATGCAGACTTTAGGGAGACAGTTGAGTGTATGAATGTATGTAATATGCCCGAGCGAGTACGAAAGACAATAAATCAGAATGGGATAGTTAGAATAAGGCATCAAAATAGGGATGGGACAAATGGGCGTCTACAATTCATGTCTACTAATGCCAGAAGTATTAGGAACAAGAAGGAAGAATTTTTGGCCTTGGTTGGCACTTCCAGGCCACAGGTTATTGCAATTAGTGAAATATGGCTGACAGAAGATGATATAGCTAGTGGGATTGAATGTGAGGGGTTTGGTGTGTTCAGGAGTAACAGGAAGAATAAAATGGGGAGGAGTGTTATTGATGATAGCTGATGAGCTACAGCCAAGGAGAATGGAAGTGGAACTGCAGGATAGAGAAAAGAGCACATTTGAGGCTATTTGGTGTGAGATTGAAACTAGCAGAACAAAATATACAGTTGGGTGCTGCTATAGACCAGGTGATGGAATAGATGGTGGAGATAGTATGCATAAGCAAATAGAAGAAATGAGTGGAAGGAGTGTAATTATTATCGGAGATTTCAACTATGGTAACATTGACTGGAAGTAGGAGAGAACACATGGGAGGAAGGAACTGGATTTTATGCAGTTATTAAGGGATAACTGTCTGTGACAGCATGTAATGGAAAATACTAGGGGTCAGAGAGTGCTTGACCTAGTAATTGCATCTGAGAATTTGGCTGTAACGAATATGACCGCATTGCTACCAATTGGTGAGAGTGTTCATAGGGTCTTGACTTGGGAGGTGGCTAATGGTGTGGAATTTACAATTAAAACAAGGTACATGTGGAATTATCGGGCTGGTAAGTATGACAAGCTTAGGAGTTTGATTGGTTCAGTGCCATGGCATGTAAAACTGCAAGGGCTAGATGTTGATAGTGCATGGGAGGCAGTTAAGAAGTGTTTGTATGAGGCATGGCTGACTGTATACCTAGAGTCTGAATAATAAATCAAGTTGGGGTTAAATGGATGAATAACACCATTAAGCTTGAGCTGCAAAAAAAGAAACAACTGTGGAGGGAATTTAAGGATAAATGTGACCAACAGGCACATGAACGGTATAAAGCGTAGGCCAGAAGGGTAACGAGTGGTAAGAAAAGCAAAAACGGATTATGAAAGAACATTAGCCATGCAGGCTAAAAAGAATCCCAAACAGTTTTTTCGATATGTTGCAAGTAAAAGAAAAAATGTATATGGCAGAATGATTTTAAAGACTGCTGATGGTAGGAAGGTAAACGAATCAGTTGATATAGTTGAATTACTGAGCGAGCACTTTGCAAGAGTATATTATCCAGGTGATGACATTGCAGGAATGAATGAACCAATAGATTATACAGGAATTGTGGTGAATGAAGTGGAATCGAATAGTCTATTACAAAACCTCAATGTCAATACATCTGGGAATTGAATGGTATACCAGCTCGTATCGTACATGAAGTGGCTAAAGAATTGTCAGTGTCCTTGACCATTTTGTTTAATTTGAGTCTCGGGTCTGGGTTAGTCCCAAGGGGGGGGGGGAATAGTTCCACTGCATAAAGGAGGTTCCAAGACTGCTGTAAATTACCGACCGATTAGCATATCAGGAAATGTCAAGGTCTTGGAAAAATTAGTCAAGAGAAAAATACAGGATTGGATAGATGAAAATGGGATACTGTATGGGGGGACAACATGGTTTTGGGAAGGATAGATCATGCCTCAGTAACGGCTGAACTGGATAAGGGTAATGGTTTACAGTGATTCTACTGGATCATTCTACTTAGTGATTGCTAAGGCCTTTGACAGGATACCACATGGAATTCTAATCAGTAAACTGCAGCATATGGGGATGGATATAGGGTTGGTGAGATGGATAGGAGGGGGGTTGATGGAGAGATATCAGACAGTGGTTTATTCAGGAGTAGAGTCCCAAAGATGGCCTGTGACTAGTGGTGTGCCGCAGGGTTCTGTTCTTGGACCACTACTTTTCAACTTGTTCATTAACGATATAGGAAAGGATCTGAGAGGAAGTGTTCACTTGTTTGCTGATGATGCAAAGTTGGGTAGAGCAATAGTTAGTGCACAGGATGTCAAAATTTTGCAGGATGATTTGGATAGTTTGGAGGACTGGGCTAAGGAAAATGGATGTCAATTTAATGTGGCAAAATGTAAGGTTATGCATTTTGGGGTGAAAAGATTAGCAACAGTATACCACATTGGTGGAACTATACTCCAGGAGATTGATGAGGCCAGGGATTTAGGAGTGTTGGTGGATAGGGAGTTGAAGTTTAGGGGGCACATTGCAAAAGTGGATAAATCAGCTCATCAAATCACTTGGTTACTGAAGAATACTTTGACAAGCAGAGACAAGCAAGTTATTAGTTCTATGTATCGAGCCTTCCCCATCTTGACTACTGTGCCCAGATTTGGGTGCCAGGGTTTCTTCTTGATGGGGAGGAGGTGGAGAGGATCCAGACGCGAGTGACCAAGATGATAGCAGGTCTATGGAATGAACCTTATGAAAGCAGGTTGAAGATTTGTGGGTTGCAGAAATTGGTCGATAGGCAGAAAAGGGGTTATATGATCGAGACATTCAAATTGTTGAAGGGTTTCTATAGGATTAATTCAGGGGATATTTTTAAGAACAGGACTAGTTGTGTTAGGACTAGGTGACATCCATGGAAGCTGGGCTAGAATGTGGTTAGTAAGGGTGTTAGAGCTGGGTTTTTTACTTTTTGAGTGGTGAATGAGTGGAATAAGCTGCCAGAGTATGTTGTGGGTGCCATGACTGTGAATGAGTTCAAGGTAGGGTATGATAGAATCATACCTTGTGTGATTCTATCATACCTTGATAGAATCACACTTGATAGAAATTCAATGTGTGAATGTCAAATAGTTGTTCTTGACATGATGTTAGAGCCTCCCTCGATGAGTCTGTCGGCTCCCTGGAGTTGCCCGTAATAATAATAATAATAATAATAGAATGTTTTCAAGAATTAAATTCCATATAGATGAACAACAAAAATAATTCATGTTAGGAAAAAGTACAATTAATGTCATTTGTGAATTAAAAAATAATTATTGAAAGATCAATAGAAACAAATAATAATATATATCTCTGCTTCATAGACTTTCAAAAAGCATTTGACACAGTAAGCCATGAAAAGTTAATAGAAGTATTAAAAGACATTCAAATTGATACAAAATACATCAGAATAATAATAGAATTATACTGGAATCAGAAGACACAAATTATAAAGAAAATTAATAATGAAACAATACATATCAAAAGAGAAGTGAGACAAGAATTATAATATTCCCTATACTTTTCAACACATATAGTGAAATGATAATGAAAGAATTTGAAGAAATTGAAATGGGAATAAAAATAAATGGCATTAGAATTAACAATAATGGATTTGCTGATGATTTGGTGTTCATAGCAAAATCAAAAACAGTTACAAAATATGGTTGAAATACTAATCAAAAACAGTCAGAATTATGGCTTAGTATTAAAATGACAGCTAAAACCAAGTACAGGTGGGTCTCTTTTTATGCGGTAGATACGTTCCACAAAAAACCACATATAAAAAATCACACAAAAAAGGCCTAAACTTACATTGAAAAATCAGGGATACGTTCCATAATTTTCTAAAACTGCATAAAACCGAAGCAATGAAGTAAAATAAACCTAAAATTTAATAAAAAAAAGTTTATAAAAATTATAAGTTTGTTTTAAAGCTTTATGCATTTAATTTTATTGAAAAGTAACATTTTTTTTTTTTAACATTTTGTCATCAGATTATCGTCACTATTAGACAATATTCGGCAACGTTTGAGAACTGGTGCAAAATCATTTCATCACCAGAAGAGATAGTCAGCGCATCACATTACACTGTATGGTAATGGTTCTTCACAAACAGAATTAGCTTCACCCTCCTTCTGTGCTGATTTATTTCTTGTGATGATGTAATCAGTGATTAAACTTTGCAATGATGATTTCACTAATTTTTTATACAGCTCGTGATATCCAGACATACAGTTCTTCAGCTCACATTGGAATTTAAAGGCTCGTTCAGAATTTGTGTCATTAACAAGAAAATGATTTTCCAATTTATTGCACAGTTCAAGACCTTCTTGAATTATATTTGCAGTGAGGTGGAGGTTTTTCTTCCACTTCACTATCGTTTTCTGGATCTTCGACGATATCTAAATTTAATCGATATCCAATAATATCATCGTCACTTAAGGCATTATCCACAAGCAATTCGTCTATATCGTTCTAGCTAAATGTATCAAAACCTTCTCCACCAATTTCATGTGGCAATGTAATGATTTCATCTGATAATGTAGATGTTTGCATGGTTGCACTGTTTGCAATACATCCAGGCCAAGCTGCTTTCCAGCAAGCATTTAAAATTTGTGGTCTTATTTCAGCGATAGCAGATGCAACATGATTTAAGCAGTCCAAAATAGAAATTTTTTTCCAAACATCAGTTACTGTTAATGATTCATTTTCTAGTTTATCCGATATAAATTTAAAAGTGTGCTTAACGTAACATTTTTTAAAAGTAGCAATTATGTCTTGATCTAATGGCTGAATAATGCGTTTTGTATTGGGTGGAAAAAACACGACCTGCACATTTGGATGTTCTAAATGCGGATGACTTGGTGCATTGTCAACAATTAATAAAACTTTAAAATAGAGAACTTTTTGCTTCATGTATGTTTCCACTTCTGGTACAAAGCAATTATTGAACCATTCAGTAAATACAGCAGTTGTTACCCAGGCCTTTGTATTAGCCATCCAATGTACAGGCAGCTGTTTTAAATCTTTGCCTTTTAGAGCACATGATCCTAGAAATCGATTTACTAGGAGGGGTTTCAACATTCGATCTCCTGATGCATTGCTACAAAGTAATAACGTTACTCAACCTTTGCTTGCTGTAAACCAATTTGCTTTTTCTTCAGACTTTGCGATGTAAGTTCGACTAGGCATTTTCTTCCAAAACAATCCTGTTTTGTCAGCGTTAAACACTTGATCGGGACAATATCCATCATCTTAAATAATTTTGGCTAACTTCTCTTGAAAATTTTTGGCTGCTTCTTCATCTGTTGCTGCAACCTTGCCTGTAATCTTCACATTATGAAGTGCATTCCTTTTTAAAAACCTGGCTTACCATCCTTTGCTAGCCCAAAATTCTTTGTCAGCCTGGGAAGCGGAAGTAGACAGCTCCAATTGCTTCATCTGTTCATAAAACCGAAGAGCTTTTTGTTGAATTAAATAACCACTTATATTCTTCTTTGAGTTAATTCTTCAACGCAAATTACGAGCGCTCATTCTGCATTTTCTAATAAAGCATCTCTTGAGTACGATGATAATATGGCACTTAGTTTTGTGCCAGAAATGACAGATTTTCTTATTGTGACTTCATTCTTTTTAATTGCTCTTACAGTGATGATGATGAACAGCCTATTTTTTTTCCTACCCACTGTAGGGTGAAAGCCTCTCCCATTGCGGGAGGTTTTGGGTCTACTACTCCCATGGTGACCCAGTCCATATTGGGAGAGTATATCTATACTTGGGTGAAGTAATGTATGAAGGTGGAAGACAATCACAAACATCCATGCCTATGCCGGATTCGAACCCGCAACCTACTGGCTGGAGAGTGGATACGCTAACCACTCGGCCAACCAGGCCGGCCGCTCTTATAGTAGATTCGCCTAAATTAAAAAGTTTACCAACCAATCACTGTAGATCCCCCTCCTTTTGCTAAGCGATCTGAAATTGCAATTTTCATTTCCAAATAAATTGTTTTTCTTTGGTACTTTTTTTCTCCATTGGGCCAAATTTAATTAATTAATAATTAATGATCAATTATGAATTAATATTAAAAAATCAGCTAAATTAACAATTAATTATTAATGAATATATTACAAAATAACCAAGGTGTTCCATGAAAATTTCAGGATTTGTGAAGTGTTTCCGTTGTAGGAAAAGTTTGAGAAACGCTAGATTACCCTATTACCGGAATGGATTCTCCTTCTGTTGACATGCACAGAAGTGTCAAAAGGTCTCGTATCTGTGAGCGTGCACCGCATAACTTCAAATCCGCATAAAAAGAGACCAGAGTGTATATGGTAATAAGCAAAAAACAGCAGCACACAAATTTAAGAGTATCAACACAATTCATTCAAAATGTAAAGGCCTATATTTATTTAGGAGTAATGATTACAGAAGATGGAACAACAGTTATGGAAATAAAATCAAGAATAGCTAAGGCAAAAGAAATATTGTTGGAATAATAAATTATTAATGACTCCAGAATAAATAAACAGACTAAAATAAGAATAATAAAATCCTATGTATGTCCCAGAGCCTGTGTAGCTCAGCGGATGTGGCATTTGCACATCACAGTGCTTGACCATACAAAGGAAGACTTTGTTTCAAATCTTGTCGTCGACTAGAGGAAATTTATCGAAGTCATTTTTCGACCGGTTCCTGAGTTAGTCGCTCTCTGGCAAGGGCAACCGGTTTTTTCTCCTCGAAACTCGGGTTTTACGTCCCGTCAACTCAAGAAAATCGACCGTAGAACCCACATTATTTTAGACATTAAATATATTGTGTTAATGACCACAAGATGGCGGCACTTGTTGAGCTGTCTCTCTTCACTGTGTGCTGCTTAATTAGTGATAGCCTTAGGCCAGCTATCTCTAATTGGCTGCCAGTGGAGATTGAACTGCCCACTTAGTCTCCGAAAGTTAGATAGGACTAAACGGCCTACTCCCTATATGGGAATAAAAAGGCATTAGCTGATATATGTTCCACATTGTATTATGGAGTGAGATGTGAACATATACAAAATCCATAATCAGGAAATTGCAGGCCTTTGAGATGTGGCACTATAGGAAAACACTGAAGATTTCTTGGAATGAGAAAAAACTAATAAAGAGGTATTGAAGTTAATGGGAACCAAAATAGCACTCATAGAAGACTTTATAAAGAGAAAGTGCAAGATGGTAGGGCACATATTAAGAGGATCAGCAGAGAAAATGTCTCAGGAAATATTGGAGGGAAAATTAGAGGAAAGATCTCCTGGTAGACCAAAAACTTCTTGGGTTGATGATGTAAAGAAATGGATAGGTAACAAGCTATTACGAGATAAAAGAAGGGACACTCTGGTGTACCATGATTGCTAACCTCCAAATTGGAGAAGCTACTTAAGAAGAATAGGGTACTTCTGAAGTAATCTACCTAGCTCTGGTTCTTCCTCTGGATCTATTTCCTACCACCATCACTGCATGAAACACCTGTTTTACTAACCTTTCCTCTCCCCATTAAGTGACCATACTATCTGAGATCAGTTCTGCACACACACCTGAATGCTAACAATATCAGTTTCTTTCTTAACATTTTTTAATTTTTAATATTTTTCACATGATTCTGCAATTGATGCCATTTGTTCATTTGCTCCCATAATTTTCCTCAGAACTCTCATATGTGTGGTTTCTAATCTTTGATCAAGTATTTTATTTCTAACCCGACTTTCAGATCCATAACTTAAAACTGGTAAGAACATTGAGTTGTAACTAATAATTTCTCTCTTATTCCATATAAATTTATTCAACTGGATCATAACAATACCAGCTTTGCTTATTCTGTTGTCTAATTGCAAATTTAATTTAACATCATTACTAAAAACTGTGCCTAAAAGCTGAAATATTTTACTTTATTTTATAGGTTCTCTATTAAGAATTCAGTTGAAATTTTCAATATTCCTGCCTATTTTCACAGTTTTGGTCTCCTTATTGCTGATTTTCATTCCAAATTTGTTATTCAATTTTGTTAGCGAATACTGGAGATTTGAGTACTGAATTTGTTTAAGAATAAAACATCTGCATAAAGCAAAGGGATAAGTTTGATATCTTCAATTCTAATAGCAGGTTTAATGCCACTTTCTTTCATGATGCAATCTATACAATCTACATACATGATAAATAAGAAATAGTGTGCACTCTTGTCTTACTCCTGATTTTATATCAAGAGTGATTTTCAGGTATCTCCTTCAATTCTAACTACTGATTTACGACTGAAAAATAGTGTAAGATATCTGTATTAAAATGCAGAAGTCCCACAAATGAAAAATATAAAAATGAATTTATTTAAAGTTAACAAGTTAGTTATAAGACATTACATGAAAGTAGTTATTTAAACAAGTTTATTTTTTGTATGTTGCAAGCCAGACATTTTGAGATATTTTTTCTGACTACTTAAGTCTTGCTTAGATATAAAATAATTTTATTATGTCAGATATCAGAGTGTAATTATATTTTTGTATAAGCTGTCAAAAGTTTTGCCATGTTCGTGCTGTTTGTATCTAGACCAAAATATGTTGTCAATTATACAAGAGAAGAGAAAGTTACTGCTGCATTCACATTCTGAAAATAATTAAATGAATTTACCTCTGTGCATACAAGATTGTAAAATTAAAGTTTTCTGAACTAGGAAAAGACTTTTATCATGGTTTCAAGCATGGTGCTGAAGAAAGTAATGGTGACACACAATAATGGACTAAAACGGAAAATTTTCAGTTGCTTTTCAAAGCATGCGAAGGAGCAAAAAGAACATTACAAACTGTTGCTAGGCATTCAGCTGTTCAGGAATAGAAAAGGAACACATAGAGAAAAATTGTGGAATTTCTGTGTCTTCAATATATGAAGTCTGAATAGAAATTAGAAGAAAGTTAGAAATGAAAGACAGAGAGCATATTCTTTTAAGAAGAGATAAGTTAAATGAAGTTCAGTTGAAATTCAAAGGAACTTTATTGCTCTCTAGTTCATATAAAATGGGTCCAATAAAATTGTTTTATTTAGGATTTGCAGTATAATAAGCGATTTGAAATAGTTGATATGGATTTAGTTATTTCTTCAGATGTTTCATATAGAAAGCAAAGTTGCTCTGAAGTGATAAAACTGTTGATAAGATTTTTAATAGTTCATTTAATGGGTTTGATGTTACTTTCATATTGAAAATAAATATTTTTCTTCAGTATTCTGATTTTTTAGGAAGCAAGAAGAATTTCATTATTTATGTTGTTGTCATATACAGATCAGGTTTTGTGTTATGTATTTTTCCTGAATTCAAAAGGGTGAATTCAAAAGAGAATGAGTTCTGTAGGAGAAAAGAAACTAGGGTTCCATATGTCAATATATATATATATGATAATAACTGTTGATATATGTGACTATAAGGAAGTTATGTAGTTCAAGTGTTTTTTATGTTTTGGAGTTGGAGTTTGAAGAAAATTTGATACATTGTCACTTGCATGGTTAATTTGATGTTTGTATATATATTTGTGTTTGTAAATTAAATATTTTTATTTTGGTTATAAGGTGTGTGAAGATTCAATCTCTAAATGGGTTTAATGGTTATTGAATTAATTCAAAAAATAAGATTTTTATGCGAGATTCTGGGATAAGAATAGATTACATATTCTGGGATAAGAATTGATTACATATGCATAGAATAGATTACATATTGTTCTGCATAATGTTCCATCTACAGGATATAAATGTAGCATTTTGGAAAGCTCTTTGCTGGGTACCTTGCCGCATAGCTTTTCGAGATCCATAAAACTTATATATAGATCTGGAAGATCCAAGGTTTTGTAGATCTGGTTATATTCCCTTCTTATGGTACAGATCCTTGTTATACTCCCACAATTTCTAACCTATTTTTGATAAAGTGAAAATCGGATATTGACAACCTCTATCTGGCCTGAACCAATACATAAATATCTAAATATGTTACATAAATATCTTTCTATTTTTTTTTTATATATGTGAACTATAAGAGCTTTACTCCAATTATCTAAAATTCAACCTTCTGTCCAGGTCTTCTGCATTATAATATGCATGTAGTCACCACAAAACTTTTATACTTGCATGTACATTTGGGCATTTCTGATCAAATATCTATTCCTGCTGCCTTTCCACATTTAAGACTTTTGATAACTTTTCTACTTGAAGTATTGATGTATACTCCTGTTTTCACATGCCTTTTGAATATTTTCTACTACTGTTCTGTCACTCTTTGTTTCATTTTATCCTTCAAAATAATTACTCCTGACATCTAGAATATCTTTATCTTCACCTTTATCATCTTTGATTCTTTCCTTCCTTCATTTCTAAACTTTTTCAATACCCTTTTGAAAATTTTACCACCTTGGCAAAATTTTTTGAATTTGTTTTTGCCAAAGTCTTCCCATGAGTTTGCTTAGCTACTTTAGCACACAGCTTAACTCTCTTACATTTTTCTCTATTCTTTTAGGACATCTGCTAACTTATTTGCTAGGAACTTTTGGTATGCATTCTTCTTTAATTTCATGTATCCACCAGCGTATTTATTTTTCTGTTCTTGCAGAAGCTTTCCCACATGCCTTCATAGCTGAAGCAGTCAATGTTCTCTTCAGAATTAAAACCGAGACACATCAAGGTTTGGTTGTTATTTTTACACTGTTTCCTTTTTTTTCTTTTTTTTTTAAATAACATTTGTATAGTTGAGTATGGTTAACCTGTAAATGATACTCCACTTTAATTCTTTGTAAAACTTTCTTTTCAATGTGGTATTTATTTTTATCCTACTTAAAACTATAATTTTTCAGGAAATAACAGCATATACTGAAATATTAAGTATAAAAACTGTAATTAATACTTTCCTATATTTCGCCAATGTTACATTGCCATCATCAGGGATCACAAAAAACAATGATATGTGCATGCAGGCAATAACACTGGGAAAATGAGGCTGAACAAAGGCAACCAAATTTGGGCCTAGAGTCCTAAATGGCGTCCCCTAGTGGACTAAATGGTAATCTTGGCCGTTGCGCTGAAGATCTTAGGATAAATGCTTCTCAAATTTCAGGCAGTCTCATGCACCCAAATTTGAGGAGGTTTGGAAAGTTTTTCAGGGCTGAGACAGATTCAAGAAATAGCCCTTTCATATTTGTATTTACTGCAGTGTAATAGAGTTGCCTTCTTCCAGCATATCCTGTGGTGGGTGTCCAAAAGCATGGTCAGCAAGTCCTGAGTGGATGTACTGGTAGAACTGGATTTAGTCCTTGTGTTCAGGAATTCTGATATTGGCTGTCCTGCCTGTTTGGCCATAGTAGGAAAGTTTGCAACTGCAAGGGACCTGGTAGATACTTGGTAGGTCCGGGGAATGTGATTGGTCTTTGGTAGAGCAGATAAGAGATGCCAATTTCTTATGTGGTGTGTAAGCAGTCGTAAGGTTGTATTTCCTTAGGATTTCAGTGAATTTTTTGGATGTGCCCTGGATATATGGAATGGTGATATAACTTGAATAACTTCTGCTCTAAAGGGGAAACAGGGGAGGGGGGTTGTAGTTACAGGATTTATATATATTTTGGATTTTATGGAGATTGTAGCTATTGGCTAAGAAAGTGTTGAGAATATGCTCAAATTCAGTAGTTAGGGCACAGTTATCAGAACTGATTGATTTTGCCTTGTTATATAGAGTTTTCATAATCCTATATTGTTGAGAGGGGGGGGAGGTGACTGTTTCTGCCTATATGCATGGGTTTTCTGTAAACAGAGAATGCCAGGGATCCATCAGGTTGGCGTGTAATCCGAGTAGAACGAGGTATCTTCAGCCTTCCCAACAATAGTATCAAATGGTAAAACACTATTAAAAACTAGACCTCTGAATATTTATGAGTAAATAATATGAATGTTACATTGCTCAGATATGAAAGTTTGTAGTGCTTTTATTTTAGTTATATATTGAAAAGTTATGGAATTTTCAGTGAGATCCATTGCCAGTTTTCTAAGAAAATAGAGTAGAAACACCATAATTATAGTATGTAGGGGAAAAAAAAGTGTGTGGGGGGGTAATGTTATATCGAGAGTCCCCTGCAGGTTAGTTGGTATTGATGATACCTCTTGGTTGAAAGACCCAGGTTCAAATCACAAGCAAGATGTAAAGCACCTTTTATTAAGGACTTAAGGTGAGTTAGCCAGTCTCACATAGAGATCACAGTATTTTTCTATAAAATATATAATTTGGGTCACCTAAACCACAAGGAATCAATATGATCGAGTTCCAATCCCAAACATCTCTGGCATTTCAGAACCGATTTCAAGAATTCTGAAGAAATATGATTTAGTAATGACTTTTATTCTTATTAATAAACTCTCAATGTATTTCCCCTCTTCTAAAGATAAACGCTTCCTATGTCTCTTCCAGGTGTGTAGACCAAGTGAATGCCATCTTTTCTACTTCGGACAAACTGGATGCTCAATAGAAAAAAAAAAAAATACAAGAACATCAATCATATATTTTCCACAAAAAAATCCAATAAATCTGGATTAGCTCAACATGGAATAGAGACAGACCACAACATTCTTCACCTGAAACAAGCCTTCTACATACATGTCAGTATAAATTTGAACACTTATTTAAGGAGAGTGCTGAAGCTATGCTTCACTGCTCTAACTTGAATCAGAATGACTGCCTATCCTTATCAAAAATATGGGAAAGTTTGATTAGAATAACACATTAAAGGTTTTTTTTTTTAAAGACATGAGGTCTTAAGAAACCAACTAGATACTACTTGTATCTTATGATCTATTAAGTATGATATTATAAGTTAACCCATTCACCACACTCCAAACAAAAAATGTAGTCTTCATGACCTTCCCAACCACACTATTATAAAGCCCTTCGGGGAAAGTCCATTGTTTTTTCTCTCTCTATCACTCATCCTGTCATGTAATAAAAAATCTCTTCTGCAGCTACTTTATAGAAACCATCTACTAACTTTTTTTTGTTTCTATCAATAGTATCTTTTACCTATCAGTTAAACTTTGAAATCTACAAACCTTTAATTTACCTTGCAGGGAGCATTCCACAGACCAGTCGCCACCTTAATCACCTGTCTCTTTATCTTTTCAACTACTTTTTAATCCCAGTTGTCTATTTTATTTGTAGTACTACTATATACAATTATAAATTACAGTTAAACTATATACTACATACAATTATAAAATATACAACTGAAGCAATATTATTACATGAAAGTGATACAATACTTTCATTTAATGTACTAAGTAACCCCTTGAACAAAACCCTTGAAAAAAAATTAAAAATAAAGAATAGCCAATTGTATGTCTCAGAGAATGATTTAAAAGATCTCACAGATGGATGATTAAAAATAAAATTATGTCAGCAGTAGTAAAATACATACCTGCAGCATATTAGATCCAGAATTATAAGCAGAAAGTAAATTGTGTCCTCCACCTTGATGAGGTGTGAGAAAAGTACCACTTTCAAACTTTGAAAGGTGGCGTGGTCTTGAGGTCTGAGACTTCTGATCTAAAGAAGATAGAGTGACTTGGAAATTAAGCCCTCTTTTACCAGATATAAAAAATGTTACAAAAACATGAATTGCAAGAATATTCTCAAATAATTTATACTGGTTTAATTTAGGAATTTTTTATTTTATGCTTCTTAGACTAATCCTCTTTTTTTTTTTTTTTTTTTTTTTTTTTTTTTAAATTCAACTTATATTTAGAATGAAAAATATATAATTTTATATGTAAGTCAGTAGATACTATTATCTCAGATGGTTAAGTATGTTTAAATGCAAGCAATGCAAACAAACTATAGAAAAATGAGTGGGGGTGTCACATCTTGGTTTGGATGATTTCTAATGGCAGCTAAGGAAGCTGGGAAAACAGAAGAAATGGAGAAGAAACAAAAGGTATTAGGAAGATTAAGGTGGTGTGGGGGGGATAGTAGGGGGACTTTGATTAGAGTGGACAAACTTCTTTTTTTCTCCTGATGTGATAACTAATAGGATAAGTCATAGAATGTAAGGCAAGTAAATTTATTAAAAAATTAGACAAACTTTGACATATTTCACCATCAATCAACACAGCAATGTCAGAGGGAAAGCAACAGAGAACATACAACAAGACCTGAACACTTTAACAGCTACTGTTTTTTTTTTTAAATGAAAGCAACTGATAACATAACTAGTCATACATGCTATTAGATATATCAAGTGCTGTCTGTATATTGTTGCACTTCATGCAACAATATACAGACAGCAGGTATTAGTAATAACTAATCTGCTAGCATGGATTTACATCCTATTACATTCACCCAGTCCATAGATGTCATCACACTGAGGCCTAATTCTTTCTCACTTGTGCATTAAAGTCCCCTAAGATGTAAAGTACATATCTCTCTCTCTCTCTGGTAGTCCAGAACTGTCTGTAGGTTTTCACAGAATTCCTCACTCTCTTCATCAGGCCTATCTGTGTGGAGTGCATAAACTACCACAATTGACATATTGGTAGGATGAACCTTAAGTCTAATACACAGTATCCCATTAATAATGGGATTATAACCAAGAAGGGCTCATGCCTGAACTGACTTCAGTATCACAGCTACCCATGATGCTTTGAGTCACCTCCTAAATGAACAACTAGTATACTATCCTGTCTTTTGAAGTGACCTTATCCATTCCATCTAGTCTCTGTAATTGCCATGATACCAATTTTATACCTCTCCATCTCTTTACAGACAATATCAAGAGTACCCATCTGTATACCCCATACATTCCTTGTGCCTATGTCAAGTTCCCCTCTAAGATTAATCCTATACCTTCTATATTCCTCGTTCGCAATATCTCTGATGTTTTTTGGAGAATGTAATATACTTCTAGAACAAGCCCCTCTGCCTGAGCCCTGAACATGGCTCTGATTATTCTGCATGACAACCGATGCAGCATGAGATGTATTATAAGGCACAACCATATTAACATTTTGGAGAGACATCACTGCAAGAAAAAAAAGTGGTAAGGTTGCAGAGGTCCTTTCTACATATCCGGCAGGCGTCAGTTCCAATTCATCCCAAGTTGGCCAGGTGGGTTAGGATTTCAGCTTACTATGTGAATCTAATACCCCTGGAGAGAAGGTAGTCTTTTGCTGCATAAGACAAAATGAAATAGCAAAATAGGAAAGATTCACCCCCTTATCCTCAAATACTCTAATAGCATTGGGGCAAGGAGCAAGAAGAAAAGGAAGAAGAAAGAAGGGGGAATGGACCAGTCTACAGATAATATAATGAATGTATATTACATGAAGTAAGCATGGTCCAGTATCTGGTACCTCAGGTTTGTCCACTCCTATATTCACTAAAGTGAGCCATTGAGCAGACTCAGTATTCATTAAAGTACGTCTTCATCATTTTTCTTTTTTATCCACTGCATAATGAAACAAATCATTAGAATTCCTTCACCTGCTTGACTAATTTCCTCTCATAATCTGATTTTCACTCTCCTCACCATGGTTTTCCTTTTTTTTTTCCCTTGAGCTCTGTACTGTTCATGAGTTAGCTGATTACTTTAGCATACCCCTAGACACATTTTTTTTTAATCTTCAGTTTAATGATATTACTCATTCATTTGACAGCCACCTGGCCTTGGGCATGCAATCTGATACTTCACATTGCATTAGTGCTCCAAACATAGGTTATGTTGCATCACATTGTTCCAAGTAGCTTCCCGAGTTTGTGATAATCCCCCAGTTTGTAGCTTCACATGGACTACTTTTTTTAAACTGAAAATTCTAATACGTTTAGTTACTACCACATCACGTCTGATGCTCTCACCAGTTCCAACATTTGCAAACCTCCTTTTTTCCCTTCTTTTCCATGCTGTTTCAGATGATTATCTGTCAGTGACAGAAAAAATTCTATTTCCTTCCACCAGTGTGCCTCTTCCTCCTTCCAATCTATGCCCTAATAGCTGAAGTCCCCTATAATGCTTACTCATCCTGCATACAATGAGCCAAGTTACCAATACATGCCATTCACAACTGATTTTGAATCCTTGAATATTAGTATCAATCTACTATACATTTTGCCTTATAGGCTTTTATCTCAAACCAGATAACTTCAAATGCACTGCTTCACTTAACCTCTACTTTCTTGCTGAACTTATACTTTTGCTAATTGCAATTCTTCTGCAATCAATAGCAATAACCATTCCTCCTATTCTCTCTCTCTCTCTATCTCTCTCTCTCTTTCCACACACACAGTCAAACTGCTTGGTTATAACAAGCACCACAGGGTTGATAAAATTTCCTAGTTATGACCATTACTCACTATATCAGTGATGAGTTAAATCTAACTCCCATGTGAATAATATATGCACATAAACACAAGAAAGATATTTAATTAACCAAATATTCCAAAAATTAGAAGTAGAACTAATTGTTCTACTTCTAATTTTCTACAGAAAGAACTTTCTACTATCCAACAACACATGAAATTCAATGGCTTTTCCGAAAAGAGTACTCAATATCATCTCGATTCTTATAATCCACCACAAAACAACGTAGATTCAATACGTCGAGTTCCAATTCCTTAGATCTCCGGAATTTCAGAACCTATTTCAAGAATTCTAAAGAAATATGAGTTAACAGCTATGTATTCACCTATTAACAAATTATCTTCCCATTTTCCTTCTCCTAAAGACAAATGCTCAACTATGTCTCTTCCTGGAGTTTATCAAATTCCCCTGCAACTGTGATCTCTCCTATTCTGGACAAACTGGATGTTCTCTTGAAAAAAGAATCCAAGAACATCAATCCTCCATTCATCACAACAAACCTGAAAAATCTGGATTGGCTCAGCATGGGATTGAAACTAATCACAACATCCTTTGGTCAAAAACTCTCCTCTTACATAGATCGCGTTATAAATTTGAACATTTATTCAAAGAAAGTGTAGAGGCCTTACTCCATCATCCTAACCTGAATCGGAATGACTGTATATCTATATCAAAAATCTGGGAAAGTCTAATCAGGATAACTCATTAATTCATATTAATTTTATGTTATTTAATATTATTAATTAATATCTTTATTTCAATCATATCTCTGCTTAAAAATATTCCCTTTAATACTTAGTGATATAACATCACGCGGCTTGTCCTGTTTTTAAATGATCCATTGTTAGTATTCCACCTTGTATTTTTTTAAAACTGTTCTTGTATTGCCACTGAAGATGGTCTGCTATTTCCAGACCGAAATATTTGGTTAATTAAATATCTTTTGTGTGTTTACATGCATATATTATTCAGTCTTTATGTCACAAGTATCCTTAAAACATCTAACTCCCATGTTTTTTAATTCTCAATAGCCCATTTAAAAATAGCTTCAACAAAATACAAGCAGTATTAGAGAGGAAAAAATATATAATTATATAATTATATACTAGTTGTATGAATATGCTTGCATAAACCATAATTCACTTAATATTAAATACAATTTATTTGCCCATAATTTTAAAACCATGCACTTAATACTAAATACAGTTTAATTCTCCATAATTAATAATTCTAATTAATAATAAATAAGATTTCAATTAGTCTTTTCAAAAAACTGACATGGCAATGTTATGTCTGTTTGTGCAAATTTTGGGGACTAACCCCCTTACTATCTACCTCTCCAGTGTCTAGCCTCTGGCTTTTCTCCTCACTTTACCCACACACTGCCATGGTTGTAAAATCATCTAAAAATTAACCTTTCTGTAAGAAACACATCTAGCAAATTGAGAATCCAGTCTACTGAAACTTCAGCACTTCTTTGTGTAGTGAACCATTGAAGCAATTCTTCATCAACACTTGTAAGTCTGCACTTATAAATTTTTTTGTTTCAGTTATATTGTTTTCCGGTGCTGATATGTAATTATATTTATTCTTCCACAACGTCAATACTGTTGAAGAGGACAGAGAAAACTATTTACACTTCAACATTTTCCACACTGCATTTTAACTCACAAATAATTAAGACTTTTTCATGAACTGGGAGACACTTTCCTTTAGTAGACGTTTCTGACAGAAAGGTTTGTTTTTAACCAATTTTACAGTTGTTGTAATGTTTGGGTAAAGTGAAGGGGGCTGGAAGCTAGACACTAGAGACAAAGGTAGTGAGGGGTTAGTCCCCAAGGGCAAGATTAGGTTATGAACCAGCCTGTAATCGGATGCAGTTGGCCATAAAAACTAAGTCACTTCTTTCATTTATTTTCTATCTATGTTTGCCTATTCCAAGAATTGAGTATTCCAACAACTACCCAAGCAATTAAGAATATTTGCACAGTTACCAAATTTGTATGCTATATTCATGTGGTACACTGGTATAAAAGTGAGTAATTGAACTGTATAAATGAAAATCATTAGGGCTTTTTGCTCATTACAACCATGATCTCATTAGTTCCATGCTTAGTTCCATGCATCCTGTATATACAGTCAACCAAGTCTGACTGTATATACAGGATGCTTCACTCATAGGAGGCACCCTGAGTTATTGTTTATTACAGACATAACATACAACCAAGATGGTTGCAACTATGGGAGTACCAACATGGATAGACATGTCTAAATGCAACACAGATCCAGCATGTCTCACCTGTGTGGTGCCATGCTGCAGCTGCCATAGGAACCATCGCCAACTTCTGATGATGAGTTCTCCACACCTTGATAAGCTCAGTTTGCAGCCAGTCTCGGTGAGGTAAACGTACACGATTCAGCAGAAAGTATTCTTGGTCAAATCATATTGGACTACAGGCTCATTCAAGGTCATGTGCTTGAATTTTGAAAAATGATTTAATGTTGCAGCACTGTTAAAAAGTGTGATACAGAAGATGGTGAAAAAACTGGAGACAACAAGCATGCTGGTGAATGTCCAATAGGTTGCTTAGCTCACCAACCAAGGGTGAATTAAGCAACTGTTGTGCATCCTGTACTGTTTCCTTCCTTGGTCATTGTGGCTTACTACAGGGACCTGATTTTGCAAAAAGGGTGTCATACTGCAACTGTATTCACAGACCTTCATGGCTGAAAACGACATCCTGGAAATAACATTTTTCTCAGAAGAATGTGTGGTTCCACCTGTCTAGATACATCAATTTGCAGAATACACATATGTGGCCAAAGCGAATCATGAACATCCACTGCATAATCTCAGATTGGAGTGTGGTGTACCATGCTGCGCATGCATACACATCTTAGGGCCCATATTTTTTGAAACGGTGGTGAACACAGATGTGTACTGCGAAATTATCAACAAATTTGTTAATCAGTTGGATGACACCAAGTTACAACGTGGCTATCTCCAGCAAGATGGGGCATCCTGTCACACATCCAAAAGATCTATGTAACTTGTAACCAGTTTCTTCGAACAGCACATAATCTCCAAAGGAATATGACTCCCAAGGTCTCCAAATCTCAGTCCCCCAGACTTCTTCTTCTTCTTGTGGGGCATGTTGAAGAGAAAGGTCTATGCCAAGAAACCATGCAGACTTCAGCAATTGAAAGCAAACATCACCGATGCAATTGACAACATCAGCCACACTCAACTAATTGAGACATTCCCAAACATGGAGTGCCAGGATGCCGGGTGCCTGCAGGAAGGAGGCAGTCACTTCAGGCATTTGTGATGTGATACATTGGACATTTCTCAAGATATGTACCACAATTACGTTTGCCTATCTTGTATATTATGTCTATAATAAACAATAACTCAGGGCTTCCTACGAGTGAAACCCCCTGTATATTCTTTGAGAAAGCATCCATGTAACAATATCTTTCTCCACCAACTAAGTCTCAGTAATGGCTATGTCTTGATCCTAGAACCTTTATAGAAAAAATCAGAAAACCTAAATCTCTCACTGCAGCTCATTTAACTGAATGTTTTTAAATGGCCGTGCTTCATTCTCAGGGCAGTAAGATTCACTCCACTTATACTGACCTCATATTCCAAATTAGATGAAAAGAACAGAATGGAGTGATTTTGTTATGGCAGACCAACGATTTGAATAGGAAATATTGTTTCCACAATAAAGAGCCAAAATGCTTTTTTTATTATCTCCTTAATTAAATACTGTTTCCATTCTGAGTTTATAGCAATATATGCTGGTTTGGCAAGAATAGCAATTCTTCTGCATGGTTTCTGATTCACACCATACAAGTGATATAACAAAATGAAAACTTTGCTAACTTTCTCATGCTACCTTTTCTTGTTTCAAAATTATGTAAGCCTGTCTTTCCTTATCTTCATTTTGTGCATTTTTTAAACAATTATAAGTATCTATATTTTGCATAAATTTATAAATCTATTTTAATACAATTTATTAATGTGGATTTTTTGTGCACATTTCATTTTTTAGTTTTATTTTACTCTGTTTATTAAAGATATAATAATATAATATTATAATAAATATGTATCATATACAATTTTAACAGACTACAGTGACAATTTTAAAAATTTTATGAGTACACAGCTTAGGTTGGTTTTGGGAGCACTGTTTTAAATTACTTCATATTAATTTTTAAACATGAGTAGAAAAGATATGATGACTTTATTATTTTAGTTTCTGTTAGACATAAGTTAAAAAATACATTAACTTATCTCTCTACCAAATGAAGTAGATGATTTTTCTTTTTGTGCATTTTTTTCATCCCAGTCAGGTGATATCATTTCAACTTCTATATCTAAAGGCCAGTAGATGTCCATATTTTTTTTCTTCTAGTAGCAAGCGCCACTGCTGTTTATTGTTACCTGTAATCTAATAAAATATAAAATTAAATTGATGAAAAAAAAAAAAAAGGTTCCTATAAGCAAAATTCTATAAATAGGTACTTCTGTAGAGAAATAAATAGCATTAAGGTTATAGCACTTTTTTTTTTTTTTTTTTTTGTTCCAAACTGAGAAGCTCTCATCTAGATTTCTTTTCATCCCTAATATAATCAGAATTCATAAGCAACTTGTCAGGGTATAGAGAAAAAGCTTCTAAAATGTTGGAATCACCATGCTATCAAGAACATCACTATCTGGCTTGAGGAAATTATTGAGAAGTACTGTATTGAACATTTTTCACATAACAGATTTTTTTTTACACTATTTTGCTAAGGAAGAGTTTTAAACTTGTTTCTCATACATGATAATGTTCTAAAATCAGCTGATGCTAATTGTCTGGTGTAAGAGTATGGAGAGGCTTTTTTTCCATACTCTGACAAGTTGCTCAAGAATACTGATTATGTTAGGGATTAAGAGAAGTACAGATGAGAGCTTCTCATCACTATCCACAGCAATCCCCTACCACAAATAATTATGGCTTTGAGTAAGTTCTGGTGGTATTTTGGCTTCTTGCAAAATATCATTTCTTTCAAGTAACCCTTCTATCTTCTCTAGAATCATGATTTATGACCATTGGTCCATGAATATTGAACAAGATATCAATTTGAAATCACACAATGATCAAGAATGCCACTCTGATGTCATAACTAATAAAATATCAATAATTTATATATTACATTAACAACACAGTTCCTATTTCTCTTCAGTGCATCTTTTATTATATGATGACAAAACATTTTTCACAAAATTAAATATAATCATCATCGAATTCCCGACATCCTCTTTCCATATGAAAGAGTTTCATTATTACTAACTTCCAATTAACAATTTTCCTCCAAATTAATCTGTTCCCTGTCAAGACTCTAATATTATCAGATCTTATATTCCTGTCTTCTAGGGCACTTTTTATTGTGTTAATCCACCTAAATCTAGCTGTTCTTCTCTTTTTCCTGCCACTGTGGCAAAGTACACTTGTTTTGCTAACCTTGCCTCCCATTCTGCTTACGTGACCATACCACATAAGTGTAGCTCTGCTAAAACATTCTTGAATGCTAACAATATCAAGTTGTTTCCTAATATCCTGATTTCTAATACGATACTGAAAGTGATGCCATCTGTGGTCTCCAGTTCTCCATAAGTCTAATTTCCATATTCAGTCTGCCATATTCACTAAAAATTGTGCTAAATAGCTGAAATGTCTTATTTGTCCTATAGGTTCTCCATTCAGGATGCAGATGATGTTTTCAACGTTTCTATTTTCATCATTTTTTTTTATTGCTGATTTTCATACCAAATTTATTGCAACAGTTATTCAATTTAGTCAGGGAATCCTGCAGATTTTTACTGGATTTATTTAGGAGCATGACATCACCTGCATAAAAAAATAAAGAGCTGAGATTAACATCTCCATATTTAAAATAGTTTTAATGGAACATATATATTTAAATAACTTTCAAGGCTAACACATGCAACAAAATATATAAATAATTTTATTCAAAAACCTCAATATGTTTCATCCAATGTTACGTGGACATCATCAAGGAGACAGATCATCAAGTACATCCAAAACATGAATCACAATAATGAGACATAAATCATGTGTATACTAGCTCGTGTCTCAGTCGCAGCTGAAGTATATAATTACACTATTAGAGTTCAAAGGAACAATTATAAAAAAAGTTGTGTAGATAAAAAATGAAACTCTTCACAAAACTTAGAGATTGGCATGCAGTCTGAATCGGTTAAGGTTCAAATAATTTTGTAAGGCTTCACACATTTCAAGGAAAAAAACAATCAAATGTGAACTTGCTGGAATGGAGAATCTGTCTGGTTCCAAAGAACTCTGTGCCTAGTATGAGAAGCAAGACCAGACCTGTTGGATTCTAAAAATGTAATATAGTCTTGATGTTCTTCTATTCTAATAAAGGAAGAACAGCTAATCTGTCCAAAATACAAAGATATCATTGTGCTTGACAGTCACCTGGTAAGAAGAACAAAGGTGGTAATCATCCACTGTAAATGGTAGGAAGGAAAACAGTTTCTGAGCTAGTTTGAAAGAAGCATATAGATTGAATTTAAGAAGAATCTGTACTATTTGTTCCAGCATTCCTTTAAGGTAGGATATTGAAATTCTTTTCATATCAGATTATGGTTGATTGATTGATTGATTTAGGGTTTTATAGCACACGGACAGCAAAGGTCATACTGCACCAGGACACAGGTTACAGCAGTACAAAGGGTGTTGATAGATGAATAAATAAATAGTTACAAGGAGATAAATTACTGAATAACATAAAATATATGTACAAAGTTATAAGAAGATAAATGAATAAATAAAATATATTTACAAAGTTCAGTATCTACATATAAACAAACCTA
The DNA here is from genome assembly GCF_054136105.1 of Typopeltis vanoorti. Taxonomy (NCBI): domain Eukaryota; kingdom Metazoa; phylum Arthropoda; class Arachnida; order Uropygi; family Thelyphonidae; genus Typopeltis; species Typopeltis vanoorti. The sequence goes on from NC_143559.1 coordinate 88,264,334, forward strand.
TAATCAAATGTCTTTGAATAAATTAACGTTTTGTAAAAATCCAAGAAACGTCATGCAATCTGTCCATCTGATAACATCTGGTTGAGCATATAGGATTCGGCCAGATAAGTAAAAGTGTCATTTAGTTATCGTATCTTCTCATGTTAAGAGCTTGCAATCTGCCAGAATAGGACTAATGGTAAGATGGGTGTTGCATTTCCAACACACAGGTGAGTCATCAGCCCTCAGTAAATAAGAATGTGTGAGATGACTGTGACCTATGCAGATCCTATCAAGAATAACTCTCTCTCTTCTGTTCCTACATGGACTAGACTGCCAATGCTTATTTTCAGGCTTAACCTCATGCATGTTCTTTGTCAATGCTTCCTGGCAGAAAGCGCTGACCATCATCAAGCAATGATTTTATAACCTGGATGTAGTCAGTGTAAGGGACCGTCAAAGAGTATGTTGAAAAAGTATGAGCTGATCTAGCAGCTGTGTCTGATTTCATTTCTCTTAATTCTGATGTAGCTGGGAATCCAACATGACCAAAGATCAAAATTAAGTGTCTTTATTTTGTACAAGAGCACCTCACCAAACACTGGATGTGGATTATACACTAGGCAGGAAATAGCCTGTAAAGAACTTAGAGTCTGTATAAATTATACACTTTTGGTAGGAGTTTTCTTTGATTATGCACAAGTGCGAGCTGAATGGAATGCAACTCTGCTGTATAGTTACTGCAACTGAGTGGGATCTGGTTGGAGATTGTAATGTCAGAGAACACAACCAACAGAGATCTTGAACCATTAGTATATAGATGGGCAAGAAATCAGAGTGGGCTACTCTGTGTGCATTGAACAAATGAAGGTAGACAGATGAGGGTGCATGAGACTTCTGTAGTTTGACAAAGTGAAAAGTTGAGTGTGGGACGAGGTGCATGTCTGCCATGGAGGAATGCTGTTTTGTTTGGTGCAGATAATGTTGTCAACACTCATGCCAATAGCTTCCACATCCTCTTTAATACACATACCAAAAGGATGGATGGATGGATGGCAGTCTGACATGTGATATAGGCCCTTCCAACGTAGGAAAAAAGAGACCAGTCCATGTAGTATGATCTGGAAAGAACTTTATTGTTAGGGCATAATTTAGAAATAAATGTTTTCATTTGATTCAACATAAAGGCTTTGATGCATGAAAACACTGGTTGCTAACTGGATACCTTGATGATGGAGCAAGCCCAACCATAACAGCATGTTTTCTCTTGCAGAACTGAAAACCTAGGGTCCATCAAGCTTTGAATGTATAAGTGCATGATAAATGCAAAGCAAGGAACATCGATCTGCATCCCATTCAGTAGACAATAGAATGTGGAGGATATTCAATGCCTTCTTGCACTTATCCCAAAGATGACAAATGTGTGTAAAGAATTGCCTTTATATCAATGATTTCACAATTTATATTCATATTGCAGGAATGATTGTAAAGCCTTTATATCAATTGCCTTTGCAATTGATATTTCCTACCACAGTAGGGAGGAAATTGCAATTTCCTCCCTACTGTTGGAGGAAGCTGTTTAGCAATTGAGTTCATTTTAATAACAAAAAGGGTCAAACTTAAGACAGAGCCTTGATGAGCCCCCCCCCCCCCCCTTCTTGAGGATATGGCCAATATAGCGTGCTTCCTGCTCAGACTTGGAACATATGGCTGAATAGTTATTAATGAAAACAGCAAGGTACCCCCCCCCTCCCTCCAACCAAGATTATGGCTGTGTTATAGGCTTTTTTTCATATCAAAGAACACTGAAATTACATGTTCTCATTTCAGGAAAGTATCTCTTATACAACCATGTTTCTAAACAGAACAAATGGTCCAAGGTTGATCAGTGTCTATAAAAGCCACATTGTGTATTGTGTATTGGAAAAAAGTTTGTTGCTTTCTAAGTACCAGAGAATTGCATTTACATTTTTTCCAAGATCTTTACAATGACAGCTAGTCAGAAATTTGATGATAATTTTGGCCTGGGCTGGATCCTTGGCTGGCTTTAGGATGGCAATGACAATTGACTTATGCCAACAGTCTGAAAACTCCTCCTCTGTAAATATTCTGTTGTAAAGTAAGAGAAGGAGATCCATAGAAGATGATGGGAGGCTTATTTGTTTATTTATTTATTTAGTGTATGGCATAATAAAGACACATGACATCAGAATATATAAATACATATTTGTGCAGACAATAAAAATGAAACAAGTAATGCACATATACAAATATCAGGTAAAAAAAAAAAAAAAGTCTAAAATTTTAAGTCTAGTTCAGATAGCCAATCAAGAGCTGAAGGATCTACCTCAAAAAAGTCTCTCAGGTCACCAGGGTAGGCTCTTATGCTGCAGTTCTCCACAATGTACCGGATGGTTTGATTTATGGCCCCACAGTCACATTGGGGTGTAGGTGATCTTCCCCACTATTATATAAGCTGTCTGCACAGATACCATGTCCTGTGCATATCCTATTTAGGCTTTTCCATAGGTGACGTGGAAGCTCAATCCCTTTCGGATTTTGGTTGGGAAGGATATACTTGTTTAAGACTGGTGGCAATTTTTCTTTCCAAGTTTCTAGCCATGATGATGGGAGGTGTTTTATCATCTTATAATGGATGTCATCAGGGACAAGTGCACTAAGTTGAGAGAGAGAGAGAGAAAGAGAGGAGAAGTGTTCTTTTTAGTTCCTCCTTAACAAATGGCTCAATTCCCTTGGTACACAAGCTTAGCTGCTATTTCTCTTCTTTCAAAATTAAAAAAATCAGGAGGATATGAATCTGTTGCTGAGATCCTGGCAAAGTTTTCTACCATAGTATCTGCAATAGCTTTGGTATCAGTAACACAATACATCCATTATGATCCATAATAGACAAATGGCGTGTTCTGTATCTACCCTTCATCTTTCAGTTTTATCCCATACAATTATTGTACTGGTTGTTTAATAAATTGATGAAGTAAATTTAATCCATGATTGTTTTTGACTCTGACATTTTATGTCATACTTTGGCTCAAAAATAAATGTTATTAAATTTATTGTGAAGGATATCTACGAAATATACCCCATGCTCTATTTTGATCTTTTTTGGCTGCTTGGAACTCTCAGTTCCACCAAGGCATTGGATGCAGTGGAAATCAGGATGATGTTTTTGGAAGTATTGCAATGGCAGCATGGACAATACAATCTGTGACATCCTTCATTAATAGGTGTTTGACTGACTGTTTCAGTATTAAATTTTGCAAGATAGGAAAATATATTCAGTCAGCCTGGTCCATTTTTCATATGCACATCCATGTAGGAGTACATGGTACCTGTGAAGACATAGCATTGATAAGAGGAAAATGATCGCTTCCACATATATTTTTATCAGCATCCGATGTGAGCAGTGGAAAAAAAAGCAGGGGAGCAGATTGTAAGATCAATTGCCGAATAAGAGCAGGTAGGCATGTGGAAGAAGGTATTTGCTCTGTTATTAATAAGGGAGACGGAAGTTTTTTCCACTTTGTTATACTATAAATTAAAGATGCCAAGAAATTATAGTCTTGGTTTAATCCTTTATCCAAGTGTAAGCAAAACAAAGTTTGCACCTGAAGTCATTTCAGGACTGGACAACTCTCATATAGAAGCTAATGACTTCACATCACTTGCCTCAGTATCCCATAATGCAAAGCACATATCCTTACAGACATGTATAATGCTATGCATCATGGGAAGAGTCATTACCCAGACAGGTTTTGACCTTTATTGAAGTCTCATCAGTGGGAGCCAGACCCAGAAGTGATACCAATGTTGAAGTAATGCAGAAGTCATATTTCCATATATGAGTTCATTTTAACCTTATTGTTAAAATGTTTGTAAGGATATGTTCTTTGCATTATAGAATACTAAGGCAAGTGATGTGAAGTCATTAGTTTCGATATACGAGTTGCCCAGTCCTGAAATTACTTCAGGCGCAAACTTTGTTTGCTTAACTTGGATAAAGGGTTAAACCAAGACTATAATTTCTTGGCATCTTTAATTTATAGTATAACCAAGTGGAAAAACTTCCAACATCTATCTCTAATCCAGAGATAGATGTTGGAATGAACCATTTTTGGAGTGGGACTGCACATCGTGCAATTGATGAGATCAACAAAGAAACAGTCACGATCATAAAGTTCAGATATGGGGAAATTATCAAATGGCGAAATAGACATGAGTTTGAGTTGCTGTTCTTGACATTTTTTTAAAACTGTTAGCTTATCAGCATAAGAGGATCTAGAGCAGGTGTGGTGGTGGCTAACTTTATTTTTTGCATATTGACATGATATATTTTGTTCTATTTTATTCTTTTTCATCTTTCCACTTCTGCATGCATGGAAGTATGCTGGATGATCTCCCTGACAGTTTACACATTTAAGCTTTCTTGGTAGAGCAAGAGTGATTATTATGCTCCTTACTACCACATCAGGCACAGGTGGTAAAGCCATGACAGGAAGTTTTGGCATGTCTGTATTTCTGGAATTTGAAGCATCTTAGTGGATTAGGGATGCACAGTCTAACAGGACAATCGAGATACCCTGCTGTTTAACAAATATTGGAGGCTTATGAGTATCAAATGTAAGGATGATGTTTTTGGTTGGAACCAGGTGACCATCCCTATAGATCAGAATGTGCCTCATTCTGATCTATAAAGATAAGGGTGTGGGTACACCCTTATCTTTCAACTCTGAACATATCCCCTCATCAGGAACATCTAGGAGACCACATTTGAGATCACTCCTCTACAGAAATTGAGGGTTTCAAGGAGTGTGACTCTTATTGGTATTTCACCCATTGATTTAATTCTAAGTAGTTTTTCAGAATGTTGTTGACATGTCCCTGTAGAAACAACATTACCAGAATGTAGTTTCTTAACTATTTTGTGAGAGCCCGCTAGTCCTGGACCTTTCTGAATGAAGAAGGGTGACATTTTCCCTTTTGACTCTCTTCACCTGTTGCACAGATGATTAGAAAAACTGGTACATTTGTACTGGTATCACGTCTTTTGGTTCTCACTTCTGCTATCGAAAGATGTTTCAATGACATCAACATTTGGTTGGGACTTGATTAGGACCAAAAATAACAAAAATATCAAAAAATAATTTCTGATAAACTGAAAATTCAACATTACAGATTCTTTATAAATTCAATCTATACACTTCCGCCAGCTTGGAAATTGTCTTCCTTCCTACCATCTACAAACAACAAATTACCACTGTTTTCCTAACAGGTGTCTATCAAGTACCATGCTCATGTCATCTTTGCTATTTTGAACAGACTGGCTATTCGACCTTGATTAGAATTGAAGAACATCAAGACTATACTGTGTTGTTGTTATCCAACAAATCTAGCCTTGCTTCTCATGCTATTATAAAATCTTTGTCTGGTTCCAAAGAACTCTGTATCAAACTAGGTACAGAGTTCTTTGGAACCAGACAAAGATTTTTCATTCCAGCAAGTTCAAATCTGATCAACTTTTCCTTGAAAGTTGTGAAATGCTATGATATTGTCCGAACCTCAATTGATCAGTCTGCATGCCAATTTCTAAGGTTTAGGAAGTGATCACTATTAAATGTTCATAATTTTTTTAAATTAATAATTATTTGAAATTATTTTTAACTACACAATTTTTTACAACTGTTCCTTTGAGCTCTAATAGTGCAATCATATATTTCTGCTGCGACTGAGACACGAGCTAGCATACATCTGATTTATGACTCGTTATTATGATCCGTGTTTTGAATGTAGTTAACACTTGTATCTTCCTCATGATGTCCACATAATATTGGATGAAATTTATTGGAATGTGAAATGTTTTTCAATTTTTTTTTTTTTGTTACGTATGTAAGCCGACTCTAGTCAAGTAGCATATGGCTACCCCACCAACCAGGGAAATTAACATGTAAGCCATGAAAATTATTTTAAAAATATCTTCAATTATGATATTAGGCTCAATACCACTTTCTTTCATAATGTGATCCATATAAAAGATGAATAATAGTGGGAAAAACATGCACTCTTGTCTACATATGATTTTACAAACCATCTTCCTGTATCTCCTTCGATTCTAATTACTGACATACAGCTCAAATATAGACTAAGTATTGCTTGATATAATGTCCCATTCACACCATATAACTGTCGAGTTTTGAACAGCTTTTCCCTGGCACTTGTCATATGCCTTTTCCAGACCTGCGAAACTTAAATACAAATCCTTGTTCTATTCCTATGATTTCTCAATTATGTGTCTTAAAGTGAAAAATTTAATCCTAACAATCTCTATTTGGCCTAAATTCAGCTTGTTCTTCTCCAAGCTTCCATTCCACAATTTTTCTTAACCGTTTCTCAAATATACTTGCATAAATATTACTAGGAACACTCAGTAGGTAAATTCCTCTGACATTCTCACATTTAGTTTTATATTTCCCATTTTATAGTTAAGTACTAACAGAGCTCTACTCCAATCATCTGAAATTTGACCCTCTGACCAGGTCTCTGAATTATGCAATGTAGCCAATGAATAATTCAGAAGTAAAATGTAAAGAAGGTAAAACTTTTATACCTACATATTTGGACACATTTTTCAAATATCACAAATTTCAAAAATCTAAGTTTCCAGATTTCAGATTTTTTTTTGCTCTTTCTACCTAAAGTACTGATACGTACTCCAAATGCATTCTTCTTGAATATTTTCTACTATCATGCTATCGCTGCTTGTTTACTTGAGCAATCTTTAAGAATAATTATTCTGGGCATCTAGAATATCTTCATCTTCAATTTTCATGTCATCTTTGTCAACTCTGATTCTTTTTACAGTACTCTTTCCTTCACATCTAAGCTTTTTCACAATAGCTTCCAGAATATTCTTCTACTTTCCTAGTACTTATTTTCTATGCCCTTACCAAAGTCTTCAATGTTTTATGTTTAGAATACACAGTGCTTTGCTTTCTTAGATTTTTCTCTGAATTCTGCGGCACTACAAGCTGATTTACTTGCCAGAAACTTTCCGAATCAGTGAATGCTTTCTTCAGGGTTTGCCACTGAAACTTTAATTTTTGCTTGAATAACATTTGTGTACTTGAGTCTACAGTTCACTTGAGAAAGCTACACCACTTTGATTATTTTTTAAAACTTTCTTATGCACTTTTCTTTACAATGTGATATTCAATTTTATGCTCTTCCAAACTAAATGGTGATCACTTCCAATTTCAAATGCTCAATATTATGTTGTGCCATGAAGCAGGTGAAAATTTCAGTCACCAATAATATAGCCAATGAGACTTCCATTTCTTGTGTCCTCTCTCCATGTAAATTTGTGCACATCTTTATAACGGAACAAGATATTTGTAATGACTAGTCCCTATTCAGAACAGAAATCCAGCAAGAGTATTTTATATTATTATTAATAACTTCGCTCTTTTCTCATACTACCATCATCCAGAATTTGACTCTCTGACCAGGCTTCTGAATTATGAAGTCTAACCACTGTAAAACTTTTATACCTTCATATTTGAACATTTCTGGTCAAATATCTACTCCAGCCTTTTCCACATTTGAGGTTTATGATGGCTTTTCTACTTTGGGTATTGATATGTATTCCTGAATATGCATTTCTCCTCACCAAAATTAAATATTGTAACATTTAATTAAACTTATAAATATTTACAGGTGATTTTCATTCTTTAATGAAAGACCTACGCTTTGCTTATTGGAGGACTGAAGTAGTCTAAAAATAATGATTTTTGCTAGTGAACTCTCCTCTTCTCAGCAGGATTCTCAATAGTTTTAATGACTGGATCAATTATGGCACAAATGTACTACAGGTACACCATCCATTTTCCAGCAACAGATAGTCTGGCACCTCTTTTAGTCTGGATAAAATCAAGAGCCTTGAAATGTCTGCAACCACCTGACTAGTTCAATGGGCTTCACATAGATGTGCTTAAATAATTAAGCTTAATTAATGTGAGTGTAACTGTAGTGAAAGATGGCTCTACAAGTTTTAAGATGCATCATAGAATCCATAAAGTTTGTAGTGAAAAACAGAAGATGAAGAAAGGCCCACAGGATTCAGACAATATAAGGATAGAGTAACTCTTCTAGAGGCTCAAATGCTGCATATGTAAGCTACTGTTGATACAGGAAAAACTAAGTGAACTAGATTCTTGAGAAGTATTAAAATATACCCTAATATACTACAAATAAAATGGCTGGATTACCACCAGGGTTGTTACAATTCTTTAAAAAAACGTTTTTGTGCCTGAAATCTGAGCACAATGCACATCTGTAGGCCTACCAGGAAATTGCAAAAATTCTTCACAATTCTGGACAACTGTTCAGCCTAATCCACACAGCCAAGAAAAATGTTTATACAGTGTATTTACCAACAAATTGTACATTTCTTATCCAAGACCAAGGAATATTATGTTCTGTAAAAACTACGTATCATTCACTTTTCATGAAGCTTTTGTTAGATGTCATAAATGCTGGCAAGCTTGTATAGACATCCGATATAGATCTGAATCCATTGAATTTCAAATTGCAATTGGAGCAATGACATCCCAGCACTGACAGCCCAAAGGTGGATCTGAAGCGGGCAGTGACAGAGTTTCTTTTGGATGCTGTGTGTGTGTGTGTGTGTGTGTGCACGCGCTGTCATTGATATGTGGCTCACAGACTTCAGGTATGCATTAAGGCAAAAAAGAGACATTTCAAACATTGAGTGCTGTTATATGCATGTTATACAAGTGGTTTCTGTGTGCAGAAAGCTGTAAACGATTTACTGATGGTAATTTACTGATTTACTGACCTATGACTTCCAGATGGCCAATGAGATAGTGATAAGTGGCTGAGCACATTCATCTCCAACTGTTGTGGTCCTTACCTTGTGTTCAGGGACCAAGTCCTGTTGGAAGGTCCACTGTCAACTGTGAAACTAGGTGTTGTTTGGGGGGGGGGGGGACCATACCTAAGGTTCCAACAGGGTGTCTTGATACACTCTGGCAGAAGTTTTGATCCCTTTTCTTGGATACCCCCCCTCCCGATACATCACCCCACTTGATGCAGGTCATCACCCTGCATCGAGTGATGGCCTATCCGAATCCTGGATGATATGGCACATGACGTGTGACTATCCAAGGTATATACTGGATCAATTTGGGGGGTACGTGACTGTTCAATGGTGGTGAAAATATTCTCATCTGTGAAGAAGATATCTCTGTGTTTGTTGTTCATACACTGCCAGAGAAGTGCCTGTGATTTTGTCACCCTCTGCTGCAAAGTTGTGGTGTTAGGAAGTGTCCAATAGAATGACAATAGGTTCATCCCCAGATCATCAGTTAGTAAACATGATATCGTCCTCTACATTAATCTCTTGCAACATTACTTTCTGCATTCTCACAGGATTACAGTAGAGGTATGCCTTCACAGCCCTCACAAGCTGCTGTGTCCTAATGCAGCATGACTGAACTGTTTTTTTTTGGCAGTCAGATATTGTCTTCTGTATCGTTATAACAGTTAATAGTCCGATATACAAATCCTACTGATTCCAAGTGGTGAAAGTGCTTTTAGCATTTTGAAAATAACAGGTGGTTGCATTCCAACCTTGTGAAGTGCTATTACAGCTACACAGTTCTCATAATCTCTTCACTCCAACGAATGTTGGCTGCACAGAGTGCCAGTAACAGAACCACGTTCGTATAATTCTGTAGGCAGTTAGGGAGTGTGCAGAAATTGTAATAGTATTCATGGCAAGACTGTGTAAGCTTTCACCCTTTGGTAGTCCAATTTGTAAAAATCAGGAATTATTATGCAAAAATTTCTAAAATATAAATACTGACAAGTTATTTAAAACAAAGAACTGAATTATGGAAATGTGTTACAAAGAACAACAGTAATCAATATCTGAAATTACTACCCAACCAAAAACATTAGAGAAAATTGTCTGTCCCAATACATATCACATTATTACGCTACAAATTATATATACAGGTAGGAAAGTGACCAAGATACTATGAAACAAGCATACTATTCTTGTACAATGCATACGTGTTTCTTGTTTTGTTTAGTCTGCATGTTTTGCAGCATGAAAAACCCATGTTTTCAGAAGGGCTCTGCTAACTCATTGTTAGCTAAAAAAAACTTTATAAATTTTCCTTTCAGGCTACAATAGGCAAACTCCAAATAAAGAACATCGTTGATACTGACTGTGATGACCGAAAAACAGGCATTAAACACTATGTTAGAATGACTAAGTGGTTACCAACAGCAAGTTCAAACCAGCATAATCCTTGATGTGCAGCGAAGCATACATTTCTGGTTGGCCGAGTGATTAGCGTATCTGCTTTCCAGCCAAAAGGCTGCGGGTTCAAATCCCACCGTGGACATGGATGTTTGCAATTGTCTGTGGAAATACTAGTGGTGATGGTGGTAGGTGTTGGCAACCACTTAGTCATCCTAACATAGTCTTTAATGCCGTTGGTGTGGTTGCGGTTCGTTGTAGTTGGTGGATTGAGTGGTGGAGGCAAAAAGATGTAGAGTAGGTGCACTCCCTCAATGAGTCTTTGACTCCCTGGAGGTATCACGTAATAATAATAATTATGTTTTTTTCATACACCATAAAGAATGAATTTCAGGTTTTTTTGTGGAAGTGGCAACATATTATTATTATTATTATTATTATTGTACAGGCACCTCCATGGAGTCTGAAGATTCATTGTGGGAGACCCAAACTATCCACACAATCCATCATATCTCTCCTTGAACCTATTAACAAAGAAAGCAATTACAACTGACTCTAGCAACCATTTCCACTCATTCACAACTCTCCAAGCAAAAAATTCAGTCCTAGCAACCCTACTAACCATTCAACTTCCAAGGATGACTAACCCTTTAAGAAGCTTAAATGTTTCTATCATATCCCCTCCTTTTTTCTTTTCCTATCAACAAACTTTAACAATCCACATACCTTCAATCTGTTCTCATAAGGAGCATAACACAGACCACTCACCATCTTGGTCACTTGACTCTGGATCCTCTCCACCACAACCTCCTCCTCAGGAAACCCAGGAGACCAGACCTGAACATAGTAATCCAAATGTGGATGTATCAGGGCTTTATAAAGAGGAATAACAACTTCATTATCTCTACTTGTTAGTATGTTCTTCAATAGCCAAGTATTCTTATGGGCTACCTTAGAAATTTGTCCTCTAAACTTTAATTCTCTATCTACTACCACACCTTAATTTGTAGCATCATCTATTTCCTGGAGTACAGTTCCATTAATTTGGTAAACAGCTTCTAATCTATTTATCCCAAAATGTATAACTTTACATTTCTCCACATTAAACTGAAACCCATTATTCAAAATTGTTGATTCTTGACCACAAGGATTAATGAGAATAAACTATTTTAATTACCAACTAGTTTCGCCAGCTTATGCTGTCGGCTTCATCAGGGGTACAATCAGGAAAGCAAAGAAAATGAAAATTACAAGCTAAACGTTAACTGGCAATTCTATTTCACTAACAAAATAGCGCACGTGAAACAATACGTGTGTCGCGGATATATGATTTACTTCACATGGTGTATTCTGGTAATTGGATTGTATTTTTTTATATAATAAGCTATATAAATAACAATGAATTGATAAAAGACCCGACAAGTTTCGTAAGTCGTTTGACTTACATCTTCCGGGGAAAGAGGTAACTTAAAGTTAAAACACAAAGAAAAGAGAAATTATTAGTAATAGTTCATACTAAACAGTTGTGGCCATCTGAATGGAATAAGACTTTTATTTCATTCAAAAGTCTTATGCCATATATAGAAGAAAACTACCATTCCAGAATCTTCAAAGAAGCTGCTACAGTAGCCCGTTCCACAAATAACCTCAATAGGAACCAAGGGTTTTAATCCTACGAGACATTTGGAAGACTTTAATTAGAACAATAAACACACAAGAAATGAACTTCAGTGCAAACTACAAAATGCATCTCAACAAGTAACTCATCATTACTTTGAATCTGCACTCCGATTTATAATTTTATGAATAGTCAGAAGGCCACAACTGTTTAGTATGAACTATTACTAATAATTTCTCTTTTCTTTGTGTTTTAACTTTAAGTTACCTCTTTCCCTGGAAGATGTAAGGCAAACAACTTACGAAATTTGTTGGGTCTTTTATCAATTCATTGTATTTTATATAGCTTATTATATAAAAAAAAATACAATCCAATTACTGGAATACACCATGTGAAGTAAATCATATATCTGCGACACGCGTATTATTTCACGCACACTAATTTTTTTATTGAAATAGAGCCAGTTAACGTTTAGCTTGTAATTTTCGTTTTCTTTGCTTTCCTGATTATACCCTGATGAAGCCAACAGCATAAGCTGGTGAAACTAGTTGGTAATTAAAATAGTTATTCACCTACACTTGGCCAATATCTAAATAATAGTTTATTCTCATGAAACCCATTATCTTTTGCCCATACTAAGCTTATTCAAATCTTCCTGCAAGCTCTCAACTCACTTTGATTAACTAACTTTCACATCATCAGCAAAAAAGAATATTTCCTTCAGGTTATTTCCTATATCATTTATGTACAAATTAAACAGTAGTGGTCTCAGCACTGAACCTTGCAGCACATCACTAGTGTCACCCATTTTTGCCTTGTTTGTGCCCCTCTATGTATCACTTTTTGATATCTGTCCAGCAGTCACCCTTTTAATCCACATAACTAGTGTCATATCCATCCCCCATTCGTTCTAATATGTGTAACAAAATAAATTTAGCAGAACATAACAGCACATAGAAATATATAGTTTGATATGAGTGCCTTCATAAAGTTAAAACATGATGGATGAATTAAAGAGCCTTTTTTCATGAAACTCACAAAAAAAAAACCTACAAGATAGAGAAATATAACAGCCATCAAACACTTCCTATGAATGCCATGAAATTATCTATAAAGGGTTTTTCAGAGTTAATGTAGATATTATGATAAATGTGTGGTTTACAAATAAATTAATATGTCAAGTGATGTGTCTGTATCAACCATTTTTCTGTTTTACAACTGAAAAAAATCCTTAAAAGTGTCTATGAGAAACAAGCTGCCACCTCCATCAGAGCTCTGAAAATGAAAAAGACTTAGAACAAGTTCCATCAAAGCGTATGACCAGAAATCCTTTGAACCAAAAGATAGATCAATCTTATTAAGCACCATCAGAGTACCCAGAAGCAAACTAGAATTAAGCTCCAAGACATTTTGCACCCAAGGAACAATGAAAATCATATAGCTCTTATCACCAAAAACAAACTATCTGACTGATAACAGATCCAATATTCTAACATGTTAGGTAGTGTGCAATTGCTACGTACCAAAAGGTATGTTGTTTCCCGGCTATCATCGTGAAGTAAATTCAGAGAGAGTATTCCAACAGGAACACAGGTATCTCCAACTTCTATTCTAGTTAGTAAATTGACAAAAACAATTTCCCCACTCTAAAAAAAATAAAATATTAATTAATTAAATAAATAAATATATATTATATATTTGATTTATTATATGAATATTATTCATTATACAAATATTGAAAAAAAAAGCTTCATCTTTTTAGAAGAATTCATATATACATTACATATATATATATATACATTACATATATAAATAAAATTCAAGTCATCAGAATTCAAGGTGAACTGGTCTACCAGTCCGGAGCTCGGGGGGGGTGTAGGCATCAGGGGGCTTTGCCCCCTAGTATATATATATATATATATATATATACATTACATATATATATATATATATATATATATATATACTAGGGGGCAAAGCCCCCTGATGCCTACACCCCCCCCCGAGCTCCGGACTGGTAGACCAGTTCACCTTGAATTCTGATGACTTGAATTTTGAAGACTCAAAAGTGTGTGTATGTGGGAGGGCCCGTGTCCCCCCCCCCCGAGTTCCGGACTGATAGGCCAGTTCTCCTTGAATTCTGATGACTCGAATTTTGAAGACTCAGGGTAGCCCTGAGTTTCAAAACATTTCAAATAACTTGACAAAAAGTTGACACAAAAACGTTACAAAAAAAGCCTTATCATTTTATATTATAGAGAAGATATAAATATGCATTACAAGAGAACAACAGCCATACATTAAATTGTAAATAGTTTGCTGACATCTGAAAGCATTCTGAATACCACAGTATTGTTGAGAATGTTCATGCAGACATGATCTCGCATATGCCAAAGTTGGATAGCTGAGGAGTAACAATCAAAAAAGTTATAGCTTAGGTTAGTATTAAGGTGGACAGGATTGAGGACAGTTTCTGTCAATTCAATAATTATTCTCTCAAGCTCATCATGGCATCTAAAACTTTTTCTGATTTGTTCCAGATCACTGGGTGAGTGACAGGGTCAGCAAAATTAAGAACATGATTAGATAGAACACTGGCTCTAGTTTTGCCCCACATGATGTTTCTCACATGCTCCTCCATGTGCAGCTCGATGGATTTCTCCATTTGACCACAATAAGGCACATTGCAGTTACACCAAAGACTGTAAACTTCTGAATACTTTAGACTCTCGTGTTTAGATTTAGATGAACCGAGTAAGGAACCAAGTTTGGTTAGAGAAGTGAAAAAGTGGATTTCATATTTTTTGAGAATTTTAGCTAACCTTGGTGAAACAGGGCTGATATACAGAAGAGATATAAAACCTTTTACATCATTACTATCGTTATTGGTGAGCAAGTGAGTTAAATAGCAGCTTATTAACTCACTTATTATATCTGTTTACAATAACTGTTCTTCTGAAAGGGTGTAAGAAGAGACTTCGGTTCTTGGTGATCTCTTCTTCTTCAATGAGGAGGAGTGAGCATGTTTAACTATATAGAAATGATGCTAAGCTTTTGGGTTGGATAATGATGAGATTGCATATGAAGGTATCTATCGGTATGTGTGAGTTTTCTGTAAACAGAGAACTTTAGTTTTTCTGATATATAAATTTGACATCCAGGAAAGGGAAAGAACTGTTAACTTCCAACTCTGCAGAAAATTGTATTTTCAGTTAATTGAAATGTGCTGTTGAAATTGGCTGTTAATTGAGATGGTTCAGAAACTCTTAAGGAATCCAGTCTATGGCTATTTAATCCACCTAGTCACCAAACTGAAAATAGTAATGATGTAAAATATTTTCTCTCTTCCATATAAAAGCCCCATTTCACCAAAGTTAGCTAAAATTCTCAAAGAATGGAAATCCGAACTTCTTCCACTCCTCTAACAAAACTTCATTCCTTACTCAGTTCAGGAGCAAACTTTGTTTGCTGACACTTGGATCATATCCTGTACACCCCTTCAGGGTAAATGTCAGGAATTTGATGATGATGATATCATTTTTAATACCACTTTCCTTCATAATGTGATCCATATAGATAATGAATGACAGAGGGGATAATGTACATCTTTGTCCCAAACCAGATTTAACATTAAACCACTTTCCTGTACTTCTTTCAATTCTAACTGCTGACTTACAACTCAAATAAAGACTAAGCACTGCTTGATATAATGACCCATTGACACCATATAACTGTAGCATATTAAATAGCTTCCCTCTTGGCACCTCGTCATATGCCTTTTCCAGATCAACAAAACTTAAATACAGATCTTTGTTATATTCCCGTGCTTTCTCAACTATTTTTCATAAAGTGAAGATCTGATCCTGACAGCCTTTATTTGGCCTGAATCCAGCTTGTTCTTCACCAAGCTTTTCTTCCACAATTCTTCTCAAAAGTTTCTCAAGTATACTGGCATAAATCTTGCCAGGAACACACAGTAGGGAAATACCTCTGTAATTCTCACATTTAGTTTTATTTTCCTTTTTATATAAGAGCACTATGAGAGCTCTACTCCCATCATCAGGAATTCGTCCCTCTGTCCAGCCCTTTTGAACTATGCAGTGCAGCCACTGTAAGACTTTTATACCACTATACTTCAGCATTTCTGGTTGAATATCATCTACTCCTGCTGCCTTTCCACATTTCAAGCATTTGATGGCTTTTTCTACTTCAAGTATGGATATGTAATCCTGACTGTATACCTGTTGAGTGTTTTTTAACACTGTACTATCACTGCTTGTTTCATTTAGCAATTTTTCGAAGTAATTACTCCATACTTCAAGGATAGCTTTTTCTCCCGTTTTCATGTCACCTTTATCATCTTTAATTCCTTTTGCAGCACTCTTTCCTCCATTTCTAAGCTTCTTCAACAACCTCCAGAATATTTTGCCACCTTCTTGATAATTATTTTCTATGTTCTTGCCAAAGTCCTCCCATGACTTTTGTTTAGCTACTTTTACACAGTGTTTAGCTTTCTTACATTTGTCTCTGTATTCTCTAAGAGCACAAGCTGACTTATTTGCCAGGAACTTTTGATATGCTTTCTTCTTTTCCTTCACTGCCTCTTTAACTTCCTGTGTCCACCATGGGGGCTCTGATTTTTATATCCTTGCAGACAACCTCACCACATGCCTCTCTGACTGAATCAATCAGGAGTTTCTTCAAAGTTTGCCACTGTATCTCCAAGGTTTGGTTCCTGTTCTCAAAATCTTTCATTTTTTTCTTCAATAAGCTTTGTGTATTTTAGCCTACAGTTCACATCTAAGAGTTGCTCAACTTTTATTCGCTTTAAAACTTTCTTACATGTTATTGTTTTCAATATGAAATTCAGTTTTATCCTGCTCAAGACTAAATAGTGATCACTTCCAATTTCAAATTCTCTGTACACTCTGGTGTCCTGCACCAGGAGAAAACATAATGTGATTATGTTTTTTCCTGGTTAATGAGAATTTTTTTATTCCTTGCCTCTTCTCTCCATGTGAATTTGTGCACATTTTTATGTTGAAACATGGTGTTAGTAATAACCAGTCCATGTCCTGAGCAGAAATCCAACAGGTATTTGCCATTATTATTAGCTTTGCTCGTCTCTCCAAATTTTCCCAAAATATTTTTGTATGTCTGACAATCATTTCCTATTCTGCTATTTAGATCCCCAACAAGGATCAACTTTTCTTTTTTCATTGTGTCAGTTGCTTTTTCTAAAGCATCAAAAAATTCCTCCCATTCTACCTTAGTAGAACCTTCTGTGGGACTATAGGCACAAATAAGTCTCACTGTTCAATTCCCCATTCTGATATTTGCCCACATCACTCTACTCGAGACTGCCTGCCATTCAAGACGATTAGCCTCGTATTTTGTGTCGAATGCTGTGGCTACTCCTTCTTTTCTTTGATTGTTATTGCCTGAATATAACATTTTGTACTTATTGCTCAGAAAGATCTCACCAGTTTTTGTCTTTTTTGTTTCAGCACCCCTATTATGTTTATCTGGTATTTATCTAATTCCTCAGCTAGCTCAATTTCTTTGCCATTCAGGCTTATTATGTTGATAGCACCGATCTTTAACTCTGTTGATGGTGAGTTGGAGTGTGCTTTCAGATTTGTTTCAGTAGCTGACTTTTCGCTGTTTGCCCTGGTTACCTGGCGAGAACAACGGGGGGCCTTGTGTAACTGGGCGACGCCCCAGCCAGCATGAAATTTTGTCATGTTGTACCATCATTTTGTATACTGGTTTAAGCCAATAGGAATACAATTTGATTGCCTAAATCCCAAAATGCCAGCCTGTCCTTGTTCGTTCAGTGTCCAGGTAGATGCTAGTTCAGTATCCAGGTAGAACGAACAAGGATACTGAACAAGGTTCAGTATCCAGGTGCACCCAATAGGGTGCACCACGAGAAGGTGAGGATTGGACCTTAGGTCAGAAGCCCTGGTCAGTTCTCTGCATTCCTTTAAAAACTATGTGGAGGTCTCCTCTCAGTTATACAGCTTTGATCCTTAAGCACCCCAAATATATAATTCGTACAATTTGAACTGTTTCCCTTACTCATTGTCATGTAGAAACTGTAACATGTTGTTTTGTTCTAAGGATGCTGGTTTGAAATCCAGTGAAATATAAGCCAGTTAATGTACATCCTTTTTTGTTTTGTTTGGTATTGTAATATTATTAAAATAAGTTGTGAATAACATGTCAATGCCATGCTGGATGAAGTTTAACAAATACCATCTGCTAAAGAAAACTATTCTTTTGGTCATTGAAATTTCACTACAGTCAAAGTCAACTGTACTATACATATAAAATTATTATTATAGTTTACCTACCTCGCTTCCTATGATTGCAATGTGCTGGCCATGAAGTGTTTGCCACCATTGAACAGCAGCTGCTGGTGCTAAAATGGAAGTATTTCCCAGACATTAATGGTGGCAGTAATAACAATATGCTAAAAAATACTTTAACACAACAATCAGTTTCAATAACTTTTTCTCCTAAAATAGCTAATATTATAAAGTGCACCTGCATATTTCAAACTTTGCTGCATACACAATCAGTATATTAATGGAGTATAGACACAAGTAATTACATTGAATAACAATAGCAAAACTAATGTTTCACAGATGCATGATTAAAACAAAAAAACTGGATACAAACAGAACAAATGGGGGGAAAAAATATAATATGACATGATTATGCTTGATTAAAATAATAATGAAATTGGTTATTATTATTTTTCCTTTCTTTTAGTTTATTTCTAAAATGGATTATTATTATTTTATTACACTGTATCATGCTTACCAATGTTAATACAATATGATTACTGGAAAAGACCTAAGTGTGATTATTGCCATGACAATATATGCTCTTTCAACTGAAAGTGAGGTAGCGAATCTCATGTAAATAGTAAAGATTTTTCTCCTTAAAATAAGAAAACTTAGGTTTTTTTCATCGAATATAGAGAAAATGACACAAGAGCAAACAAAATTCTGAAAAAATATATCTAGTCTAGTGAGTTGTAGATATCACAGTGTGAAGATGATGGATTATGCAGTACATTGGTGAATAGTGGATGGTGGATTAAGAGCTGGGTAGGTGGAGTAGCGTGTAACTCTACCCCACCTACATGTAATAATAACATGGATGTATTATGTAATAATAACAAGTTGAAAAGTGCTGGTACTGCTTTAAGTTAATGTACAAAGCAAAAATATGAATTTTAATTGTGTGTCAATACTTCTTAAATGTGGGGTATAAACACATCAATTGTAGTCGGTGCTTCTTTTTGTCATACAATAGGTCATAGAATAGGTGCCGGTATGCATTCTTTGCTAGCTAGAAAAGTTAAATAAAATGATCCTGCATCCACAGGCCAAGTTGTCACTGTTAATAAAGATGCTGGTACACAGTATACCATTGCGTACATCCCAAAAGAAAAGAACTGATTGTAGTTTTTTAGAATAGGCCGATTCAAAAATAACTCATGAAATTCATTGAAAAAATATTCATACTTGCATAAACAACACTAAAGGAAAGTTATCTGGTTTCCTTTAATTCCATAATCTACTCAGCCTGGCTTCCTACATTGGAGTTAGCATATATATACTTCCTATATTCCTATCTCCTGATTTCTGCAAGTGTTAATATAAATGAGGTTACAAGAGCAAGGAATCCAGTACCACTCATTAAAAATGTGCGATGGATGCATTTTATGAATAAAATTGGTTACCCAGACAAAGAAAACTAACATAAGCAAGACACTGTCTGAATATAACATCATATATGAATTTTTAATGGCACTTGTGGCATAATAATGATTATTAGACACATGTATTCACATGAATATAATAATTTTATTACTGCAAATAATTTGACCACAAACTAACTGGTCTTCATAAGTATAATCACAAAGCAAAGCTAGAACAAAGAATGTTAATCTTATTTACAGAATTAAGCCATGTGCTGGATGCCACCTAGTGGGTGGATACAATAAAATAATATAAAAATTAAAGCCCAAATTTAAAATTAAGTGATTTGAAATGAAATTAAATTTAACTAGATAATGAAATGGCACAGCATTTTATTAAATTAAATTTTTTTAAAAATTAATTAATTAGAAGGAGAAAAACATACTATTACATGAAGGGGGGAAGCACTATTGCTTGCCATTCATGAGGATGAGCCACTCCCAAATCTTGACAACCCATGGATAATGAAGCTGAAGTTTTATATGTTCCTGCCTATTTTTATAGTTCTGATCTTTTTATTCCTGATTTTAATGCCAAATTTGTTACAACCGTTACAATTTATTTAGAGAATCCTGTAGACTTGCACTGGAAGTGTTTAGTAGTACAACATCATCTGCATAAAGTAAAGAGCTAAGTTTAATATTCTAATTCTAATATCAAGTTGAATGCCACTTTCTTTCATAATGTGATCCATAATAGATGATGAATAAAAGTGGAGATAATGTGCATCTTTGTCTCAGCACTTGATTTTACATCAAACCATTTTCCTGTGT
Organism: Typopeltis vanoorti; assembly: GCF_054136105.1. Taxonomy (NCBI): domain Eukaryota; kingdom Metazoa; phylum Arthropoda; class Arachnida; order Uropygi; family Thelyphonidae; genus Typopeltis; species Typopeltis vanoorti. Next base: position 88,284,779 of record NC_143559.1, read on the forward strand.
TTCCTTCAAATGTAACTGCTGACTGACAATTTAAATAGATCACATTCAACTTGATTCAATGTAATTCTCACAGTGAAATGATTGAAACTATGAGCTGCCATAGTTCCCACTATCAAAAAAGGGAATGGGAACTATGAAAGCTCATAGTTTCAATCAACCGGAATTTGACCTTCTAGCTAGGCCCTCTGAATTATGCAGTGTTGCCACTGCAAACTTTTATACCTTCATACTTAAGCATTTCTGGTCGAATATCATCTACTACAGTTAAATATTTCAAGTTTTTTATGGCTTTTTCTACCAGAAGTGCTAAATATATTCCTGTTTGCATTCATCTTGAAAATTTTCTAGTACAGTTTGTTCTGTCACTGCTTTTTTTCATTTTTTCAAGTTTGTCAAAGTAATTATTCCAGCATTTAGGATATTCTTATCTTCAGTTTTCATGTTACTCTTATCTCTTTAATAACTAATATTTAAGGAAATTGACAGCGTATACTGGAAATATAGATTAAATAAACTTTAATATACACTTTCCGATATTTCGGCGAACGTTACGTTGCCATCTTCTTGGGAACTTACTAAAAGGACACGTGCACACAAGTACTAATACAACAAATGAGACTGAGGCTAGGACGCTAGCGTTTTCCTAAAGTCCTGATGGTGCCCCCTGGCGGGCTATATTGGTAGTTCTTGGCCTTTGGGCTGAAGTTCTTTTGATAAAAGTTTCCCAAATTTGGGGCAGTTTCATGCATCCAAATTTGTTGAGGTTTGGCATGTTCCTAAGGGCCGAGGCTGATTCCATGAATAGTCTTTCATACTTGAACTTGCTGCGGTGTATTACTGTGGCTTTCTTCCATCTTATTCTGTGGCGAGTATCCAGAGCGTGGTCTGCAAGCCCAGAGTGGCTGTACTGGTGAAATCGGATGTAATCCTTGTGTTCTGAGATTCTGATATTTGCTGTCCTGCCTGTTTGGCCAAAGTAGGACAGTTTACAGCTGCAAGGGACCTGGTATACACCAGGTAGGTCTAGGGGAAGTGGTTGGTCTTTGGTGGAGCAGATAAGGGATGCCAGTTTTCTATGTGGTCTGTAACAAGTGGTCAAGTCATGTTTTTTTAAGATTTTATTGATTTTTTCTGAGGTGCCTCTGATGTAGGGAATAGTGATGGATTTAGAGTAATCTTTTTTGTGAAGGGGAGGGGGTGGTGGGTTGTGGATAACTGGGTTAAGTATTTTTTGGAGGGGGTAGCCGTTGGCTGAGAAAGTGTCACGGATGTGATTTAGTTCTGTGGTTAGGGCTTGATCATTAGAACAGATTATTTTTGCCCTGTTGAATAAAGTTTTAATAACTCCATATTGTTGTGAGGGGGGGGGGGGATTGTTGGTGAATGTATCTGCCTGTATGGGTGGGTTTTCTATAAACTGAGAAAACCAAGGTTCCATCAGGTTGGCGGGTGACTAGTGTGTCTAGGAAGGGGAGGTTATTGTTTTCCTCTTTTTCCAGGGTGAATTTGATTCTAGGGTGTTGGTTGTTCAAGTGTGTTAGGAAGGAGAGGAGTGAATCCGGGCCATGTGGCCAGATAGTGAAAACATCATCAACATAGCGAAGCCATATGGTAGGTTTTTGTGGGGCTGAGTTTAAGGCTTTCTCTTCAAACATCTCCATGAAAAAGTTTGCCAAGGGTGGGGAAAGTGGTGAACCCATGGCTGTCCCCTCTATCTGTTTGTAGAATTTTTCCTGCCAAACGAAATAGCCTGAGTTCATTGTAAACTGAAATAGGGCTGAGATATTGGGAGGAAATTTAGCTTGAATGTCCCTCTCAAAGAAACCTTAGAGCTAATCCAAGCTAAATTTCCTCCCGATATCTCAGCCCCATTTCAGTTTACAATGAACTCAGGCTATTTCGTTTGGCAGGAAAAATTCTACAAACAGATAGAGGGGACAGCCATGGGTTCACCACTTTCCCCACCCTTGGCAAACTTTTTCATGGAGATGTTTGAAGAGAAAGCCTTAAACTCAGCCCCACAAAAACCTGCCATATGGCTTCGCTATGTTGATGATGTTTTCACTATCTGGCCACATGGCCCGGATTCACTCCTCTCTTTCCTAACACACTTGAACAACCAACACCCTAGAATCAAATTCACCCTGGAAAAAGAGGAAAACAATAACCTCCCCTTCCTAGACACACTAGTCACCCGCCAACCTGATGGAACCTTGGTTTTCTCAGTTTATAGAAAACCCACCCATACAGGCAGATACATTCACCAACAATCCCCCCCCCCTCACAACAATATGGAGTTATTAAAACTTCATTCAACAGGGCAAAAATAATCTGTTCTAATGATCAAGCCCTAACCACAGAACTAAATCACATCCGTGACACTTTCTCAGCCAACGGCTACCCCCTCCAAAAAATACTTAACCCAGTTATCCACAACCCACCACCCCCTCCCCTTCACAAAAAAGATTACTCTAAATCCATCACTATTCCCTACATCAGAGGCACCTCAGAAAAAAATCAAAAAAAAAAAAAAAAAAAATCAATAAAATCTTAAAAAAACATGACTTGACCACTTGTTACAGACCACATAGAAAACTGGCATCCCTTATCCGCTCCACCAAAGACCAACCACTTCCCCTAGACCTACCTGGTGTATACCAGGTCCCTTGCAGCTGTAAACTGTCCTACTTTGGCCAAATAGGCAGGACAGCAAATATCAGAATCTCAGAACACAAGGATTACATCCGATTTCACCAGTACAGCCACTCTGGGCTTGCAGACCACGCTCTGGATACTCGCCACAGAATAAGATGGAAGAAAGCCACAGTAATACACCGCAGTAAGTTCAAGTATGAAAGACTATTCATGGAATCAGCCTCGGCCCTTAGGAACATGCCAAACCTCAACAAATTTGGATGCATGAAACTGCCCCAAATTTGGGAAACTTTTATCAAAAGAACTTCAGCCCAAAGGCCAAGAACTACCAATATAGCCCGCCAGGGGGCACCATCAGGACTTTAGGAAAACGCTAGCGTCCTAGCCTCAGTCTCATTTGTTGTATTAGTACTTGTGTGCACGTGTCCTTTTAGTAAGTTCCCAAGAAGATGGCAACGTAACGTTCGCCGAAATATTGGAAAGTGTATATTAAAGTTTATTTAATCTATACTTCCAGTATACGCTGTCAATTTCCTTAAATATTAGTTATTATGTCTAACCAGCGTATAAGCCTCTCAACAAGAATAACTTATCATCTTTGATTCCTTTTACAGTACACTTTCCACTCAATTGTACAGTACACTTTTTTTCAATAGCCTCCGGAACATATTGCCACCTTCCTCATATTTATTTTCTATATTTTTAGCAAAGTCTTCTCATGACTTTTGTTTAGTTACTTTTACACATAGCATAGCTCTCTTGCATTTTTCTCTGTAATCTTTTAGGGCATCTGCCAACTTATTTGCTAGGAACTTTTGGTATGCATTCTTCTTTTCCTAGACTTCTTGCCAGAAGGCTGAATTCAAATTAATGGAGTAAAAGTAGAGCTATTAGAGTTATTTACTTGCTTATCCTCTTCATGCCTCATGGTACATAAGGCTGAGATTAATTTCTTCCAAATACCTCTCTATCTTGAGTCACCAATTCTGCTTCTTTCCAGCTATCCCAGCTAACCATTCTTCTTTCCTTTTCTGGCATTCTCTATCAAGAGTTAATTTAGACCTTCTCCTCTTTCTTCTGGGATCCATGTCAAAACTATTCTTGGAATCTACCTGCTGTCCATTTTCAGTATGTGCTCGATCTCTATGTCCACTGCATTTTATTTGACTGCAATACTTTTTTTTTTTTGTTCAATCAGTTTATATAAATCATTTAATGGGGCCAAAACATTTTTAATATAATTAGGTTCTTGTTTTGTGGTCAGTTTCCATGTCTCTGATCCATATAATAATACAGTCTTAAATGCTATTAAAGATCTTTATTTGGATTTTATTATGATATTTGGATGATTTCCATATATTATTTAATATTGTGAAAACAGTATATGCTTTTGTCAATCTTTGCATTATATTGCTGTCAGATCCACATTCAGCATTTACATTTGCTCACAAGTATGTAAAATGCGTAACTTCTTCTACTGCATGTTGATTGGTTTTAATTTCTTTGTGGCATTTGGTATTTAATTTAAGAACTTTTGTTTTAGTCATGTTTATTTTAAGACCAGCCATTTTATCTGCTTTATGTGTGTCTTCTGATTTTAGCTATATATCAGAGCATTTTGATGATATCACGACTGTCATCTGCATAATCTATATTTTCCAACTATGACATAAGAGTCTATTTAATTCCTCTTCTTACACCTGTAAATTTTCTCATAATCAAATCTGACCATATTAAACAGTAAACCAGATATCACACAATCCTGTTCTCACAGCAGTCCTTATCTAAAACCATTCAGATGCTGTGCAATAACACAACTTTTACTTCCTTCATACCAGGCATGTCAAACATGTGGCCCGCAGGCAGCATGAGGCCTGCTGACAAGTAACATGTGGCCTGCCAAACTTTGTAACCAATGTGGTTATTTAACTTTTGACAACACCGAATTAAATAAACATATTTAAAAAATTAACATTTCCACTTAAGATTATTTTATAAGAAAAACTACTCTGCAATTTCTAAAGGAAATAATGTTCTATTTGTCATTTCAAAAAAATCTTCTTATACCACTGCATAAATATCGAATTTTACCAAATTTTAATGAGAAGTCTACATACGTGGCTATATCCACTGCAAGCGGAGGCTAGCGTTTTTCAAGTCGTATGAAAGCGTAGTGTTTTCTTCATAATTAAGAAAGAATTTATAAAAATAATGTCGAAACCTTCAACCAGTATGAGTAAAAAACAATTAAAGAAGAACATCATAGTTTTCAAGAAAAATGAAAGTTACAATACTTTTGTATCCAAGGAAAAAAAAAATTATGTGCTAGGGTCACTTGCATTTGCTCACGCCAGTGGTCGCCGATATTTTATAGTTTACTATATTCGGCAAGAAACTCTCTGATTCCAATCTTTGAGTTTCTTATTCGGTTTTAAAACTATGTGGGATTTAATATCCCCTTAATTTAAATAATGTTTTCATTGCCGAAATGAAGCTTATTAGCTCTTTATACTTAAGTAAAAAAAAAATTTATGCCCGATATTTAGAAACTCTATTGCAGTTTGCAAAGAGTATAATATTAAAAGGCATTATGATACAAATCATAAAGAAAACTATGACAAATATGTTACAAAACTTCATGAAGATAAATTGTCAGAAGTAAAGTTGACACTTCAAAATCAACAAAGTGTATTTACCAAACCTATTGAAGATAACAGAGCTACGGTAACAACCAGTTATTTGTTATCACATTTAATTGCGAGCAAGTCGAAATCATTCACTGAAGGGGAATTTATTTGTGAATGTATTATTTTAAAGCAGTTGAAGTGTTGTGTCCTGATCAATTAAAGAAATTTAAAAATATAAGCTTATCTCAAAATACCATTTCTAGCAGAAGTGATGATTTTCAATAATTCCAACATTTCAGACCTATTCCCTTGTAATTGACAAAAGTACAGATGCACAGGATATTGCTCAGCTGGCTGCGTGGATGTGATATGAACTTAAAAGTAAGTGAAGAACTTCTAGAAATTATTGCAATGCATGATACAACCACTGGAGTTGATATTTTTGACACCCTTATGGAAGTTTTGAATGAATACAATTTACTATTAAAAAAGCTAGTTTGTCTTGTAACTGATGGTGCTCCTGCTGTGACTGGTGTTATTAAAGGAGTTGTTACAAATTTAAAAGAAAAATACAAAGAACAAGGTAATAATAATTTTCAACATTTTCAATGCATTATTCATCAGCAAACACTATGCTCCAAAGTTTTAAATATTGGACATATCCTAAAAAATATCAGTAAAATTAAATTATATATTTAATTTTAAATCAAATATATAATTTATTTGTATATTTAATTATACTCGTGCACGTGGGCTTCGACAATTTAGTAGCTTTCTAGAAGCTATAGAAAGTGAATATAGCGATTTACCTTATTATACAGAAATTAGATGGCTTTCCAGTCATAAAGCGATTCTTCAAATTGCTGGACAAAATTACCATTTTTTTAGAATCGAAAAATTATGAATGTGAAATATTAAAAAATGATCAACATATAAAGGACCTGGCATTTTCAGTTGATATTACAAGCAGGGCCGGACCTACCATACAAGAGAACCAAGCATCACTTTGGGTGGCAAAATATTGGGGGGGGGGGGGCAGATTGATTTGAAAATATTTGGAAGATTCCATTGTCCACATTCCATGAGGAAAATCAGCAAAGATATTCAGCTGGTAAGGGGGGTGAAGACATTTGGATATGTCGTTTGGAGACATCAGTCTAAAAAGCGAAAGGAAAACTGAGTGTTTCCTTTTCCGTGTCTTAACATTCTCTCTCATTCTTTTCTTGAAATAATTTCTCTCACATCCTCTGATTTTTTTACTGACCTCTTAACAAAGTTACCGAATGGTGACCATAGACGAGGGTTTGGATCACTGACAACCTTTCCATTTTCTCCGGTTAAGGGGTAAAATGAAACACTGCTTTTAATAGCTTCCAGATCTAGAGAACAATATAGGGAAGGGATACAAAGTGTGAGATTTGTGGAAATGTTTTTCTAAGAATGTTTCCAAGCCTTTCCTGCAAAAAGGGAAGCATTTTTAGGAGATTAGTCTCATTTGGCCTGTCATTCTTACAGCATCAGTAGTGAGAGTTCGTCTCTAGTTATTTGTGGTTGCATAAATTGTGTGTTAATTTCAAGAGGAATCAAATCATCTGAATAATTAAATTTTGTGATTTTACATTAACTAGTTGTTAAAAAGTTAATTAAAAGACCAACAAAAGTTAATTAAAAAAGGACCAACAAAGCCAAGACCAGATATTAATTACCATAAAGATAAAAAATAACCGACGATTTACAGTTGCAAATGGCAAAAGGAAGCTGAGACATGGAAAGGAGATTAATAGAATATGGCTTGTTTATTCACCCAATAAAAACGCAGTGCCGTATTTTCGATAGATAATGCACACGTTATCTATACAAAAAAAGTCTAAATTCGTAAAAATGAACATGCGTGGTATACATTTGAAAGGTATGAGAGATAAATCAAATGTAATAACAAAACTAAGGTAGAAGTATTACTTAATATTTATTGAAATTACACTATTCAAATCCAAAAAATTCTTCATCAGACTCAATATTGAAAGAATCAATTGCGTTAAGAATTTCATTTGATATTTCTTCAGCTTCATAATCACCGGACACCACTGTAATCCCTTGTGCTTTAATAACACCATTTCAAACACAGTTTTCACTTACAACAGCCCAACTTTCTTTCTACAATCCACACAACTATAACCAAGTTACACAGAGAACCACAGTAAAGTTAGACCTTTTGTGCCTTGTTGTAGCAACTGAAACCTCTTTTGCTCCCTTCAGATTCACAGTCTTAGAACTAGGCATGTCAAAACTTACGGGAACCTCATCCATATTCCAAAGTGACAAGTATCAACCCCACTCAAGTTTTCTCTCATAAATAAAAGAAATTTATCTACTTTCACTTCCCAGTCGCACAGCAAATTTTGTCCAACACTAGTGGAGGAGTGCACACTTAAATTGTTTCTCTTCATAAATCCAAAAACCCAAGATGGGTAGGCCTTGAAATCCTTTATATTATCATTTTGCACAATTCTTTTCGATTCCTGTAACACATGGAGTAGATATTCTCATACCTTTTCACTAACACCCCAATCAAACAGTTTTTTCCCTATGGTTGGCCACAAGCACCTTCTAAACCTCACAGCACATTTCCTCGTATGTAAACATTTCAGGACTGTTTCAGCCTTTCACCATTCACGAACACCACTTTCTCCAACACTGAACAATCTACTAGCTTCACGATTCCCTTTTTCCTTTGCTACTTCTACCACTTCAAGCTTGAACTGCACTGTGTAGGATTTTCTCCGAGAAGAACTTCTGTCTTCCATGGGTAATTCAGATCTAATAACAAAATATAAACAAATAATGATTTACTTTATGAAATATTTTAAAACAGGATGTACAGAATAATCAACCACTGCTATTAGCAATGCACGGGCTTTTAAAGAATTCCTCCGTCCTCTGTCTATACTTCCTAACTCTACTGCTAGTTTTCGCATGTGCGTTATCTATACATCAAAAGGAATGAACTTTGTTAACTTTTTCTCAAATTCGTGAGCCCCTTGTTCTTCTTGTTTAATAATTTTGTAAAACTAGAAAATACCACCACGGAATGTATACATGTTACTATATGGTGTCCCAAAATTCACGCAAGAAGTAATTTTGATAGAAAACACAGGTTTTTAATTAAAAATTGTAATTTCTTATTGATTCATAAAGTATACAGTATAGGGTTATGCATAGAATAGCATATCGGGTAAATGGCCTCCACGGCTTTGCTGGCACATACGCACTCTTTTGTCGAAATTTTCCATGACCGTTTTGCATAAATGTGGCTGAATTTCGTTGATACAGTGCTCGATTTCTTCCTTCAAGGCATGGGTGGTCGTGGGCTTGTTGGCATAAACCTTAGATTTCAAAAACCCCAAGGAAAAAAGTCCAACGGAGTTAAGTCACATGATCTGTGCAGCCAATTCTGATCACCAAAATGGGAAATTACACGACCAGGAAATGACTCATGCAGTAATTGAATTGTTTCTCGGGCTGTATGGCATGTGGCACTGTCTTGTTGAAGCCACATGTCATCCATATCTTGCAATTTAGGCACAAAAAACTGGATTATCATGTCGCAATAGCGAGCACCATTAATTGTTATTACCTTACCAGCCGCATTTTCAAAGAAGAATGGACCGATTATGCCTCCAGCCCAAAATCCGCACCAAACAGTAACACGTTGTGGATGCATTTGTTTCTCAACAATCACTCGTGGATTTTCTGAAACCCAAATGCAACAATTTTGTCGATTAACGAAGCCATCAAGATGAAAATGAGCCTCATCGCTGAAGATGATTTTGTTCGAAAAATAAGCATCCACTTGTTATTGTTCCATAATCCATTCAACGAACTCTCTTCGCTGTGTGTGGTCAGTAGGCTTCAGTTCTTGAGTCAATTGAACTTTGTAAGCATATGCAAATCTTTCATGAGAATACGCTGTAGAGAGCTTCTCGGAATGCCCAATTCAAGACCACGGGTGCTGAACTGATGTTCCTGGACTCTCAGCAACACTCTCACGAACTGCTTCGATGTTTTCTGTTGAACAACTTGTTGAAGGACGGCCAGAGTGTATAAGATCACTAATTGATCCAGTTTCCTTGAATTTTTTAATTAATCTTTTCACAGTTGATGAAGTTAAATCACTATTCCGACCATATTTTGTATGAAAATGGCGAACTGTAGCTGCCAAACCTTCATTATTTTTAAAATATTGCTCAACAATGAAAATGCGTTGTTCTTTCGTGTAGCGCTCCATTTTTAATAACTCTGAACTATCAGCTGTCACGCTGTCTTCTTTTCTCGTTGGCAACACTTTACCACACAAATGGCACTAAATTTAAATCTTGCGTGAATTTTGGGACACCCTTCATAATTGCTACTTTAAATTCATATGGATTTTTTGATAACTATTTTAAAAAAATCATCTCATTGCATTTTCTTGTGATGGAGCTAGTGTAATGTTAGGAAACAAATCAGGTATTGCAATCAAACTTCTACAAAGATTTCCCAACACTGTGATTTGGCACTGCATAACTCATCATTTACAATCAGCATTAGATGATTCGATAAAAAAAAAATAATAAAATAAAAAAAAAACATTAAAGAAATAAATCATTTTGAAATATTTATGGATAAATTATATGCTTCTTATCTTCAATCACCAAAAAAATCAATGAGAATTAAATACAAGTGCAAAAGAACTTGCTATCGAAATTTTAAAGAGCAGCCGTGTGTTTGGACCACGATGGGCAGTTTACGAACGGCTCTTGCTGCGTGGAGAAAGCATTTTGCATCGAAAGATAAATATAAGGGCTTTTTAAACCGACTACTCATTTTAAACTGACTACTCAATTTGGAATTTTTAAAAGATCTAGCATTAATGATTGATATCCTACAGGAATTATCATATCTGTCAGAAGCTCTACAAAGTCGCAATATAAGTATTATAAGGGCTAAGTTAGCATATTTTTATTTATTTTTTTTTTTGTTGTTGTTGTTGTTCGACGATGCGAGCCCTTTGTTAAAATTTCCATAGCTCACACTGGTTATAATGACTGGAGAAATTTGAGTCAAACCCTTAAAGAACATGAAACCTCATCAATTCACTTTGAATCATCACATAAAAAATGGATAGAACTTAAGAAAAGGGTTTTTAGTAATAAAGCATTAGATTCATATTTGTAAAACCAATTTGAGTGCTGAAATTTATCATTGGCAAGGAGTATTAGAAAGACTATTTGCTATACTCCAATTTCTCGGTCATCAATATCTCCCATTTAGGGGCTCATCAGACAGATTGCATGAAAGCAACAAAGGTAATTATCTACAATTTGTAGAGCTGCTGGCAAAATTTGATTCCATCATGGCAGAGCATCTGCAAAGAATAAAATCAAATGAACTCCATAATCACTATTTAGTTCAAAACTGTTCAAAATGAACTAATACAGCTAATCTCTGGCAGTGTGAAATAAGATATTAGAAGATTTGAAGCAGGCGAAATATTATGCCATAATTGTTGATTGTACACCAAACGTAAGCAATATTGAACAGATGTCAATAATAATACGTTTTGTCAACATCAATCAAGGGGCAGAAATTTGTGAGCACTTCCTAAATTTCATTCCGGTAGAGAAAACAACTTCATCAGAACTTACCAATGCAATTTTTATGGAACTTGAAAAGTTAGGTATTCCCATAAGTAATACACATGGTCAAGGTTACTACAATGCTTCAAACATGAAAGGCAGACATTCGGGTGTTCAAAAAAAAGGATACTCGGTGCAAATAATTGAGTGTTTTTTGTTCCTTGCCATGCTCACTCCTTGAATTGTGTCGTCAATGATACTGCTAAATCATCTCATATCACTGTTTCATTTTTTAGATTAATACAAGGTATCTATGTTTTTATGAGTGAATCTACAAGACACTGGTCTATTTTAATTTAAAATGTTGCTAACTTAACTTTAAAGCCACCAATGAGTGGAAACTAGATGGGAAAGTAGAATAGAGATAATCAAACCTTTCAGATTTCATTCTGGTGAAATTTATGATTCTCTTTATGAAATAAGTCAAGATTCATCCTTTGATCCAATTTCTCGACATGAAGCAGAAACATTGGCATTTCAAAGAAAGATTTCCATTTTATTTGCTGCATCGTTGTCTGATATAATATTTTAAAGACCATTAACATAGTGAGTAAGTATTCACAGGAAGAAAAAGTATGCATTTCTCAAGTTGTTGATATATTAAAATCAACCCTAGAAATCATAAAGAAATGTTAGTCGGACATTGCATTTGATGAATGTCTAGAAGAGGCAAAAAAAATTGCCGTTGGTCTAGAGGTTCCAACCATTTTTCTCAGTAAAGAATTGTATTCGTCCCTGACGAAAAACTTTTAACTCTGCTCCTGATGAATCCCTAATTGATTTTAAGATGCAATTTCAAGTAGATTGTTATTTCTATGTCTATCACGTAGTAATAATTTCTGTAGAAGAAAGATTCATTCAGTTATTCATTCTTCATTCAGTTTTCTATATGATGTAAATAAATTAAAAAACCTTTCTAAAGATGAACTTTTAAAAAAATGTTTGGATCTACAAGCAGCACTAACAAACTCAAATGACATCAATGAAACTGACTTGGATCGCTCGTAAATGTTAGAGGAAATAACAGCACTGTCCCCTTTAATAAAATCAGATCGGACACCATTAGATGTTTTGCAATTCATTTTGCCAAATGATTTTGCTCCTAATATGGCAGTTGCGTTGAGAATCATGTTAACTGTCCCAAGAACTGTAGTGTCGTGTGAAAGAAGTTACTCTAAATTAAAACTTATTAAAAATTATTTGAGATCAACTATGTCTCAAGAGTGACTGACAGGACTGGCAACTATCTCTATAGAGCACGATGTTCTTAAAAAAATCAAATTTGAAGATCTACTTCACGACTTTGCATCTGCAAAAGTTTGAAAACAGAAATTCTTATAAATATATGTGTGACTTTTACATTGAATTCAAAGTAACTATATTCAATTTTTGTTATTTTTATTATTAGTGACATTTTAATCTTATTATTATGTATATTAATTTTTTATATCAAGCCTTTAGATTATTAAATACATGAAAATTCAGAACAATCAAAATGTAAGGTTTTTCATTAGTGAACGCATGAAAAATGGCTTTTAAAAATGTATGTAAATTTAATATTAAATCTGTATAACCTTTAAAAGGCACCCCAAAGGTTTGGGCCAGGCCTGATTACAAGTCACCTTAGTCAATTCATTTTTGAAATTATGGATTCTACAACCGTGTTAAAATAACTCTTTTTATTATCCCGACGTTTTGATCTTCATATCAAGATCATCATCTGGAGCATACAAAATAATTTTTTAAATCAAAAATAATAATTGTAATAATAAAAATAGAACATCACTGTTACTGGAAGGAAAACTATCTGTAAACAAGAATGTTTATTCATGTAATCATAAATTAAATCTAGCTTGATGTAATTTTTTTTTTTTTCACTAAAGGTCATGAGTAGCATGTGATCAAATCATTGTTTCTCTAGCTCAGGGGTCACCAAAGTCATTTGCCCGTCGACCCCTTCAAGCGTTTCTTGACTTTTTATCAACCCCCTATATTTTACTATTACGTAATTATAATAGGACGAGCAGAAAAAGATGCTTGTGTGAGTTTTTAGATTGTTTATTTTATAGTTACAGTGTTTATTGTATGTACAATATAGTATATATTATTATATTACTATTACTACTACAATTATTATCACTAGTAATATCACTGGTATTACTAGTGATATTAATAAACTACTGGTATTAATATCACTGGTATTACTACCAGTGCTGCTCAACTCTTCAACATAGAGAAGTTTAGTTCGTGAATGAATAACGATTGAATTATAATATGTATGTTGATGAATTTTAGAACATTAACGCTCACTTGTATGTTGATGCGCAAAAATGAGACTGGGTTCGAATACTTGTAAGTATCAGTAAATAAGAACCACGCACGTGTTGCAATCTCGCTCCCACTGCACCGGCCGGCAGGAACCACCGACATCCATTTATTGGTAAATACGTCATTTTGGCCTACTTTATTGGCCTCAGTAACTATTTTCATGACCTTACTCTATCTTACAGGTCCTATTCATGGACCTGTAAGATGGAGGTACTGATCCCACGATTCACTCTTAATTGCGTTGTCATTACCTCCATGTCTTTTGTCATGGAGGTAATCCAAGTTAACCAAATTAAATATTATTCATACAATGATGTCTTATATTTTTCTGTCAACCCCCAATCGATCCCTGAGCACGAATCGACTCCTAACAATGTCATATTGACCCCTTTGGCGACCACTGCTCTAGCTTATGGTTTGAAATGTAACGCAGCTTGTCTTGTATATTTATGTATGCTCCAGATGATGATCTTGATATGAAGATCGAAATGTTGGGATAATAAAAAAGAGTTATTTTAACACAATTGTAGAATTCATAATTTCAAAAATGAATGCTGATCACCGTGTAACACTAAAAGAAAGGATCACCTTAGTCAACTTAATCTTAAGCTACAAGGCAAACATCAAGTAGTTACCATGTTATTTGACAATATTAAAATTTTCAAACAGAAATTATTACTTTGGCAAAAACAAATTCAAAAAGAAAATTTATCCCATTTTGAATATTGTCAATCATTATTACAAAAACCACTGAAATTGAAATTTTCAGAATATGCCAATCAAATGAAGTTATTAAAAAATGAATTCGAAAGAAGATTTTTAGATTTTAAGAAATATGAAAATCAGTTTCACCTATTTACTTCTCCGCTATCGAATGATGTTGAAACTGTAGATGACAATTAGTTGAAATTAATCAAAATTCAGTGCGATTCCGTATTGAAACAAAAATATATGGATGTTGGAATTCCAAAGTTCTATAATTATTTATCAGTCGATCGATACCCCAATGTTATGTACAATTAGGCATATTTTATCTATGTTCAGTAGAACATATTTATGCAAACAACTAGTTTCAACTTTAAAGAATAATAAAACTGTGGAAAGCTCAACATTAACAGACCAGCATATGCAAGCGATATGGAATATAATTACTGCTCAACAAATTCAACCAAATTTTGAAGATTTCATTAATGAAAACCGTTGTAAAGTTTCTTCAAAAAAATGCTATGTATAATTTTATTTAAATATGTAAACTTTATATTTTATATGTATTTTTGTAATATGGTTGTATTTTGTACTTATATACTCTAATGTTAATATTAAAAAATCTGTTTCCTCTTTATTTCGAGATTTTTTTTCAGTTGTGGCCACGGCTTGATGTATAATTCTTAATTTGGCCCTTGGAGGTAAATGAGTTTGACATGCCTGCTTTATACATTTCCTTGATTATTCTCACATAGTTGTCATGAGTTCCACAGCTTCTAATAATTCTAGTGTTTCTCTATCAATACTGTCCATTACTTTGGCAAAATCTATAAAATTTGGTTACAAGCTAAGTTCTATGCTTCGTTTAATGATGTTCCTTAAAGTAAAAATGTGATACACAGTGCTCCCACCTGTTCTAAAACTACCTTGTTGATGACTAAATTTCCTCTACTTAACTTTCAATCCTGTTCATCAATATTTTAAAACTCCTGCAAGGTCTGAGAGTAGACCAATTTCCCCTCCAATTTCTAATCGAAGGGGAACTGGTCTATCTCTAATTATAATCCCAAAGAAAGAAGATCTCACACCTAGCGAGATCAATCTTTTGGATTATAATTAGAGATGTTACACAGTACACATCCTTAAAAAGAGAAATAAAACTGAATGTGAGAATTACAGAAACGTTTCCCCCCCCCCCAAGTGTTCTAGGTAAGATTAATGCAAGTATGTTGAAAAGAGGCTCAGAAAAGCTGCGTAAGGGAAGCATGAGGGAGTAAACTGGATTCCTGCAAAATACAGTTTGGAAGTATTAGATTTTCACTTTTGACAAAATGAAATTTCACTTTAAGACAAACTCTCAGGAGACCCTATAACCTCTAGAGAGCACATCCCATAGGTGGCAGATAGGGGAGCACACCAGATATGGTGGGGTGGTCCAAATATCTCGATCCTCCCCTAGCTGAATCTATCCTCTTCTATTACTTTAAGAATGATCTACTCACTTTAACCTTTCCTATAAGGTCTTATTAGCCAACTCTTCTTATTTTATGATCCTTATGCTATAGGGTCTTTCCATTTATGGTCTATATTTATGTCCACTCTAAATCTCTTCTTTTCTCTTCAATATATCCTATTCCTCCCATGGGTTTAAATTTGGAAGAAGGCAAGTTCAGAAGCCTTAAGATAGCAGCCCTACCACAGGACTATCCATCACTAGGCTAGTAACCTGACATGGAGAACACTAAATTACTTTTACACCAACAGAGAAAGGTATACGAAATGAATCTATAGAAAATGACCCTGGAATGAAAAATGTAAAATGAAAATGGAAATAACAAAATATAATACAATAAATTAAAGATATCAAGAAATTATATTCTTGGTTTAATCCTTTATCCAAGTGTAAACAAACAAAGTTTGCTCATGAAGTAACTAATGACTTCACATCACTAGCCTTAGTATCCCATAATGCAAAGCACATATCCTTACGGACAAGTATAATGCTATGCACAGGGCTGGCCATCTCGGGGGAGTGCAGTGGGTACAATGCACCCGGGCCCCACGATCGAGTGGGCACAGTCGATACACATTTGCAGAAATGTATTATATTTTATTTCGAATGTTTTTTTTTTTGTTTTCCTGTGCCAAAATCATTTGCAGGTAAGAGGTTTTACAATATGTTTATTTCAAATCCTTTAATTTTTACCTTTGAAAAATATTTTAGGGTCCCCAAAAGGTTTCTTGCACCCAGGCTCCTTTATAGAGAAGACCGGCCCTGGTTATGCATTATGGGAAGGGTCACTACCTAGACCAGTTTTGACCTTTATTGAGGTTTCATCGGTGGGAGCCATATCCAGAAGTGATACCAAGGTTAAAATAATGCAGCAGTCATATTTCCATATACAAATAGCCAAAAGGTGTCGCAACTTGGTTATACTATAAATTAAAGATGACAAGAAATTTTATTATTTGTTTAATTTTTTATCCACGTGTAAACAAACAAAGTTTGTGTGTGAAATAACTTCATGACTGGGCAATTCGTATGTAGAGGCTAATGACTTCACATCACTTGCCTTAGTATCCCACAATGCAAAGCACATATCCTTATGGACTTCTGCATTACTTCAACCTTGGTATCACTTCTGGGTCTGCCTCCCACTGATAAGACCTCAATAAAAGTCAAACCGGTCTGGGTAGTGACCCTTCCCATAATGCATAGCATTATACATGTCCATAACAAGTGCTCTGCATTATAACTGAGGCTGGAACAGGCCATTGTAGGCCTAAATCCATGAAAGTATGATGATGACTTTAAGACAAACAGTTGAAAAATCATAGGAATATAACAAGGATCTATACTTGAGTTTTGAAAATCTGGAAGAGACATAGTACGAGGCACAAAGCAAAAAGCTACTCAAAATGCTAATTACATGGTGTAAATGTAAATAGAATAATATATTAAGCAATATATATATCTGAGATGAAAGTCAGCAATTATAATTTAAGGAGGTCATGAAAATTAGGTGAAAGACAGGTATGTGATACCACCCACTGTTATTCACCATTTATATATCAATCACATTATGAAGGAAAGTGGCATTAGGCCAGATATTAAAAACTGGTGATGTTAATCTCAGCTCTTTATGCAGAGGATATTATACTTTTAAATAAATCCAGTACAAGTCTGCAAATTTCTAACTAAACTGAATAACTGCTGTAACAAAGGTTTTGTATGAAAATCAACCATAAAAATAAAAACTGTGAAAATAGGCAGGAATACTGAAAACCTCAGCTACAGTCTCATATGGAGAGCCTAGAGTACAAGTAAAATATTTCAACTATTTCCAGCCTTGTTACTCAAGTGGTGTATCTGCTCTTCAATCAGCAGGTTCTGGGTTTGAGTCCCACTATTATTATTATTATACAAGCACCTCCATGGAGTCCAAAGACTCATCGCAGGAGATCCAATCTATCATACCTCTCCTTAAACCCATTAACAGACAAAGCACTCACAAATGACTCTGGCAACCCATTCCACTCATTCACAACTCTCCAAGCAAAAAATCTAGTCTTTACATTTCTATTAACCACACCTTTATTCAACTTCCAAGGATGACACCACTTCCTCATCCCCAAGAAAACCAGGGGACCAGACTTGAGCACAATAATCCAGATGTGAGCATATTGAGACCTTATAAAGAGGAATAACTTCCATATCTCTACTTGTTAATGTGTTCTTCAATAGCCAAATAATTTTATGGGCAGCCTTAGCAGTATGTCCTCTAAACTTTAACTCTCTGTCTACCACCACAACCCTAAATTTCTAGCTTCTATTTCCTGCAGCACACGGTGCCATCAAATGTGATACATGACTTATAATCTATTTATCCAAAAATGCATAACTTTTCTTGACATTAAACTTACACCGATTAACTTTTGCCTATACTAGCAGCCTATTTAAATCATTCTGCAAGTTCTCCACATTGCCTTGATTAACTATTACTCTACCAAATTTTGCATAATCATCACCAAACACTGCCATCCAACTACTGCCCTATCTCGCTCACCTCAGTGTCCAGTCTAAAGCAATGGAAAAATTCATCAATTCCCAACTACACACTAACCTGAAGGCACCCTCTTAATAAATGACCGCCAATATGGATTCCATTGCTGCCGAACAACAGGAGATCTGCTCACATATGTCACCCATCTCTGGACAAATGCCATGGAGAAGTTTGGCAAATCACAAGTGGTTGCACTCAATATCTCCAAAGTGTTTGACCGGGTCTGGCACAAAGGCTTACTAAGCAAATTACAATAGTTTGGTCTTCTCAGGATTTCTGTAGTTGGATTGCCAGCTTTCTGTATGGATGCATACTATGTGGTGGTGGATGGTTCCTTATCCTCTCACCATTCAACTAATGCTGGGGTTCCACAAGGTTCTGTCCTCTCACCAACCCTGTTCCTGATGCTCGTATATATCAATGACCTACTTCAGTTGACATCCAACCCAACACACACAGTTTTGCAGATGACAGCACATTGCACTCCTCCCTTTCATTTGATAAAACTTACTCTACACAACTCACCTCACCCTACAGAACATCAACCACCACCACCACCCTCAATTCTGATCTCCAAGTCATTCTCCAATGGGGTTCAGATAACCTTGTCAATTTCAATGCTAATAAAACCAGCACTCTTTTATTTCTCATAAAAAATAACCATTTTCTCCCAGTATTATTTTTGACAACACCCAAATTTCCAGACAATTTGAGATATCTCTTCTTGGAATTATCCTCACATCAACCCCTCTCCTGGCATAAACAAACACCACACCAATTGCATCCTCAGCTTCAAAAAAAACTAGGATTTCTCTTTTGCTCAAGATGTTACTTCACCCTTGAACAGCTGTTAACATTATACAAATCTGCCCAGCTATTGAATACTGCTCCCACATATGGGGGTGGGGCCCCTAAAAGTTCTCTCAAAATGCTTCACTCAATACAGAGGAGAGCAATTAGACTTATTAATGACCCATCTCTTAGCAACACTCTCTACCCCCACTTTCACACAGACATTTGGTTTCTGCAGTATGTACTATATATTCTACAAATATTTCCATGGGAAATGCTCATCTGAAATAATATCAATAATTCCTCCACTCAGTACTAAGCTCATTGGAACACGTGCAGCTGCCACTCAACACTCCTTCACAGTGCACCTTGAAACCCACAGAACAAGTTTCTTTTCCTCCTCTTTCATCACAGTAACTGCTGTAGTGTGGAAAATAGTCTTTCCCCCTGTTGTGTTTCCCAAAGAACACAATGTACAGTCATTTAAATCAAATGTAAACAAGCTCCTCCTTTCCCAACCTACTATCCATACACAGTACTAATGTACTATAGGTTGATCAACCAACTTCTTGTATATGGGCTCAACATTTAAAAAAAAAAATTCCTTTCAGGTTATTTCCTATATCATTTATGTACAAATTAACCAGCAATAGTCCCAGGCCTGAACCTTGCAGCACACCACACTAGCCATCTATTTTTGCCTCAATTTTGGCCCTGCATATACCACTTGTTGATGTCTGTCCAGCAGCTACCCTGTTATCCAGTTTACCAGTGTCATATCCATCCCCATTTGTTCTAATTTGTGTAACAAAGTTGCATGTGGCATTCTGTCAAATGCCTTTGCAAAATCCAAGAAAATCATCATCATCCATCCATTATTCAACTCAGCTGTTACAATATTATAAAAAGTTAGTAAATTACTAAGGAATGACCGACAGTTCACAAAGCCATGTTGACCCTCATACAGTATCATATTTTTATCTATCCAATCTTGAATTCTTTTTTTTACCAATTTTTCTAGTACTTTTACTGCCCTGGGATACTGATTGGTCTATAATTTGCTACTGCAGTCTTAGAACCTCCCTTATGCAAGGGAATTATTATTTTGCCCTCTGTCCACTCCCTTGGAACTCTACCAGAGCTGAGACTTAAATTAAAGACCTTAGTCAAAAATCATTGCCAGTTCCCTTGCATATTCTCACAAATCCCATCTAACCCATTCTTGAGTTCTGTTTTTTACTAGTACTTTTACCACCACGCCTGAGATACTGATTGCTACTGCAGTCTTAATATCCCACATTAGCGTCTGTTAAAGCAGTAACCTCACTAGGATGACATACCCTTGCAAAGTGGTCACTCAGTAACTCAACTATTTTATCTATTTCTGTCTTCTCATGACCATCATCACTCATTAAGGTTAATCTTCCATAGTCATTCTTCATCTTGCTACATAATGAAAGAATCCTGTGGGATTTCCTTCGGCTTACGTGGCTAGATTCTTCTTGTAATCTGATTTTGCCTTCCTTGTCATGCTGGTCACCTTTCTTTTTATATACCCTCCACAACATTTTCTTCTTCTGCAACTTGAGCTTAATGATTTTACTCATCCATCTAAACACCTACCCGATTAAACTTCCTTCTTGGGTATGCAATTTAATACTGCTTCTTCTAGGTGACCCTTAACCATATCCCTTATCCTGAAGTGTTTTATGTCATGGTACAGATTTAAGCTTCTTCCTAAGTATGTCATAATCACTTGCCTTGTAGTTCCACAAATATCCCTTCTTGATAGAATATTTCTCATATTTTATAATTTCCCAAGTCAAGACTGCATGGCCACTTTCACCCCTTGGTTATGGATAGCTCTTCTGATTCTATGACTAGGTCCAATACTTTCCCACCCCTAGTTCCCTCCATCACATGCTTCCCTTAAGTAATTATCTCTCAGCAGGTGTATAAATTCTATTTTCTTTCTGCCATAGTTGACTCCCTAATAATCATTAGACCTGTACTCATTGTACTAATTTGGCAATGCATGTCGTCCAGATCATCTGTGGAACTCTCTGGCCTATAGCAACAATCAACTGTATATTATGTCTTACAGGCCTTAATCTCACACCAAATTGCTTCAAATGAACAGTCACCCTCCCGATTATCCCCTATTCTTTTTGGTTGCAATTTATCTACTATCATCAGCAATACCCCCACCCCACCATGGACATGGATGTGTTCAATTATCTTTAGCAGGTGAAAAGTTTTTTTCACTTGGTTATGAATTAAATTAAAGATGCCTAAGAATTGTTTCTTGTTTAATCCTTTATCCAAGTGTAAGCAAACAAAGTTTGTGCAAGAAAGATTAAACAAGAATATAATTTCTTGGTATCTTTAATTTATCTTTAGATGGGAGATGAATTTCCTCACGCAGTGTGAAACTACTGTCCAACTTACTGAAGGCACGTAGCAGTTTGAAAAAGTTCTGCATTTGGTTTCTAGTCTATGTAAATAAATACAAAAAGTAAAATATAAAAATATAGAAAATTAAGAAAATATAGAAAAAAAATTCCTTACCCCATCCATTGTGTTAAACTGTTGCCTGTGCCAGTTACATTAGCCCCCACCATGCTCTATATCCAAACTTTTAATTACAGTCATGGAGAGGAAAATAACAATATTCATATGTAATTCTACTTATTTTATTATTATTATTTTTGTTAGTGTTTAGAATGTTTCAGATTCGTACTAATCATTATGCATTGATCAACAAACATGTGTACTCCAAAGAATGAAACTAGTATATAAAAAATGAAAATATTTACTATAAACATATACAACAGATACAATTCTGTATATTAAGTAATTCTCTTTATCTCTGTAAAGAGATCCGACATCCATATTTTCTGTAGAATATCAAATTAGTAAATTCTAGTATTCTATATCAGAGAACTATATGGCTGTTCTAAAATTTAATAATGAGCTCATAGAAAACATTATCTCTCACTCTCTGATTCTCTCAGTTAAAATTCATTTCTGAGGGATAACATCAAATACTACATACAAAACAAACTGAACATATTTTTCACTTGATCATATGAAACATCCTTTGCAGCATTTATTTTTCACTGTCCTATTTATCTTCCTTTATTATATTTATTTCTGCTGACTCATTCAGTGTCTCTCACCTTTCAAATTCCTCAGAATACAATAAAAGTTCATGATCTCACTTGAATAATATA
This sequence comes from Typopeltis vanoorti, assembly GCF_054136105.1. NCBI lineage: Eukaryota > Metazoa > Arthropoda > Arachnida > Uropygi > Thelyphonidae > Typopeltis > Typopeltis vanoorti. The sequence continues at coordinate 88,306,858 of NC_143559.1, forward strand.
ATTGCATGTCTTCTTCTAATAAGCAAGTTTCCTTAAACACTTCTTTCCTTCATTTTGCTGAAACAGATATGAAGAATGATTGCTCAAGCAATAAGAATATGGTTAAATGAGGAGTTCTAATAAAAGGAACTTTACTATAGATTCCATCTTGCTTCATTGAACAATATTCCATTTGCTTTTCATTAGGCACATAACATTTTCTCTAATACATGTAGGCTCAATATATTAACTTCAATTATTATTCAATTATTAACTTCACAGTTCCTCCCTGGAAAGTAGTCAAAGATGCATATAAAAACTTTTCCAAGATCACAGAACTTAGCTCCATAGTTTTCTTCCTTTCCAGCTCTCTTCCTTCTTGCTTACTTGCTGATGTTTTGTTACCCAGCAACAACTAATGTGCATGTCCATTACTGATATTCAAAGCAAAACTCCAGTAACAAAATGGCTACTATTACTATGGGGCTTGCACATTGTAATAGTGCATGGCATAAGAACATTACTATAAACAGACATTTTTTTTTTATCTGATCAACACATGAAAGGCTAAAAAACCTATAGCACATTAGTGCCATGTGTGGGCAAGAGGAACAGAAGAAAGAAATCTGTTCATGTTTTGCTTGAACAGCTGAGGGTTGTAATCTTTTTTTTGAGGGGGTGGGAGAGTGGGGAGACTGTTCCAAAGAACAGAAGTAGTAGACTGAATAAAAGAGGCAGCAAAGTTGCTTTGGTGAATTTCAAGAAGGACTATAAAAGGGTGTTGGTTAGCAGTGGCTCTTGTTCTAATGATTTTTTTGGAGAGTGGGGGAATAATAGTGCATAATTTAGAAGAACACTGTCCATGAAAGTATCTGTAGAAGAGGCACAAAACAGAAATAGAACATTTGTCAAATAGGAATTATTAATTAACCAGAGATTGCCCTCTTCAGGATAGAATTGAGCAATCTTAGGATTTTTGGTGCACTGCCCCAAACACGGAAGCAATATTCCATGGTTGATGGATTTGGAATTTGTATAGAGTTAGCAGCTGTGAAGGTGTGAAGTAGAATATTGTGCAAAAAAGTACGCCACATTTTTTGGCTGCTGCAAAGCTATAGTTGAAATGTATATGTGACAGGAAAGATTGAAGGTGTACGTGTAGGCAGAATCCATACTGCTGGTCACTGATTAGTTTGTAGATGACCTCCATAACTTTAGAGAGAACAGAAGTGAGAGTAACTGGATGGCAGTTCCTTGGTTGACTTTTATCACCTTTCTTTGGGATGGGTTAAATGTGGACCTTTTTACATGTTGTAGGGTAGATGCTGGTTGAATAGGATAGACTGAAGAGGCGATACAGGATAGGTGTTAGTTCTGGGACACAATTTTTTTAACACAATAGTTGGGATACCATCAGTACTAGATGCCTTGTTTGTATTCAGGTAATTAAGGATTCTTCAGATTTCTTTTTTGGCAGAAGACTATGAGTGACATGGAGGGAGCTGTTCTTGATGGAGTGGAGGGAACTTTGTCCAGGTCATCAATGCAAAAATTGGAAGAGAAGAGTCAGTAAGTCAGCCTTGTGTTTAGGTGAGGTAACTCAGTTTCAAATGCCTAAAGTGTGGGTCTACATGAGAGCATAAATCAGTAGGAACTACAGTATCATTTGGATGTGAGAGTGGTGGAAACCTCGATGGGCAGGAGTTGTGCCCAATGGCTTTGACAAGGGACCAGAAGGAGTGACAGCCATTTGTGGTTCAAGATATAGGCAGTATAGGCAGAGTGAGTAGCTGAAGTTTTGGCTTGAGCCAATTCGTGGTATGCCAAGGTTTTTTATTTTACGGCATTGGCACACTTTTTTGAGAACATCGTCTTCTCTTCAAGGATTAGGCATTTGCCTGTTCTGGCTTCACTGGTCTTTTCATCTTGTCGCTAGTCTTTCTCTCTCTCTCTCTCTCTCTCTCTCTCTCTATCCCTTTGGTCTATATCTATCCGCCTCTTTTGGTAGCTGATATTTTCCAATTTGAGATAGATGTTCTTTTTTTTGAGAACTTATCCCAAAATTTCTTAAGCATCTCTTAAGCAAGAGATCCACAAGAAGAAAATGATGTGGAAAGAATATCGTGAGAATAAGAGTGAGAGGAATGAAATATATAAAGCTCATCCCCAAAATGTAACAAGTATTGTGCAGAAAGCTAAATCAGAGTATGAAAAGAAATCAGGCATGCAAGCTAAAGGCAATCCAAAAGAATTTTATTGTTATGCCAGAATCAAAAGAAAGAATGAATGTGAAAGAATAACTTTATTGAATGCAGGTGGCATGAGTCTTTTCTTCTATCTTTCTACACGAAAGACAGAAGCAAAATAAGATTGTTCAATTAATGGTTCTCACTTTGATAAGATATATCAACTAGGTGCATGTAACATAGTGCACAGTGCTACTGCACATTGGATGAAAAGTTAGAGGTTCACGAAAATGAGGTTGAAGAGCAGAGTTCAAGGAGAACCGGCCTACCAGTCCAGAACTCGGAAAGGGGGGGGGCTTTTGAAGACTCGACACTCAAGGGCTACCCTAGGCGCCAGGGGGGAAGCCCCCCCCTTTCAAGTCATCAGAATTCAAGGAGAATTGGCCTACCAGTCTGGAACTCGCGGGGGGGGGGGGGCACATGGGAACAGAATCCCCCTTTCGAGTCTTCAAAATTCAAGTCATCAGAATTCAAGAACTGGCCTACCAGTCCAGAACTCTGGGGTTGGGCGCCGTATGCACCAGGGTCGGACCAGGTTTCAAAATTCGCATCATCGGAATTCAAGGAGAACCGGCCTACCAGTCCTGAACATGAGGGGGGAAGTAAGCACCGGGGGAGGGCGGTTCCCCTAGTATGTTTATATAACTTCAGTCTCAGCTTAGGAATGATACCAAAGGAATGGAAGGAATGTATGATAGTTCCAATGTACAAGTATGGTGGAAAAACTGATGTGTCTAACTACTGAGCTATCAGTATCACTGGTGTGGAAGTGAAGATTTTAGAGATGTTGGTAAGAACTTGCATACAGAAATGGGTGGACAAACAAGCAATACTCTGAAGGAGCAGCATGGGTTTACTAAAGGAAGGGCATGTTTTAGCAATTTGCTAATATTTCATAACAATGTTATGGCCGAGTTGGATAAAAGGAATGGATACACTATAATAATGTTGGATTTTGCTAAGGCATTTGATAGGATACTACACGAAAGACTGTTGCATAAACTGGAGAATATGGAATCAAAATATAAACTCTTGACTTGGATCAGGGGATGGTTGACAGACATCAAAATGTGGTATACAGTGGGTATGAATCTGCTAGATTTAAAGTAACCAGTGGTGAACCTCAGGGTTCAGTCCTTGGGTGATTATTGTTCAATCTATACATTATTAACATCAGGCAGGTCTAATAAGATGTGCAATTGTTACCAGTGATGCAAAGATAGGCACGGCAATCAGGGATGCTAATAATATTCAGCACTTATAAGATGATTTGAATAGGCTGAAAATTTGGGCAAATGAAAATGGATGTCAGTTTAATGTTAGTAAGTGTAAAGTTATGCACTTTGGCATGATTAGCGTTCCAGCAGCATATTATATTAGCAAGGTTGTGCTACAAGAAAGTGAAGAGGCAATTACAACATTAGTAAGCAAGCTGACTACTTAAATACATTTTGAGTCTCCATTTGAATCACCACTGCTTAACCACATACCGCTCCAGTAATACTAAATGTACAATTACATTAATAAATATGCAATATATGTATATATTTGATTACTTTACCATATAATTAAACTTAAACCCTTTTATTAAATTTACACTCTGTATATATAATACTGCAAAAAATGAACATAATAAGTAAATTACGATTACATGAAATTTTTGCAATAGTACTAATGTGCTGCAGGTTTACAAAAACCTTTCACTAGTGGAAGTCCCCCCCCCCTGAGTTCCAGACTGGTAGGCCAGTTCTCCTTGAATTCTGATGACTTGAATTTTGAAGACTCAAAAGTGGGTTCTACCCCCCTGGCACCTAGGGTAGCCCCCTGAGTGTCGAATCTTCAAAAGGGGGCTCCTCCCCCGAGTTCTGGACTGGTAGACCGGTTCTCCTTGAATTCTGATGACTCAAAAGGGGTGTCCCCCCCCCTGGCACCCAACCCCGAGTTCTGGACTGGTAGGCCAGTTCTCCTTGAATTCTGATGACTCGACACTCAGGGTAGCCCCTGAGTTTCAAAACATTTCAAAAAACGTGACATAAAAAGGCTTATCATTTTATATATATATAGGGGGTGTATACACACACACACACACACACACACACACACACACACACACACACACACACACACACACACACACACACATCAGGAATTTGATTATGATGATGGTAATAATAAAAATATTTTTTTGTTTTTTTCAGTGATTAAATCATGTGTGACAAATGCTGTTCCAATAATGAATGAATCAATTATTATGCAGATTCAATGGAAATAATTTACAGCATTGAGAAATGAAATTAAATGTTAGAATAATGATAAAATATTTCCTCTGTCATGGAGATATCATCATCAGGAATACAATATAAGATCATATCACTGCATGCATACAATTCAAAGGAAGCGAAAATAGTTAGCCAATAGAGCAGACACCTAGAAAGGACAGCCGCCATAAAGTGCTACCCTTAATTGTATGTGGGAGCCTTCAAAATTTCATATATTTGGGGGTTTCAGGGTTTCACACATCAGTACTAATTAAAGTTATGGGTGGTTTTTATGAGCAGCTGTAGATTTTAGAAGAGTCTCTCAGATTTAAACTTGCTGTTAAGAAAGCTTGATAATTCCCCCCCGCCTTCTCATTTCCTCTTGGGCAGCATCTAGAGCATAGTCTTCTAAAACTTATGCACAGCAGATTTATTTGTTATGTGAAGGGTCTGGGAAGGCTATTGAAAAATTTCATTTCTCAATAGTCTTCCCAGAAATGAGAGTGATCCTCAGGGATCCTATTATTATGCATTTCTTATTACATCAAATTACGATTTTTCAAGGTACATAGATATACATTTTCTGTATAATTTGCACTTGATTCAGCATTAATACAAACTGAGTTTTTATATTGTACATATTGCTCTTCATTACATTGCAGAGAAAGTTTTATGGATCTGTTGCAATGCATATAATAATACCATCCTCCTATCATGCTCAGATAGGAGGATGGTAGTCATATTCTTTGGGACAACAGGCACTTTCAAAGCCTAACCAATTAAATTCTTAAAAATACTGTTAACAGTAATTTATACTATTCTTTCTGCTGATTTGCATTTTATTAATTGCTACTAATTGAGATGCATTTTATTTTTATTTTTTTATGATAAGCTTAAAAGTACACAAACCTTTATGCTTTCTAACTCTGATTGCAGTTAAGTCATCTATTCTCCAGCAGTGAGATATCTCCATGGAGGGATCCTTCAATATAAAAATAAATATTTCATCATACTAAACAATATCTTTAATCAAGAAATGAAAAATAACTGTGTTTACTAAAATATTATATGCATATTACGCTAATTACAGTAATCTACTATTTATCTGACCACATCGGGAAGGCAATAATTAAAGAGTTAGATAACTGAAGTAAAATTACATAGTAATAAGCGCCTCCGTAGCGCAATTGGAAGAACGACGGTACACTGCACCCTTCAATTGGAAAAGGCTCAAGTTCAATTCTCGTCATGACGGGAGGAATCTTTATATGGACTTTTTCAATCGAAGGCGAGTTAGCCGATCTCATATGGAGGTAGCAGGGTTTTTTCTCCTGGAAACTCGGATTTTTCATCCCGCATACAGATAAATCGGCCCTTCAGAACACATGCAATTTACAGACAAAAAATACTAGTTGTGATGATGGGCAATAGATGGCAGTGATGTAGATGATTAGTTGTAGAGTGGATGATTATAGTGGTGAAGACAGAGTTGTACAGTGGATGTCCCCCCATGATGAGTCTATGGACTCCTTGGAGGTGTCACGACTAATAATAATAATAATAAAAATAGCAATATACCAGAAGTCAGCTGACATGCAAAGGAATGGTTAATTGAGGGCTCGGTGTATAGAATGGTAGATTATCGTACTATAATTATCAGCAAACTGTGAGTGACATCTACAGGAAATAAAGCAGTTTCCCAACAAAGAAAAGTCAGTTAAAATGAAGAAATGCAAGTGTTTTTTGTAAAATGTGACCACTGTCAGTTGACACAGACAAGTTGACCATGTGTGAAAAGGGTGGAATTAACAATGATTCCATATTGTCTTTGCAATATTTCATCTCTCCACCACATACCAATGTAATGTAAGCAAACCTATACTCAACCCATTCCAAAAAAAGTAATAAAAGTCAGTCATCAAGCTATCACTTTCACTACTCTGACTTCATTTCTCTCGATCACAGATTGTCTGCACCAGCCAACTTCTTTACCACTTTGAAACTCACCAACTAATCAGTAATGACCAATATAGATTCTGATATGTCCAATTTGTGGAATAATATTACACAGCCAAATATATCTGGATACATGACATGGAAAGGTATGGAGAAACTTGAACAGCTGTTTTTGATTTTTCCAAAGAATTTTATAAATTGGCAGAGGGATCACTTTACTAAACTATCATCTTATGGTCTACCTTCTAAGCTTTAGACTGAGTTTTCAGTTTTCAATTCCTTTTTGGTAGACTATGGTTTTTCTCTTCAACTTCCACACCAATGCTAGAGTATACCAAGACTCTATACCTGCTCAAGACACTAGTCACCTGTAGAACTGCTAACACAGTATATGTCCCAAATCACCTCAACCTTGTTTTCTCATTTGGAGTGACACACAAAAAACATTTCATGCAACCAGTTAGATACTATCTCTATATCCCCTCTCAAATTTCACTAAAGTCACTTTCTTTAAAGATGCCAAAAAATTATATTTTTGCTTAATCTGTTATACAAGTGTAAGCAAATAAACTTACCTCAAATTTTATCCTCTCAATTTCTGATAAACAGTAGGCACCATTCCTCTTCTTTATTTGACAAACCATTTAGTGCCATTTAATGATATGAAATCTCCCACATCATTAAATGGCACATCCCATTTAAAATCTCCCACATCCAACCAACCAAAGATTTCACATCACTTCCTTTTACCTTTGATAATTTGGGAATAAAGAAGCTGTGGAAAGGTTGCAAAGAAGGGCTACAAAGATTTTATCAGGATTATGGGATTTAGATTATGAGGAAAGATTGCAAGTATCTAAATAACAGACTCTGGTTAACAGGAGAAAGAGGGGTGATATGACAGAGGTCTGTGAACATCTGTATGGGTGTCATAGGATATTGTCTGATGAAATTTTTTGTTATAAGGAAGGTGAGGAGAGACCATGGGGGGGGGCATCCATGGAAGTAAAGCTTGTTTGTGGTCAAGAAATGGGTAAGAGCTAGGTTTTTCCTCTCACAGAGAAGCAAGTGAGTGAAATAGTTTGCCTTTAAAGGTAGTGAGTGCATCTAGTGTGTGTGTGAATGAGTTTAAGGGAAGGTATGACAGTTGGTTTGGGCAATTTATAGCCTCCCTTGATGAATCGTTGACTCCCTGGAGGTCTCAGATAATAATAATAATATCCAGATCCCTAGGTAAGATGGTAAGATCAGATTTTTCTTCTTAGGGAGACTAGCTTGGTGTCTCTTTCTGCTCAAGCCACTAGTCACCTAAAACTGCTAACACAGTATATGTCCCAAATCACCTCAACCTTGTTTTCTCATTTGCTTAATCTATTTTGTTTTCTATTTTTGATTAATCTGTTATACAAGTGTAAACAAACAAAATACTGCATGTGAATACTTGTATATAGTAGCTAATGACTTCACATTAACTGCCTACATATTCCATAATGCAAAGCAAATTCTTTTGGGTGTGCTTTGCATTACAGGAAGAACCACCATTCAGACTGGTTTAAACCTTTATTAAAGTACTGGTAAAGTGTGGGGGAGGGGGAGAGGTCCTTCCTCTTCACATTATTAAACAAGATTATAATATCTTGACATCTTTATAACGAAGGGGAAAATCTCATCAGCGGCTCTACTCAGTGACAAGTCCAAAGAAGAATATTATTAAATGTTATCAGTTGGAGCCAGATCCAGAGGAGATACCAAAGTTGAATAATGCAAAAGTGATATTTCCCACATACAAGTAGTGAAAAACTGTAACACCTTATTATTAAAATACTCTAAATTAGAGCAAGCTGCTGAAAGTTTTTCCCCTTCGTTATAAAGATGTCAAGATATTATAATCTTGTTTAATTCTTTATCCAAGTGTAAGCAATCACTTGGATAAAGTGTTTGCTTACACTTGCAAACACAATAACACACAAGAAGTAATAATCAACCTTATCGATCAAAGAAGAACATGGAAAAGAGGAGCAAATGAAGAAGAAATATTTATGTATTATTTCGTGTGCGAACTACAGAAAATGTAAGATCATACATTTAATGAAATAGACTTAAAAGAATATGGATTAAAAGCATAGATTAAGAAACAAAAATGCCACTTGCATAAAATATTACACAAAAACATAAAATGTCAAATTTCACTCATCCAATGATTAACATACTTTAAAGCTGTTTCATTACACTGCAACTGCATTAAATCTTCTCGGGTACATATATACAGTCGTTCCTCGACTTACGTCCAGGTTCCGTTCCATCCAGCAGGATGTAAGTCGAATCGGACATAAGCTGATACATTAAATCAACAGAGTTATAGGGGTTAGGGACTTAACCGTAATAAGTATACTGTCATTTTAATTTTTAAACCTTATTATAAAATTGTACTGTGTGTTACCGCCACTATAAAACAGGAGAATAATCACCCAAATCTTCCTCCACAATCACATCTTCATTACTTTCCCTGTATGAACGATCAGGCTGAGGTTCTTCTGGTGTAACCTTTGTATTTTTGATGAAAATGTCCAATGGCTTTGCTTATTCCTCTTTTTCTTTTCATCATAATTTGTTCATAGCAAGCAAATGCATCATGTACTTTCATTTCTATTATTATTATTAAGTAGCATTCATCATTGGGATCCATGTCTTCAGCCATTTTGAGAATATCGCTAGCTGCAAAGAACATTTCTGAAACCAATTCTTCGTTGGTCAACTCTTCAGGGGAACTTTCTGTGAGTTGAATTATGTCATCATTCACTTCGAGATTCAGATTGTTTGCTAGGCCCACTATTACAAACTTCCAAAATCATGCACAAACCTTTTTAATGTCTTTTTCCATATGCCACCCATATGTTATTGAAAGGTCACTTCGTCCCAAGCCACAGCAATATTTTTAATAGCATGATAAATATTGAATGTTTTCCAGAATTGCATGAGAGTCTGGCCATTTCCTTCAGTAGCAGAAATGGCTTGTGAAAAAGTTCTCCTTAGATAAGCCTTAAACACTGAAAAAAACTCCCTGATCCATCTGTTGGATCAATAAAGTAGTGTTTGGTGGGAGAAACATGACTTTGAACTTGGTGAAGATCACTAAGATCGCTGCTATAAGACAGGTGACCTGGAGCATTATCTAGAATTAATAAAATTTTAAATTCTACATTTTCTTTCACACAATAGTTTTTTATTTTACTCGCATAATAGTTGATTAAGGCATCCTCAAACAATTTTTCAGTCATCCACGACTTCTTATTGCTCCAATAATGAACTGGGAGTATGCTTCCTAATGTTTTGGAAGATTCGTGGATTCTCACTGTGCCATATCATCAATGGTTTCAGTTCATATCCAGCCACATTACCCGTAAACAAAATCGTAACATGGGCATTAAGAGCTTTGACACCAGGCATAGATTTTATCTTTTTTGTGGATGAATGTAAGCTCGGGCATTTTTTTCTGAAACAAGGATGTCTCATCCATATTTGCAGTGGCAAATAATTTTCCTCCATAATAATTTTATCCAATTTTTCCAAACTCCTTGGCAGCCTTCTCTGCACTTGCAGATTCCCATACATTTTCACATCATGCAGCGCAAAATGCTGCTTGAATCTCATGAAGCATTGAATTTGTAGTCATAATCGGGTTTTGCTTTCTCCTTTATCATGATGAAGAGACTTAGTGTCTTAGCGGTTATGGTCACAGTGCTAAGGGGGTATGTGCTTTTGGTTCAGGTCTTCTATCCATGATGCAAGTAGCTTTTCCATATCACCGATAGGACCTTGTCATTGCTTCGCCACTATCGTCGATTTAATGAAAGCAGATCCTTTCACAGCCTCTACGATTTTATTCTTATTTTTCAAAATGGTCGTCACTGTAGAATGAGACCATCCGAAGTCATGTGCGATCCCATTGACGAGCTTACCACCTTCATGTTGCTTTATAACTTGCAACTTCGTTTCAAGATCAATTGTTCACCTCTTTTTCTGTGATTCTTCACTAGCTTTTTTAATTGTGCATGGGGCCAAGTTGCACAAAACATCGCGAAATATTTAATGATAAATACACAAATAACCTCTTTCTCAAACACAAAATCAACAGAGGAACTGTTGAAGACATGTGCCGACGGCATTGGGAGGTTGCCACTGAAAGCACTGTTGCCACCGTGTATGCTTTACCTTACGCTCGCTTGCCTCTTGTTCGAGAGTATAGCCAAAAATGTTATTTATTCCCTTATGGAATCACGGATGTATCTTCGAAAGGACGCAACTCGAATGGACGTAAGTTGAGGGATGACTGTATTATTATTAATGTCTATTATTCAGCATTGCAGAAGATGTTCCATGGTTTGTGTTTCACCATATGAACAGCTGTCATTGTCTGTGTAGCCCCATCTGGCCATATTCTGCTTTGATCTGCCCATTCCAGAACAAAGTCTATTCAACATCTTCCATCTTTGCCAGTCTAGATGCGAGCTGGATGGAAGATATCTGTTTAAGTTCAGAGCCTCTGGAGATTGTTCTTGCCACATTGTTGACCTTGTGGATAAATAGGCAGTGCACCGAGATAGAAGAATTACAAAATAGGAACAAAACCAGAGAAGCATTCCTGAAAGTGAAAGAACTTAATGAAAAAACAAAACGTGCACAGTCTAATAACATCAAGGACAAAGACGAAAATATAATCATTGATAAGGAAAAGATAAATGGAAGATGGGTGGAGTACTTATCAGATCTCTATGATGATGATAATAATGGTAACATGATAGATGATTTGCAACATCTTAAGTTAAATATAACAACAGATACCACTCTACCGAAAAGAAAGGAGATAGAACACGTAATTAAGAATCTTCCTAATATAATAAATCCCCTGGGTGCAATAATATCCCAGCTGAGTTGCTGAAAGCTTTGACTGGCAATAATAACAACAATTATTTAGTGGAATCCATTCAGGATATCTATAAAACAATAGAATTACCTGAAGTTTTTACAACATCTATATGCATACCAAATCCAAAGAAATATAATGCACAAAATTGTGAGGATTACAAAACTGTGAGCCTACCATCCCATCTAAAATTATTTTAATCATTGTTAACAAACAAACTGAAAGAGCCTTAATTGGTGAATTGAGTGAACAACAGAAAGTCTTCAGAGGAATGGGAACCATTAATGCTATCCTGAAACTAAAAAACTAATAGAAAGATCACTTGAAAGAAATAGGAACATTTACATATGCTTCATAGACTTTCAGAAGGCCTTTGACCAGGTAAAACAAATAAAATGTTCAATATGCAGCTGTTTAACTCTGATGCTTCTGTAGTGAAAATAAAAAGAGGAGTTAGACAAGGTTGTATCATTTCACCAAATCTATTTAATATTTATAGTGAGACAGTGATGAAAAAGATTGAAAAACAAAAAATAGGAATTAGTATCAATAGTATAAAATACAACAATCTTAGATATGCTGATGATACCATTCTAATAGCAGAAAACAGAAACAAATTAATCAAATTACTGCAGCCACTAATTGAAGAAGGTAAACAATTTGGATTAGATAGAAATGCAAAGACCAAATTTATGAAAATCTCAAAAGAAAGCAAATCCGAACCAGAAATATTCATAAACAATATGAAAATTGAACATACAACAGAATACAAATATTTATTATTATTATTCCCGACACCTCCATGGAGTCCGAAGACTCATTGCAGGAGGACACCTACAACTGTCTCAACTGATACAACATGATAATGGTATGAATCATCTCCATCAACGGCATCTACCACCCACCTCCACCACCACCACAACTGGTATTCTATGTCTGTAAATTGCATGTGTTCTGAAGGGCCGATTTGTCTGTATGCAGGATGAAAAACCTGAGTTTCCGGGAGAAAAACCCTGCTACCTCATATGAGATCGGCTAACTCACCTTCGATTGAAATCGTCCAGATAAAGATTCCTTCCGTCGCGACGAGAATCGAACTTAGGCCTATTCCAATCGAAGGGCGCAATGTACCGTCGTTCTTTCAATTGCACTACGGAGGCACTGGATTTAGGCAGCTACTTTACTGCAATGGAAAACACGATAATAAAGAAATAAAAATAAGAACAACCATAGCTAAAGATACCTTCTGGAAAAATAAAGATCTGCTCAGAAGTTCTGTGGGTATCGAGACAAAGAAAAGAATGATAAGAACATTAGTGTGGCCAGTTTTCACATATGGAAGTGAGACCTGGATATTCAAGAAAAGAGTGAGACAACAGATAATGGCCTTTGAAATGTAGTGCTATAGGAGAGCTCTGAAAATCTCATGCACAGAACATGTGACAAATACAGATGTCCTACACAGAATGAGAACAGAGAGATCTTTATTACAGGAAATGATCCAGAGAAAGATGAGATTGGCGGGACATGTACTGAGAGGTTCAGCAGGACAGAGGATACTAAGTTTTAGAAAGAAAAATTCTGGGAAAAGGATCAAGAGGCAAAAAACAAAGGACGTGGCTTGAAGATATAAAATCATGGGCAGGATCACATGGCTATGCAGAAACAAAAAGGAAAGCCACTAACAGAGAGAACTGGAAGGACATGGTGCTGTACCCTCTCACTGAGGAAGCTACATGAAGAAGAAGAAAACAAACAAAGTTTCCATGTGAAATATCTTCAAGACTAGGCTACTTGTATATAGTGGCATGTGACTTTACTTACTAAGGTAATTAATGTGAAGTCATTAGCCACTATATACAAGTAGCCTACTCATGAAAATACTTCACATTCAAACTATGGCTAGTGGCAAATGACTCCACTTACTACTACTAAGTGAAAAAACTTTCAGCAACTTAAATTCAGAGTATTTTAATAATAAGGTGATTAAGTGTTACAGCTTTTCACTATTTATATGTGTGAAATATATGACTTCTGCATTACTTCAACCTTGGTATCTCTTCTGGGTCCCACTCCCACTGATGACATTTAATGTTTGTCTTTGGGCTTGCTTACTTCTTGGAGAGAAGAGCAACTCTCCTCAGTAGCAGGATTTTGACTGTTATGGACTGAAGCCACTGTAGTGATTCAGGTTAGGAGTGATGAGCTTAGTGGTGATCATTTATGGTCACTCAGTGAGATTTAGAGTGATCTTGTAGATCACTCAGAGTTTTTGTAGAGGTATCCCTGCACTTTAACAGTACCTCAGTAAAGATCGAAACTGCTCTGGGTAGCAGCTCTTCCCATAATGCATAGCATTAGACACACCCAAAAAGGATGCATGCTTTGTATTATGGGATACTAAGGCAATTAATGTGAAGTCATTAGCCCACTATACAAGTAGCCTTGTCATGAAGATACTTCACATGTAAACTTTTTTTCACTTAGACTTGGATAAAGAATTAAAAATAATTTCTTGACATCTTTAATGTAATTTACTTTTTCTCAGATATTCTGTTCCTACTCTATGCTTCTTCAGCATAGGCAGCATTCCACTGAACTGACCACCATCATTCCTGATTTCATTTTACACCTGCAAGAAAATAAGATAATAAAAATTGCTAGACAACCTACATTTACTATGCAGGTTCAAAAACATAAGAAAATGGGAGGCAGTTTTATAAAACTTTTTGTTCACTCCTTCTGTGAATGTTGGCTCTATGAATCCAAACAAAGCGGTAATAATTTCTATCATGAATATATAATTTCCATAACAATAATTTATATATTATGAAACTGAAAAATTCTGTAGATATGTCAATATGAGTACTGATATAGGAACCAAAGTAAGGAATATCTTCTACTTCAAGAGTGCAGAGATTTTGCTTAAAGAAATAGATACATTACATAAAAAAATAATCATTAAGCTTAGTATTATGGTATAAGCACTAAAAAATAAATAAAATAATAAATAAAAATTATTTTCATTATGTAAGTAGTTATGTATGATAAAAGAAATGTTCCAAGGTTATCCTAACCTTGGAACATTTCTTTTATCAAAGTTGAAATCACTTTCTTTATAAAGAAAAGAAATTCCTTTCCAGTGTTGATTACTAACTCAAAAATGAACAAAGAATATTGCTTGTTTATTCCTGTCTTTCTTGTTCTTTTAGAACAAAAAGACAGGAATAAACAAGCAATATATTATCATAGAATTTCTCTAAACTTATAGAATATATTATTATAGAATTTCTATAAACTTATAGAATATATTATTACAGAATTTATTCTGAATGAACTAAGAAAAATCAATAAAGTACCAAGTTTTCATACCAAATATTTCCTTCGACATATCATCCTTGATAACAGACATGATTTCTGATTTCCTTGCACAAGAATAGAATCCAACATCAGAATAACAGAATGATGAAGTTTTATCTCCAAAGTTAGAAAATACTGAGCTCATTCTATTTGAAATGTTCTCTACATATCTCAGGGAAAGAAAATTCAGCACTCACTCCAAAACCTTTTAATAATTTTAGGCATTCTCACAAAAACTTGATGCTGTGACTTTCAGTTGCATTTTTATCATTTACATAAAAATTCCAAACTTTTGATGTTTTTCTTGTGCAAGACTTCAAACAAAGGTATCAAAACATCAATATCTCCAATTACATATTCACCTTTCTCCCCTCTTTCTCTTCTGACACAGCTGATCTTCTAGTTACCATGGTCATTTTGTTCATGATCCAACATGCGTTATATTTTAGTTTCCAGTAGTTATACATGAACAGCAAAATCACCATTATGTGTTAGTACCAAAGTGCTTTACTTGAAAACAGAAAATGCACACTGGCAAAATAAATTTTTGGTCTTTTCAATTATAAATACATTCAAATTTAAAAGCTAACATTTCAAACTATTTCAGACATATAAGAATGTTTTTGGAAACTTTGGAGAAAAGAGCAAAGCTAATAATAATAATAGTAAGCACCTGCTAGATTTCTGCTCAGGAAATGGACTAGTTATTATTAACACCATGTTCCAACATAAAAATGTGCAAAAATTCACCTGGAAGGAAGATGCAAAGAATAAGAAAAGTCTCATTGACTATGTTATTGTTGACAGTGATGTCTTCCACTGGTTTATGACACAAGAGTATACAGAAGATTTGAAATAGGAAGTGATTACCATTTGGTGTTGAGCAGGATAAAATTGAACTTAATATTGAAAAGAAAGGTATATGTAAGAAGGTTTTGAAAAGAATCAAAGTTTGAACAGCTATCAGATGTGAACTGTAGGCTCAAATACACAAACATTATTCAAGAAAAACTGAAAGAATTTGAAAACAAGAACCAAACCTTGGAGATACAATGGTAAACCTTAAAGAAAACTTGGATTGATTTAGCCCGAAAGGCAAGTGGTGAGGTAATCTGCAAGGATAGAAAAATCAAAACTCCATGGTGGACTTAGGAAGTTAAAGAGGCAGCAAGGAAAAGAAGAAAGCATATTAAAAGTTCCTGGCAAGTAAGTTAGCTTGTTCTCTTAGGGAATACAGATAAAAATGTAAGAAAGCAAAGCATCATGTAAAATTAACTAAACAAAGGTCATAGGAAGACTTTGGTAAGAACATAGAAAATAAATATCAGGAAGGTGGTAAAATATTCTGGAGGCTATTGAAAAAGTTCAGAAATGGAAGAAAGAGTACTGTACTATAAAAGGAATTAGAGATGATAAAAGGGACATGAAAATTGAAGATAAAGATATTTTTGATGTATGGAGTAATTACTTAAAATATTGCTAAATGAAACAAGCAGTGACAGCATGGTGGTAAAAAATACTCAACAGGAATGCCATCTGGAATATATATCTGCACTTGAAGTATTAAAAGTCATCACAAACCTGAAATGTGGAAAAGTAGCTGGAGTAGATGATATTCAACCAGAAATGCTAAAATACGTGATATAAAAGTTTTACAGTGGCTACACTGCATAATTCAGAAGGCTTGATCAGAGGGTCGAATTCCTCTCTCAGTTGACGAATTTCTCAACTGAGCATTCCTGATAAGATTTATGCAGGTATTCTTGAAAAATGGCTAAGAAAAATTGTGAAAGAGAATCTTGGAGAAGAACAAGCTAGGTTCAGGCTAAACAGAGATTGTCAGGATCAGATTTTCACTTTAAGACAAATATGCAAGAAATCATGAGAATATAACAAGGATCTGTGTTTGAGTGTTGTAGATATGGAAAAGGAATATGACAAAGCACCAAGAGGAAAGCTGTTCAAAATGCTACAGGGGGGAAAAAAAAAAAATCGGTATTTGAGTTTTAAATGAGCAATTAAAAATGAAAGAGGTACACAGTGTGACAAGGGTATACATTATCTCCATTGTTATGCATCATCTATATGGATCACATCATGAAGGAAAGCAGTATTAAACCCGATATCAAAATGGGAGATGTTGATCTTAGCTCTTTACTTTATGCAGATGATGTTATACTCTTAAATAAATCTAGGACAGGTCTGTAGGATTCCCTGACCAAATTGAATAACTGCTGAATAACTGCTGTAATAAATTTAATGAAATCACCATTACAAAAACAAAGTCAATAAAAATAGGCAGAAACATTGAAAACATCAACTGCATCCGGAATGGAGAACCCACTGAACAAGTAAAACATTTCAGCTATTTAGGCATAATTTTTAGTAAAGATGGAAAATTAAATTTGGAAACAGACAGCAAAGCTGGTATGTTGAAAATCAGGTTAATAAAATTTTATGGAATAAGGAAGACAGATTAGCCAAAACACTAAACTAGCTGTAGTATCAAGACAGTGTTCAAACCAATTTTAACTTATGGATCAGAGAGCTGGTTTAGAAATAAAACTCTCGATCAAAGACTGGAGACCACAAATATGAAAGTCCTGAAAAAGATTAGGGGACTGAACAGATAGTATCAATGGCAATATCATATTAAAAACAAGGATATTAGGAAAGAACTTAACATTAGCATTCAGGAATGTATTAGTGGAGGTAATTCAGGTGGTATACGGCCACTTAAACAGAATGGGAAAGGAAAGATTAGCTAAACAAGTGTTCTTCGACAGGATGGTAGGAAAAAAGACCCAGAGAAAGACCAAGACGTAGGTGGATTAATACAGTAAAAAGTGCCTTCGAAGATAGAAATATAAGATCTGAAAACATTGAAATGTTGTTGACAGATAACAATTTTCCTCCAGATTATCTTGTTAATAGAAATTCAGTAATGATGTAATTTTTCATGTAGTACTATCATAAGATCCTGTACACCTGCTGAGGGTAATGTCAGGAATTTGATGATGATGGTATGTCAAACCATCTGTAAGGTCCAAAATCAAACGATATTTCACTTATTTCTCCAATTCATTGCAAAAATCACATTATACATACATATATTAAACATAAATATTATACATAATGTATTATACATAAATACAGTGGTATCTCGCCAATCCGAACCTCTTTAGTTTGAACCCTCCAGTAATCTGAACTGCTTTTAAATGTAATTTCCCAGAATTATGACTTATCACATCAATAAAAAAATATAAATTTGAAAGATGTAGCATTCTCAGTTGCTGTTGCTTGGGAAGTCGTAGAACCTGAAGCAATTCGAGCGTCACTGAAAAAACTGTAGCCTTCTAGAATTTACCAAGATAACTACATTGATACACAAAAAGAGGAAATTCAAAACATTCATAATTTTTATTTTTATATTTGGTTAAAAATATAAATCCAGCTGTTGAAATTTCACAAACAGATGTTACAGAATGGATTACAGGTAGAATCTAAAATGAATTTGAAATTATAAATCTGACGCTACAGAATTAATTAGAAGATGATGATGATGATAAAGAACTCGAAGCAAAAGAAAATCAGTCTTTTTTTACAAAGAAATAAATAACTTTTTTTGTGTTATTTTGTGAATTTTTTTTTGTGTTATTTTTGTGAAACTTTTTTTGTGTTGTATACAAGAAAGTGATAATTTTTACTCAAATTAAGTTATGTACTGAACTATGCAATTTTATTAAATCAGAATCCTCAACAATACACGTACACACAAACTAAATTTTTTACTAAAATAAACTTGTGTACTGTATTATTTTTTAAGTTTTACATTACCGTATAGTAGCTTTTTTTCTATCAGTTACTTCATTTATTTATTTCATCTAGTTGTTGTCTCTTGGGGGGAAATTTGCTAATCCAAACGATCACAGTTTTTATTAGTTCGGATTAGCGAGATACTACTGTACATACACTCAATATAGAATTGAATTTTTTTATAATTTAATTAATCAATTGCATTTTTCTCACAATATAATGGCATTAACAAAAAACATGATAATTATAAACAAGTTAAAATTTACATAACCTTTTGACACATGGTCTATTTGGAACAGCTGTTTTTCACTGTTTTCCCAAAAGAATACAAATACTAGCCATTCAAGAATCATGTCAACAGTTTCTCATTCTCCTAATACATTGAAGTATGTAATTCCATAAGTTTGGCAACCTCTTGTGCATGAGGTTAGATATTAAAAAAATTGATTTAAGTCGCTGATTCTTGTGGTGGCAATAATTATTCTGATGATACTAACATTTTTTGCTACAAGTAAGGAATGTTCAAATGGGTTTGTGAATTTTAATGTGTCGAAGAACATTTCAAAACTATTGGAATGTTAATTCTTATATTGTGCTGACTACTTGACAAAATTCAATTGGAAAAGTAACAACTGCAGCATTTGGCTTAGTTTTCAGTTTCTCTTATATCAAGAAAATGAATGCAATGAGTATAAACATTGAAAATAAACTTTCATTCGTGAGCTTAATGTTTTGATCTTAAATCTGTAGTGATGATGATTTTTAACAAACCTTAAGATGATATGATACTGTGCTATTGAGATTAACAAGCAAATGTCTGATGAAATTTCCAAATACTCCACTAATATAAAATAGTATTCCAATTAATAAAAATAAAAAAATAGAAGAAAAACTTAGCCCACCCACAGTACTAATGGACTACAGCTTTAGAAAAAACTTTCACGAGTGGAAGTCACATAGAAATTCACATTATGTGTGAATACATTTAGCTGAAAGAGAAAAAAAAAAAAAGAAAAAATGTTATTTCCTTCCTATTACTTCCTGTTTTGTGTACTACTCATCATATCTTAATTTTAATGTGTGGAATCATTTAGAATAATGTGTTGAACATTATTCTAAATGTATTATTAGTGTATTATTACTATGTATATTATTATTAGTGTTAGTGTATTATTATCATTATTATTATTATTAAAATGTATTACTAGTGTATTATTGAAAAAGTGCAATGACACAAACTCTACTAGTCAACATTACCACAACTTTTTGAAATGCTCACTGAACTACAACTGAAGACTTTGCAATAAGGGAGGGGCAGCTCCAGTTTTATATACTTTTGTAAATTAAGTAAAACTATTATGAAAAAATATTTTTAGACTGTTACTCGAAATGCTTTGCTAAGGCAATAATATACATGTGAATACACATTTGAGCACTATTATTATGGTAAAATCCTTTTTGCTTGGAGCTGGATGAATTTTCAAAATTTAGAGCTGTCCCCTATCTTTTTTTTTTTCCAACAAACTGCATAAAAATATGCTGATCTAAGGTAAATCATTAAAATAACTACAATGTTGGTACAAAACTATTTATTACTACAGGGAATATATCATAAAATATCAAACAACACAGTTTTACAAAAAATGCAATGAAATATTTATAAGAAATCATGAATATTAATCACAAAGTTGTAGGGTGCAAGTATATCATTTTATAACGCTGAACTGGCTTACTGGATCTGCCTCATTCTTATAGGAAACTATTCCCTGATTTTTTTTTTTTTTTTTTTTTTTTTTTTTTTTTTACATATAATGCAACCTATAATTCAATTTTTGACCAAAATATGGTGCTCCTTGCTTTCTGTAGCAATGTCTTCAACTCACTATCCACCTTTCCTCAGATTTTTTGCCTTCTGTTTCTTTAATGCAGCCTCATCCACACATAGTATCCTTCCACTGCTTCAATCTACAGTCTTCAATCTGCATCAACCTTACATTAAGGAAAAGTAAAACTATTCATTCTCTTATAGCAGGAGTGTTCAACCCATCGATCACAGAGCAATTTTTGGATGATCTCTTGTGTATTCCTCCTTACTTACAAATTTCATTAAAACTGAAAACATAATATTTTATTTATTATTATTTCGTACTAATTAAAAATAGTAATTTTTAATTCGCTTTAAGTGTATTGCTATTGTTTATTTATTTTTCGTTAAAATTGTCAAATCAGTAATTTTCTTATATGTCCGGGTAAATGAATTAATTTGGATCAGTGGAAGTCAAACAGCGAGCCGAGTGAATACGATTATAAGCAAAGTGTAAAAACTCGATTGTAGCTTAAATATTAAATATTCCAAAGCACATTACATCGATTTTTTACTTAGGTTAAGTCCCATGTGAATATTGTAAAAAAATAAACTTTGTTTGTCTTGGTATAGTTTGTATTAGATGTGTTTGTAAATAACTCTTTTGAAGCTAACTGTATATACTGCTTTAATAATTTGTAAACTGAGAGTAGGTAACCTTACGTGTTAAAGAAAGTATTTAATGTTGAAGAAAGAAGGTTCTAATTTTTGCTAAAGAGTTTTTATAGATGGATAGAGAAAGCAATCTCCCTATAAACAAAGGCAATGTTTTTGTCGCCGAAGCTGTACATGGCGGCATTAGAAAGATTGTTATTGAAACTTGTATGTATGAGAAAGGCTTGCAGGCTCTAAGTGTAAACATCTCCGAAGTCAGTCAGAAAGAGTTCAAATAACTTTCCGATGGCTGCTAACTTACAATCAAAAGAAAGCAGAGGAGAACAAAGAGGTATGCCAAACTTAAAACTTAAGATGAAAGACTCATACCGATTCTTTTGGGGGTTGCCAAACTTCATGCGAGGTCTCAGAGGAGGCCTAATAAAAAGGGACTGAAGCAAGCAGAAGGGGTCCCGGTTCCAGAATTGCTGTCAGAGAGGAGGCCGCCCGGTCCAGAGTCGCTGTCAGAGAGATAGAGAGGCTGCTCGGATCCACGTTGCTTGAGAGAGGAGTTTTCTGCTTCCAGCAAGGAGCTTCTTGGTTCGAGATGTCGCTAGAGAGAGAGGCTACTTCTAGACCGCAGACAAGGTTTCAAATCGCCGAAAGGAAGAGTTCCCAGGCCAGAGAGGGATCCAGCTAACAGTTGGCGGCAGTTCTAGCTGTTGAAACGGCACAAAAAGAAGGCAGTCATCCAGGTATTTTCGGCGGGCCCAAGCAGAGGAGAAAAGGCAAGGCAAATTTCCTGAAGCACCTTCACTCGTGAGTTTTTCTTTTCGCCGAGGGAGAGTAACCTTTTACTGGAGCTGAATGAGCCCACAGCCTGCTACGTTCCTGATGAGATGCACCAGAGCTAAAATTTCCTGAAGAAGATCTGAGACTAAAGAATTGCCATAGAACTTTTAGTGAAAGACTTTTGACTGAATGTGAGATACAGAGCCTTTGTAAGTTCAAAACTTTTATATAATTCCTGTTATAGTTGATACAAAAAAGACTTTTAAGATATATGTTTAATAGTGTTAGGAAATGTCCATAAGAGAATCAATTGGCATGTTGATATCAAATGTGTAAAGATAACTTAACACAGATTTAGGTAACCTCTTTACGAGTAAGCTTAGAGATTAATAAGTAAAAATTTGTAAACTGAGAGTAGGTAACCTTCTGTGTTAAAGAAAGTATTTAATGTTGAAGAAAGAAGGTTTTCCAATTTTTGCTAAAGAGTTTTTATAGATGGATAGAGAAAGCAATCTTCCTAACGTTAAAACTGTGTATATTTCATAGTAATGTAAATAATTGTCATTTGACTTTCTTGTTAAAAGAGTGCTGCCTGTTTGTTTATTTACAACTTCACTGTTTCTAAAATAAATCGGACTTGTTGAGCAGGAATCTAAGTGTGTTCGCCAAAGCGTGAAATTAAAAAAGAGAATAGACCACGACTGTTTGTGAAAGTTTTAATGTAGGAATTTGTGTTAGAGAAAGAGAGAGAGAAATCTACCAGCCGTATATTTGAGTTCTTTTTGCTAATCAAAGATATTAGTGGCGCAGTCTCATTTTAAATAAATTTTCTAATATCTTAGGCATAAAACTCGTAATGCAAAAGGTAGATAAATATAGCACGTAATAAGATAAACAAGAGAGATTCTGAGAGAGAGAGAAAACGCACACAGCAAATTAGAATAACGGAGAACAAAGTATAGAGTAAAAGACATCACAAGTAATTGATAAAAATTATAAGTATACAAAGTTAAATAATAATAAAAGTTTACAATGTCGCAGTAATGACTGGATAGCAAAAGTACACATATAACAAAAGCACATCGTATGTGTTTCGTTTAATTTGAGGATAATCATGAGTGTATCATTTACACAAGGCATGGGAAACGGATTTTTTCTTTACAGTGTTGTGGAAAATTAATGGAAAGTGTTGTTGTTTGATTTTTAATTCATCTGTAGCAATTCCAAAAAAAGGTAATATTGAAAGACATTTTCGATCGCTACATGCAAAATATGATGAATATTTTCCCAAAAATTCCATTTGCGTTTCGTTTCATATGCGTTTTGTTTAATTTGAGGATAATCATGAGTGTATCATTTTCACAAGGCATGGGAAACGGATTTTTTCTTTACAGTGGTAAATGGAAAGTGTTGTTGTTTGATTTTTAATTCATCTGTAGCAATTCCAAAAAAAGGTAATATTGAAAGACATTTTCGATCGCTACATGCAAAATATGAAGATTTTCCCAAAAATTCCAAAATATGTAAATCAAAAATTATAAATTTAAAGGCAGGACTTTCTGGACAACAAAATATGATTTCGAAAGTAATAAATAAACCAATATCAGTCACTACTGCATCTTTCAAAGTGTGTCATTTATTAGCAAAAGCAAAAAAGCCTTTTACTGATAGAGAGTTAATAAAAGAATCATTTCTCAGCAGCAGAATCTTTATTATCTGATTTTAAAAATAAAAATGAAATCATTTCGAATATTAAAGATTTACAACTTTCCAGAACAACAGTTATGAGAAGAGTTGAAATTTTAAGAGCCGATCTGAATACTCAGTTAATTCAAACATTCATCAGTGTGTTGTGTTTTCATTATAATTTGATGAATTGAACGACTTAACTGATATTGCTCAGTTAATGGTATTTATTCGCATGGTATTTTAAGATTATTCAAGTAAAGAAGAACTTTTGAAAATTATACCATTATTGGAAAGGACTAGTGGAGAAGACATTTTTTCGGCATTTGATGAATTTGTGAAACAACACAAACTTTCGCTTTTTAAACTTGTGTCTATTACTACTGATGGTGCTCCTGCAATGATAGGTAATAAATCAGGCTTCATTTCATTATGTAAAAAGGATGGCAAATATCCATATTTTTTAACGTACCACTGCATTATTCACCAACAAGTACTGTGTAGTAAAAGATTAAACACAAAAGATGTTTTGGATATTACATTTAAAATTGTAAATTCTGTTTGAGGAAAAGCCTTGCAACGGCGGTTATTTAAATTACAGGCAGATGATGATATGAAACTTCTGTTGTGCAACAATGTTCGCTGGCGCAGCAGAAGTCAATTTTTAGAAAGATTTCTTGTATTAATTAACGATATAAACATTTTTCTTGATGAAAAAGGAGATATTTATCCACAATTGATGATAAAAGATGGTTGTTACACTTATCATTTTTAGTAGATTTCTGTACGAAATTATGCAATTTAAATTTAGAGTTACAAGGTAGAGATAAAAATTTAATTATCTTTAATTAAATTTAATTTAATTAAAGATAATAATTTAATTTTTATTGAATTGCCATGTTAAGTTCAATAAAAACTTTCCAACAATACTTACTTTTATTAAAGAAAAATATAAATGACTGCTAATTTAGACATCTCCCATATTTATTAAAATTTTTTTAACAAAATCAAGAAATGCTTCGCTATGATTTAAAAGAATTTATTCGTGAAATAGAATTAGTTGAGGAAGAAATAAATTCAAGATTTAAAGATTTCAATAAAACTGAAATGATTGTATTTTTTATCAATAATCCATTTCAAGAAAACTTGAACATCACAGAAATTTCAAATAAAATTAGTGGGTTGTTTAATATAAACCAAGCTGAAGTAGAACTTGAGATAATAAACATTCAGAATAGTTTACATTTAAAATCAATAAACAATGAAGTCATTTGGAAGCACATGAAAAATTCCCAATATTAACTGATATTTCGCAAAAAATTCTGTCGCGTTTCGGATCAACACTCTTGTCAGAATCCGCTTTTTCAAATATGAACATCATAAAAAATCAATTAAGAAACCAAATTACAAATGATCATTTGGATGATTGTCTGCGATTGGCCACTTCTTCATATCAACTTGACTATGAAAATATTGTGAGTTCCAAACAATGCCAAATTTCACATTAACTTTTTTTTTTTTTTTAATCAACCAGCATTTCCTGTAACTTGTGAGTTTGTAATCATTCTATTGTTTTTTCTAACTTTGGTTTTCAAAAGTAGAGAAATAAATATTTTATTCCCAATATATATATAGATTTTTTTTTGTTGTATTAAAATAATTAAAAGTAATAAATAAATTTTTAAATACACGAATAAAGTTTTTAGTTGTGTATTTTTTCTCATCTCATCTCATCTTCTTTATACCCTCTTTTACCTTGCGGCGTCGAAGGTCCATTGATCATCGGACCTCACTCCGTTTACAGGATAAGATGGTCAGCTCTATGCCCCGGTGTATCCTATGGCCTGTAGTGTTAAGTTCTCAAGGCCAGTTTGCCTGCTTTGCGGGATGAAAAACCCCAGAAGAAACTGGGGGAAAAACCCTGCTGTCCACGCCCAAAACTGGCTAACTTGGCTATGGCTGAGGAAGATCCTTCAGCTCCTCACATCACCGACGGGAATCGAACCTAGGACACTCCTTCCCCAGGCATATGGTTGCGAAGCACATAGCCACTAGGCTAACCGCACGGACCGCGGTTAGCCTAGTGGCTATGCGCTATAATTTTTAAATACACGAATAAAGTTTTTAGTTGTGTATTTTTTTTAGTTGTTTATTTGTGCATAATCAGAAATCAGATTAGGGGAACATGATCTATATAAGAGAGTAGATCGCCGAATAACACATATAAGAGAGTAGATCGCTGAATAACTTTTTATAGAAAAGTAGCTTGCATAGTAAAAAAGGTTGAACATCACTGTCTTAGAGTAACCAATCCAGTTATTCTTCATAACTGTCCAAATTATCATCAGTGTTGGTCCAAGCTCCTGTGAAATGCCAATGTTCACCTTTTCTAAATTGCTCTCCTTAACAGATAACAATTCTAACATCTAAACCAATGGTATATTAATGTAAAATTATCATTTTTATAATAATTCAGCATATAATTATTTTAAAAAATTACATAAAAGTCAGTCATACCAGAAAATGTATCACAGGCAAGATGAATAAGGTTCCATCTGCTGATGCTAAAAGTAGCCATGATCCAGAAGGGTCAAAAGATATAGCTTTTATTCTTTTCTTCTGGCAAGAAAACCAGTTTAACTGTCGTACAATAGGTTTATTGTCAATGCCAACATAATAGAATAAAACATAACCTGAAAGATTAAAACACTGAATAAATTTACAATCCTGGTAATGTAATAATTATACAGCAAAGAGAAACATCTGTAACAAATGCTAAATTTTCTAACCTGTATTCCAGAAGAAAAAAAAATAGTCAAACATGAAAAGTGGCATTATGTTTCATTATATCTATTTCCACTAATACACAAAAATAAACACAAAAATTCCTGGACTGCTGAAACAAAAAAAAAGGCATAGGTAAGGGGGAAAAAAACATTCTTTCAATGCAACTTACTTAAAAATATACATGTTACTGCTATGGCTTAGAGAATAGTAAGAAGTAATAATGTAAATGAAAAGAATACAGCAGTTCAGTAATGTGAAACCTGATCAAAAATTGATTTAGTCATAATATGCTACATTATATTGATACAGAAATCAACAATATGGCCAAAAAACATAGCCTTTTCTTACAGACATCAAAGAACTTTCAGGTAGAATACCAGGTCTTCAGAACCTCTTAGGAGGTAATAATAGTAATAATAAATAAACATTTTTTGATTTAGCTTTGGGCTTTAGTAAAGGAACTTTCCAATGACCAATGGTTCTCTAAGTCATACTAAAAAAAATCATGTTTCATTACCAGCAATAACATACTTGAGATTTTTCATTTTAAACTATTAAGAAGACTAGAGCTAATTTTGTTCTAAGTCATTTTCTGATCAAACTTATAAAATCAACCTTCACTATTTTTAAATTGTCTATTAAAATTCATGTACCATTTGCTTTATATCATATCTATGTGATCCACCATCAATCTGAGCCACATTCTTCTTCACCCTCTAATATCTTCAGAACATTTCTGCCATCAGTGATATTCACCTCTACTCTACTCTCCTCCAACTGCTTAAGATTCAAAAGTTTATGCTCTTGGCATAATCCACACCATAGACTGCTTTAAACATTTTATAGATGCTAAACAGGTTTTTCCAAGTCTGACACAATTTAAAAATAATTCTTTGTTCTAAAACTTGCTGCTCATGTTTATGATGAAACACAAATATGCCTCAACAAAAAAAAGCACTCTAAGAACAAATCTGTAAGCACAATTATAATCCCTCCCAGAATTGTTTGAAATCAAACAGTTCTGGAATGGGCTCTGATGAACCTGGAAAGCAATCTTGCTGCAAAAGGATATCTTCCTAGTTGGAGGAAATTCCAACTATGCTCACTAAGTGAAATACCACCACCTAGCTAATTGGAGGTCTGAAATTGCAAATCTTATGTTTGGTCTCCAGAATAGAGGTTCTGGTTTGTGTTCTTCCCTATTTGGTATGAGTAACACCCTTCAAGGGCATACCAAACATACTTAGAGACCCAGAACATGCTCCATTTTGAGGGTACATCAGTAAAATGGTGATGCTGAGGACAGGCAGATAGCACAAGGGCCCAAATCTATCAGTAATAAGTCAGCAAGCTTCCCAGTCATCTGGCAAATAATTAAACTGCCACAAACTGTCAGATCATACCTAGAGGGGAAGTCTATATAGTATTATATGGGAGGCACTGCTGAGGTCACATTATGGCATGGAGACTGGTTACTCTTTATATGGGAGTCATGTCCAAAAGTCTGTCTCTTCTCACTGCATGTCTCCACTCTCTCCTTCCATTTAACCATAAATGGGGGGGGGGGGAAATGAAATGAATGTACAGACATTGATGGCAACACTGCAAATAAAACAAATCCCCCTCAAAAACTAATCCTAACAAAAATAAAGACAGACCAAGCAACATGTCACAATTCCATCAAATAAAAAAAATCACTTTCACATCCACTTTACCAACATCAGTGACATATATAAATGACATATATCATCAGTTACAGCCAACTATACCATACTCCTTATTCTTGGCAGAAATCCTAATTGCAACTACATCAACTATTCTCCACCTATGTCCAAATTGCATATTTCATGAATCCTATCCCCACAAGGATGACACCTGTGCTTTTGTGAGATCTGTACTGCTGATCATGTAATGGCTAATTTAGAATTCCCTGATTTTTGACCTCCTCTGACTCAAGATTTCCTTGTACCACTTAGTAATCTGCTGTATTTACCAGTCTCAAGACTCTGAAAATCACTCTAACTTCCACCTTCCTCTCCATAAAGCTAGACCATCTGCAATCCATCTATCCAAATAGTTAAGTCACCTTCCTAGGTAATCTTAATGTTCACAGCTCCAACTGGCTCACCTTTACCAACATCAATGACTAAACTGGACAAGATGTAGAAGCCTTTGCTATAAACAATGACCTAATGCAAATCATACACCTGCTAACCACTGCATTGATTTAACCTTACTATCTTCATGGGTCTTGCTCCTACTGATGAGACTTAAATAACGGTTGAAACTAGTCTGGATACCTTTCCTATAAGGTTTTTGCATTATGGGATAGTAAGGCAACTGATGTGAAGTTAACAGTCCCTATACATAAGTAGACTAACTGTGAAGAAACTTCATGCTTACACTTATGTATGGATACAGGATTCAAAAATAATATAATTTCTTGTTAAGTATAATATACATTATAACCAAGCAGAAAAACAATTCCACATTTCCATAACTCGATACAAATTCCATATCCACCCATCCTTAGAATACTGTTCACATCTTTGAAGTTGTGAACAGAAAGTTGAGAATGATGGTTTCCAGTTCAGTGGAGCTGTGACCATAGAAGTACATATAGATCAGATACAGAGCTGAAATCTTCCTAAAAATTCTGGGAGCAGTTCATAGATGATCCCTGCAGTATAGACTCACTTCAATCTCTATCTCACTGATGCACTGTTTCAGCTCTGTATCTGATTTATATGTACTTCAATGGTCACTGCTCCACTGAACTGGAAACCATCATTCTAAACTTTCTGTTGGGCCTGTTAAAACAGGAACAACAGCTGCTCAGCATCCCTTTCCAGTATAACTGCAAACACACCAGACCTGCTTCTCCTCTTCCTCTTTTATTCCATCTACCTCTCTACCTCTGGAAAAACCTTCTTTATGAAGTATTTCTAAACAACTACAACTATTCAAGAAAAATGTCAATAAACTTCTTCTCCAACCCTCTCTCTCATACACAAGCACACACACAAAACACAGAGGTGCTTATAGGTTCTTTGATTTCTTGTTTATGGGATCAATATATATACTGGCTCATCCGTCGCCCAGCATAAAAAGGGACGAGTCCTGGACTCAGGCAGAGGATCTAGGTCGAAAAATATGCTACAGTCTCCACTAGCTACAATGAGTCCACCTATAGTGCACAATGATAGAAGGATATTAGTAGGAACATATAACTGCAGATCTCTACAGGATGATGATAGATTGGAAGAACTGATAAAGGAATTGGACCATATAAAATAGGATGTTGTGGGCCTTTCAGAGATAAGAAGGAAAGATGAAACTCTCATGCGATTAAAAAAAAGATGGACATCTACTCTACCACTGTGAATGTGACAGAAACTCAACTGGTGGTGTAGGATTCCTAATAAATAAAACAATCAAGGACAATGTCTTGTTTGTTAATAAAATAACATCAAGAATAGCTTAACTAAGTCTCTTCATGAATAAAAGATACAAAACTGAAAATTATACAAATATATGCCCCAACTACGGACCATCCAGATGAAGAGATAGAAGATTTCTATGAAACATTAGAATCCACATTAAAGAATTCTACATAATTATAATGGGTGACTTAAATGCCAAGATTGGAAGCAGAGATGACCATCTGAACTCCATCAGTAAATTTGGATTTGGACATAGGAATGAAAGAGGAGAAAGACTATTGAATTCGCAGAAGAAAATAACCTCTTTATTATGAACAGCTTTATCAAGAAGAAAATCAACCGAAAATAAACTTGGAAAAGCCCAAATGGACAAACTTACAATGAAATAGACTTCATCCTCTCCAACAGAAGATATATAATAATACTGAAGTGCTTAATAGATTTAATACAGGAAGTGACCACAGACTAGTAAGGGCAAAAGTATGGATCAACAAAAAATGGGAATGGAATAAGCTCATAAGAAAAAAGTCCAATTTAGTGAATCTACAAAACCTCTACCACAATAAAAACTGTTATAGAGAATCACTCAAAAATGAACTAAAAAAAGTTAAACACAGCTACTACCATCGATGATGCTAATGAAATCTTAACAAAATCTATCTTGAATTGTGCATTAGAAACTGGAGGTGTAAAAAGGCACCAAAGAGAGGAAAAACTAAGACAGGAAACTTTAGATCTGATGAAGAAAAGAAGAGATATGAAAAGAGATTTGAATAATACCAATAAAATAGAATATGCAGAAATTTGTAAAACTATATGTAAAAGGATGAAACACGAAATTAGATTGTATAATACTAGGAAAATTAAAGAAACAATAGAAAACAATAGTAATATAAAGGTCCTAAGATGAACATTATCAGTTGGAACATAAGAAATAGCTGCTGTAAGAGGAAAAAATGATGAACTTATAAAATATAGAGATGCAATAATCAAAAGAATTCGGGAATTTTATACTGAACTCTATGAAGACAAAGACATCCAAGAATCATCTATGGATAACTCAAGTAAGGAAAGAACACAATGCCCCTAAGATCTTACAAGGTAAAGTGGAAATGGCACTGCAGGAAATGAAGAATGGAAAGGCCCCAGGAGAAGATGGGATTATGGTAGACTTCTTAAAACTGGGAAGCCCTGTCATCAAACAGCTCACTAAACTCTTTAATAAATGCCTAAAACAGAAAAATTCCAAAAAATTGCAACAATTCACTTCTAATATTAATTTTTAAAAAGGGCAACAAGGAAGAAATTAAAAACTAGAGACCTATAAGCCTATTCCCCACCATATATAGTCTTCACAAAAATTATAAATAATAGAATAAAATCTAAACTAGAGAGAATGCAATCCTGAGAACATGCTGGATTTAGAAAGAATTACAATACTTTGGACCATATTCACACATTAAGACAGCTCATTGAAAAATCAACGAATACAATAAACCTTTATGTCCGGCCTATATAGACTACGAAAAAGCATTTGATTCAGTTAAAACATCTGCAACACTAAAAGCTCTTGAAACCCAAGGAACTGATAAACCATATATTGAAACACTAAAACATATTTACACTAATGCAACTTCTGTAATTAAATTATATAAAAACAGTAAAAAGTACCCAATACAAAAAGGCATCCGGCAAGGTGACACCATATCTTCCAAATTATTTACAGCTGCACTAGAGGAAGTCTTTAGAAGCCTTGATTAGGAAACAAAAGGAATACACATAAATAGAGAAAGGCTGCATCATCTGAAATTTGCAGATGATATTGTCCTAATAGCAGATGATCTTGAAGATCTGGAAGAAAGGCTAAATCAGCTAAATGAAGCCTCCAAAATAAATGGATTAAAAGTAATTGAGAAAAAAACAAAAATAATGATGAATAAATACATGAACCATAGAACTGTCAAAGTTGAAAACCATGAGGCCAACAATAATTTTAATCCATTTGAGGATTGCCAAAGAAAAGAGATTGAAGAATTCACCTTGAATGGATGGCTTATGGGAAAATGAGAGACATATTCAAAAGTGACATCCCTATGAGTCTAAAAAGGAAAGCTTTCGACCAGTGCATACTTCCTGTCCTAACATACAGAGAAGAAACATTGACTTTAACAGATACCCTAAACAAAAAGCTGAGAACAACACAACATCGCTTGAAGAAAAGTATGCTAAAAATAACATTAAGAGATAGGAAGACAAATACCTGGATAAGATCTCAAACAGGTGTCATGGATATTGTAAAATACATTAAACAGGATAAGTGGAGATGGGCTGGCCATATTACCAGATGCAGTGATGGGAGATGGACTAGAAAAACAACAGAGTGTAGACCAATGGATGGAGCAAGACAAAGAGGAAGACTGAGAAGAAGGTGGAGGGATGAACTGGAACAAATTGCAGGAGTGAGATGGATGGGAGAGGCAGAAAAACCGAGTGGTCTGGAAAATCATGGGGGAGACCTTTGTCCAGCAGTGGACAGAACCAAATGGTTGAAGAAAAAGAAGAAAAAAAAAAAAATATATATATATATATATACACACAGTCATACCCCGACTTACGCGAATCCGGAGTTACACGGTTTCTTATATGCACGTATTCCCGTCCCACTTCACGCCTCACCATAGTCGTATCTTTCAGGCACCGGCCGCATTCGCCAATGTCGCACGTGCTGTGAACAAGCACTGACGTGTTTCTTGCAGCCTCCATTCACACACGATTTTTATAGTCTACAAACCTTGCGATTGTTTAATGTTATGTTCTTGATAAAAATTTTATCACATAAAAAATAATAATGTCATCCAAAAGAAGCAAGTCCGATTCTTCTACAGCTAGCAAGAAAAGAAAAACATTGACTTTGGAAACAAAACTCAACATTATTAAGGATTTTGAAGGTGGGATGAAAATTTGTGAGCTAGCAAAGAAGTTCGATCTACAGGAATCCACAGTAAGAATAATCATAAAATAAAGGTTTGCAGATTTTGGAAGACATAGATTCTAATGAGGAACGAACTGTAGCCACAAGGCAAAAGGCAAGGAATAAAAAAATCATTAGCTTGCTATGAAGAAATTTTGCATGATAAGAAAAAGACATTATGCCATCAGACGAATCTATCAGATTTTATGAAACCATCGACATCGAAATAACTTTCTTTTTTTTATGTACAAAAAACTAGAATTATGATTATATTTCTTAAGAAAGATTGGTGTTTTTGTAAACCTTTGGTCCCAATTGTATGTTTGTATATATAAATTACATGCAAAATTATACCCCGAGTTACGCAAATTCGACTTATGTGCTTTTTGTTGGTCCTACCTACCGCGTAACTTCGGGGTTTTACTGTATATGAGTGAAATTTCTATAATTCTGTTTGCTGTAGCAAAAAGAAATTCTCACTGTAGCAAGAACTGAATGTAAATAAGTCTTCTTCAAAATTTCACAGTTCTTAAATTCAGAATACAAAACAAATACATGACTAACATAAACTGAGAGGTAACCTCAAAATCATTCCTAGTAAACTGCAGTGATCACCAAAATTTCACACTCACTCTTAAATTCAGATAATACATGACAAGCGTGAATTGAGCAATAGCTCCAAAATCATTTCCAGAAAATTACCGTATCTTTCACAATATTACAAGAGTGATATTGTGAAAGACATGGAGTAATATTATCAAAGTGATAATATCACTCCACATTAACTAAGCATGTACAATATCTTCATAATTAGGAATAATATAAAAAAAGCAGTTGACTGTGAAGATATTCAGAGCTACATCATCATCAAATTCCTGACATGCACCCTCACAAGAGGTGTACAGGATATGACAGCACTACATGAAAAATTTACATCATTACTAACTTCCTATCTACAATTTTCCTCCAAATCAATCTGTTACCTGTCAAGACTCCAACATTATCGATGTGGGATCTTATATTTCTGTCTTCTAATGCACTTTTTACTGTATCACTCCACCAGGAAGAGGGCGCTTATGAGTGAAGCATGACGGAATGTGTGTAAGAAGAGCTCTGAATTGAGATAAGCATTCTTGGAATAATTAAGTATATATGAGTATTTGTTTGAGTAAGAGCTGCTGTAAAAGTTGTGCGCCAGCAGTATTATTAATGTGGGGGATTTTCATTTGCCTAAACTTAATTATGAATTCATTATTATTAGACCTTAGAGCAGAAACTGGCAGAAAAAACAAGGCTTTGTCATTCCATGATTTTAATTTAGACTTCAGTCGTTTCATTAAGTGTGAGGTCTGCTATATGTATTCTTTTGATTACATAAATGATTTGTGAATGTTTAGGGCGGATGGAAGGAGGGTGGGTGCGAAGTACGACCTGAACAAGGAATTGATGAATGCAAATATGAAATTGATGACAGAAAGTGTTAATAGCGAGAATGTTGCGGGGAAAATGAGTGCACGTTCGAAAGAGAAGGATGGTGTGAAAGAATGTTAAAATATCAGTAAAAAAGAAAACGAGTGATATAAAACCCATAACGGATGTTAAAAAGGACGAAAGTGAGGAGAGAGTGGCGGAAGGAAACGAAATTGAGAGAACGAATGAAAATGGAAATGGCGTGATGCAGGAATCGAAAGTGGAAAAAATCGAAGGAATGAATGATAGCGAATGTTGGACCGAAAGTACGGAAGCACAGAAGGATGAATGAGAGCAAAAGTGAGAAGGGGGGGGGTCAAGAGTTAGAAAATTAGAAGGATTGAATGATAGAGAGAATGTGACGTGGGATTCAAAAGTTGAATTGGATTGGATGAGGAAAGAGATGAAATGGATGCGAAATGAAATTAAGAAAATTCAGGTAAAAAATATTAAAACAAATCATGATTTGTTTTAATGAGTAGAAAGTGATTGAGGCATTTGATACGAGGAGGGAGCAAGTAAAGGAGTTGATGGTTTCAGTCAGTACAAATGATTTGACAGAGGACAAAGAGAATGTTAGAATGGATATAAGGAGGCTACTTAGAAGAATAAAAGAGAATAGTGTGACAGGAAGGGTTGCCTAGGTATGACTGTGGTGAGATGAGGCGGAGAGCAAGGATTATGAATGATATGCTGGCTGAAATGTGTGAGGAGACGGAAGTGCAGTTTGTTAATGTGTGGAATGAGTTTGAGGGATGAAGTGAATTGTATGGGAGTGATGGACTGCATTTGAGTGGTCATGGTGTGAGTTGCTTGGAGAGACTGCTGCTGGAAGGTAGAAAAGTGAGTAGAGTGAGAGAGAATAAATCAGATCAAGCGGGAAGTGATGTGGAAGAGCAGGAGAGTAAGACAGAAGAGATTGAAGAGGTGGTTATGAATGAGGAAGTGAGTGGTATGAGTATAGAAAATGAGAGAATGGGTGTGGAAGAGGAGCAGGGAAACAGGGAGGCTCAGGGTGGACAGGGGTGCACAGCATGAGAAAGGTGGATGCTCCAAGAGGAGGTGAGAGCATGTCTAGAGAGGAAAGGAATGGAAAGACCTGTGATCAAGAAGAAACTGTTGGAATTGAAAAGGGTTTTAAAATGAATAAGCAGAAAGGGAAATGGCCCAAGTCGAGCATAGAGAGATCACATCGAGTGGGTGGTCTCAGTGGCACTAGCTGTAGATCCAGAAATGAGCTGTTGTATTTGTATACAAATGCTAGAAGTATAAGAAACAAGGCAGATGAAATGGTTGCATTAATTGTGTCTGTTCACCCAAAGATGGTTGGAAGAGGACAACATCCTGACAGGAATAGTGATGGAAGAGTATGATGTGTTTCGTGAGGATAGAAGGGATAAAAAAGGAGGGGGGGGGCTATTGATGATAGAGAAAGAGTTATATCCATACAAAGTAGAGATGCAAGAGGGAAATAGTGCCAGTGGTTTTGAGGCAATATGGTGTGAGATAGAGGTCAATGGAAATCAAATACTTGGTTGGATGTTGATATAGACCAGGTGGTGATAATGAAATGTATAATCAAATTAGCCAAGCAAATAAGAAAAGGGTAATATTATGGGCGATTTTAATTATGGCAATATAGACTGGAATGATGAGATAGCAACTGGAAGTAGAGAAAATGAGGTTCTTGAGTTTTTGAGGGATAACTACCTCAGACAGTATGTAACAGAGGGCACATGAGGATTAAGGGTCTTGGATTTGGTCATCTCATCAGAGGATGAAATTATAAATGAGGTGTCAAATGATCCACCAATTGGTGAAATTGACATGAGGTGATTACCTGGGTGGTTGCCAGCAGTGTGAGGACCTCTGTGAGAAAAGGGTATATGTGGAACAACAAGGGGGTGATTATGAAGAGCTCAGGAGACAGCTTGCAGGTGTAACATAACATGGAATGAGGAGTTAGCTGGAAAAGAGATCAATGCAGCTTGGGGAATTTTCAAAAACTATCTAGTAGATGCAATGTCTAAATGTATTCCGAGGATGAGAAGGTTAAATAAGGTAGGTGTGAGATGGATGAATAAAGAGATTAAGTATGCGATACAGAGAATGAGGGCATTATGGAGCCAGCATAAGATAAGTGGAAATAACCAATCCCATGAGGTCTACAAAGACCAGGCAAGGAGGGTGACTTGATTAGTGAGGGTAGCTAAAGAGAGGTATGAACAGCAGTTAGCTAATGAAGCCAAAAAAGAATCCTAAGGAGTTCTTTCGATATGTAGCCAGTAAAAGAAAGAATGATTATGGAAGGATGACATTGATAGGAGAAAATGGTATAAAAACAGCTGTTGCAGAACATGTGGTGGAGATACTTAATGAGCAGTTCATAAAGGTCTTTCATCAATCTTGTGAATCCGACTACATAGAGAGATTGAGAGCAGTAGATGATGGGGAGAAGAGACTGACTGTAAGTGAGCAAGAGGTGTATGGGGAGTTGAGTAAACTAGATGTTAATAAGGCTGTGGGACTTGATAATATATCTACAGGTATTCTGAAGGAATGTGTCAGGGAGTTGATACCTGCCTTGACATATTTTTTTAATAGGAGTCTTGCGCTCGGTCAAGTTCCTAAGGAGTAGAAGGAGGGGGCAAGATTGTGCCACTTCATAAAGGAGGTGATCGAACTCAAGCATCAAACTATAGGCCTATCTGTGTGTCGGGAGTTGTGGTTAAGTTGTTGAAGAAGCTTGTGAGAACTAGGATCCAGAGTTGGGTTGAAAACAATGGTATTATCTTTGATGGACAGCATGGATTTGCTAAAGGGAGGTCATGTTTTAGTAATCTACTTACTTATTACAATAAAGTGACTGCTTCCTTGGAGAGAGGAGAAGAATACACAGTAATATACTTAGATTTCGCAAAGGTTCTAGATAGAGTACCTGATGATAGTCAAACTAGAGCAGATGGGGTTGGATATTAGATTAGTGCATTGGATTGGAGACTGGCTATTTGATAGGTATCAACAAGTTGTGTATGGGGGAGCGATATCCAGGAAAAGGAAAGTCACTAGTGAAGTGCCTCAGGGGTCTGTTTTAGGTCCAGTACTGTTTAACTTGTATGTTAATGATATAGGTTAAGATTGGGATGGAGATATTCAGTTGTTTGCAGATGATGCAAAGTTGGGACGAACCATGAAGTTGTTGTGGCCTTGCAAGAATACTTGAATAAATTGAGTGATTGGGAAAGGAAATGGGGATATGAGTTCACTGTTGCAAAATGTAAGGTTTTTAAAATTTGGAAAACAAAGATGGGATGCAGAATTTATGCTTGGTGTGGATATATATTGCTGGAAGTGTAAGAAATAAGAGATCTGGGGGTGACAGTGGATAAGGATCTGAAATTTAAGGGACACATAGCCAAAATTGTGAAGACAACACAAAGACTTCTGGGAATGATGCGGAGGACATTCACATGTAGAAGTAGGGAGATTCTTGTTCCTTTGTATAAGGCTTTGATTAGGTCACACATAGATTATTGTTCCCAGATTTGGTCGCCTTGTTTTCAGAAGGATGAAGAGATGTCAGAAAGGGTCCAAAGGTGACTGACTAAGGTAGTTTCTGACCTCTGGAATGTTGAGTATGAGGAAAGATTGAGAAGATGCAATTTGCACAGTCTGGTGGACAGGAGGAAGAGGGGAGATATGAAAGAGACCTACAAGTTGGTAAGGAGCTGTTATAGGATTAATGCTGGAGAAGTTCTACAGAACATAGTGGGAGATCGGGAGAGAACCAGAAGTCATCCCTGGGAACCGTATAAAGAAGGTGTGAGTAGGGGAGTGAGAGGCAGGTTTTTCTCGTGAAGAGTTATAAATGATTGGAATGACTTGCCTGAGAGTGTGGTGTCTGAAAGGAGTTTGAATGTGTTCAGGGCATGGTACAATGAGCTGTGTGTGTCATAAAAGGACCTCCCAGGTGAGTCTGACTCAATGAGGTCTTGGGGTAATAATAATAATAATATCTTGGTCTTCTTCTGGGTCTTTTTCCTGCCAATCTGGCAGAGAATACCTGTTTTGCTAATCCTTCCTCTCCCATTCTGTTTAAGTGACCATACCACCTGAGATTAGCTCTGCTAACACATTACTAGATGCTAACAATGCCAAGTTCTTTCCTAATATATCTTCAATTTTTAATTTGCTATTGCCATTGGTGCCATCTGTTCACTCCCCTAATCTTTCTCAGAACTCTCATATGTGAGTTCAAGTGTTTTATTTCTAACCCAGCTCTCAGATCCATAAGTTAAAATTGGTTTGAACACTGTCTTGTATACAGCTTATTTAGTGTTTTTGATACCTACCATACCAGCTTTGTTGATTCTGTTGCCTATTTCCATATTTAATATGCCATCTTCACTAAAAATTGTGCCTAAGTAGCTAAAATGTTTCACTTGTTCTATAAGTTCTCTATTCATAATGCAGTTGATATTTTCAATGCTTCTGACTATTTTTATTGTCTTTGTGTTTTAATTGCTGACCTTCATACCAAATCTATTACAACAGTTTTTCAATTTAGTTAGGGAATCTTACAGACTTGTACCAGATTTATTTAAAAGTATAACATCATCTGGATAAAGTAAAGAGCTGAGATTTAACATCCCCAATTTTGATATCAGGTTTAATACCACTTTTCTTCATAATGTGATCCATATAGATAATGAATAACAGAGGGAATAATACATATCCATGTCTGACACCAGATTTAACATTAAACCATCTTCTTGTACTTCAAAGCTACCTTGATTGCAAATCATATATCCATATACCAACAGTACAACTGGTATAACACCATATTATTATTACAATCTTCAGGATTGGTGAAGTTTTTTCGAAGTTGGAAAGCATATCATAAGTGGCAAGAAATTAAATTCTTATTTTCATCCTATTAGTAAGTATAAGGTGACGACCAGACATTGGATAAGAAGCCTAAGTCAGTTCTCTCTCTCTGCATTCCTTAAAGGTTATGTTATGTGAAGGTCTTCGACCAGTTATCGAACTCTGACTCTTTAGTAATCCCACCCTGATTAATCAGCTATTTAAAATAATTATAAAAAATTTAAGGAAAAAATGTGCAACTTTAAACGAATTTCTTCTTCTTCTTCCTTCTCCTTTCACAAATCTAAGCCAGGCCTGTTTCAGTTTCAATCAAATATTTCAGAAGGTATATTTAGGTAACCACATAGACACCTAATAACAGAATGAAAATAAGAATGTAATTTCCTGTCATGTACAATATGCTTTCCAACCTGAAAAAAAAATGTTGCTTCTGTTTCTCTGACTCTTTAGTCTGTAGTTCATCACCTTCCTTGGTATTCTATAATATGTCATGTTCTAGATGGTCTGTCCATCTGGTTCTGTATTCTATTGTTTCCATTACCAGTGTTTGATCTAGTTCTTTCAGTATGTCTTCATTTCTCTTTTTTATTCCAGTCTTGTATAAATCAATGTTCTTCTCATATCTTTCATTTCTGCTACAGTGATTCTTTTCTTATCTCCTTCTCTTATTACCCATGCTTTACTCCCATATAATAATGTTAGTTTTGATAAAATATTATTCATTCTTAGTCTGCTTTTATGGTGTGACCATTTCTGGCCTTAATTTTGTTTATTATTCCATTTACTTTGCAGAATTTATCAATTTTGTTAGAAATGTCTAAATGCCTGGATTTCTAGAGCCCTGTTTGGAGTAACTAAGAACAGTCTACAAAGAGTGGATATAAATTGAATTTAAAAATAAATGATATAATATGTCAATCTCTCAAGGAAAAAACTAAACTATGGCATTCAAAGGAAAAATGCCCATCTGAACTAAAATTATTAACTCGTTCAATGTCTATTACTATTTTAGTTCAAATGAGCATTTTTCCTTTGAATGCTATAGTTTAGTTTTTTCCTTGAGAGATTGACATATCATTTACTTTTAAATTCAATGTGTATACAGTTTTTTGTAGACTGTCCTTAGTTACTCCAAACAGTGCTACAGAAATCCACTCACAACAGGCGAGCTGATAGAAACAAGTAGTGAGCGAATTTTCAGCCTTGTTCTAAATGCATTCAAAATATATTATTTTCTTTGCAGAATTTACACTTTTTTGTCATTTTAAAACATCTCATTCACTATGAAGTTATTTGATCACAGGTAGGTGCTATCAAATATATTAAAGAAATTTTATTTTCCGAGCCTTCGTAGCTGTCTTTATAGACAAAGCCCTTTGGTGAGAAAAACTTGGGTTCGATTCCCAGTCAGTGACGTGATGAACCTTTACTAGTCTCTTTCAACGATAGGTGAGTTAGCCACTCTCATATGGAGGTAGAGTTTTTTTTTCTTCTATATGAAAGACTAAGAAAAACTAAGTCATTAAAAATGCAAGTTGCCTTATCTTCCCCTCACCCAACAGCTGTCTAGTCATCACTGTTTTAACATAGCAATTGATAACTTTTAAATATTTTTCTTTCCAGATGAATGACCTTCATAAATATCCATTATCGAGAGTTTGAAAAATTCTCCTCATTTCTCTCACAACAGTATTATACATGTTTTACTCACTTCACATATACTCCACTACACATCATATCATACTTTTGTTTTTCATTTCAGTCATAAAGTGAGAAAAGAGTCAATTATGTGTTACCATTACAAAGCTTTACTTGAGAACAGTAAACAGTTGCTGGTCTGGTTGGCCAAGCAGTTAGCGTATACGCTCTCCAGCCAAAAGGCTGTGGGTTCGAATCTTGCCATGGGCATGGATGTTTGCGATTGTCTGTGGAAGTACTAGTGGTGGTGATGGGTGGTAGATGGCATTGATGTAGTTGCAGTTAATTGTAGTTGGTGGATTAAGTGGTGGAGACAGAGCGATGTAAAGTAGGTTCCTCCCTCGATGAGTCCTTGGACTCCCTGGAGGCGTCATGTAATAATAATAAATCTCACACACTTCAAGCACTAGTGACTTTTTCATATAATAAATACATTTAAAAATTACAGTGATCATTTTCAATAATTATTTTATTAATTTTATAATCAAATCAATGCAGTCATTCAATATTTATCTTACTTGTATACACAGTATGGCCAACATATATAATAGACAATCTATTATTTAAAAAAAATTGTGCATTTCTCACATATTTCTTTAACAAAAGAATTACAACCACAAAAATTGAAATTGGCATAATTTGATTATATTGAAAGAATGTAAATTGCAAAGTCTCGTGAATAGGAAGAAGGGGGGGGGGGGGGGAAGATGATTGAGACACATAAGCTAGTCAGGGGTTGTTATCAGGTTGACATGGAAGAGATTTTTCATAGAATGAGAGAGGTGGGGAATAGAACAAGAGGCCATCACTGGAAACTGTATAAAGAGGGTGTGTGTGAGCAGAGGAGTGAGGAGCAGGTTCTCTGCACAGAGAGTGGTTCATGAGTGGAATGCAATGCCCGAGTGTGTTGAGAATGTAGATACATTAAATCATTTTAAGGCACAGTTGGATGAGCATTGTGTGCAATAGTGTGTACATCCCGATGAGTCTCTAACTTCATGAAGGTTGGATGTTAATAATACTGTAGTATATCCATATATCTTATTCTTCCACCACCTTTAAGTATCTTCGCAATCATAATATAGTATTGTCCTAAGCTTATTTTCACAGCTCATAATAAGAATTAGCTTAGTGTAATTATGAACACTTTACATAATAAAAAGGCTTTTTAATACTGTTATTTAAAAAATAAATTATATGCAAAGACAAGTCAAATTGTTTGTCAAAAGTGAGTCTAGATCCACAGCAAGTGCGACCTACTTTCTTGT
The DNA here is from genome assembly GCF_054136105.1 of Typopeltis vanoorti. Taxonomy (NCBI): domain Eukaryota; kingdom Metazoa; phylum Arthropoda; class Arachnida; order Uropygi; family Thelyphonidae; genus Typopeltis; species Typopeltis vanoorti. Next base: position 88,348,857 of record NC_143559.1, read on the forward strand.
TGTGTTCATGAATTTTAAGATTTCTCTTCATAACATTTAGTTTTTAAAAACATTACCTATAACATTATTTACATTGCTATGGATTACATTGGAATGGGTTGTCTGAGTGTCAGTTATGAGTGCTTTGTCTGTTTCAAGGAGAGGTATGATAGACAGTTGATGGTTTGGGTCTCCCAACATGAGTATTAACACTCCATGAAGGTACCTGTGCAATAATAATTAATGCTCTAACAGTACAGTTAATCCTACCTTCACAGGATGCTATGTTTTCTATGTGTGCATAAATAAGAAGATTATTCAATATACAAATAAGCAAGATTCACATATTGGCCTAATATCTGTTTGGTCTTTCACTTTTATTACCTTTTTCAATACCATTCTGTCAATAAATTCCAATGCAGCTGCATGATGCTATAGCCTCATTTATATATTTGCATAATCCACTTATTAGCTGTCACCTTAACATCCTCAAACACAACAGATATTCCAACAATAAATTAAATTTAATAAATGATTTATTATTATTTTAATAGAAACACAATAAACATATTATATTCACCAATCTGTTATGATAACAAATATACTAGTCATGCAGTTACTTGGTAAATGCATATGTGCATAGTTATGGTGCCCATCGAAAAACATTTTGTTTTTTTTTCTTAAGGAATTAATTTTAATCTAAAGTTTTAATAGCCTTAATATATTCAACAATAAGATGATACTAACAGTTGCATAATTTCTGCGTATTAAGGCTTAAGCACTAGGAAGGATTAAAAACTAATTTTAATGCTTCCAATATTTTGTCTCAGTCACTGAGAATCTTCGGGGAGTACCAATAACACTTGCAACACACATACATACAAAGACAGCATAATACCAAATGAAACACACATGGGTGACTAAAGTCCTATCTAGGTATGCACTCTATAGACATTTGTAGTTCAGCTAGGATGTAAACTGGTGTCTCTAACAATTACTGTTTCCTAAATTTGGGGAAACAATAATTAATGCATCCATATTGTTTAAATTAGGATGATTTGTGAGCTGCTGCAAATTCCAAAACCAGTCTTTCCTTTTTGAATTTACTATGGTGGAGCATGATAGTTATACTCCAGCAGATCCTGTGAGTTGTATCCAATACATGGTCTGCAAAGCCAGAATGACCATAGTCGTGATTGCAGATGTAAGATTTGTATTCTTTTAACTGGGTCATGGCTGATCTACCTGTCTGTCCAAAGTAAACCAACTTGCAGGAACAGGGTACTTTGTATGCTCCAAGCACTGAGAGAGGAGGGAGCTGATCTTCAGTAGAATGGATAAGAGTAGCAAGTTTCTGGTGGGGCTTAAAAGCTGTGTAAAGGTTGCACTTTTTCAAAGACCTGGCTATTTTTTCAGATATGCCCTGGATGTAGGGGATAGTAGTAATGGCATTTCTGATATTGTTCTGAAGGGAAGGCCGAGGAATGGGGGGGAGACCCGATTTTTTTTTTAATTCTGTGAGAATTGTAGCCATTGGATAGGAAAGTATTGTTATATGGTTGATTTTAGTTGAAAGAGAGGTTCTACTGGAACAAAGATTATAGGCTCTACAGGTTAGAGTTTTAATGATGCCGTATTGTTGAGTGGGGTGGTGGAGGGAAAGTTTGTGAATGTATCTGCTTCTGGGAGTATTAGGAAGGTGTGTTAATAAGGTATCTAAGAAAGGGTAAACTATTGTTATTTTCTTTTTCCATCGTAAACTGTATTCTTGGATATAGACTGTTAAGGTAACTGAGGAAGGAGTCTAATGTAGCAATATAGGTTTCAGAGGAAGCTGAGTCTATGGCTTGTTTTTCAAAATTTTCCATGTAAAAATTGGCAAGAGGGGGTGAGAGAGGGAAACCCATAGTGGTTCTCTCTATCTGTTAGTAAATTTTGTTCTTCCAACAAAAATAACCAAAACTGATGGCAAAGGAAGAGAGATCTAAGGTATCTGAAGGGAAAATATTTTTTAAGAGTGTTAAGGTGCCATTAAGGTGCCAGGGAATATTGGTAAACAGCAATCATTAACCCTGAACTTTGGTCCATTCTCTTGAACATCTCAGAAGCATCGACACAAAAAGAATTCCAAAAAATAAAAAATAAGCACATCAAAAAGTATAACATTATATGTAAATTCATTCAACCACTCTATCTTCAAAAACTTTCAATGAAGATGCCATCAGTATCCGAAGCCTTGGCCACAATTTTGCCATTGAACTGAAAAAAAAAGTGCTGTTGTTAGACCTAATGTACAGCATAGAACATGGAGTCTGTTGCTTGGCTCTGGAAATAGTCAATAACATCAGACTGGACGTCACCAACATTCTCTCCCAGTCATTGCCTTCAAAAAGTAATCTATCTTCCAGTCAACTTGCTGTTCTCAGAAAATTTTGAAAAGATGAAAGTATTGTCATCACAGAGCAGATAAGGGTAATGTCATAGAATATAACTGAAAAATGGATGATTCTCTGATATCGTGCTACGTATATCCCACTAGACTACGATCCCACAAAAATGCAAGTTAAAAAATTTAAAAACTTACTTAAAAAAATATCTTAAACCCTTCAGTTCTCACCCCCATCCTTGGATTTATGGTTTACCAAAAATCAACAAACTTAATATTATCTGAGCACTGGCAAACGCTTATTCTTCCCCCCCCCCCCTCACTGGCTGTACCACATCTTAAGAAAAACAAAAAAAACTGTAGGTATTTTAAAACCTCAATTGAAATTCTAACTTTAAATAATAGATATATTGGTAAGCTTTGACATCACCTCCCTATTTACCAATTCCCTTAAATGACACTTTAACACTCTTAAAAAACGTTTTTCCTTCTGATATCTTAACTCTCTTTTCCTTTGCCATCAATTCTGGTTACTTTTCTTGGAAGAACAACATTTACAAACAGAAGGAACAGCTATGGGTTCCCCCCTCTTGCCAATTTTTACGTGGAAAATTTTGAAAAACAAGCCATAGACTCGCCCCCCCCCCCCCCTCAAACCTTTTATCTGGCTGAGATGTGTAGATGATGTATTCTCTGTTTGGCCTCATGGCAAGACACATTAGACTTCCTCAGTTACCTTAACAGTCAATATCCAAAAATCCAGTTTATGATGGAAAAGGCAAATAACAATAGTTTACCCTTCCTTAGAGACCTTATTAACACACCTTCCTAATGGTAACCTCTCCTTCACTGTATATAGAAAACCAACTCACACAAGCAGATACATTCACAAATTTCCCTCCACCATCCCACTCAACAATATGGCATCATTAAAACTCAACAATATGGCATCATTAAAACTCTAACCTATAGAGTCTATAATCTTTGTTCCAGTAGAACCTCTCTTTCAAATGAAATCAACAATATAGCACCTTTCTATCCAATGGCTACAATTCTCATAGAATTAAAAAAAAAAAAAAAATCAGGTCTTCCCCAATCCTCGGCCTTCCCTTCAGAACGATATCAGAAATGTCATCAATACTATCCCCTACATCCAGGGCACATCTGAAAAACTAGCCAGGTCTTTGAAAAAGTACAACCTCTACACAGCTTTTAAGCCCCACCAGAAACTTGCAACCCTTATCAATTCTACCGAAGATCAGCTCACTCCTCTCTCAGTGCTTGGAGCATACAAAGTACCCTGTACCTGCAAGTTGGTTTACTTTGGACAGACAAGTAGATCAGCCACAATTAGGTTAGAAGAACATAAATTTTACATCTGCAATCATGACTATGGTCAATCCAGCCTTGCAGACCATGTATTGAATACAACTTACAGGATCTGCTGGAATAAAACTACCATGCTCCACCATAGTAAATTCGAAAAAGAAAGACTGTTTTTGGAAACTGCATTACCACTCACAAATCAACCTAACTTAACCACCCAACCGGCCAAGATGTATATATACGTCCAGGTTACCATGGATGCGAAGTGCATATTAAAATTGTAATACCATTGATGTTACATTGAAATATATGATGGATACAAAGTGTAGAGGAGTGGTGTATTTTATCCATATTGACGGCGACGTGGTTAAACAAATATGGATGCATTAAACTTTCTCAAATTTGGCAAATAATAATTGTTAGAGATCCCAGTTTACATCCTAGGTCAGCTACAAATGTCCATAGAGTGCACACCTAGATAGAACTTTAAAGTCATCAGCGCGTTTCATTTAGCATTGTGCTGTGTGTGTGTGTGTGTGTGTGTGTGTGTGTGTGTGTGTGTGTGTGTGTGTGTGTGTGTGTGTGTGTGTGTGTGTGTGTGTGTGTGTGTGTGTGTGTTGCAAGTGTTAATTGTACTCCCTGAAGATGCCTCAGTGAGTAAGACAAAATATATTAAAAATTAAAAGTAGTTTTTAATCTTTTCCTAGTGTTCCCTATACTCCAATAAACTTCCAACAAGATGCATAATTTCTTGTTCTCTACTTAATGGCATAGATATTAAGGAGAGAACAAGAACATACTATAGGGAGCATTCATGCTTTCCAATTGAACTAAATAATTAGCAAGTCACTTTATAATTATTTTTTGAGATAACAACCACAAGTAAAAAAGGATTACAAAATTTAGGAAATACATACATCATTCTTTGGATGACACTTACAAATGAATTTGAATAAAGAGCTGCTTCAAAGAAATAACTTACCATTGTCACATACTAAAGCTAATAAACTTCTATTTTCAACTTCAGAATAGGCAGAAAGATAAATATTAGCACTTGAATGTATTCCTCTTCCTGATGGAAACAGAGTTAGGATCTTGCTAAGGTCAAACAGACTGTACATTGATATGTATAAGGTGGATCACTTATATATTGAGGCAAGATACTGTCCTTTTAAAAGGAATTAAAATGAAAAAAAGGAAATCAGCTGTTCCTTGATGCTTCACATCCTGCAATTAAGTCAGTTTTTTAGGATTTAAATAAAGATTAGAATAAAGAAAAAGGGATATAAAAATCAGTTAAAAAATACACATCACTATTATAGAATATCACATTGATTAAAAACCTTAACTACAGTAAGAATATGTATAAAAATATGGTTGACTTTTAAAATACTAAATCCAGAGAGATATGATGTAATTCTAAGAAATCCACAAGTATAGTTATGCTCCCATGAAATAAATAATCAACTGCACTTGTTCATGTATCGAGTTGGTATCATGTCATAACAGTAATGAAAATGTAACATTGGGGGGGGGGGGATAAATTCCTTCTATATTCTAAATCAGTAGCTGTTCAATGATGTGGGGGATCAGGGGCCACAGGAATTATTTTAAAAGAACACTATAGGTTGGTGCATAAAGCATGAAGGGAATGCATGCATACATAAACAATAGAGACTTTCTGACTCTGCTCAGTTCTCTTGCCAATCATGCCATAGTAGACTTTAATTATAATGCTGTACAATCTGACAAATTAATCTGAGATATGAATATAAATATATAAACTGAATACATAAATATATAAACTGAATACAATTATATATATAACTTTCTACACACACACACACGCACACTATCTGCCAATAATTTTCCAGACACCTCTGTTATTTGAAGTTATGGAACATTCCAGGTTTGTTAATAACATAAAAACTGGCACACAGATAGCAGGAAGCAGTAATTCATTGTATCAGTTGAATACAGGTAGTATGGTAACATGATGTGAACTTAGTGACTTTGAGAGAGGTATCATTGTAAGCTGACACATTGGTGGCATGTCCATACATGCCATTGCCACTCAATCGGAGCATCCAAAATCAAGGGCTGGTGATGTGATCAACAATGAAGACATTCAGAAACCACTAATGCAGGAAAACACCCAGGGTAGAAGCTGAAAATGACTGATAGGGACAGAAGGTGTTAAAATTGGTGGCACACAAAAACTGGCTGCAATCAATCAGCACAGACCATCCGTGACGAGTTCCAGAGTGCCAGTAATACCAAGGCAAACACTAATATTGTATGAAAAGAACCCCATTTACTGGGTTTCCACAAAAGAGCAGTGGCACACAAGCCGAACAAGGTGGCTCATCTGGCCTGTGCAATGAGTGTGTAAACTGAACAACTGACCAGTGGAAAATGGTACTCTGGAGAAATGAATCAATGTCCACCTGTTTCCATGATGGCAGAGAATGGGTGTGGAGGCAGTCTGGTGAACACTTGTTACCACAGTGAGTTGTACCAACAGTAAAGTTTAGTTGTGGAGGAATAATTGTGTGAGGTGCATTCAGCTGGTTTGGAGTGGGACCACTGGTCATTGTCCATGGTTCCATGAAGGCAGCTCAGTAACTTGATATTCTGGATAATCAGGTGCTGCCTACACTGTGGAGATTTTATGGAATGGATCAGTGTTACTATAAAAACAATAATGCCCTATGCAAAGTTGCAGCTGTTATGGAATAGTATGAAGAGATGGGTGTTAAACGACTGCCCTGGCCTGCGCAAAGTCCTGACCCCAACCCCATTGAACACTTGCGGGACAAACTGGATCAGCGATTAAGGTCCAGAGCAGCACATTCCCGATCTGTCACTAAACTTAGTGCTGCTTTGATGGAGGAGACAAATTCCACCTGATGTCTGCCACACTTTGGTGGAAAGCCTCTCTCTCAAAGGGTGCAGGAAGTGATCAAAGCAAAAGGTGGACATACCTGATATTAGGGTTAGCCTGCTGGTATCAATTGTAAACTGCTAAAGTGTCCAGATAATTAGTGGTAGATAGTGTACAAGTGAATCTGAATGAATGTTGGAATGGTTTAAAGTTGATGGATTGCATCTGAATTGGATGGGTGTTGGGCATTTAGAAAGGCTATTGTTTGCTGAGAAGGCACAGAATCAAAAGGTTAATGTAGCTAATGATCTAAGGGTAATAGTAAAGTAGTATAGCACAGTAATAATAAATTTAGTTTAGTCCTTTATCCAAGTGTGAGCAAACAAAGTTTCCACCTGAAAATATCTTCAGGACTGAGGAAAAGTAGTGCAACACCAGGCAACTCGGAGCAAAAGTGGACCAAGCTATCTCAGTATCTCCCATAATGCAAAACACATCTCCTTGCGGATATGTATAATGTTATGCATTAAGGGAAGGGCCACTACCCAGACCGGTTTCGACTTTATTAAGATCTCGTCAGTGGGAGCCAGGCCCAGAGGTGAGAGATACCAAGGCAGAAGCAATGGATAGGTCATCTTTACCTATAGGAGTTGCCAAAAAGTGTGCCACCTTATTATTAAATTATCTGGACTTAGAGAAAGATGTTGAAAGTTTATTTTGCACTTGGTTAGACTATAATAAATTTAGTTTAATCCTTTATCCAAGTGTGAGCAAACAAAGTGTGCGCCTGAAAATATCTTCAAGACTGAGGAAAGGTAGTGCAACACCAGGCAACTCGGAGCAAAGTGGATCAAGCTTATAGTCTAACCAAGTGCAAAATAAATTTTCAACATCTTTCACTAAATCCAGAATAATTTAATAATAAGGTAGCACACCTTTTGGCAACTTCTATAGGTAAAGATGACCTATCCATTGCTTCTACCTTGGTATCTCCATCTCTGGGCCTGGCTCCCACTGACGAGACCTCAATAAAGGTCGAAACCAGTCTGGGTAGTAGCCCTTCCCTTAATGCATAACATTATACATATCCGCAAGGAGATGTGTTTTGCATTATGGGAGATACTGAGATAGGAGTGATGTTAGCTTGGTCCACCTTTGCTCCGAGTTGCCTGGTGTTGCACTACCTTTCCTCAGTCCTGAAGATATTTTCAGGCACAAACTTTGTTTGCTTACACTTGGATAAAGGATTAAACTGAATTTATTATAATCTAACCAAGTGCAAAATAAACTTTCAACATCTTTCTCTAAATCCAGAGTAATTTAATAGTATAGCACAGCTAAATAGGTTAAACAACAAGAGTAAGATAGACACAAGGTTGAAGATGTGGTTGTAGCAGCACAAGGTGATGGAATGCATAAAGGTGAGGATGAGACAGATATGAATGGCAATCAGTCAGGATCAGGAAAACATGGGTGATCAGACCAAAGAGAGGTGTGGTATAGTAGCTAGAATAAAGAATGTTGGTGCTGGTAGAAAAGCCTCAAATACATATGGATTGTTATGTTGGTACACAAATGTAAGGAGTATTCAAAATAAGAGAAATGAATTTGTCACATTGGTCGAGTCAGTATGCCCCAAAATAATTGATATATAAGTGAAACTTGGTTGTCTGAGGATGATATGATGTCAGGAACAAAAATGGAAGTATATACAATTTTCCAGAAGGATAAGAAGGTGAAAAGAGGAAGAGGAGTGCTATTAATGATTGCAGAGGAATAGTGTCTGCAATGTGTGGAAATTGATAGTATATCCTATCAGATGTTTATAACAGCATCTGATAGAGATCTGGAATGTAGGGATACTGATCGTGAAATATTTAGATAAACTGGTTTAGCATGTAAAAAGATGGTAATCCTAATTTTAACTACAGGAATGCAAAATGGAAGGAGGAGATGGTATATAGAAAAAGGAGAGTGAGTTTGTTGAATTTCTGAGGGATAAATATATTAAGCACCATATGACTGAAGCAACTAAAGCACTGAAACACTGTCTGAATCATTGCAGAGGCTTTAGTGTTTTGGATTTGGTGATAATTTCACAAGATATAGTTGTTAATGAGCTATTGATACTGCTGCCAGTTGGTGAGAGTAATCATTAGGTACTTGTTTGGGAAGTGGTGTGGTAAAACGAGAAAAGGTTGCTGCTAAAAACAATATGTAGAAGGTTAGTGATTATGGGAAGCGCTATAGTTAACTAGCATCAATACGTTGGGTAGATAAGCCATGCAGAAAAGATATTGACAGTGCATGGAAATTCATATGGCAGTATCTGATACAAGCAATGCATAACCTTATACCAAGAGTTAAGCGAGTAAATAGAATAGGAGTGAAATGGATGAACGGTGAAATCAAGCAAGCTGTGTTTGAAAAGAAAAAGTCATGAAGGAGGTACATGATAGTTGGTTGGATACATGAAGAATATAAACTGCAGGCTAGGAAGATGACAAGCATGGTAAAGAAAGAAAAGGTGCAGTATGAGAGGAGATTGGCTAGTCAGGCAAAGGTTAATTCAAGGTCATGAAGTCAAGGTCTTCCACTATATGGCAAGCAACAGAAAGAATAATTATGCAGGTTGACAATGGTGGATAATCATGGCAGCAGAGACTGTTGCAAAGGATATAGTTGAATTATTAAATGGGCATGTTATCAGCATATAACATACTAGTGTAAATGATGTCGTAAAATATATACAAGTATTAGGAGAACTGGAAGTGAAAGAATAAGAGGTATATCAAGTGTTGATTGGGTTAGATGTTAATAACGCTGTGGGAATGGATGATAGATTGCCACATATTCTTAAGGAATGTGCACAACAGTTAGCTATGCCCTTGACCTGGTTATTTAATGAAAGTCTTACAGTGTTAAGGTTCCTAAGAAGTGGAAAGAAGACAAAATAGTACTGATCCACGACATTTCCAATTACAGACTGGTCTGTATAGCTGCAGTTGTGGTCAAGGTATAGGAGAGATTGGTTAGGAATAGAATACAAGATTGGGTTGGTGAACATAATATTCTTTATGATTGTCAGCAAGGATTTGTAAAAGGTAGGTCTTGTTTTAGCAATTTACTTGCATTTCATGATAAAATAACAAGCATGCTAGATAAGGGAGAATCATATACAGTGATATTCTTGGACTTTGTAAAAGTGTTTGAAAGATTTCTACATAAGTTGGTGTACAAGCTGTAGGCAATGGGAATAGGTAGTATATTAATTAGATAGAGTGGAGATTAGCTCTCTGAACAATACCAGCAAGTAGTGTTTGATGGAGTAGATTCTCTAAAAAGGAGGGTAACCAGTGGCATGCCCCAGGGTTCTGTTCTTGGGCTCCCTGCTTGTTTAGTTTGGGAGAATTATAAGTAGCACCAGTGATATTAATTCTCTTCAAGAAGATTTGAATAGACTTTTGCTCAGTGCAAGGTATTGCATTTTGGAGTGCAGAAATATAAAGCTGTGTACTATATTGATGGTGCTGTACTGCAGGAAGTGGATGAGATTCAAGATTTGGGAGTGATGGTTGACAGCAAACTGAAGTTTAGAGGGCATACTCTAACATACAGAGATCAGGAGGTGGTTGTTCCACTGTATAAAGCACTGGTCAGACCATACTTGGATTATTGTGCTCAGATCTAGTCACCTGGTTTTCAGTGTGAAACGTCCAGAGAAAAGTGACTATGGTCAAAGGTTAAAGAAATGTAATTGCAGAATTTGGTAGATAGAAGGAAAAGAGGAAACATGATAGACATTTAAGTTAGTGAGGAGAGATTAATCCAGAGGGAATAATAAAAGGAGTAGAAAGTGAGAGAGAACCAGAGGTCATACCTGGAAGTTGTGTGGTGAAGAGAGGTGTGAGGAGTAGATTTTTTAAATGGAAAATTGTCAGTGAATAGAATGCATTACAGGAATATGTTGTTAATGCAGGTAGTGTTAAGGATTTTAAGATTCAATATGACAGATTTGATGTCAGTTGAATGAACTTCCCCCAATGATGAGTCTGATGACTCCATGGAAGGTGTAATAATAATAATATAAAATACTACATGTCAGTTAATGATTTTTAAATACATTAATTACTTGACTAAAATTAAAAAAATGAAAACTAACCAAAAAAACAAAGAACAAAAATCCATACAAAAAAAAACATCCAAATAAGCTTCACCAACATTCACGTTCTTAATTCCAAACAATGTGCACCATCACTTACAAACATCGAATCTGACCTCGTGATTAACAGTCTCAACTGGTGATCTCAATCATTAGAGTCCAGCAATTTTCCAAACTACTCTGTATGATTACTTCTACCACAAGGATGAAATTTATGTATCTGTTTAATCTAACATCACATCGCATCAGAGAATGGCAAATCTTGAATCTCCTCTTTATGATCTGCTTGTTGCTCAAAATTCATGTACCACTTTCTCAAATTTTGAGACCACTCTGACACTTTTTTCCCTTTCATAATCTTTTTGGAAGTTTGAATGTCTATAGTCAAAATACTCAAACAGTGAGATGATCTGTGATCTTTCTTGAGAATTCAATGTTCACAACTCAGACTTGTTTCCCTTCCCCAATTTCAGCAATACTTTTTTTTCAATTGTCCATCTCCTCACCAGAATACCAAATAATCTCTCCCCCTCCACTCCTTGATCTCTTCCTAGCTACTTCTCCTTCCAAATATAATGTGGATGTTAGCTCTCTTTTTGGTAACTCAGATCTTGGAATGAAGGCTGGGAAAGGATTAGGTAATGTAATTGTTCACAGTGGTTTATTATGGTATAAACAATACCAGAGGAACAAAATACATGTATTATTTATTAAGCTCTAATATTCTGCTGTATTCAAACCACCATCTTCAGAGCATAAACACAAACCTGCTACAAAACATATGTACACTCAACAGGTATAGCTGCAGAAACAATTCAAAGTGTAACCAGGTAGTTGCATGAACAATTTTAATTTGAATACTTTCAATTTCAAACTATCTGAAATGTTGCAATTTGTATTGTTTGAAAGGAATTAGTGTCCTATCACAGCACTCTCCAGAGATGGATAAAAGGAAGAAGCAATAGATAATATGCACCCCTACTTACTGAGGTTATGGGAGTGTCCTATATTAGATGCTGATTCTGAAAATAGTCTTTCAAACTTTTTTACAACCTCTATGCAGGACAAAATCTTCTTCCATTTAATCCTGTGTGGCGAGGAAGCCAGAAAGTGATCTGCCATCTTTACTTGCAATAATGATAAGAGTAAATGCAGTTCTTATGTTCTTCAAGAGGTGAATGTTAACAGATCTATCGTTCCATCCAAAGTATGATAAGTTGTAGGCACACAGCACCTTATACCATCCTGGATAAAGCTTATCCTTATGAAATGGATGAAGATTGCTAGCAAGGCATGTGGTTTAACATTTTATATATTTATGAAGATTTTTAGCTGTCTTTTCAGATGTACTATGAATATAAGGAATGGGGAATTTGTGTGTGTGTGTCAGGTGAGGGAGGGATGGGAAGAGAATGTAGTATTTTGTCTATTTTATAAACTTTATAACCACCAGTTACAAAAGTCTAGCAGAGACATCTGAGTTCTGTGCAAGAGCAGTGTCATTAGAACAAACAGTTCTGGCTCTTGTGTTAAGTGTTTTGATGGCTGTATTGTTGAGATGGTAGATGATTGCTTAAGAACCCTCTATGTTTCTATAACTGAAAAAGATAATGAACCATATGAAAGGCATGTAATTCTAGAAAGGAAAACAGTTGTTAGTTCCTTTTTATATTGTGAGGTGTATTTTTTCAGATGCTGACTGTTCAAATGCACTGTACTAATGTGTTCTATCATGAAGCCAAAATAGCAAATAAAGCCTCATACTAAAATATAATGAAATGAATATAACACAAAGGTAAATTAAACAGCAGGTTTGATTAAATCTGCTGATATTTCATATCTGTCACAGAGACATCTTCAGGAATACAATATTAAAACTGTAATAACACACAAAACAATAAGTGGAAGAAATTAGTTTATTAAAGCCTACAGTCCTTTGAGGACACCCTCTATGGGAGCTGTTGGCTAGCCTTGGCTATTGGGTAGGAGGTTTAAGAATTAACGTTTCCAAAATCTTGGAAAGTTTAACACAACCACATTTATTAAGATTAGGCTGGTTTTTTATTATATCAGCTACTGATTGTTCTGAGAGAATACAGAAAAAAAACATAAGAAGACTGAGAAAAAGTCTTTCAAGTTTGTATTTGCTGTGATGAAGCATAATAGATTTCTTCCATCTGATCCTGTGCAAGATATCCAAGGCATGGTCAACTAGACTTGACTGACCACAGTTGTGCCAGTGAATGTATTTTTTTTGTGTTCATTTAAGCAGATGTTAGCAGATCTCATAGTTTGACAAAATCTGCTGCTTAATTATTTCCCTTTGTGCTGTATTCATTCCATTAAATTTTACTATGAGTATAAACCAGCCAATGTATATGCGTTTAGTAAATGCATCATCTACAAAGTGCAGACAGGTAGCAGTTTGGATGTAGCAGTGCTTTCTTCTCTAAGTGTTCTATAGAGAAAATGGCTAGATGGGGAAGAGAAAGGAACCCATTGCAGTCTCATCCAGTTGTCTGTATATTTTTCCTTTATGTAAAATAACCTAAATGTATCGCAAATTCAAACAACTCAACAATGTTAGGAGATAGGAATTGTGGCTTAATCAAGTCAAGAGTCTGTCAGAGTGTATGTGGGTTACGACAATGGAGACAGCAAGTTCTTTGAGCATGACTTATAAAATTTCATTTGATGTAATGTATTGTGCAACAAGTATGCATTGACAAATGTGGTATGGGATGGGATTAGATGGTGGCTTAATCAAGTCAAAGGATCAGTGATTGAATGGTACAAAATGTGTGAGTTATAACAATGGAGGCAGCAAGTTCTTTGAACTTGACTTATAAAATTTCATTTGATGTAATATAGTGTGCAACATGTATGCATTGACAAATGTGAACAGTTTATGGGAAAGAGGAGACTCAAATTTGCCAGAAATGTATGATAATCATGCAGAATGAAGAGTGTGAAATGTTGAATGTAAGCTAGAAAAACAAATGAGAAAGCATGTGTGAGAAAGAGATATGAAAGAAATACAAAAAAAAGAAGCATAATGTTTGAAATTTCCAAGTTGCAACATCTAGACTACAAAAGTGAATGAAAAATAACAGGAAAGGAGTGGGTGAAAAGGGATATGGTGTTATACAGTGATTCCTGAGTATCCAGACAAGCAAGCAAGCAATAAAATGTTTCCTAAGAATAAAGACTGGTGGTGTGGATGAAAATATGTAAGCAAGTAGAACAAGTTGATGATATGATTGTGCTGGTTGGAAAAAATTATTTGAAAGGAGAAAAGTACAGTATAGGAGAGGATAAAAGAGTTGCTAAGAGAGAGAGAGAGAGAGAGGAGAAGAATAAAATAAAAATAAAACAAATAGTGTGCAGTATATATACATATGGGATGACTTTGATGGTCAAAAGGATTTGTACATCAAAGATGGATTGCACTTGAATGGTTTTAGTATAGGCATTTGAAGGAATTTTTATTCAATGAAAGAATGAATATGAACTGTCAACAAAACTAGATATGTCTAGGTTGTTGCATGAAAGCTGGCATTAAATTACATAGTAGAAATTGTGAGTGTAGTGACATACAGAATGAGAATGATAGCCTATTAGGGATAACCCCAGGAAATGCATGACTAATTTTGTTAAGAAAGAAAAGTGTTAACTGTGGAAACAGTGATAGTGATTTGGTTGAAGATTCAACTCAACAGTCTGGTAGTCAGTTATCATGTGTCTACACTAATGCCAGAAGCAATGACGGAGAATAATATTGTTATAGAAATATAATGTAATGGGCTCAGATAATTCAAGGAGGATAGGCAAGAAAGGTAGAGGGGCACTGTTACGATTATAAAGAAATTAAATTAAATGCTTAGAATACTGGAAATGATAGTCATAAAATGTGACGAAAACTCAATAAACGTCCACTGACCCTACATGATCTCCAAGAGTTGGAAGCTCCATAACATAAAAAATAGGTCATGACTCCAACCAATAGGAGATAACACAAGCACACCAAAAACAGAAACACCAAGCTGACATGACATAGCCTCCACTTCCCCCCATGGATTCCGAAGATGATGCACTGTCGAAACAGTTAACACCCCGTTACTCCCACCCCTGACCTTTTCCCATCAATCCTTCCTCTTCCATAAAAAACAGTTTCTATTTTTAGATCCTGCTCTCACTCCCCCCTCCACTCTCCCAAAGTGCTCTCTAGCCACCCTTAATAAAAATAATATTATACATATAAAAAACCCGGGTTTTTCAAATAATTCCTCCACATTACTTTACCCCCCCCCACTTTTCCCAATTCTCTTCCTTTAACAGCAGATGAATGCATATGTTATATATTTTATTCTATATATATTATACTTATTTCAGTGGATTACTTGATTAAATCCTTTCTTATTCAAACTTTATTCAATTAAGATCGTCTATGGTTATGTCGTTGCTTTCTCTATATTTTACTGCCTTATATTTTCCTATTCTATCTTTCTATCACTATTTTACTTCTTCAGATATCAGGCCTAATATACATATATCTAGGATTGCTTCCTCTTCGGATATGGCAAATTTTTATTATGCTGCGCCAGCCAGTATCCTCTAGTAGAAAAGGATCCTTACTCAGGGAGACAATACTAGATGCTGAGGCGTTCTTACACAATGATCTTTAACACACTACTGTATAGATTCAGATAATTGTAGTCGTGACACCTAAATCTATAATTATATAACTTCCTAATTCCTTCCTGCCAAAATAGGTTCTTTTTTTTTATAAGTGATAATTTGGAATTGTAATCAGGCATGACTCAGGTTTAGGTAAATATGACATGTTTATTGGAATATCTAAACAGAATACACAAAAAATTCATACACTTAATTATGACTCAATACTAAATGAAACTCGAGTTAAGAGGTTAACATATTCTAAATTAATTAAAGATCATAAAGCATGCGAAACACAATAACTGCATATTGGGATAGATAGATGGCAAATGATATGAAGTTAAACTAAAATTCCTTTCTGTAATGCTATTCATAAGATAATATAAACAAACATTCTAATGTTACTCAGTTACTAAAATCCACAATTCTGATTTCATTATCCTATCACATACAATACTAAAGATCTCTTCTAAACAATTCTTCTTACTCTCTCAAAGAAGGTTAACTTTCTAATCAGAGACTGTCCACAAAGTTCTTTAGAGTACTGTTCTTAATTTTTACATTCACAAACAATCTTCTCTCTTCTAATGAATTTTATACATAAAATAGTGATTTTCCCTTACCGAACTTTCTCCGCGTCTTTCAGCACCATGTGTACATCTGATCACTTCTTGTCTATTGCCTGTCCTTACGCCAACGTAGGGGGTTACGCTATCTTCATTATTTCTGCCGAAAACGAACTTAAATCTTTGCATATTAGGAACTACTCAACGGGACTTCTCAGCGACAGCTTGATTCTGCTAGGACTGGAAATTTTACCTTCAGCTCTGCATAGAATCCTTCTCCATTTTCAAGAAAGCCTGCTGTCTGACATCTTATCTTAGCATAGATGCTTCTTCCCCCTTTTATGCGAACTCCTGCTAACTTCCGAGCCACCAAACAGGAAAACGATACAACAAGGAACCTTTCGATACGGCGCTCGTTCCCCTTATATTCTTCCGGTAGAGTGCCTTCTTTTTTTTGGAGTCCCCTTTGCACAAAGTCCTTATCTTTTCACCCCTTGGGTTCATCCCTTGCTTTTTCCTGATGCTGTTATGCTCTTCTATTCCCAGAATTCGCGTTAATATGCATTCCGTTTATGCTACTGCCGCCAGCATTACGCTGTACACATGTACTTGTATACTTTCTAATAAATATTACTTAGTAACTATCTGGTGACTCACAGTTAATCTATACAACTTAAGTGAGACTTAAAATTAATATTAACAAAATTCTTCTTTTAAGACATTCTCTAAATTAATTCTAGTAGTGATGAAAAGATTAAAGTACATGGAATATAAGATAAAAATTGCAAATTTATACATAAATGATTTCAGCTGATGTGCATGTATTTCTCTTTATTAGTAAGTTTAGTATGTTAGAGGGGCAGAGCTGACTACTACTGGATGCGTCCCCAGGTGGCGGATCGGGGAACAGCCTTCAGATATGGAGGTTAGTTGCGATATAAGCAGAGCAATCTGGCGAATAAGCAGCCGTGGACCAACAGCGACTGAGCTATCAGGGCGTGGGGGAGCAGATGTGGCAACTCTGTCTCACTTAAAACCTCACAAAGCCCAATGACAACTCAGTGACATGGCGAGTAGTGCCGCCATTAAATAAGTACCTGCTGGGGTCACCGTCCCTGACATTGGGAAGCAGCATTGTCAGTACTGACACAAGGTTGAAGCCAAATGATGACGGAAAAGCTTGTGATCAGAGATTTGCAGATGGCAATATGATTATATTGTGTACGTCTGTAATACTGCGGAGCAGAAAGCAAACGGAGAAACTACTGCTCTATCTTATCTCCAGAACAACCACCATGGCGAGCAAACCCTTACAATTGGCCCCAAGTTCCTGGCATCCCTTAAATGGGACAGGGGTGCGAAGAATCTCCGGGCTCAAAATGGTGTCCACTTTTAAAATTGCAACTTGGAATGTCAGAACTCTGTATGAAGCTGGCAAATTAAGAAATGCCACAAGAGAAATGAAGAGGCTGGGCATCCGGATTTTGGGAATTTGCGAGACAAGATGGCCAGGATCTGGAAAGTGTCAACAAGATAATATGACAATGTATTACTCTGGGAATGATGAGAACAAACATCGACATGGTGTAGCTGTAATAGTAGATGAAGAAATCAATAAATCAGTAATAAATTGGATTCCATTTTCTGAAAGGATAATGCTGTTACAACTTAAGGGAAACCCCGTTAACATAAATATCATCCAAGCTTATGCACCCACAGCTGACAAAAGTGAAGAACATGTTGAAGAGTTTTATGAACACCTAAAAGAGATTAAAAACCTAACAAAGAAACATGATATAAACATAGTGATGGGTGACTGCAATGCAAAAGTGGGAAGAGGGGGTGATGGAGAAATTGTTGGCGAGCATGGCTTAGGCACCAGAAATGACAGAGGAGATTGCTTAGTCCAATTCTGTCAGGAAGAAGATCTAACAATAGCAAATACCTGGTTTAAACTTCCACCAAGAAGACTGTACACTTGGAAATCGCCTCAAGATAACCAACATAATATTGTCAGAAATCAAATTGATTATATACTGATAAATAAAAGATTCCACAGTAGTATAAAGAGTGCAAAGACTTATCCTGGAGCAGATATCTCATCAGACCACAATCCCATAGTTGCAGAAGTACGTCTTAGATTAAAATCAGCTAAAAAATCACAAAAGAAGAAAAAGAAAATTGATGTAGAAAAACTGAAAGACCCGAACATAAATAAAAGTGCCAAGACACAGCTTAACCTGTGATTACAACAGATTAACATAGAAGAAAATAAAAGTGTGGGATCTCTTTGGAATAGCTTAAAGAATGCCATCGTAACAACAAGTATTGAAGAAGTAGGTTATGTGAATAATATAAAACAACAGGAATGGATGACAGATGAGATTCTTTCTCTTATTGATACAAGAAGAATGTATAAAAACAAAGACCTAGCCAGGTATATAGAAACACATAACATCATCAAGAAAAAAATAAAAGAAGCCAAGGAAAATTGGATGAAAAATTTATGTACTGAAATTGAACTGCTTCAGAAACAACATGATAATTTCAATCTGTATAAGAAAATCAACGAAATTTCCGGAAAACTGAGGAAAAAGCAAATAGTGTCTCTAAGAGACGAAAATGGAAAAATAGTTCTAGAAGAAGAGAATAAAGCACAGATTTGGATAAAATATGTAACAGAACTTTTCAATGATACTAGACAGAAGCCTATAAATATAAAAGATAACATTCAAGGACCAGCAATCATGAAATGCGAAATAGAGAATGCTATACAAACAAGTAAAACAGGAAAAGCCAGTGGACCAGATGGTGTGCAAACAGAATTTTTAAAATTAATCGAACCAGATAACATCAAACTTCTTGAAAAACTATTTAATAAAATATATGAAAGTGATGAATTTCCATCAGATTGGCTCAAATCTACATTTATCACTATCCCAAAGAAACCCAAAGCGAATTCCTGTGGTGACTTCAGACTTATTAGTCTAATGAGCCAAACATTAAAAATATTTTTGAAAGTAATTCAGAATCGCATTTATAGAAAAAGTGAAGAAACTCTAAGTGAAACACAATTCGGCTTTCGGAATGGTTTTGGTACTAGAGAGGCCCTTTTCTGTACCCAAATATTGATACAAAAATGCATAGAAAAACAGAAATCTGTCTTTATGTGTTTCATAGATTTTGAAAAAGCATTCGACAAAGTCAGACACACCAACTTAATAGAAATCCTTCAACAAATAAGGCTAGACGAACAAGACATAAGACTAATAACAAATCTGTATTGGAATCAGTCAGCTACCGTTCAATTAGACAACATTACCACCAGTGATATTAACATCAAAAGAGGAGTGAGACAAGGATGTGTGCTCTCACCACTCCTGTTCAACATATATGCAAAGGTAATCTTTAAAAAAGCATTGGAAGAATGTCCAGAGGGAATCACAATAAATGGAAAGATTGTTAACAACCTATGATATGCAGATGACACCGTGCTAATTGCAGATAACATTATGGATCTCCAAAAACTCGTTGACAGAGTATACATAGAAAGCCAAAGAATGGGAATAAATATAAACATCAACAAAACAAAATACATGATCATCAGCAAACATCCAGCCTCATCAACGAAACTGACACTCAATGGGAAAAATATTGATCAAGTGTCAAGATATAAATATCTTGGTTGCTGGCTTAATGAACGGTGGGATCCAGAAATAGATATAAAGACAAGGATTGAAGTTGCACGGCAGTCCTTCATGAAAATGAGAACACTATTCTGCAATAAAGACCTAAACATGGAAGTCAGATGCCGAATGCTGAAATGCTACGTGTGGTCTATTCTGCTCTATGGAGTTGAAACATGGACATTGAAGGCGACAACCATCAAGAAAATCGAAGCCTTTGAGAGGTGGCTATACAGAAGAATGCTAAAGATATCATGAACAGAAAAAATTACCAATGAAGATGTCTTAAAATCCATTGGCAAAGCTAAACATCTTGTACAAATAATCAAGAAACGAAAAACATCATATCTTGGATACATCATGAGAAACAGCAAATACCAACTTCTACAAACTATTTTGGTAGGAAGAATTGATGGCAAAGGAACTAGAGGAAGAAAAAGAATATCATGGTTTGATAACATCAAGACGTGGACAGGAAAGAGCAGTGCACAACTGCTCAGATTAGCACAAGAGCGCAGTTTGTTTGCCAAGATGGTCGCTGACCTTCGATAGAAGATAGCACAATAAGAAGATGATGTTGCGATGTTCTAATAATTTTAGCAATGTGACCCCTAAACTTCAAGTCTCTGTCCACCACCATCATTTTCAGATCTTTCATCTCTTCCGCTTCCTTCAAAACTTCCCCATTAATTGTATATACTCTGCATCCCAACTTCTACCAAATTTCAGGCCATTGCAGCATTAGACTGTTAACTCCACTCACTTGCCCATTCACATAATCTATTGAGATCCATCTGCAAGGCCCTAATATCTGTACTTCTTATTGTTCTTCTCAAATTTGCATCATCAGCAAAACCTTAGTCAAACTTTCAGTATCAAGGTTGCTGAATCTAGAGCCCATTGCTCAAAATGTTCCACATATTAGCTATGGGGAAAAGTGGAAAGTCCATTGCTGTACCCTCTTTTGTAGGTAAAAACGGTTTTGCCAAATGAAATAACTGCACTGAACAATGTTGGCAAAGAGGGCCGTGATGTTAGGAGGAATGTCTGGTAAAAGTGGAGCTGTGGCAATAAAACTTAACTGTTGACTGTGATAGCTTTAATTTTATTTATGAAGTGTTTTTTTTTGTGTGTGTCTGTGTGTGTGTGTTTTTAGGTAGTAGGGAGGAAATGGCCTAACAACTCCTTTGGTGCTGCTGCTGCTAGCTTCGTAGATTGGTGATAATTAGGGTTGCTAATTTCTTCAACATCAGCCATAATAGTACATTATTTTTATGTATTTCAAAAGGCCACAAATGCTGGAGTACTCTACATAGTGCAGTATCAACTTTTAACTACTTATAGTGGACAAACGGTTAATGACATATATCGTTAAGTAACAGAATTACTTAAGTCCGTAACCATATCTCCACAGAAGCAATTGTGTTCTGTTGGATTACAGCTCACAGATTGTTATGTGTTGATGTCACATGTCAACTCGTTCGTTATTTTCTAGCTAAGTTGTTTGGTTGATTATTTAAAAACGAACAAATTTGTTTTAAATAATTTCATCATCATCAAATTCTTGATATATACCCTAAAGGGGGGGGTGTAGGATATGATAGTACTACATGAAAAATTTACATCATTACTAACATCTAATCTACAATTTTCCTCCAAATCAGTCTGTTAACTGTCAAGACTCCAATATTATCAGGTCTTATATTTCTATCTTCTAAGGCACTTTTTACTGTATCAATCCACCTATATCTTGGTCTTCCTCTGGGTCTTTTTCCTACCAACCTGGCAGAGAACACTTGTTTAGCTAATCTTTCCTATTCCATTCTGTTTAAGTGACCATAGCACCTGAGATTAACTCTGCTAATGCATTCCTGGATGCTGACAATATCAAGTTCGTTCCTAATATCCTCATATTTAATATGATATTGCCATTGATGCTATCTGTTCATGCCCCCATAATCTTTCTCAGGACTCTCATTTCTGTGGTCTCTAGTCTTTGGTCAAGTGTTTTACTTCTAACCCAGCTCTCAGATCCATAAGTTAAAATTGGTTTGAATACTGTCTTGTACACAGCTAATTTAGTGTCTTGGCTAATTTCTCTCTTATTGCATATAAATTTATTCAGTTGACTTCCTACCATACCAGCTTTGTTGATTTTGTTGTCTATTTCCATATTTAAATTACCATCTTCAGTAAAAATCGCCTAAATAGCTAAAATGTTTTACTTGTTCTATAGGTTCTCCATTCACCATGCAGTTGATATATTATTATTATTACCACACCAAGACCTCATAGAGTCAAAGACTCATCTGGGAGGTCCTTTTATCACACACACAGCATCATACCATGTTTTAAACACATTCAAACTCTTTGCAGACACCACATTCTCAGGCAAGGCATTCCAATCATTCACAACTCTGCATGAAAAAAACCTGCCTCTCACTTCCATACTCACACCCTCTTTATTCAGTTTCCAGGGATGACCTCTGGTACTCCCCTGATCTCCCACTATCCTCTGTAAAACTTCTCCAGCATTGATCCTATAACAACTCCTTACCAACTTGTAGGTCTCTATCATATCTCCCCTCTTCCTCCTGTCCACCAGACTCTGCAAATTACATCTTCTCAATCTTCCCTCATACATTCCAGACGTCATAAACTACCTTACTCAGTCTCCTTTGGACCCTTTCCAACATCTCTTCATCCTTCTGAAAACCCGGTGAACAAATCTGGGCACAATAGTCCATGTGTGGCCTAATCAAACCCTTATACAACGGAACAAGAATCTCGCTACTTCTACACATCAGTGTCCTCCACATCATTCCCAGAAGTCTTTGTGTTGTCTTCACAATTTTGGCGATATGTCTCCTAAATTTTAGATCCCTATCCAATATCACCCCCCAGATCTCTTATTTCCTCTACCTCCAACAATATATTCTCAACAAGCATAAATTCTGCATCCCATCTTTGTTTTCCAAATTTTAAAACCTTACATTTTGCAACATTGAAATCACATCCCCATTTCCGTGCCAATTACTCAATCTATTCAAGTCTTCCTGTAAGGGCACAACATCTTCACTACACTTCATGGTTTGTCCCAACTTTGCATCATCTGCAAACAACTGAATATCTCCATCCAAATCTTCACCTATATCATTAATATACAAGTTAAACAGTAATGGACCTAAAACAGACCCCTGAGGCACTCCACTAGTCACTTTCCTTTTCCTGGATATCGCCCCCCCATATTTTCAATGTTTTGCCTATTTTTATTGTGTTTGTCTTTTTAATTCTGACCTTCATACCATATATGTTACAACAGTTATCAATTTAGTCAGGGAATCTTGCAGACTTGTAGCGGATTTATGCGGATATGTGGATCTTCATCCGCATAAAGAAAAGAGCTGAGATTAACATCTACAATTTTGATATAAGGTTTAATACCACTTTCATTCATAATGTGATCCATACAGATAATGAATAACAGCAGGAATAATGTACATCCTTGACTCCACCAGACTTAACATTAAATCAGCTTCCTGTATTTCCTACAATTCTAACTACTGACTTACAAATCAAATAAAGACTAAGTATTGCTTGATATAATGTCCCATTAACACAATATAACTGTAGCGTGTTGAATAGCTTCTCTCTTGGTACCTTGCCATATGCCTTTTCCAGATAGACAAAACTTAAATACAGATCTTTGATATATTCCCATGATTTCTCAACTATCTGTCGTAAATTGAAAATCTGATCCTGAGAGCCTCTATTTGGCCTGAATGCAACTTTTTCTTCACCAAGCTTCTCTTCCACAATCCTTCTCAACCGTTTCTCAAGTATACTTGCATATATCTTACTAGGAACACTCAGTAATGAAGAAATACCTCTGTAATTCTCACATTCAGTTTTATTTCCCATTTTATATATGGGTACTATGAGAGCTCTACTCCAATCATCTGGAATTCGTCCCTCTGTCCAGGCCTTCTGAACTATGCAGTGCAACCACTGTAAGACTTTTATACCTCCAAACTTGAGCATTTCTGGTCGAATATTTCTGGCCAAAAATTATTGGAATCACCGAAACGTGGTTGACAGAAGAGGATATAATAACAGGAATAGAAGTCGCTGGGAACAACATTTTTTGGCAGGATAGGAAGGGAAAGCTTGGGTGGTGGAGTACTGCTTATGATGAGTGACGACCTATGTCCTCTAAGATTGGAGACTTTGGTAGGCAGTGACAGTAATGACTTTGAAAGCATATGGTGTGAGGTAGAGGTGGGCAAGACAGGATATTTAGTGGAGTGTTGTTACAGAACCAGGCATACAGAGGGTGGGGATCAGGAAATGTTTAGACAGTTGGGTTTGGCAAGTGCAAGAAGAATCATTGTTATGGGAGATTTTAATTACAGTAGTATAAACTGGGGAGAGGAAGATGCATGTAGCAATAACGGAATGGACATTCTAGAATTCCTGAGGGACAAATGTCTTATGCAACATTTAACAGAGGGAACAAAAGGTTCAAGATTTTGGATTTGGTTATAGCATCAGAAGAGTTGATAATAACTGAGATGACATCTCTCCCACCAGTTGGAGAGAGTGACCATATGGTTTTGACATGGAAAATGAATAGACATGCAGGAGTATCAAAGAGATGGGAACGTGTGTGGAATTATAAGGCAGGTGATTATAATAGTCTAAGATGTCAACTTGGGGAAGTTTTATGGAGGAAGAAATTGGAAGGCCGGGATATCATTAGTGTGTGGGAATATATGAAAGAATATTTGTTAGCAGCAATGGTAAGTTGTATACCACGAGTGAACAAGAGGACACAATTTGGAGTAAAGTGGATGACAAACAATATTAAACAGGAATTGCATGCGAAAAATAGGCTGTGGAAGAGATATAAGGACACAGGAAAGATGCAATGAAGAGTATAAAACACAGGCCAGAAGAGTGACTAGTATGGTAAGGAAGGCGAAACTGGAATAAGAGAGGAGATTAGCCCTAAGATCCAAAGAAAATCCTACAGAATTTTTTTAGATATGTGGCCAGTAGGAGGAGAAATGACTGTGGAAGAATGATATTGTGGGATAAAAATGGGAATAGAGTGACTGATGCAGAGGACATAGTAGAATTGTTCAATGAACACTTTATTGGAGTATTTCATCCTGGAGGAGTCAGTTTTAATGCTAGAGGGATAGGGCAGATTCAAGGTTTAGAGGTACAGGAGGAGAGTGTGTTTCAGATATTGAGTACTCTGGATATCAGTAAAGCTGTGGGACTGGATAGTATTTCACCACGAGTTTTGAGAGAATATGCTAGGGAACTGAAAAGCCTTTGACCTGGCTTTTCAATGAAAGTCTGGCTGCTGGAAAGATGCCCATGGAATGAAAGGAAGGTAAGATGGTGCCATTGCATAAGGGAGGTAGCAGACTGGAAGTGTCTAATTATAAACCAGTTTGTATGTCATCAGTAGTTAGTAAGATCTTGGAGAAAGTAGTGAAGGACCATATAAAGTATTGAGCAGATGAGGGTAATGTTATCTGTGAGAGTCAAATGATGGTACAACCATCATTTGACTCTCATTTGTAATTCAAATGTTGTACCATCATTTGTAATTTTGGTTTAAGCCAATAAGAGTACAATTTGTTCAGCTAAATCCCAAATTGCCAGCCCATCCTCGTCCATACAGTATCCAGGTAGATACCTAACAAGGTGTATCACGAGAAGGTGAGGATTGGACATTAGGTCAGAAGTCCTGGTCGGTTCTCTGCATTCCTTTAAAGGCTGTGTGTAGGTCTCCTCTCAGTTATATAGCTTTTTTTTGCAGTCAGTATTTCTTCTTTAGTAAGATTGCTCTTTATTTATTTAGTATTGCTGTTTAGGATACTAAGTGTGTTTGTGTGTATATTTACTATTAGTAAGAAGAGATTTTAGGTCTCTTTCTATATGATAAATAAAATCCAGTTTATTAAATGACCTTGGTTGACTACAGGCTTGTGGTTGGTTGGTTGCTTGCTTCTTGGAACATTGCTGTTTTCTGACTGGCACTTAGTCCATTGTTTCTACATTGTTTGATGACTTTCTGTTGTTTTTGAAACTTGGCCATCCATCTTCAAGGCCCACCTTTCCTAATTGGGTTGTGGGTGCAGCAGCTGCAAGAGAAACTTCCAATGGTCATGATCCTCCACCACCAAGCTCAGGTGTTCTTGTGGGACTCCCAGACGTGTCCACCCAAGGTTCTGGATACAATCTACCCAGTGAGTCCTTGGCCTCCCACCCTCTGGCTTGGCAAAGAGGGTTTGTTGGGGGGAGGGGGGGGAGCCTCTCTTGTGTATTCTGACCAGGTGCGCATACCATCATACCCACGATCTCTCAACACATAGAAGCAGCAGTTGGGTATTAAGTGTTTCCCGAATTGCAGAGCTTCTGACTCTGTCGAGTTTTGTCAGCCCTGCAACCCCTCTCAGGAACCTCGTTTCAGCCGCTTGGATTCGTGTCCACATTCTTTCAGTCATTACTCAGCTCTCATGACCATAGGTAGGATGGGGACATAGACTGTATTGAAGACAGACAGCTCTGCCTTCTAGCTTAACTCCTGCTTCAATACTCACATGTAGAGTGCACTGGGATGGTTGTCTTGAGACCACAAATGTTTCCGTTTTGGCCACACTGATCTTCATCCTGGCTTCTGCACAAACAGCTACAAAACCTATCCAGGGTCGACTGGAGGTCATCTGTGGAAGAGCTAAGCAGAACTAGGTCATCTGCAAAAAACAGCAATCCAATGCTACATCTTCCAATTCAGACACACTCACTGTCTTGGCTGTGGCTATCAATCCAGTCCATAAATATTATGAAAAGGAGGGGTGACAGAACACACCCTTGGCAGAGACCAACGGAGACTTTGAAAGGTTCAGACTATGTGCTGTTTACCCTGACACAAAACTCTGGGCATTCATACAGAGACTTGATGGTAGCTAATAGTTGGCTATCCACTCCATACTCCTATACTACTTGCCAAAGTTTATCCCGAGGAAGCCGGTCATATGCCTTCTCCAAGTCCACAAAACATGTGTAGACATTCTTGGCATGTTCCTAAGATTTCTCAAAGACTTGTCTTAAAGTGAAGATTTGGTCAGTTGTGCTTCTACCAGGACAAAAGCCACATTGTTCTACCTGGAGCTTTGACTCAACTATGCTCCTGCACTTGGGTTGAGAAGGCTCTCAAAGTATTTCCCGCCATCTATGGAGGATATCCTTCTCGGTTGTTAAAAGTGCATCATCAGAGGGCTTAAATGCCCTTGCTATGCACAATCCTCGAAGGCAGCGGATGGTCTGCCAGAATACTTTGTTTGCATTTGCTTAGGATAAGTCTAATCTTTCTCCAAAGGATTCCCAAGCCTTCTGCTTTGATGTCTTTACTGCCTCAGCAGCAGCTTTTCGTCCTCAGTGTACCAGAAACACATCTCAGGTGACCAGACCCAAAGCCATGTTAGGTAGGCCTCCTTTTTTGGCCGGACAGCTTTTTGGACCTCTTGGTTCCACCAAGGTGTCCTTTTCTCGCTGCCCATGGCCATGCCTAGCTGCTTTCTGCAACAGCATGAGAGTGCAAAGGCAGTGACAGCTCCCACTCCTCAATGTCTGTAGTATATTTGGGAATCTCTTTGAACCTGGAGGAGATGTTATCTGCAAAATTCTTCTTCACAGCCTCGTTTTCCAATGCCTCCCATTTCACATGGTATAGCTGCTTAGGTCTACCAGCGTTGGTGGTAGCATTTGGTTTCTGTAGCCATAGGGCGCAGACAATAAGGTGGTGGTCAGTTGACAGTTCTGTCCCTCTCCTCTCACAAATGTCCAGCACTGAAGAAAATAGGTTTACTGAGACTATAAAGAAGTCAATCAGAGACCTTTGTCCAAGTGAATCCATGTACCAGATATACTTATGGACTTCTCGGTGCTGGAAGGTATTCATTATGAACAAGCTGTTAGTACAGCAGAAGTCCAATAACTTCAACCCATTCATGTTAAGGTCAGGGTCTCCATTTCTCCCAACCACACCCCCTCCATGTCAGGTCATCTGCACCAACATGTGCATTAAAGTTCCCCCCCCCCATTAGCAGGACTGATTCCATGTCTATCACCCTGTTGAAAGCAGCATCCACTTCCTCTAGGAAGCCAGAGGATTCTGACTCCAGATTAGGCACCACACAGCCAAGTTGGGGTTTCATC
Organism: Typopeltis vanoorti; assembly: GCF_054136105.1. Lineage (NCBI taxonomy): Eukaryota > Metazoa > Arthropoda > Arachnida > Uropygi > Thelyphonidae > Typopeltis > Typopeltis vanoorti. Next base: position 88,376,758 of record NC_143559.1, read on the forward strand.
TGGAGCCTTAACACATATGCCCATCTCCCCCCCCCCCCCCAATGGGATCTACTCAGCAACACAGTCTGACAGCTGGAGGCTTGTGAGTATCCCCACACTGGCCTGAGCAGACATTGTCAGGCTCACACCAGAATAGTAGAACTTCTACCCCCTCATCCAGGTCAACAGTTCCAGCGCCTCTCCTCTTGGTCGTTGGTAACATTTGGCTTCTTCGACCAGTTCCTTCTCCTTCCCTGTCAGAGAAAAGATGTTCCAGTTGTCTAAAGCCATAATCTGGTACTGTTGTCATTGCCATTTCCATCCTTTTGCAGAACCATTTCTTTGAACTACCCCTAAACATCTCCCCAAACAGGTAGCAGGCCCATTGATGGAGTTTGCTCTAGCAGAGTGCTGAGGAATGGTGTCTAAGGGAGACTGTAACATATTTTTTGAATGGGTCCCTCTGCCTAAAACCCGAATGCATCCCTTGGTAACCTGCGTGACAGACAATGCGGTATGATCATTCTATGATAACCTGCCCATGTTACAGTGTTTGGTAATACCCTATTAGCACTACCATAAACTTGGCCATAAGTTTCTTTGTTTTAATTCAGGTTGTGTGTTAACAAGTTTTCAGTTATTCTCTCAAGAACCCCCCACCACCACCACCAAAAAAAAAAATCTGGATTTATGTAGCTCTCCACATCAGATTTCAAATTTAAAGCCTGATTCTGGCCCGAATTTTTGCATGCTTCCTGTATTTGTTTTCTTAATAAGGCTTTTTCTGAACAAGTACAGATGCAGGATGCTTTGGCTGACGTGAATTTCCTTTTTGCTTTGATACAGTTGGTTATTAAACTGCTGTCTCTACAACATTTTAAAAAGACTAGTCAATTAACCAAAAGAGAAATCCATTTTACTGTAGTGATTACAGTACTTGTGGGTCAAATCTTCATAGATTATAATGATTCTTTCTTTCCGGCTTACGTGGTGATCAGCAATCATTATGAATAATTATAGAGATACAGTAAGATGTTCAGTAACTTACTTTCATTAAATTAAAATAAACCAAAGCATGGTACAATTGCAAATTCAAGGATGATGCCTGTAAAATTGAGGATGCCTATCAATCAACCAAATCTCAACAAAAATAACTGAAAAGTCCCAAGGATTTGGATGGCTCATCTATCATCTGCATAGCATCTGAAAAAAAAAAAAAAAAAAAAAAATACCCCACATAGTGAATACCAGACAAAAAGAAATTTAATTATCTGTTAGACAGCTAACAGAAATTTAAAGTAAGAGAACTATAAAAAATGAATAACTGATCTAGTTTTGCCAATATAATTATGTTTTTTGTTTTTTTTTACTTCTTTTATTTTAAAAAATTTTATTTTTATTTCTTTTCCATCAGAGGTCAGGCTATTGTCAATGGCTAACCAAAGCAATTATTTCTCAGCCCCACTGCAGTACAAGCTGTGTAGCTTGAGCTCCAGAGTATATTTCGTCTAGCCATAAATATTGTTACAACTTGAGCAAAGCATAAAACTTTAATCTATCAGCAAATCATTTACAGCGTTTACAACGTACTAAGCACATTGATAACGTGCATTCTCAACGTTCAGAATGCCCCCTTTTGACTTCATGCATTCCCGAAGTGTGTCGGGCCAATGTGATGACAGAATGCACAACATCTGACAGAAATTCTGCCAATCCTCGCTCCAAATCCACCTTCAGACTGTCAATTCTTGGGGAGTTGTTTCTTGTAGGTTACTCTCTCAAGTTCCAAGCACAATTTGAACTCCAGCGGATTCAGATTGGGACAGTCAATCAGATTGTGATTTCTAGTTGGGCATGTGGCCTGTTGGAAGGCCCACTGCCTACCATGAAACAAGGTTTCGATCAAGGGCTTACCACAGGTTCCAGCATGGTGCCTTGATACACTTTGGTGGAGGTTTTGACCCCTTTCTTGCAGAAATGCAACTTGAATACCCCCTAATATGTAACCCCCCACACACCCACACCAAACCATCACTGATGTGAAGTGATGACTTCTCTGAATCCTGGGTGCTATGGCAGGTGCTGTGTGACCATCCAGGGCTTGGCAGTTAAACACTTTGTTTCACATTTTCCTCCAGTAAGTGAAAGTGATCATGAAGTGATCATCTGGGTTGTGGTTAGCCATATGCAGACTTTTGTGAGGAAAGGATATATGTGGAATTATAAGGCTGGTGATTATGTAAGTTAGGAGACAGCTTGGAGCTATAACAAAGAATGAGGAGTTGAGCGGTAAGGAAATAAACAATGCATGGGGGCTGACAAAGAAATACATAACAGCATCAATGTGTGAATGTATTCCGAACGCCAAATAGCTGAATAAGGTAGATGTATAATGGATGAATATGGAGCTTAAGTATGAAATCTGGAAAAAAGAAACTAAGTTGGAGGAAGTACAAGATGAATAATGATAATAATCAGTCACATGAAAAGTATAAAGAACAAGCCAGGACAGTGACTCAGTTAATATCATATCCCCTCTTCTCTGCCTATCAACCAGCCTCTGTAATCCACAGACTCTCAATCTATCTATGTATAGGTTGAGAGTTTATCGATTACAGACTCTCAATCTAATACATAGATTGTATAGATTGAAGCACTCCTTACACCATTCACCAACTTGGTCACCTGCCTCTGAATCTTTTCTACCACTTCCTCATCTCCAAGGAACACGGGCAACCAGACCTCAACACAGTAATCCAGATGTGGATGTATCAATGCCTTATAAAGAGGAATAATAATGTCTTTATCTCTGCATGTTAGTCTTCAATAACCAAGTAATCCCATGAGCTATCTTGGATATCTTAGCAATATGCCCTCTGAACTTCAACTCTCTATCCACTAACACCCACAAGTGCCTAGCCTCATCAATCACTTGGAGTACAGTTCTGTCAATGTGGTACACAGCTTGTAATCTTTTAATTCCAAAATGCATAATTTTACACTTTTCCACATTGAACTGACATTCATAATCTTTTGTCCATATTGCCAGCTTATTTAAATCCTGCAAGCTCTCTACATCAGCTTGATTAATTATTGCACAACCCAAGTTTAGGTTTAACCTAAACTACAAACCAACACTGTAGTTAACCTTTCTTCAGTTATCTTGAAGCCTGAAGCACTCAACGGCGTGGTTACAATTTCGCCATTGCTCCTAAGAAATTACCAGCCGAGGAATTATGATCCAAATTGAAAGCGGAATTTGCCAACTTCCAAGCCACATCGCCAACGATATTCGATTGGATGTAGCCTGTGTTCTCAAAAAAGCAAAACTTCCAAAATCCAACATATCTATTAGTGAATACAAGTCACTACAAGAACTGAAGAGAAACAAAGAAATAGTGATCACCAAAGCGGATAAGGGGAATGCCACTGTGGTACTCAACCTTAAAGACTACACAGGTAAGCTCAAGGCTTTGCTATTAGATCGATCCACTTACCTCCCCATTAATTACAATCCCACCAACTCACAAATTAGAAAACTCCATAGGCTCATTAAGAAGGTTACTTCTTGGCCTGTGGAGGTTACCAACAGACGAAAACCCTATAACTCTAGACCCCCCCAGCATATATGGGCTCCCTAAAATACATAAAGAAAATGTGCCATTACGTCCCATAGTGGATGACATTGATTCCCCCTCTTACAAACTATCCAAGCATTTAGCCAAAGTGCTCTCACACTATACTGGCAACACACCATCACACATAAAAAACTCGGCCCACTTCAAAGCCAGTATAGAAAACCTTACACTGCAACACGACATAATGGTCAGTTTTGATGTCTCCTCCCTATTCACGAATGTACCCCTCAAAGAAACCCTAGAGCTAATCCAAGCTAAATTTCCTCCCGATATCTCAGCCCTATTTCAGTTTACAATAAATTCAGGCTATTTCGTTTGGCAGGAAAAATTCTACAAACAGATAGAGGGGACAGCCATGGGTTCACCGCTTTCCCCACCCTTGGCCAACTTCTTTATGGAGACTTTTGAAGAGAAAGCCTTAAACTCAGCCCCACAAAAACCTACCATATGGCTTCCCTACGTTGATGATGTGTTTGCTATTTGGCCACATGGCCCGGATTCACTCCTCTCCTTCCTAACACACTTAAACAACCAACACCCTAGAATCAAGTTCACCCTGGAAAAAGAGGAAAACAATAACCTCCCCTTCCTAGACACACTAGTCACCCGCCAACCTGATGGAAACTTGGTTTTCTCAGTTTATAGAAAACCCACCCATACAGGCAGATACATTCACCAACAATCCCATCACCCCCCCCCCCTCACAACAATATGGAGTTATTAAGACACTATTCAACACGGCAAAAATAATCTGTTCAAATGATCAAGCCCTAACCACTGAACTAAATCACATCCATGACACTTTCTCAGCCAATGGCTACCCCCCCCCCCCAAAAAAAAAAAATCCAGAGAATACTTAACCCAGTTATCTCTGGCAATAATTAAGTATTTTGTTTTAGTTTCATTTGATTGTAGTCCCATTTTCTTTGTCTCCTCCCTAATTTGTCTATAACCTTCTCTGAGGCTTCTATCAGTCCACATTATCTGCAAACGCCAAAAGCTGTAGCCTTCTATTCATAATAGTTCCACCTCCGTTTATAATTACATTTCATATTACCCTTTCAAGGTATAGGTTGAAAAGCATTGTTGATAGTTGATCTCCTTGTCGTAATCCTGAACTCTGGTGTGAGTTCACCCTGTATTTGCACTCTACACATGGTATTCCTGAGTGTCATTTTAACTAATCATATCAATTTAGGTGGGATTTCGAATTCCTTCATGACTTTAAATAGCTTATCTCTATTGTTAGGCTTGTTTAAAGTCCACAAACAAATGGTGCAGATTGATATTGAACTCGTAGCATTTCTCCATTAGTTCATACTGCATAAATTTGGTCTGTTGCTGATCCGTAACTAAAGCCACATTGGTAGTAGCCCAGCATTTTTTCTATAAAGGGTTGCAATCTAGTTGCCAGTAACCTTGCAAATATTTTGTAAATTACTGCTAACAGTGATATTCATCTATAATTTTGGCACAGACTAGTAATTTTTCTTATGGATAGGAACGATAATAGCAGTGTCCCATTCAGTAGGCATAGACTCAGTTTCCCATACCTCTGACAAGCACTCATGTATTTTAATTAATAGTGATTGCCCACCATATTTTAATAGCCCGACTGGTATTCCATCTTCACCAGGTACTTTATTATTTTTCATTATCTTTAGGGCTAATTTAATCATCATCAAATTCCTGCCATGTACCCTCAGGGGACATGGCAGGAATTTGATGATGATGAAATTTTTCATGTAGTACTATCATATCCTGTATGTAGTATCATACAGGATATGATAGTACTACATGAAAAATTTACATCATTACTAACCTCTTATCTACAATTTTCCTCCAAATCGGTTCTATTACTAGTCAAGACTCCAACATTATCAGATCTTATATTTCTATCGTCTAAGGCACTTTGTACCATATCAAACCACTATATCTTGGTCTTCCTCTGGGTCGTTTTGCTGCCAACCTGGCAGAGAACACTTGTTTTGCTAATCTTTCTACAACGATTCTGTTTAAGTTACCATACCACCTGAGATTAGCTCTGCTAACGCATTCCTGGATGCTGACAATGTCAAGTTCTTTCTTAATATCTTTGTTTTTAATATGATATTACCATTGATGACATCTGTTCTATTACTAGTCAAGACTCCAACATTATCAGATCTTATATTTCTATCGTCTAAGGCACTTTGTACCATATCAAACCACTATATCTTGGTCTTCCTCTGGGTCGTTTTGCTGCCAACCTGGCAGAGAACACTTGTTTTGCTAATCTTTCTACAACGATTCTGTTTAAGTTACCATACCACCTGAGATTAGCTCTGCTAACGCATTCCTGGATGCTGACAATGTCAAGTTCTTTCTTAATATCTTTGTTTTTAATATGATATTACCATTGATGACATCTGTTCATGCCTCTAATCTTTCTCAGGACTCTCATATCTGCGGTCTCTAGTCTTTGGTCAAGTGTTTTACTTCTGAACCAACTCTCAGATCCATAAGTTAAAACTCTTGTATACAGCTGATTTAGTGTTCTGACTAATTTCTCTCTTATTCCATATGAATTTATTCAATTGACTTCCCACCATACCAGCTTTGCTGATTCTGTTGTCTATTTCTATATTGAATTTACCATCGTCAGTAAAAATCGTGCCTAAATAGCTGAAATGTTTTACTTGTTCCACAGGTTCTCCATTAACAACACAGTTGACATTTTCAATGATTCTGCCTATTTTCATTGTCTTTGTCTTTTTATTGCTGACCTTCATACCATATCTATTACAACAGCTATTCAATTTAGTCAGAGAATCTTGCAGACTTGTAGCAGATTTATTTAGAAGTATAACATCATCTGCATAAAGCAAAGAGCTGACATTAACATCTCCAATTTTGAAATCATCCATATAGATAATAACAGAGGGGATAATGTACATCCTTGTCCCACACCAGATTTAACATTAAACCATCTTACTGTACATCCTTCAATTCTAACTGCCGACTTACAACTCAAATGAAGACTAAGTATTGCTTGTTATAATGCCCCATTGACACCATATAACTGTAGCGTAATGAAGAGCTTCTCTCTTGGCACCTTGTCATATGCCTTTTCCAAATCGACAAAACTTAAATACAGATCTTTGTTATATTCCGATGCTTTCTCGATTACTTGTCGTAAAGTGAAGATCTGATCCTGACAGCCTCTATTTGGCCTGAATCCAGCTTGTTCTTCACCAAGCTTTTCTTCCACAATTCTTCTCAACCGTTTCTCAAGTATAGTAGCATAAATCTTGCCAGGAACATTCAGTACGGAAATACCTCTGTAATTCTCACATTCAGTTTTATTTCCCTATTTATATATGGGTACTATGAGAGTCTACTCCAATCATCAGGAATTCGTCCCTCTGTCCAGGCTTTCTGAACTATGCAGTGCAGCCACTGTAAGACTTTTATACTACCATACTTCAGCATTTCTCGTCGAATATCATCTACTCCTGCTGCCTTTCCAATTTCAAGCATTTGATGGCTTTTTTCTATTCCTGATGGATGTCTATTCCTGACTGCATGCTTGGTCAGTGTTTTTTACCACTGTGCTGTCATCACTGCTTGTTTCATTTAGTAGTTTTTCAAAGTAATTACTCCATACATCAAGGATATCTTTTTCTCCTGTTTTCATGTCACCTTTATCATCTCTAACTCCTTTTACAGCACTCTTTCTTCCATTCCTAAGCTTCTTCAACAACCTCCAGAATACTTTGTCACCTTCTTGATATTTATTTTCTATATTCTTGCCAAAGTCCTTCCATGCCTTTTGTTTAGCTAGTTTTACACAGTGTTTAGCATTCTTGCATTTGTCTCTGTATTCTCTAAGAGCACAAGCTGACTTATTTACCAGGAACTTTTGATATGCTTTCTTCTTTTCCTTCACTGATTCTTTAACTTCCTGTGTCACACCATGGAGATCTAATTTTTCTATCCTTCAAGACAACTTCACCACATGCCTCTCTAGCTGAATCAATTAGGGCTTTCTTCAAGGCTTGCCACTGAATCTAAAAGGTTTGATTCCTGTTCTCAAACTCCTTCATTTTTTCTTAAATAATCTTTGTGTATTTTAGTTCACAGTTCACAAAGATTAAAGTTCACATCTACAGTTCACATCTGAGTGCTACTCAACTTTTATTTGCTTTAAAACTTTCTTACATGTTATTCTTTTCAATATGAAATTCAATTTTATCCTGCTCAAGACTAAATAGTGATCACTTCCAATTTCAAATCCTCTGTACACTCTGGTGTCCTGCACCAGGGAGAAAACATCACTATCAACAATAACATAGTCAATCAGACTTTTCTTATTCCTTGCCTCTTCTCTCCATGTGAAATTGTGCACATTTTTATGTGGAACATTGTGCTACTAATACCAGTACATGTCCTGAGCAAAAATCCAACAGATATTTGCCATTATTATTAGCTTTGCTCTTTTCTCCAAATTTTCCCAAAATATTTTTGTATGTCTCACAATCATTTCCTACTCTGCTATCTAGATCCCCAACAAAGACCAACTTTTCCTTTTTCATTATGTCAGTTGTTTTCTCTAAAGCCTCAAAAAATTCCTCCACTTCTACCTTAGCAGAACCTTCTGTGGGATCATAGGCACAAATAAGTCTCATTGTTCAGTTCTCCATTCTCATGTTTGTCCACATTACTCTACTTGAGACTGACTACCATTCAAGAAGATTAGCCTTATTTTGTGTTGAATACTATGGCTACTCCTTCTTTTCCTTGATTGTCATTGCCTGAATATAACATTTTGTATTTATTGCTCAGAAAGATCTCACCAGTTTTTGTCTTTTTTGTTTCAGTCACCCCTATTATGTCAATCTGGTACTTATCTAATTCTTCAGCTAGCTCCATTTCTTTGCCATTCAAGCTTCTTATGTTGATAGTACCGATCTTTAACTCTGGTGATGTTGAGTTGGGGTTTGTTTTCAGATTTGTTCCAGTAGCTGACTTTTCGCTGTTCGCCCCTGGTTCCCTGGCGAAAACAACGGAGCCTTGTTTAACCGGGCGACGCCGCAGCCGGCATGAAATTATGTCATGTTGTACCATCATTTTTTATTTTGGTTTAACCAATAAGAATATAATTTGGTCGGCTAAATCCCAAATTGCCAGCCTATCCTTATTCGTTCAGTATTTAAGTAGATACCCAACAGGGTGCACCACGAAAAGGTGAGGATTGGACATTAGCTCAGAAGCCCTGGTCGGTTCTCCACATTCCTTTAAAGGCTATGTGGAGGTCTCCTCTCAGTTATACAGCTTTGACCCTTAAGCACCCCAGGGCTAATTCCACCTCATTTAATTCTGGCGCTTCCTTCCTCTCAGCTTTTCTCATACTTGCCAGGGGTTCGTTAAACTCATCTTCTTCTGGTTGAATGTTATTTTCCAAGCTTGTTTTGCCCTGAAGGAGATCTTCAAAATATTCTGCTCACCTTCTGAAAATGTCCTCCTTTCCACCAAGCAAGTTGCCCTCGTGGTCTCTGCAGAAAGTTGTTCTGGGTTGAAATCTGCCTTTAATTTCCTTTATCCTATTATACATTTTCTTAATTTGTCCTGTGTTCTTCAAAATCTCAATTTCATTTAGCCTTGCATTTTCCCATTCACGCTTCTTTCTTCTAAACATCTTTTTGTTTTGTTTTGTTTTCGTTTTTCTCTATATTCATTCCCATTTGCTCAAGTTTTCCGTTCAAGCATCTTTAGACGAGCTGTATTTCTGTCTTCACCAAACTCTGCAGTCCACATTCCCTCAGCCAATCCTCATAACTATCCTTGTAGAGTCCTGAAACCATCTTTGTATCCTTTCCACAGTTAATTTATCCCCTTCATATCCTGGGAACCAAATCTGAGAACAATAGTCCAACTGTGGTCTGATCAGAGACTTATACAACAGAATGATAACGCTCTTATCTCTGCAGGTCAGTGTCCTTCTCATAATTGCAGCAATCCTCTGTGTTACCTTCACCACCTTTGCAATATGTCCCCTAAACTTCAGGTTTCTATCAATCATCAACCCCAGATCTCTTGTCTCCCCTACTTCCTCCAGTATAACTCCTCCCATAGAGTATGCAGCATCCCATCGATGTTTCCCAAATCTCAAGACCTTACATTTTGCTGCATTAAACTGACACCCCCATTCATTTGCCCATCTATCTAGCTTATTCAAATCCTCCTGCAGGGCTACCACACCTGCACTATTACTAATAACCCTTCCAAGCTTCGCATCGTCTGCAAACAACTGAATATCCCCTTGCAATGTCATTGATATAAAGGTTAAACAATATAGGTCCTAGTACTGAGCCCTGTGGGACCCCACTTGTAACCCTCTGCCTCCTTGAAACTGCTCCACCATACACAACTCTCTGATACCTATCAGACAGCCAATCCTGAATCCAGTTGACCAATCTGACATCTCGACCCATGTGCTGCAACTTAAATATCAGCTTATCATGTGGCACCCTGCCAAATGCCTTTGCTAAGTCTGAGAAAATTGCAGTATATGTCTTTCCCTCATCTAATGTTCTTGTAACTTTATTATAAAAGGCTAGCATATTGCTAAAACAAGAGCACCCTTTCACAAATCCATGTTGACTCTCACAGATAACATTACCCTCATCTGCCCAATGCTGTATACGGTCCCTCACTACTTTCTCCAAGATCTTAACAACTACTGATGACACACAGACTGGCCTATAATTAGACACTTCCAGTCTGTTACCACCCTTATGCAATGGCACCATCTTACCTTCCTTCCATTCCCTGGGCACCTTGCCAAAGCCAGACTTTCATTGAAAAGCCAGGTTAAGGGCACTGTCAGTTCCCTAGCACATTCTCTCAAAACTCGTGATGAAATACCATCCAGTTACAAAGCTTTACTGACATCCAGAGTACTAAGTATCTGAAACACACTCTCCTCCTGTACCTCTAAACCTCGAACTAGCCCTATCCCTCTAGCATTAAAACTGACTCCTCTAGGATGAAATACTCCAATATTGGGGTACTCCTTCATAGTTGTTATCCAAAATGAATTCAGACACATTTCTGAATGCTTCAATCTCAACGTACAATCGTTACTTATATCAATTAATTCTTCGGCTTCTATAAGACTTAACTCACTCATTGCTGATGTTGACTCTACAAATGGATTTCGAATCCAATCGTATAAATTGACTGAAATGTCTGGAAAATAATGGTCAATTTTTTTTTCTGACGATGTTAAATGACTGTAAATAAGCTTTTGCAGAGCAGTGTTCTTACATTTTCTGGAGGCAACTTTAAGGAACATTTCTACATTGTTGGTGCTTAATTTTATCTTCCACATTTTTATTTTATCTTTAAAAGCTTTAATTTTATCTGTAGATGTCAAAATATTCTCATTTCTTCCTTGCATGTTGGAGTTCAGCTTGTTCAGATGATCGAATATGTCTGTTAAATAGTTTGGAACACCAAAAATCATCTTGTAAAAATTTATAGAATTCTGGTTTGTCTTCATTTTGGAAAAACATTAATATTTCTTCTTTAAGCTCAAAAAAACGATCCAATACACGAACTTTTGAAAGCCATCTTACTTCGGTATGAAGAAGATTCTGGTAATGAGATTGCATCTCTTCACATAGTCCTGCAAATATTCTAGATTTTAATGGTCTGGCCTTGATATAATTAACCATCTGAATGATTTCTTCTAATACACTTTTTAATTCCAAGCCTATTGTCTTTGCTTCACCAATGATTCACGATGAATGAAGCAATGAGTCGTTATAATGTTCTCATTTTCTTTTCTAGCAAAGGAAACAAACCCTTTTGTAATTCCAACCATAGAAGGTGCGCCATCTGTACATATACCCACACAAGTTTTCCGAGATAGACCATTTGTATTAAAATATGTATTCATTATATCAAAAACATCTTTTCTTGTCATAGTTTTTTCGAATTCCTTGCAGCATAGAAATTCTTCGATAATTTTATCATCTTCAATGAATCGAGTAAAAACAAGTAAGTGTGCTTTACCACCGATATTAGTTGACTCATCTAACTGCAAACTGAAAAATTTTGATTCGATTATTTTGGTTATAACTGACTTTTCAATATCGACTGACAGATCATTAATATGTCTACTCATAGTATTATTTGATAATGGAATCTTCTTTATTTCTTCTTCTGCCTCAGTACCAAAAATTGTTCTCACAATTGCTGAACGGGCCAGATGAATCAAGGCTTCGCTGATAGTATGAGGCTTCATTTCCTTCGCAATTATTTCAGCTACTAAATAACTCGCTTCTTGAACTCGGTCGGAAATTGTAAATTTTCTTAGAAAACTTTTACTTTGTTTTTCTTGTAATCTTATTCTCTTTGAAATATCCAGGATTTTTATTCGACAAGTTGTCATATTTTGTGGAGAAATGTCACGATAATTTGCTAGGAACCATAGCCTCATTTCATAGAACCAAACCACACAAAATACACTTAGGTCTGGGAACTAATTTATCACCACACCATGTAAATCCCATTTTTAGATAGCTCTCTTGATATAAACAAGTTTTTACATTCTTTTTCATTGTTCCCTTTTTACATGAACTTATTCTGTTTCTGTTGTTTCATTAGTGCTTTTTTGTTGCTGAACGTTAAAAATAGTCAAATCTTCATTAATGCAAGTATCAGTTTTTGATAATTTATTAGTGCGAATTGGTTCGTTAGCTTTGCTACAAGTAGACATTTCTTGATCGTCAGAATCTTCACTTCTTTTTTTAAGGAAAAAATTATTCATGATTTTGAAGGGCATATGTAACTTTAATATTTTATTTTAAAATTTATTTCAAGTAAATAATTTTTTTTCCGGATGGAAAAAGGAAAAACATTTGTTTATGATGTCTCTTGTTATAGTTGGAATATATAACAATAAGAAAAACCTCTACTCACTGAATTTAATGACTTTAATATCGTACTTCGTTTATTCTCACCGATGACAAAAGACTCATGATTTTTGTTTAGGGGAAATGATCATGTATAATACCTGTCACACTGAACAGAGAAATACTAAAACAGACAGCAGGACAACTAACCATTCATTAGTTCATTTTCCCCAGTATTTATGTGCCGTCACATATCTAGTTACTACGATATGCAGTGATCTAATGAAATCCCAGGATATAATATAAGAGTGATACAAAAAATGATAATTTTTATATACGCTTCATCCATTAAAATCAAAATATATCATTTTTTTGTTTTTGATTTAGTTATTTGTGGCAATTGAATGTTTCGCTTTTTTCAAATAAATGATTCAAAATTTTGCGGCACCCTTGTGGCATACTTGCGGCACCCAGTTTGAGAACCACTGGTCTAGCTTCTTATCTTTTAATGTGATGCCTAGCATCAACCTCCCCATATTTCTTTGAGCTGTTGCTAGTTTATTTGCAAGTGCTTTTGTTAGAGACCAAGTTTCACAACCATATGTGATGACTGGAAGTATACACTGGTTAAATGTCTTCCTTTTTAAAGAGAGTGAGACATCATTGAAAGTGCATTCAGGAAATTGAAAAAATGCTTTTCAATTTTCTGAATGCAGTCCAGGCAAGTTGAACTCTTCTATTTATTTCCTTTTGAAATCCACATTATGAGGCTAACAGATTAAATTTGATCAGGTTGTACAACATTATCCCCATAAAATTCTTTTCTTCAAACATATTGACTACCTGAGAACAAACAGTTTATTCTCTTGCTGAAAGACTTCCCATCAACAAAGTTATCATGGGAAGTCTTTCAGTAAGCAATGTATTTAATATAGTGAATCACAAATTGATTTAAACTCCTAGCATTCACAAAACATTGTAACCCCACTTGCTCACTGTTCTCCATGTAAATAGTATACTCCTCCCTTCCTCTCCCAACCCTTCACATCCTTACATACTTTCCTATGATGATCTCTTGTTCTCATCCTCCACTACGTATAATCTTTTCTGTATTAATCTGCTAAAATATCCTCACCAACTTCAACATCTCTATCGTATCATTTTATCCCTTTTCTGCCTATTCACTTAATTCTGCAATTTATATTTCTCAACTTTTTCCCCATAACCAACATTCCTGAGTCCTACCATAGCCTTTTCTGCATGCCATCTTTAGTAGTTCCACATCATACTGAAAACTAGATGACAAATTTGAGCACCAAGTCCATGTGTGGTCTGAAATGACACATACAGTGGTAGAACCATCTCCTTATCTCTACTTGTCAGTGTGCTTCTTATCATGGCAATCTAACGTATAGTTTTCACAGTATTTGCAATGTGCCCTGTGAACTTCAGGTAGCTGTCAACCCCCCCCCCAGATCCCGAATCTTATCTGCCACCTGACTCAGTTTCACTAATACAGCACACAAACCCATACCTATTAGCATTAAAACTTGAATCATTCATTCATCTATGCAAAATGTCTATTTAAATATTCATGAATGGTGACTGTCATTACCACTCCTTATAATTCTCCCTAACTTTGCATAATCAGCAAATAACTGAATAAATTAAATATTCCTGTCAACCGAATGCAGTATCATTGAGAAATAATTTAAACAGTAAGGGCTCAAGAACAGAACCCTTGTAGTACACATGATTACCATTCTCTTCCAGGATTCTATGCCCCACATGCAACTTGGTATTATCAAACAGTTCAAAGGAGGCCCACACCAATCATTATTCACACAACCACACCCTTATACAACTTTCAGAAGTGATACCTTGTTCTTTCCTTATTTGTGCTTATCTTGAAAAATGTCTTTCATATCAATCTTATAACATCCTCTTAGTAACTCCTAAGTTTCTATCATGTCCCTCTTTTTCAACCATTGAACAAACTTTGCAACCCATACAGTTCAAATCCATTCTCATACAGAGCACTCCACAGACCTGTAAACATCTTATTCACGCCTCCAGATCCTCTCCACCACCTCATCTCCAAGGTAAGACAACAGTCCCTCAGAAACTCAACAAATTCACTCTATTTCCAGACACTATCTGCTTCCAATCCATATTCCTAAAATCCCCCTCCTTTAATAAGCCCAACCAATGTTTATAATCATTTCACAGCTTTCTCTTTATTTATTTTAATGCTATCGTGTGCAGAGTGAGTTCCGAATTTGATATTGCCTGCATTTTATTAGAGATCTACTCTAACTTTACCTGCTAACATCACTTTCATTATTATACTCCAAGCATACTATCATTAATGTATTCCTAGCATGTTATCAGTAATAAACAGAGCCAAAAACAGTCCTACATTAGCCCACTTAATTTTTAATATGTAATTTTGTTACATTTCTGCATTTTATAACTTAATGCTGCAATTTGTAATATCACTTTTAAAAAAAAATTACGTTGTAATATGTACATTTCTCTTCATTTTACCTTCAGTGCTTCTAATGACATGCCAATTTTAGAATAAAAGTGCCACTTTAAAATTAATGAAACAGCCGCGTAAAATTGTGATTTATACCATTAGATCATTAACTGTATAAACTGGGGTGGGGGGGGGAGAAATGAATGAAGTGTTATTTTTTTACTAAGAATATTCCTTATCCGTACTTTTTTCTCCTTCATTCTGTAAAATTCTAAAATATTTTTACGCAGGATTTAATTAATGGGATAACTCGATGTCGATTTAAATCAAATGTTATTTGCGTGCATGTAATACTAAAATACTCCTTACAAAAGACCTACCTAACTTTCTAATAACCTGTTCTTGATAAGATATGTTTCAACTATTATCTTAACAAAATTATCATACGAAATCAATGCAATAACAGACAGGTTTGAATATGTCTTGCAAACGAAGATAAGATAATTCGTCGCCTTAGTTATAACTTTAAACAAAATACGTTGATAATACGCATACTTTTAATTAAATATATCATATACAAATGAAGGAATTACAACATATATCACATTACGTACTATTGCAACTTAAGTTTTGTACGAGAGCTACAGTGATTCGTTTCATATGATGAAATTCAAAACCCACCAGGTGTCATCACTATCGTTAACCCTGTCATAATTTTCGTACGGGGAAAAGTGATTATAACTATTTATCCTGATATGTGTGTAAGTTATGAGTGAACCTATTTTTGATATGCAAAATATGCAGTTGGCGAATTGAACAACGAAATTTAAGACAAGAATTAAAAGGCTACAAGATTTTCACGGAAGATGCACAATGAATCAAAAATGAAACATACGGAGTAATGTTAAATAAAGGGTGAGTCATACATTTATACATAATATTACTGCCTTCAAAGACCAGTATTTCCTTTTCTTCTTTAACTATAAGACTTGTTCTGTATTTGAATATATGTAAGAGCTTAATATTCATTTTATTAACAGCAGCAGCGCATATAGTTCAACTGCATTTCTTGTCATTCAGCTGTTGAGTTTTGCAATGAGTTGGCATACTATGAGGCGGCGTAACTGAACTTAATAATAAACTGTGTTCATGCAGCACTACGAGCTAAGCCATAACATGAAAATAAATGATATAATAATATATTTTCAAGTTCGCTTTGTGTTTATCATTAATTGTAAAGATGATATATGAATAATGCAGCATGGTTTTTATCCCCCCCCCCTTTCTCCCTTGTTCAAAAACATTTCGCTTCATATACCAGAGATAACCGCTCCACAAGCGATGGCACCGAATTATGGCTGCTGATGATATGTGTTTGAAAATTTTAGAAGAAATGTGAAACTTAAAAAAATCACTTTGAAAAACTGCCTTCAATAAGAATACTTAAAAAAATGGCGTTGTTCACAATATCTTTGTTAAAGATACCAAGCTATTTTAAACCTGGTTTTACTCCATTTCCCAAGTAAGCAAACAGACAAACAAGTCAAGTTTGCGCCTGCAAGTGTTGCAAGTCTAGCTGATCTTACAGATAGTGCAAGACCAAGGCAACTCATGGTAAAAGTAGAATATGCTCTGATCACTAATCTTAATATTTACCCTTAATGCAAAACACATCTCCTAGAGGAGATGTATGATGCTCTGCATTAAAGGCAAGGGGGCCACTACCCAGACTGGTTTCGACCTTTATTGAGGTCTCATCAGGGGGAGCCAAGCTAGAAATACCAAGATTTTAGTTTTAACCGTATTAAATAAAAATCTCAGGAGGAGATATAAATGTAGAAAGTATTTTACCTTGGGTATAATAAATGTTAAAGATACCGAGCTATTTTAAACCTGGTTTTACTCAAGTAATTTTAAAACTCAAGTAATTTTACTCAATTTCCCAAGTAAGCAAACAGACAAACAAGTCAAGTTTGCGCCTGCAAGTGTTGCAAGTCTAGCTGATCCTACAGGTAGTGCAAGACCAAGGCAACTCATGGTAAAAGTAGAATAAGCTCTGATCGCTAATCTTAATATTTACCCTTAATGCAAAACACATCTCCTAGAGGAGATGTATGATGTTTTGCATTAAAGGCAAGGAGGCCACTACCCAGACCGGTTGTGGTCTGGGTAGTGGCCCAGATATAATATTTTTTTTATTAATATATATATATATATATATTATTATTATTATTCAGCCCTCCATGGAGCCAAAAGACTCATTGTGGAGGTCCTTCCTAGGAAACACAAAGGCTATCATACCACTCCTTGAACTCATCGACCTTTCTTGCTCTCACCACCCTATCAGGCAATGCATTCCATAGTTTAACGGGAATCTGGAAAAGTCTCCCTCAGCACATTTCACCCCCTGTAGATAGAGTAAGCTACAAAAATGTAAATAATACACCTAATTTTTTTAATAATTCTAATTTTTTTTAATAATTTTAATATATTATTATTATTCAGCCCTCCATGGAGCCAAAAGACTCATTGTGGGAAGTCCTTCCTAGGAAACACAAAGGCTATCATACCACTCCTTGAACTCATTGACCTTTCTTTCTCTCACCACCCTATCAGGCATTGCATTCCATAGTTTAACCGGAATCTGGAAAAGTCACCCTCAGCACATTTTGTCCCCAGCACATTTAACCCCCTGTAGATAGAGTAAGCTACAAAAATGTAAATAATACTCCTAATTTTTTTAATAATTCTAATTTATTTTATTTTAATAGAATAAATGCACATTATTATTATTTAAAACTCGAAGTTGTATGCAGTGCCTCTAAGGTAATCAATTACATTACGATTTTGAAAATTTGGACTACTGTTTTGATTCTAGCAGAAATTGCAGCTTACTTCTTGTTTCTTTGATTGCCTGAATTACCGGCAATTAGTTGTGTAATTTCGAAATTGTGTAGCCCTTGTTGTTTCTTTAAAGAATCAATGAATCGGTAAATATTTGGGAATGAAGTATCACAAGTTTACTGAAATCCCCTGTGCCACCCCTCCACGCCATTGTTGGTACGTTGCTGATCATTCAGTGTTCGTGTGTAGACATTCTCCCACAATTCAATGGCAAAAATGGGTAATTGCCAGCCTCTCCGTTGTCTTCCAATATGCGTATCTTCAAAGTAGTTTGCAATCACCATAGCTTCAATGGGGAAGTCATCAGCTTCAACTAAATCTTCAAATGCTTGAATAACATTAGCAGGAGGAATAAATGCCAATGCTGGAATCATTCAAATCCAACGAACAAATTCATGGTCTTGTTCGTATCGGGCTTTTAAACCTTCATTCTGTACCTTTCGCCAAATGCTTTGGGAAGGATGAAAAAAAACAACCAGTATTTACAACACCAGGAAATTCTTGTGGAAGGCATGCATGGCACTTTGTTCGAAATCTGTCATAAGTCACTGGGGTTGGAAACCCAGTTGTAGATTTTTAACTTCTTGAAGCAATTTGACGTATGTTGCACGAGTTTTGTTTGGCAGAAGCGCATAGGCCACTGGAATAACTGCATTGAATTGAACCACATGAATTGTATAAAGCTGCTGGAAATGCTTGGATACTGTGCCAAAAGTTGCATCAGAAAACCACTCCTGGTTACACGCTAATAACTGAAGATTGTTACTAGTGGAAAAAAATAAGCATGCTACCCGGGAGCAGTTCGTCCTGAGAATCATACATCAGAAACTGTTGTGCATTGCCATCGATAATAATTTCTTGATAATTTTGTGGAATTACTAGGTCCTGGAGATTGCTCGGTAAAGCAGGAGTACTATTGTTGCATCGAACATGACGAATGGTTTGTTTAAGTGGATCCTTTTTATTAAGTAATGCCTTGACATTGGTATGAGCCTCTGCAATTACTCATGCGACAATTTGCTGTGGCCATTCGTTCGTGGTTGTTGCATGTTGCTGTATTTGACTAATCAGTTGCAATGCTTCCGACTTCCGACCTTGCAGCTTGAGCTGCATGGTTATGTTTAGTTATGACTTTCACAACTGGGCCTTCCAAACACGCCCTTTGCAGGTGGAACATTTTTTACAAACCCAGATTCCGTGTTGTTCATTTACAGTTCTCTTTGAAATTTGAAAACATGTAAATGTGCATCATCTATCAATTTTCTTTTGCCTCTTATTGACCGAACACTTTTTGCCATTGTACACACAGGATTAATCAAGATGCAAAAATAATGTGTAGATATTGCACTGCCTGCGACACTCAGCTTGTTCATGCGATGCACCGCCAATAATGAGGGGCAAAAACAGCAAACACGCGCTGTCCACTGCCCCCCCCCCCCCACATGTCCATCACTAACCACGTGACTATCGCCCTCGTGGGCGAGTATGTATTCTTTCTATTGTGAAAGGATTCACAGTTCTAGTTAATACTTTCACAATGAAAAGAGAATCCTTAAGACATACAAAAGGGGAGGAATTAGTTTAAAAGCTACGTGACAATTTGTACACGAATGTAATTTTGAAAATTTGTTCGGAAAAGTTAGAGTTATCGGAAGTTCGGTTCGAGTAATCAAGAGAGTTTCACATTGAATCTCCACTAAAGGGGGCTGGGACTTCAATAAAAATTCGAGTTATTGAGAGTTGACTGTATTTACATTTTTGTAACCTACTCATTATCTACAGGGGGCGAAATGTGCTAAAGGAAAAATGCTGCGAGCGACTTTTCCGTAAACCAGTTTAACCACCCTCCATGCAAAGAAACCACTCTTCACCCTCTTGCTTACAGCTTCCTTTTGTAACTTCCAGGAATAGCCCCTTGTTATTGCTCCTTCTGGCTGTTCCACATTCCCTCAGCCGATCCTCCCTGAAACCATCTTTGTTATCTGCCTCTGTGCCCTTTCCACAGTTAATTTATCACCTTCAAATTCTGGGGACCAAATTTGAGAACAGTGGTCCAAATATGGTCTGATCAGGGTCTTATACAATGGAACAATAACTCTTATCTCTGCAGGTCAGTGTCCTTCTCAGTATTGCAACAATTCTCTGGGTTACCTTCATCACCTTTGCAGTATGTTCCCTGAATTTCAGTATGTATGTATGTATATATGTATACATGGACTATTGTGCCCAGATTTGGTCACCGGGTTTTCAGAAGGATGAAGAGATTTTGGAAAGGGTCCAAAGGTGACTCACTAAGGTAGTTTCTGACCTCTGGAATGTTGAGTTGAGGAAAGATTGAGAAGATGTAATTTGCAGAGTCTGGTGGAGAGAAGGAAGAGGGGAGATATGATAGTGACCTACAAGTTGGTAGGGGGTTGTTATAAGATCAATGGTGGAGAAGTTCTACAGAGAATAGTGGGAGATCAGGGGAGAACCAGAGGTCATCCCTGGAAACTGTATAAGGAGGGTGTGAGTAGGGGAGTGAGAGGCAGGTTTTTTTCTTGCAGAGTTGTGAATGATTGGAGTGCCTTGCCTGAGAGTGTGGTGTCTGCAAGGAGTTTGAGTGTGTTCAAGACACGGTATGATGAGATGTGTGTGTGATAAAAGGACCTCCCAGATGAGTCTTTGACTCCATGAGGTCTTGTTTAATAATAATAATGTGTGTGTGTGTGTGTCTGTGTATATACACACACACACACACATATGCATATAAGCAATGTTTTGTTATATAGTACTATTATAGTACTGAAGAAGAGCTATGATGATAAACAGTAGGTTGTATTGAAATAATGGATTTCTGAATATGTGTGTAGTGAGTTTGAGGGATTTATACAAGAGGGATTGCCTGCACATGAATTCATTTGTTATCAGTAGTTTGGAGAAATTTATTGGTATGAGACCTAATACAGAGAATCAGGGAAACTAGTTCTTAATAGGAAGAATGGTGGAAAGAGAGGTGTGGGAAGGACAGAGCTATGCAACTGTACTAATGATATGAATGTGCATAATCATGGATGTGATTATGATGAAAGAGTCATTTGGTGCTCATCCAGTTTAGACTTATTAAGTATGTGCAAACATATATCTACCTAAGTGAAGCATTAAATTTGAATAGAGATCTTTAAGTTCATCTGACTCTGCATGAATACAGAGGTGAATATACAAAAAAGTCTGCAGATAACTTGTTATATCTATATACAAATGCCAGGATATCAGGAACAAAGTGGTAGAATTTCTTGCCTTAGAGTACACTGTTTCTTGGTGTGTCTTCCCTTGGTAAATACATGGCTACAAATTGTTAGCGTTAGTGAAAGAATGCATAGATATATTTTCGAAGTTTTTTTAGATATACTTACTGGAATTGAGTGTAAAGAGTAGTATTTTTAGGAAGGATAGTCTATCAAAAGAAGAGATAGGAGAGGAAGGGTGTGCTGTTAATGATATCAGTTGATTGGAGTTCAGTTAAGGTAGAAAATTATGAAATCAGTATCAGTAACAATTTATCATGTGGTAGTAAGTTTGAAGTTATCAGGTGACATGGAGTCTGATATGATCAAAAGCATGGTAGTAGGGTATTGTTGCAAACCAGTAGATCAGTTTGCTGGTGATGATGAAATGCATTTCCAAATCAACCTGATAGGTGCTAAATGAGTAAGCATCATGGGTGACTGATTATCCATATATTGACTGAATAGAGGTGAAATCTCATGATAAGAATGAAGCTAAAACGTATTCAGCTGTAGCAAGAAAACTTCTGAAGTAGCATTGACAGAAGGATCTCAGAGTCAAAGAGTGATAAATATGATTATAATGTTAGAGGGAGCTTAATGTGACTGCTCTCCCTCTGGCTGGTGACGTTGATCATACTGTACTGACCTCGGAATTAGCAAAGTATATGGATGTTTCATTCAGAAGAAGGTTTCATGCAGGACTACAAAGCTGGAAACCAATTGAGAGGAATACTAGGTTCAGTCCTGTAGTATCAATTGCTGGATGGTAAGGATATCTGTGCATTAAAGATCCTTAAATGATACATATTGGAATGTATAGATAGAGTTTGAAGAATAAATTGGATAAGACTGAAATAGAGGTGCAGTCTTATTAAGCAAGTGATTCTCAAAAAAAAAAAAAAAGTTGGAAGGAATATCATTTACATAAAGATGTTGTCAGTCCATTATGAAAATTATAAATTACAAGCATTGTACAGAAAGGTAAGTCTGATTATGAAAAGAAACTCTCTCTTCAAGCTAGTTTCTTTTCATCTATCATTATGCTGCAAGTAAAAGAAAGCATGAATGTGAAAAAAATCCACTCAGATATAGATGGTATGCTAGTGGCAGATGCAGAGGTGATTGGTCAGCTATTGAGTGTCCATTTGCTAAGACTTATTAACCTGATGTATGCCACATGAAGCTCACTGCCACTGGATGATGCATGGGGAGGATATATAAGAAATGTTGTATAAACTGAATAAGAATTTGACAATGAGGAGGATAGGATATCAGCTTGGCTGCTAAAAGCATGTTCAACTGAACTGGCTATGCTTTCGATATGACTGTATAATTTGAGTCCTCAGCATAGAAATGATCCCATAGTAGTGGAATGAATGTATGATAATCTTGTTGCACAAGGATAATGCAAAGACTGTGTCTGACTGTCATCCTATTAGGATTGCTGGAGTGATGGTGAACATTTTGGAAAAGCTGTTGAGAGCATGCATACAGAATTGATTTGACTTGGACTCTATACTTTGCAATGAACAGCATGGATTTATTAAGATAACGTGATGTTTGAACAACTTGCTCACATTTTATAATAATGTTGATGAGTGTGAAGGGAATGTGTACATATGATACTTTTAGACTAATCTAAGAATACAGAGAATGGAAGCGTGTTGCACTGCAGGATATGGGATTGGATTATGAACTGTTATCTGGAATAGAGGATGGCTGACTGATAGATATCAGAGAGTAGTGTATGGGGAGATGTGAGTGCAAGATTTCAGGTGACTAGTGGTGTAACCTGAGGATCACTATTTAGTCTATTGTTATTGTCTTTACATTAATGACATTGGAAAGGATTTGACATTCGCTATACAGTTGGTTGCATGAAAAGATAGGCAGGGTAATCAGGAATGTGACTGATATGCATCACTTGTAGAATGATTTGAATAAGTGGAAATTGCTGGCATGTGAAAATGTTTATCAGTTCAATATTAGCAAATGTAAAGTTATGCTCTTTGCTGTGATGTGATATCTAGTGTCATATTATATTAATGAGATTATGCTGAAAGAAACTGATCAGACCAGTTATCTTGAAGTTTTAGTAAATAGAAAGTTGAATTTCAGGGGATATATAGCAGTGATTGCCAATACAGTGGATAGTATAATTGCAGTGTTGAAATAAACATTGACATGGAATGACAAGGAAGTCATTTTGTCTCTTTACAAGGTTCTGATACAACTACACCTGGACTGTTGCACACAAAATCTGGTCTCCTGGTTTTGAGGTGATGCAGAGACAGTGGAGAGGGTGCAAGGGAGTGTATTATATGTGGTATCATGATTGTGGAATGTAGATTGAGGACAGATTATGAATTAGTGGAGTTTACACAAGCAAATAGGAGAAAGTATTATATTATTTAAATTAAGGGGATATTAAATCCCACATTCTTTTAAAACCGAAAAGAAACTCAAATATTGGAATCAGAGTTTCATGCCGAATATAGTATAGTAAACTATAAAAGTATCGGCATCTACTAGCGTGAGCTAATACATGTAGTCCAAGTACGTAGTACAAACTCGTAGCAAAGGTGGCAAAGTTCTGATCGCTATTCTTGGTATTTTCCATAATGTAAAACACATTTCTTAGGAAATGTATGCTGTTATTACATTATGGTGGGAAGTCACTACCCAGACCAGTTTCAGCCTTTATTGAGGCTTCAGCGAGTAGCCAGACCAAATTAATACCAAAGGGTATAGCAAAAAGAACTTATATACTCTGCTATACGAGTTGTCAAAAAGGTGCACCCATTAAGTTACTTAAATATAAAGAGCCAATAGGCTTCATTTTGGCGATATAAACATTATTTAAATTAAGGGGATATTAAATCTCACATTGTTTTAAAATCGAAAAAGAAACTCAAAGATTGGAATCAGAGAGTTTCATGCCGAATATAGTATAGTAAACTATAAAAGTATCCACGACTACTAGCGTGGCTAATGCACATGCATTTAGTCCAAGTACATAGTACAAACTCAGGCAACTCGTAGCAAAGGTGGCAAAGTTCTGATCGCTATTCTTATTCTTGGTATTTTCCATAATGTAAAACACATTTCCTAGGAAATGTATGCTGTTATTACATTATGGTGGGCGGTCACTACCCAGATTGGTTTCAGCCTTTATTGAGGCTTCATTGGTGAGTAGCTAGAACAAATTAATACCAAAGGGTATAGCAAAAAGAACTTGTATACTCTGCTATTCAAGTTGTCAAAAAGGTGCACCCATTAAATTACTTAAATATAAAGAGCCAATAGGCTTCATTTTGGCAATATAAATATTATTTAAATTAAGGGAATATTAAATCCCACATTGTTTTAAAACCGAATAAGAAACTCAAAGATTGGAATGAGAGAGTTTCATGCCGAATATAGTATAGTAAACTATAAAAATATCGGCGACTACTAGCGTGAGCTAATGCACATGCACGTAGTCCAAGTACGTAGTACAAACTCGGGCAACTACATGCACTAGCTCACACTAGTAGTCACCGATACTTTTATAGTTTACTATACTATATTCGGCATGAAACTCTGATTCCAATCTTTGAGTTTCTTATTCGGTTTTAAAACAATGTGAAATTTAATATCCCCTTAATTTAAATAATGTTTATATCGCCAAAATGAAGCCTATTGGCTCTTTATATTTAAGAAAGTATTATAATTATAATAAATGCAGATGTCATGTAAATATATTATTATTATTTACGGCATCTCCATGCATTGCAGAAGATCCAAATCAACCATCTAACACACAAATCCTATAACACCTCTCCTCAAATCCATTCACTATCAGGGAACTCAGAACCAACTCTGCCAATCCCTTCCACTCACTCACCACTCTCCATGCAAAAAATCTGGTCAGCACACCTCTACTAATGACACTCTTACACACTTCCATTGATGGCCCCTAGTTCTCTATTTTTCATATATTGAAAATTTTCCTTTGCATCAATTTTCATCCCTATTAATGACACTCTTACACACTTCCATGGATGGCCCCCAGTTCTCTATTTTTCATATATTGAAAATTTTCCTTTGCATTAATTTTATAAAACCACTTTAATATCTTGAAAGTTTCTATCATGTCCCCTCTTTTCTGCCTATCAACTAAACTTTGTAACCCGTAAACCTTCAACTTATCCTCATAGGGAGTATTCCACAGACCTGTCACCATCCTCGATTTTTTCGACCACCTCCTGGTCCCCAAGAAAACCAGGTGACCAAATCTGTGCACAGTAGTCAAGATGGCCAAATCATATCTTTATAAAGAGGAATAATAACTTCCTTAACTTTACTTGTTAGCATGTTTTTCAACATTCAAGTAATTCATTGCAATATGCCTCTGAACTTTAACTCTTTGTCCACTATTATCCCCAAGTCCCTAGCCCTCATCAATTTCCTGCAAACCAGTACCATCAATATGAATGCAAACTTTTCAACCATGCATAACCTTACATTTTCTAACATTAAATTGGCAGTGATTATCCTTTGCCCACAATGCTAATTTATTTAAATCATCTTGCAGGATATATACATCACCTTTATCAACTATTGCTCTCCCCAGTTTTGCATCATCAGCAAACAACTGAATATCCCCTCTTAAATCTTTCCCTATGTCATTGATGTACAAATTAAAGAGTAGTGGTCCTTGTACCAAACCCTGATGTACTCCACTAGTCACTATCATTCTCCTAGACTCCCTTCCACCATATGCTACTCTCTGGTGTCTGTCCATCAATCATCCTCTTATCCATGCTACTAGCCTCATATCCATTCCCATTTCTCCAGTTTTTGTAATAGTTTTTATTTATTTATTTATTATGATGATGCCATCCATTTACATCTTGATTTTCAAATGAAATAGGAGAAAGGAGAATGATATGACTACTAACTTCTGAAAACTTTTATAGGATAGGTAGATAGTTTCTCATTTTATGGAGGATGGGGAAGAGGATGAGAGGGTATCCATAGAAGTTACCTTAAAAATGAAGGCACTCAAGATAGTGGTACAAGAGCTAGATTTTTCTCTCCTAAAGCAGTTTATAATTGAAATGGCTTGCCTTTGGAGATTGTGAGTGCAGGTATTATGAATGAATTCAAGAAAGGTGTGACAGCTAGTTTGGGTAATATGTACCCACTCTTGACAAGTCCCTAACTTCCTAGAGGTAGTTAATAGTATTTTTTCATAGGAAACATTCTGTATATGAAATATTTATTTAAAATTTTACATTCTAAAAATTCATATTTAAAAATATTTACAAAGTTCTCTTTATCACTGAGATGAACTGAAAAACTAAATTAACTAAATAGTTTGTTTAATTTTTTTCATTATTGCTTTATTCATGTTTTTTCAGCTATCTGATAAGTATCTCTGTGCTTAATTATTGGTTCTTCATCTTCGACATGTCCTAATTACATACCGTCTTAGTACATTCCAAGTACTCTGTCATCCTTACCTTCAAAAAATTCACAGAAATATGTCAAATTAATAATTCTTCTTTAATATAATCCCATTTGATTAATTAATATCTTTAACCTTGTTGGATAAAAGGGGCTGCTGAAAATAGCTTTGCCTTGTTGTTGTTTAATTACAAATATAGTATTACATTAAGTTTGTAATTAAACAGCAAAAAAGCAAAGCTAATAGAAGGAAACATGACTAACAAGTATATTTTCTTTTGTTATAATAATGTTCAATGGATTTATTTTACTCCATTAGCTGAAAAGATTACAGTGATCATACTAAGTACATTTGCTGCCATTGCTAGATATCTGAAAGTAGGTCAAAGCTAAACTGTAGAGTGACCTGTGAAATCAATAAAATGCACAAGAATAACTCTTTAACAGAATGTACCTAGAGATCAGATATACCCTTCCCAGAAACATTTTCCTGTGCAAATAAATTCTTTTATTGACTTTTACCATGCTGACTCATATATATACCATTTTTATTTGGTACATAATCTGATATATATTGTTTTCCTATTAAAATAGCTTTTAATTTTCATGTATTTATTTCATGTGTTTCTGCTGATCTGAGTTCTTTTATGCATTCATTTAGCCTTGTCAGTGCTTATTATTAAATATATATATATATGATATTAATAAGCCTAGAATAAACAAAATAGTTCTTTCCTGTTCCTATAAATATTGAAGAATTAAAAATTAATGCACTGAAATAAATTCATATCACTTGCTGGAACCTCTATGGGATAGGATAGGGGAATATGGGTGTTCTTGTGGATTATGGGAAACTGGGGCATGAAGCTGATATTCTGATCAAGCTTTTTTGGCTTTTTATGCTAAATTTCAGTAATATCTAATCAAGTTCTGTGGTACTGAAATACTCTCTTGACATCTTTGCACTATGGGTCTGTTTCTAGGCTTGGTTGTATTCTTTAGGCAGCATTGAGTGTTCAAAAAAGTTTTGTTCATAAGAGATCTAAATATAAGTCACATTAACAGTAGTAAAAAAAAAGTACTCTACACTATTCAAAGTAAATGTAATCCTCTGTGGGATTAGGAAATGAAGATGGCAAATAAAGCCACTATAACTTCAAAATGGCACTATAACAGTGCCATTTTGCTTCTGGAAGATATTGAAGTGACCATAGTCCAGGTAATTTAAGAGCAAAGTTTGGCCTTTGCATTCACTACTTCTGTGGTATGATATGAATTATCTTTTTTGCGTTCTGTTCCAGTGATCATCAGAGAATCTTGTTAATAAATAACATAAAATGGATTTAACTACGTATATATTTTTATTAGCATAAAATTTTTATCCTAGTGTCAAGGGTATCTTCAGTATGACTTTCAAATTAAATAACAGGAACAGAAGCCAGGATGTTCAGCAATGACATGCACATGATGTAGATTATTGTGGTCTGATTATTATTATGGGACATCAAGGGAGGGTACCTACTCTACAACTCTCAGTCTCCACCACTCAATCCATCAACTACGGTGAACCTCATCATCTACACCAAGATCATCTACTGCCCACCACCACTAGTATTTTCACAGACATCCATATAAATGGCGGGATTCATACCTGCAGCCTTTTATATGGATGTCTGTGAAAATAAATTATCATGCTATACATCATCATGATGTATAGCTGCAGCCAGCCTGGTTGGCCGAGTGGTTAGCATATATCATGATGAACATTTAGATTATGTTACATTCCATGAGACAGAGCAATCGGAACTTGCAGGCACCAAGTTCTTTGGAAGAAAATGAAGGTTCTCCATAAACATAATAATTTCTTGGAATGTTTATACAAAGAGAGATGAGACCTTGTTACATTGACCGAATCTAAATAGAAACTATGTACTTAAATTATTCCTCTTATGGGAAACAGATTTCAGAATTAACTTAAATTTAATTTTTTTTTTTTATTTATTATTCAATTTTGTTAAAGTTATTTTTACTAGAACCTTAATATAATTAGACCACGACACTCTACATCATGTATGTGCAGTTCTCGTGTCATTGTTGAATATACTGGTTTCTGTTCTTGTTTAATTTGAAAGCCATGCTGAAGATGCCCTTGATATTAGGATAAAAATTTTAAAGTAATAAAAAAATATATATGTAAGTTAAATCTTTTTATGTTATTTATTACCATCTTGCATTTCTATATATATCAGGTTATTAGAGAATCTTGCCACTTCTGTATTCCTGAGTACAGCTTTAAAATGAGTCTACAGACTATCCACTTTATGCTTACTAGATCAAGTCCAATATAAACATATAAATAATCTCTTAATTAGCATATAAGTTTTTAGTATCCTCTAGTGGGCAGGTAATGTATATATATATAGCCTCTTCCTATCAAGTCAACTCTGCCTTCCCATGGTGTTACCTGTTTTCACAAAGGTTCTCTGGCAAAACCAGCAAGTAGTCCCACTACAAAGTAGATACCTTCCTATAGGTATCTTCCTAGTTGGAAGAAAAATGCCAATTAGACTTACTTGGTGATAAATGACCTACATCACCACCTGGCTTATTGGAGGTCTGAAGTAGAAAATGCCATATTTGGTCTCCAGAGCAGGATTCTGGTTTTTTTTCTCTCTCTCTTCTACTTGCAATGAGACTGATTCCCTTCAAGGTCATGCCAAACATATTTAGAGACCCATAATCTCCTCCATTTTGACATTGCATCAGTTAAAACAGTAGCACCATTGGACACCACCACCAGATAGTGCATGTGCCTGAACCTATCAATAATAAACTAGGCAGTTTCCCAGTCAGCTGGTGCACAGTTCTGCTGCAACATACTCTGCCAGATTGTGCCTGAAGAGAGAGAGTCTGAGTAGTGATATGTGGGAGGCTTTGTCAAGGCCACATTATGACATGGAGGGTGGGCTCTTTGTATAGATGTCATGCCCAAGAGTCTGTCTCCTCTCACTGCATGTTCCCACTATATCCTTTCATCTAACCATAATTAAATTTATGAAAATCTTACAAACAATGACTGTAATAACACTGACAAAAATGAATCTATCACATAAATTAATCCCAACAGAAAAGACTTATCACAACATACAAACTAAGCCGAAATCTTCTCAATAAAAACTCACTTTCACATCCAGTTTTACTAACATCCACAGCGTTAACACCAACATAAATGACATTCACTATCACTTGCAGTCTTTCAGACATCTTACTCCTTACAGAAATTCATATTGCAGCTACATCCACAACTGTTCATTTCAATTCCTCTTCCATAGAAGACATTCAGTTTCTGCCTTGTGCCTCTTCTGTATATATTTTCATGGACAGTGCTCTGCTGAATTGGTCACTATTATTCCTCCAAAATCATAAAAACAAGAGCTACTACTAACCAACATCCATTTACAGTGAAGCTTGAAACTTGCTGAACCAACTTCTCTCTCTCCTCTTGTATTCCATCTACTTCTGTTCTGTGCAACAACCTCTCCCACTCTGCCTTCCCCAAAGAATGCAACTTAGCTGTTCAAAAAATGTCAAAATATTCCTTCTTCCTTCTTACCCTCTTTTAGACACATGGCACTGATATGCTATAGATCTTTATAACCTGTTGTGTGTGGATCAGATCTTAAAAAAAAAATTGCATACAAAATATATGTATATATAGTATATATGTATTAAATTCTTCTTATTCTTGACTAACATTGATTTAGTTCATGTGGCATATTTTAGTCTCATTATGATATTTTAGACAACCACATTCAATCAAATGTAATCTGTTCAATTTTAGTGTTCTACTCATTTTTGTTTATATTTAATTATGTAGCAGCACCAGAGAAAGATCATTATAGTTTCAGTTCTAGTTGTCAACTTCAAGAACTTTTCTAGGTCTGAGTTAGTCAATCTTTGGCACAGGCAAGTAGGATTTTGCCTCCTGGAAACTTTAGTCCTGCAGTTCAAAAAATGACTGTAGAAATTGCACCATTTCAGACATAATACATGCTTGCTAGGATTGAGGACCATGCATTGGCACCACCTGTTTGCCATAATCTCTCCCCTGAAAGTCTTGATTTAATTGAGTTTAAATCAAGACTTTCTGTCTTGATTTAATGGGACTGGGACTGGCTGTCTACAAATGTTCAAAAAATTAATCAGTACTTAGTAGCTGTGCATGCTGTCTTTGGTAATAAACCTCATTAGAGGATTTATATATATATATATATATATATATATATATATATATTTAATTATATTAATTTAGTGGTCCCAAGTATATTTAGGGTTGGTTTTTTTTTTTTTTTTTTAGGAATTTTCTTTCTACACTTGGAATTTGTTTGTTTTTATGGTCAAATTTGCACTTCTGTATAACAAGATTAGTTTGGACAGAACATAATCAGATTCTGTAAATCATAACTCAAAGCCTTCCGGATAAAATATATATCTAGAGAGTGGTCTGAGTTTGTATTTATATATCTTAGCTAACCTAAACTGGATATTTTCATGTGAATTGTAAATTTTTGAATGCTTTTAATTGTTGTAAGAACACCAAATGCATTTGAAATAAAAGATACAATGCTGAACAGTTTAATATTTCAATAATTCAAGAAATATTCATATAATTTTTGGACATTTTTTTTAGGTTGAACAAAAGAGGGAAAGTAAAGTTAAGTATGTTGCTCTGTGGCTTTTCATCAGTCGCATCAGACAGAAACTGAATCAGATAAAACTGAATGTTAGCATTCTGCAGAATATATTCTTTCTGTTTATGAAAGTAGAATAGGCATTTAGTTTAGTCAGCATATGACGAGATTAAAAATGCTGCACTGGAATTCTCCTCCTTTATTAGTTATAGCAGACAGTCCTTTTGCTGTTCCTCAAAAACGAGTTAATTCATTTAGTCAGAATACCACCATTACCACCATCACCACCACCACCACTACTACAACCACCACTGCTTCACCTTCAGAAAAAGATCATTTTTGCCAATGGATTTTATATACAGATATTCAAGCATCAAGGTATGTTATTTTTATGTTTGTTGGATAAATATACTTTCTGAAATAAATAACGTACAATATATTTAGTAACTTCAGATGATTGTTTACATATACAAGAACTTGACCAAAAAGAAAAACGTTCTGCCAGATTAAAATAGATATACACTAAAAGTTGGATAATTTCATGTAGCTGGGTGAAGATATCCAAATTAATTACTGCAAACTATTCATGATTTCAGTTATCCATTTGTTTATTTTTATTGAAGATGACATAAAAATAAGCAACTAATGATTCCAGAGTATGCACACATATATATATATATATATATATATATATATGTGTGTGTGTGTGTGTATTCTTGATCTTCTACTCAGTTGTAATGATACATTTTAAAGAATAAATTTTAAATTACTTTAAACCAAGATAAAATATTAAATTTTAATGATAATGATACAACTAGTTTCAGCCTTTTACAGCCTTCTTCAGGTATCCACTAAAGGTAGAACACAGTAATAAAAAATTGAAGTTGCAAAAAATGAAATAAATAATTGACACAAAAACGTATTTTTCAAGTCATTCTATCTAACGTGCTATTGTTTGTTGCATGCGTGATTGCAGGTTCTCGTGAGTGCCAGTATTGAACAACTGCAGTATGGCTATCAGGGATGTTATAACTCAAATTGCCGTTCAAATGTTCAGGATTAAGGAGAATTTCTCTGGACTCCACGATTTTCCTTTCAAACTCATCACTACAGCGAAAAATGTTTTCGGATTTATCCCAGCAAACTAAGTGACTCTGTAGATCATCATGAGGATTATTAGAGAAAAGAACATGACTGGATAGCGCAGATGCATGTGATCTTTTATAGAAGATGTCTGTCTTATGCTCCTCAATACGCAGTTCAATAGATTTGTTAGTCTGTCCAAAACAAGGAATATTACAGTCGCACCATAACTTGCAAACACCTGGATATTTCAGGTTATGATGAATAGCTTCGGATGGCTTATAACTTTCTCTTATCTCTAAACAAAATGGATATTCTGAAAAACAATTAAGAAATTTCTTCTGAATCCTCCTACGCAGCATACTACGGAAACTACTGATTTTAAAGGTAGCATCTCAATACCTTAAATTGGTTCAGTCTCCAATAAATTGGATAAAGTCCTTAAAAAAATACAACATCAGGACATTTTTCACTACACTCCCTAAAGTCCGTTCTCTTATAAGCCATCCGAAGACTATTCATCATAACCTGAAATATCCAGGTGTTTACAAGTTATGGTGCGACTGTAATATTCCTTATTTTGAACAGGCTAACAAATCTGTTGAACTGCGTATTGAGGAGCATAAGAGAGACATCTCCTATAAAAGATTACATGCATCTGCGCTATCCAGTCATGTTCTTTTCTCTAATAACCCACATGACGATCTACAGAGTCACTCAGTTTGCTGGGATAAATCCAAAAACATTTTTCGCTGTAGTGATGAGTTTGAAAGGAAAATCATGGAGTCCAGAGAAATCCTCCTTAATCTTGAACATTTGAACAGCAATTTGAGTTATAACATCCCTGATAGCCATACTGCAGTTGTTCAATACTGGCGCTCACGAGAACCTGCAAGCACGCATGCAACAAATAATAGCACGTTAGATAGAACGACTTGAAAAATACAACATTTTTATGTCAGTTATGTATTTGCATTTTTTGCCTGTAATTCTCAGTTTTTTGTAACTTCAATTTTTTATTACTGTATTCTACCTTTAGTGGATACCTGAAGAAGGCTGAAACTAGTTGTATCATTGTCATTTAAAATTTATTCTTTAAAAAAAATATATTATATATATACATATATACTCTGGTATTCGTGTGTGATAAATTTAGTTTAATCCTTTATCCAAGTGTGAGCAAATAAAGTTTGCACCTGAAAGTATCTTCAGGACGGTTAAGGTGGTACAACACTTGGGCAACTCATTGCAAAAGTGGAGCAAGCTACCAACACTCCTATCTCAGTATCTCCTATAATGCAAAACACATCTCTTTGCAGATATGTCTAATGTTATGCATTAAGGGAAGGGCCACTACCCAGACTAGTTTCGACCTTTATTGAGGTTGAATGGGAGTTCATGCCTTTCATCACTGGCCTCTTTAGATTTAAAAGAAAGTTGTGCTGAGAGTCAGCTTGATAGTGAGAGAGGAGGAGAAAAGATAGAGTGGATAGTAGTAGATAGTTAAAAGAGGCCTCAGTCGATCTACTTGGCCTGACTTAAATGTCAGCACCAAGCAGATCTCCGACATTATCTCCCTCCATCCGTTCTTTTCAGCTTTTCCCGGTCAGTCACCTCTTCAGGTGTCTGCCCGAGGAAAGCAGGGAAAAACAAATGAAAGAAGCACCACATGAAAAAGAGGAACTAGTAAATAACATTAAAAATTACATATAACAATTTGTAAGAAACTAGGTAAATTCTGAAATTTCAACCTGAATGACCAGTTTAATACTGAGAAGAGAAGAGCGAGGGCAGAGCCTGGCCTGGGTGATGCAGCCCACAAGGAGCTGCACCGCCTCGGTGTAAGCCTTCGCAGCCCAGGTTCTCAGGATACCCCCTCCTGTGTGGAATAGACATAGACCTTTTTTACAACAAAAATTCTAATCTGAAAGAGGACAAAAAGAAGAAAAAACAAACCAGAATTTTTTTTTTTTTTTTTTTTTTTTTCCTCTGGCAGATCGATACTAGGAGTCGACTGACTTGTTAGGCGAGGTTTAAATCCTCCTGCTGTCTATTGTTGTGGGTTTTGATGATGAGATCTGCTAATTTGTCTCCACGGACGTGGTTTAGCATGTAGAGGCCTCTGCATCGATAAGACCAATGATCTTTTCAGGAGTGATTTCATCTATATTATCGACAAACACATCGTTCCATTCTGCACTGACGATTCTTGGCCCGTTTTGTCCTGTGAGTATCAGTTGAATGTCTCCGAATGTTTCTATTGCTTTTCGTAGTCTCGCCTCCTCCTCGGGGAAATCTTTTAAGAGATGCAATATAGGTGCATTGGCATTTGTGTGAGGGAACTTTGTCGGTTCTGATATTGCCTTTGTTTCAGCTTTGCCTGGAATTCCTCTATGAGATTTTTTTCCAGGATTGTGGGATTCTCCTATTGGTCTTAGATTGTCTCTTTGTTCCTGTTCATCTGTTTCTAAATGGGTGTCTGTTTTATTTCCTTTTTCTTCCTCCTCCTCTGAACTTGACGTTTCTGCTGGGCTGTCGTAATTTGGTTTGGTTCTTTTATTTTCTTCTTCTTCTGGTGTGATAGGTCGTTTGGTGGCATTGGTGTTATTATCCGTTTCCATTTCATCCTCGGTTTCGATGATTTTTCTAGCATTTCGTTTTTCTTTTTTCTCTGTTTTTCTTTCTGTCTTGTTGCCAGTAGGTGGTTGAATTTTGTCATTTGTTATCAGTATAACTGGGGTTGTAAGTGCTGGGAAAACGTCAGGATCTATAGTGGTAATTTCTGTCACTGTCTTATCTGCAGTCAGGTAGTCATGACTTGTAGGCTCTGAGCTCTTGGTTGAAATATTTGCTGGAATTGGCGAAATGGCGCCTCCTATTCTCTCGGCGTGTGTCCTGCTAGGACAAACGTTGACTTTGTGGGTAGTAATCCTTGCATTTCAGACAGGGTGCTTCACACTGGGCTAGCGCATGTCCTGCCCCCATGCAGTTCCTGCACTTGTTCTTGGGGCAGTCCGCACCTAAATGTTCCAGTAATCTGCACCGAAAGCACCGTCTTTTTACGCCCGGGTAACTGACCATTACCCTGGCTGACCCGATCATGACAAAGTTTGGGATTTCTGCCTTCATCATGATCGAGAACAAAACTTCCACTGAGGAAAATCAGCGTCGAGTGCCAATTTTTATATCCCGGACGGCTACCCATTTCGAGAAGACTTTTACTATTACATCCCTGTCTTCTTCTAAATATTCGAGCGGGAATCGATCAATTTTAACTGTTTTGGAAACTCTTCCCACCACAAAAGGATGATAAAGTTTCCCTTTGCATTCTACTCCATTCAGCAGTTTTTCCTGTGTTGCAACATCTGTGCATACAACCTGAAATCTTCCACCCCCATAAGGTGTGAAACCGGAAATTTTGTCTGCCCCTACTTTATCAACAATGGTTCAAGCAAACGTCCTCTTCTTGATCTCTGTATCTATTTCGAAAAGAACCCTCGGTAAATATCCATTTACCGAGGGTTCTTACCCTCAGTAAAACCGAAGACATTATTTAACGAAAGAAAGGAAGAAGACTTTCCAAGGATAGTCTATTCCTATAAAATAGCGGAATGCCGTGTATAGGCCTAAAAAAAACCACAAAAAGAACAAAGGAATCTTACCAATGCAGGACTTAAATCAGAGCTCTCTTTTCGGTTCTCCTAAACTGTTGCTGGAATCCGCTGGAACAGGTTTGAAAAAGGACTGGAACATGGAGCTTTCTCTCAGGGCCGCTGAAAAAGGTCGAATGGGAGTTCATGTCTCTCATCATAGGCCTTTGGAGAATAAAGCATGCTG
Source organism: Typopeltis vanoorti (assembly GCF_054136105.1). NCBI lineage: Eukaryota > Metazoa > Arthropoda > Arachnida > Uropygi > Thelyphonidae > Typopeltis > Typopeltis vanoorti. The sequence continues at coordinate 88,412,989 of NC_143559.1, forward strand.
AGGGTCAGCAAACAGTAAGAGAGGAGAATAATGAAAGATAGAGTAGGATAGTAAGAGGTAAAAGAGGCCTCAGTCAACCTGTTTAACCTTATATGGCTAATTGGTCTGTGACACATATTCTCAATTTATCTGTTTAAAAAAAAGAAATTTAACCATAAAAATTTTGACTAAAGTTCACTTATAAATTTATCCTTAATAATTTCGTAAGTTATCTATGAAGGAGATCCATTGACCTTTTTTGAAAACAATATTTTCAGTTAGAACATTTTTTTTTTTTTTTTTTATAAATTACATAAAAATTAAAGGACTTAAGGTCCGGTCAGTTGAGCTGAAAGGGAACAAAATAAGGAACTTACAAACCTGGTACCACTGGGACTTAGAATGGGGTAGAAGACTGGCCCTGGAGATGCCGCTCACAAGGAGCAGTAAGCTTTCGCAGCCCGGGTTCTCAGATCTACCCCCCTTATTTGTAGTAAAGGAAACCGTGCCAGCGAAAGCTTTGTGGCGAGGAAGAACAGAGTGGTTGTTACTTTTCCTAGGGAGAGTTAGGTGGAGTTTTGGAGATACTACAGAAATATACAGGGCTTGATGCGTCCCTGTATAAGAAAGCATATTTTCGGTGGTTTGCAGTATTTGTTCACAAATTTAAAGTCGCCTAGTAGATGTCTCTCTTGCGCAAGAAATTTAGGAAGATAAAAAAAGAAACCTTTCCTTATTCCTGCGTACATTAAATTTGCGTCCCGTACCTGGGATTTTTTCCGTACCTTCCAGATGTAATACTTTAAGACGTTAATTAAAAAAATGGCGAATTTTTGGGTCTTGTTGACTGGTGGCGGGAATTGCAGGTGTATGACCTCTTCTAGTGATAGCATCGGGATTCCCAGTGCTGCGCTCAGTCTTTGCCAGAGCGTTGGGCTGGTGGGCAAAAATAAAAGAAATGCTCCACCGTTTCCACGCCCCAGCAGACATCACAAAAGGGATCGCACGGACTGGGTACGTACCTAGATTTAACCTGTTTCACCGGGAGCTGCCCATAAGCTATTCTCCAGGCCAGATCCCGATGAAAAGGCTGTCCCCAGCTATTCTTGATGTTTTTAAAGAGAATTTCATTGTTTGTCCCGAGGTTTGGTGTATCACGCCTGGAGAGTTGGAAGAAATCCCAGTATACTACTTTCGGTTTGTGTGTGAGGATTTCTGTTCCTTTGTCTCTAAGTACTGTGAGTGATTTTACTAGTGTGCGGTACCACTTGGGCACATTGCACGGGGTCCAGCATAGTCCGTGGTTCCAAAGAGGGGGAGGAAAAGTCCTATAAAATATCTAATTAGGAGGCCTGAAATATGGTTTGAGTTTAAGGCCTTCCGTACGGTTTTGAATGTATTTGCATAAAGCAAGCTTTTGAGATCAGGCAGAGCGTACCCCCCTTCTTCATGTTTTAGTTGCAGGTATTGTTTTTTAATCTCATGTTTTTTTTCATTCCAGAAGAAATCTACGAGTTTTTTGGATAATTGGTTTTCTTGTAGCAGTGTGATGCCTGTGATATTGACTGTGTGCATCAGCGTTGGGGTAATGATTGTTTTTATCACTGTGGCTTTGCCATAAAAGGAGAAAAAGGTCGGTTTGAATAGACTTATCTTTTCCGTACTTATTTCCTGTAATTTTTTAACTGGTAAAGCTAGCGACTCAGAAAATGGAACTCCTAGTATTGTTAGCGGCTGCGTATGCAGCGCTAAACCGTAGGGAAGTCCGGTGTTATGGAAATTTCCAAAATTTTTGATTTTGGTTTTTTGGGCATTAACTCAGAGACCACTGACTATGCTGAAGTTTTGCAGTATGTCAAGATAGATGCAGATAGACTCAGAGTCTCTGAATGTGGCCACTACATCATCTGCATATGCTACTATTTTGCACTGTTTGGAGATTTGGGGCATTGGAATACCATTAATTGCAGGGGTGTTCTCTATTCTTTTGATGAGGGGTTCTAATGCTAGGGAAAAGAGAAGGGGGCTTAGTGGGCAGCCTTGCCTAACCCCTCTCTTTATACGGATTGGTTCTGTCAATTAATAGACAGTTGTGTCGAGGCCTCCGCGTACATATGTTTAATTGTACGCCGAAGTCTTGGGCCTATGCCTACTGTTTTTAGGGTGTCCTGTAAGTATTATTATTATTATTATTATTATTATTCCTGATACCTCCAAGGAGTCCAAAGACTCATCGTGGGAGGACATCTACAATTCTCTCTACACCTAACCTCTACTACGAATCATCTCCATCAACGCCATCTACCGCCCACTTCCAACACCACCACAACTAGTAATTTTTGTCTGTAAATTGCGTGTGTTCTGATGGGCCGATTTGTATGTATGCGGGATGAAAAACCCGAGTTTCCGGGAGAAAAAACCCTGCTACCTCCATATGAGATCGGCTAACTCACCTTCGATTGAAATCGACCAGATAAAGATTCCTCCCGTCGCGACGAGAATCGAACTTAGGCCTATTCCAATCGAAGGGCGCAATGTACCGTCGTTCTTCCAATTGCACTACGGAGGCGCTTTTGTGTGGCTGACGCTGTCGAACGCTTTTTCCAGGTCGGTGGAGAGAAGTGCCAGGGGGTATTTTTTTTCCTTGGCCAGTCTGATTAGGTCTCTTAGCAGGAAGAGATTAAATTCCATAGATCTACCTGGGATTCCATAGACCTGTGAACTTGTTATTATGTTTTCTATTCCACCCTTAATGCGTGTACAGATAATTTTTGCGAAAAGTTTATAGTCTAGGTTAGTTAAGGAGATGGGACGCCAGTTATTTGACAAGGTCCGATCTCGGTCTTTTTTGGGGATAAAGATTGTATAGCTCTTAGTGAATTCCTCGGGGATGTTTCCCGAAGTGAGGAATTCGTTAAAGATCTTTACTAGTGCTGGCAGTACAAGGTCCCAGATAGATCTATAGAATTCTATCCCCAGTCCGTCTGGCCCTGGGGTCTTTTTTTGGCTTCATCGTTTTGCACGTGGCTTTTATTTCAGCTGCAGTTATCGGCCTGTCGTGCAGGGCGCTAAGATGCTCGGGAAAACGTTTGACGTCCCACTCACTGAAGTCATCCGTGCCCTGCTGGTCAGCGAAGATGCCGAGATACTGCTGGTGAAAGTGACGGAGTATTTCATGGGTTGGATTTAGAATCTGGCCTTTCTCCTCGATCTGGTAAATCGTTCTTTCATCGTTTGCTGCCACCCGTTGTTGATTGTAGAATGCGGCGGAGGGTGTTTCCAAATTTCTGAGATAGAGTCTCGTGCGAAAGTCGAGGTCATCGACTCTACTCTGCCGCTCTTGCTGCAGCTCTATTTCTACCTGTCTGATAAGATGTCCGCAGGGAATTCCGCTCCGTTCGCTTGACCGGTACCAGCCGAGTTCCCTGTAGAGATCCCTCAGCCGTTTACGTTGTTGGTAGACCCTTTCGCACTCACATTTTTGAAACAGTTCCTTAGCCTGCCACTTAAAGTGCAGCCAGTTTTCTCAGTCCCAGTTGATGTTTGTCCATTCATCACAGAGTTTCTGTAGCTGGTCGCTAAAGAGACTGGGAAAGGTAGGAGGAAGCCTCCAAGGACCTCTGGCTGTTTCCATAACCTCTGGGAGAGTAATTTTTAAAATGACCAATTTGTGGTCTGTTGACATGTGTGCTGTGGTGTGACGTGTCCTTTGAACATACTGTTCCAAGTTTTGGGACACGTACACCCTATCTAGTCTCGTCGATATCTGGCCGCGACACCACGTTGTTTCTACCTTCGATGGGTTATTCCTCCTCCAGACATCAACGAGATCAAAATTTACACAGCATCTTTTTAGAGCGGCGGTTCCGCCGGTTCTGGAGTTTGCGTTCCCGCCTACTTTGTCCAAATGTGTGTCTTCCACACAATTCCAGTTCCCAGCTACTATTAGGTATTCTGCTCCCAAGAGGTAGTTTTCAAGGGCAGAGAAGAAACCGCTTCTGTGGTATGGGTTGTTCGGGCCGTATACTGCAACAAGCCGAATGGTACGGCCACCGTACCTCCAGTCCACCATTATTAGATGTCCCATGGCGTCCTTCTGGACGTTGAAGACCCCCCCCTCCTCGATTGGGGGGCGAATTAGTATCTCCACCCCTCGCGAGTGAGCATCCCCAAAGCACCAGTAGCTGGTGACTGGGTAGCTTCTCGAGAAGTTCTCCACGTCCCAATGCTTATAAAAATGGGTTTCTTGAATCAGGAGGATATTAATTTTGTACCTTAACATTAGCTTCCAGACAGCGCTTTGTGCGAAGGGGTTGCGTAAACCGTTGGTGTTTAAAGTGGCAATTTTAAAATCCATGTTGGTATTTGGAGGAAGGGGGGGGGTGTTGTCTGTTTGTTGCTCTACATGTTCCACCTGTGATTGACTATCGGAGCTGTTTGGAATATCCATAACGAGGTCGTTTTGAAATTCCATTTCTGTGACGCTATAAATGTCCGTACTGCAGATATGTGAATGGGGTTCTGCAGGTTGGTCTGCTACTGGGGATAGGTTTCCTGTCTTTGTTACCGCCTTCTCAAGGGGCTGGGTGCCTTCGCGTTGGCTTGTAGTTTGGATGTTGTCCATTTCATCTTCTGACGAGAGTAGGCTGCTTTGTTTAGCCTTTTTTGCCTCTTCTGTTTCTGCCTCTCTTGTGCGCTTTATTGGGGCGCTGGTTGTTACAACTTCTTCTTCTTTGCTGCGGGTTTCGAAGTTGGCTGTTATTTCCTTGATGTGGTGGGTTGCCCTGGGTGTCTTACCCGTTACGGGTTTCATGGAGGTTGTGTTTTCTGCTAGTGTTTCTTTTTCGGTTTGTTGCCGGAGCTCTGGAAAATCGCTCCCTGATGATACCTCAGGTTTACCGAGGGGTATAGCCCTGATCGGTATTATGGTCCCTCCAGCTGCTTCTGAGAGTGTTCTGTGTGAGCACATGTCCACTTTATGGGTCAAGTCCCCACATTTAAGACAAGCTTCTGTGCAGTTTACTATTTTGTGCTCTGTTGATTTGCAATTTCTGCACTGTAGTTTTGGGCATTCTGCCCCTAGGTGACCCTCAGAGTTACATCGGAAACACAATCTTTTAACACCCGGGTAGTTAACCATGACTCTTGTTTGGCCCACTAAAATGAAGTTGGGAACTTCCTTTTTCATATCCATCTGTACTTCAACGTCGCCTGTTTTCCAGCCTTTGTAATCTGGATGTTCAAATGCTTTGATATTAATAATATTGCCCCATTGGCTAAAAAATTTCTTGACGTTGTCTTCATTCTCCAGGTATTCCAAGGGAAATCTAGTTATTCTTAACGTTTTTCGTAAACTCCCAAAATAAGGTTTAATCGTTTGTCCCGCACAGGGAAAACCTTCTAATAATTTGCTTCTTGTTTGGTCTTTAACTACAATTTGGAATCTTTCTTTTGAGTACGGTGTGAAACCGTATATGTTTTCTGCCCCTACTGTATCAATCAGAGCTTTCACTAACGTCCGCTCATCTGGGAGCTGCTTGACTTCGATGCCAAGCGTTCTAGTTCTGGGTAAGAATAAAGGCATTGTTGGGGAAAGACCTAACTACTGGCTGTAGAAGGGGGGAGGTAAAGGAGGGCGAAGTCGGGGAACGCCCGGTGTCCCTCACAACAAGTGAAGAGATACCAGAAGGAATGGGTAAAAGAGCCAATAATAAGAAAAAAGGTCTTACCAACACTGAGGTACTTCTGTAGAAAATGAGCATGGAGCTCTCTTCGGGCCGCAGGAACTGGATCCTCTTTTGGACTGGCACGGGTTCTTTCTTCTTCGAACTGGAGCTCTCTTTCACGTCTTGGCGAATAATGCTGCAAATAGGTCTCTTCAGTGGGAGCCAGGCCCAAGTGGAGATATCAGGCAGAAGCATTAGCAAGTCATCTCCACCTATAGGAATTGCCAATTGGTGTGCCACCCTTTTTTTAATAATTTACTCTGGATTTAGAGAAAGATGTTGAAAGTTTATTTTTCACTTGGTTAGAGTATAATAAATTTAGTTTAATCCTCTATCCAAGTGTGAGCAAACAAAGTTTGCACCTGAAAGTATCTTCAGGACTGGGTTAAGGTGGTACAACGAGTTGCCCTGGTGTTGTACCACCTTAACCCAGTCCTGAAGATACTTTCAGGTGCAAACTTTGTTTGCTCACACTTGGATAAAGGATTAAACTAAATTTATTATACTCTAACCAAGTGAAAAATAAACTTTCAACATCTTTCTCTAAATCCAGAGTAAATTATTAAAAAAGGGTGGCACACCAATTGGCAATTCCTATAGGTGGAGATGACTTGCTAATGCTTCTGCCTGATATCTCCACTTGGGCCTGGCTCCCACTGAAGAGACCTCAATAAAGGTCGAAACTAGTCTGGGTAGTGGCCCTTCCCTTAATGCATAACATTAGACATATCTGCAAGGAGATGTGTTTTGCATTATAGGAGATACTGAGATAGGAGTGTTGGTAGCTTGCTCCACCTTTGCAACGAGTTGCCCTGGTGTTGTACCACCTTAACCCAGTCCTGAAGATACTTTCAGGTGCAAACTTTGTTTGCTCACACTTGGATAAAGGATTAAACTAAATTTATTATACTCTAACCAAGTGAAAAATAAACTTTCAACATTCGTGTGTGATGTTATGTAACTGTGGGTGGGAACCTTGAGTTCCATCTGCCATCTTGGTGCCTTAATCCTTTTTATATGAATGTTTTTGAATTAAATGTGGGCAAAAAAAATTTTCCTGAAACTTCAGAACTTTTTGATAATTCATTAGTGGGAAAGGTGTCTTCCAGGTTTTTGGGAGAGAGGCATACATGTTTATACAGATTTTCAGTGGAAAATCTGTATAAACATTTGATGAATTATCTTTGAATTCTCTCTCTCTCTCTCTCTCTCTCTTCCATAGTTTAATGCCTTCTCTTTTAATAAATGGGTTGTGACCATTGTGAGATGGTTAAATGCACAGACCTCCATGGAGTCAAAAGACTCGTTGTAGAGATCTCACTTTCATACAAACACACAACTCATCATACGATAATTTAAATGCATTTGCTGTCTCTACACCTAGCACACTTCTCAGCATTACATTCCAATCACCTACTACTCTCCACACAGAAAAACCTATTTCTCCCCTCCTCCTTGCTCACACCTATATTATACAGCTTCTAAGGATTGAATTGACAACCTACACATTTTCCATTCACCCGGACTGTTCAAGTCTTATTGCAAGGCAATAACATCTGTTCTACTTCTCATAATTCTTCTTAATTTGGCATCTGCAAACAACTGCATATCACCATTCAAGGCTTTTGAAATATCATTTACATGCAAATTAAACAGCAGCAGTCCCAAAACAGAATCTTGGAGTACACCAGTAGTGACTTTGCTCATCTGGGATATTACTCTCCCATACAACACAACTTGCTGGTCTGGTACCTTCAGACAGCTAGTCTGCAATTCAGTGCACTAATCTACTGTCCCACTGTATCTGTTGCAATTTGATTACCAGCTGGTCATGTGGCAGTTTTCCAAAATCTAAATATACTAATGTTTATTCATTCTCTTTGTCCAGTGTATTTGTCACCTTATTATAATAAATAATTTGCTAAAACATGATCTTCCTTTAGCAGACCATACTGCCCACCAAAGAGAATGTCATTTAAATGTAACTTTCCCAGAAATTATATATTATAATAAGGTGACATTGGACAAAGGGGAATGCATACACATTGGTATATTCAGATTTTGCAAAAGCTTTTGGAAGACTGCCACATGAGAGCTGGTAATTAAATTGCAACAGATACAGTGGGACAGTAGATTAGTGCACTGGACTGGATTGGAGATTGGCTGTTTGAAGGTAATCAGTAAGTTGTATATCGGGTAGTAATATCCCAGAAGAGCAAAGTCACTTCTGGAATAAGGAATGTGGTCCAATCTAAGTCATGTTACAAAGGTATATTAAAACTTGTTAACTCCCTGGAACTTTCGTGCAAGACATGTGGTGATATAACATCATTAAGGCTGTAGGATGATGATAAAATTATTACAGAGTAACAGAATGATGTTAGGAAAAATATTTATTTGTAGAATTTTCAACTAGGTTTCCTAGCCATTGTCAATACAGTTGAAAAGAGATAAACACAATAAGAACAACATTGAAATTGCATGCACATGCCAGTATTCTTGTGTTTCTTAATATTTTAAGTATGTCAATTTATTTCTTTGAATTTTAATAGTTGTAGATGAAGTTATCCTCCTGCAGTGGCTTGCATAATATTGTCATGTACTTGCAATTTCATTATTGTTCTTATTGGAGTTATCTCTTTTCAGTGGCTAGGAAACCTAGCTGAACATTCTGCAAATAATAAATATTTTTTCCTTATGTAAGTGTTATTTCATTACTCTGTAATAATTTTATCATTATGTCATCTGCTTGCATTTCATTATTTAGATCTATTATTGGCATCAAGTTTACTCATATACTTCAGGGTGACCAGACATCCCACTTTTGAAAGGATTGGCCCCTTTTTCAGCTGATCCCATTGTCCTGAGAAAATGCAAATAACACACTATATGTCCTTTTTTTAAAAAATAAAAGATAAATGCATCTCATTTTTCTTATTTTTTTCTCTTTTTCATAAACTTAAACCTAACTATGCAAATTGATAAAGAGGTTTACTCTATTTCCAATAGATTATTATTATATACAGGGTGTTCGGGATAAATTTGACATATTTATAATTAATTATATTTTTCCGTAAGTTACATGTATTAACACACACTTCTCTTCATTTAAAAGTTTGGACCCTTCTTCATTCATATACAAGATGTCAGAAAGGATGGATAGCTGGAACCCACCTGAATCATGGAAGAGAATAACTTGTATCATGATGATTCGTGCCCGCCATCAAAATAAGGATATTACGACTGCTGCCCAATGCTCCCTGAATACAGTAAAAACAATCAGGCATGAACTAGAGACTTGCAATGGTGACTACGAGGATGTAGCAAGAATAAAGATCCCTAGCAGACGATCTGATTGCGTTCGTACAGCAGAATTCCTCGCAAATCTGCAGGAACAGGTGTTGAAGAACCCTGGCATTGGAATTCGGGCTTTGTTCGTGGAGTTGCTAACTGTAGTCAAGCCCTGGATAACAAGGGTAGCCAATGGTAGGCCGTATGTATGGCAGCAGGATTCGGCCCCTTGCCACACTTCTGGGAAAAGTCAAAAATGGTTTTCTGAAAATTTCTACGACTTCGCCAGTCCAAATGTTTGGCCTCCAAACTCCCCAGACCTTAACCCCATGGATTATTTTGTATGGGGCGCAGTTGAAAAAGACACCAATCGCACTTCCAGTAATACAAAAGCCCAGTTAATGGATAAAATTAAAACAGTTTTTGCGGCCCTTCCCAGGGAGACTGTAGCATCAGCTTGTTCGAGGTTCCGAAGCAGAATTGAAGCTGTGATCGATGCTAATGGTGGTTATTTTGAGTAAATCTTGTTGATAGTATTGTAATTAACTCTGCCTGTAATGTTTTTTTGTCAATTCATTAAATTTAATAGATACAAAGAAGATTTTCTTTTTCCTTACGAAACTGTCAAATTTATCCCGAACACCCTGTATGTGGGTACTCCATGGGGGTCAAAAGACTCATCACTGGAGACCAACTCTATCTTAACACAATACCTATCATATATCTCCTTAAACCTATTCACTGTTGGGGTGCTGACGACCACCTTTGGCAATCAATTCCACTTGTTTACCACTCTCCAAGTAAAGAACGTAGTCCTCACACTCTTAGACAATTCCTAAAGTGTGACTGATTGATTTTCCCCTTATGCCTAATGTATTGAAAAATTTCTTCTGTGTTAGTCTTATAGAATCTCTTTAGTAACTTATAAGTTTTTATCATATTCCCTCTCCTCTGCTTATCTGCTAAACTCTGCAACTCACACACCCTCAATCTATCCTCATAGGGAACATTCCATAGACCTGTCACCAGTTTGGTCACTTGCTCTAAATCCTCTCCACTACCTCCTTATCCCCAAGACACACAGGTGACACAAATCTGTGCACAGTAGTTAGCATGTGGCTGAATCATAGCTTTATAAAGAGGGATAATAATCTCCCTATCTTTGCTTGTCAATGTGTTCTTCAGCATCCAAGTAATCCTCTGAGCTATTTTGCCAACTCTTGCAATATGTCCTCTGAATTAAAGTGCGGATCATATTTCTATCCACCCATTCCTGAATTTTACCTTTAACCGACTTTTCCAAAGTGCATTACCTTACATTTCACAACATTGAATTGACAACCATTGTCCTTGGTCCACAGTGCCAATTTACTTAAATCATCCTGTAAAATATGTACATCACTTTTATCAACTATATATTTTTGTTTTGTGTCATTGGCAAACAACTGAATGTCCCCCCTTCAAATCTTCTGCTATATCATTAATGTACAAATTAAAAGAGTAGAGGTCCTGCACTCCACCAGTCACCCTCATTTGCTATGATTCCCCTCCACTATACACCACTCTCTGATGTCTGTCTATCAGCCATCTCTCTGTCCATGTCATCACCAGCCTCATATCCATTCCCATTTGCTCCAACTTACTTATGTAATAGTTTTCCATGTGGTATTCTGTCAGATGCCTTTGCAATTGTCCAGCAGTATCATGATGTAGCCATTTCCATATTATAAAATGTGAATAAATTATTGAGGCAGGACCTACCTTTTACAAAACCATGCTGCTCCTATAGAGGATCATATTTCTATCCACCCATTTCTGAATTTTACCTTTAACCAACTTTTCCAATATGTTAATTCCCACTTCAGAGATAGTAAGTGGTCTGTAATTTGCTACTTCTGTCTTGGGAGACACCTTTATGTAATGGAACTATCTTACCCTCTTTCCACACTCTTGGAACCTTGCCAGAGCTGAGAGTCTAAGTCATGATGCATGACATACCGTTCAGGTCTACTACTGTATTCACATTGATATGTTTCAATATATTAAGTACCTGTAGTTCATCTACCTCAATGCTCACATCAGTCTCTTTCAACTCAGTAATTGCAAAGTCACCACCTGGAGATAATACCCTTGCAAAGTGACCACTTAGTAATTGAACCATTTCTTCTACTTCTCTCACTTTCCTGCCATCAACACTGAGTATTAACTTTCCATAATCATTCTTTCTCTTTCTTGCTAAATAGAGGAAAAAAATCTCTTGTACTTTGGCTTGCTTAACTAATTTTCTTTTGTAATCTGATTATTTAGCCTTCCTTACCATACTAGTCACCCTTCTTGTTTATGTTTTATACTGCTCATGGCCATTCTGATCAGCTTGTTGTTTATATTCCATCCATGATGCTTTTTTTGGTGCAGGTCCTGCTTTATACTGCAAGTCATCCACTTAATCATTACTTGGTTTATCCTCTTAACCCTGGGTATGCATTCTGATACTGCCTTGCTCAAACAATCCTTAATTGCTTCCCACTAATGGCATTCATTCCATGTAGTTTTTTATGCCATGGCACTGCTCCAAGTTGTCTCCTGAGTTTGCCATAATCGCCAGCTTACTTCTGCATAAACTCTTTCTTGAAATTTTTACATGTTGAGCAACCTCCTAAGACTAGATGATCACTTTTCCCTAATAGAGGTGAGTTGCTACTGCAGTTATTATTATTATTATTACAGGCGACTCCAGGGAGTCCTTAGACTCATTGAGGGAGGCGCTAAACATCATGTCCACACAACTGTACGACATTCTCACAGTATCTATCATACCTTGCCTTGAGCTCACTTACTGTTATAGCACCCACAACAGACTCTGGCAGCTTATTCCACTCGTTTACCACTCTAAAAGTAAAGAACCTAGCTCTAACACCCTTGCTAACCACACTCTTGCCTAGCTTCCATAGGTGTCCCCCCCTAGTTCTCCCACCACCAGTCCTGATCTCAAAAATATCCTCTGAATTAATCCTATAAAAACACCTTTAGCAATTTGAATGTCTCAATCATATCTCCCCTTTTCCGCCTATCAACTAATTTCTGCAACCCACAAATCTTCAACCTGTTCTCATAAGGTTCATTCCATAGACCTGCTATCATCTTGGTCACTCGCCTCTGGATCCTCTCCACCTCCTCCCCATCAAGAAGAAACCTAGGTGACCAAATCTGGGCACAGTAGTTGAGATGAGGTCTCACTAGGGCTCGGTACAGAGGTACAATAACTTGCTTGTCTCTGCTCGTCAAAATATTTTTCAACAACCAAGTGAGTTGATGAGCTGATTTAGCTACTTTTGCAATGTGCCCCCTAAACTTCATCTTCCTATCCACCAATGTGGTATACTGCTGCTAATCTTTTCACCCCAAAATGCATAACCTTACATTTTGTCACATTAAATTGACATCCATTCTCCTTTGCCCAGAACTCCAATCTATCCAAGTCATCCTGCAAGATTTTGACATCTTCTGCATTCACTATTGCCCTACCCAACTTTGCATCATCAGCGAACAAATGAACTGTTCCTCTTAGATTTTTCCCTATATCGTTAATGAACAAATTAAACAGCAGTGGTCCCAGAACACAACCCTGCGGCACACCACTAGTCACAGGCCGTCTTTTGGACTCTACTCCTGAATAAACTACTCTCTGATATCTCTCCATCAACCATCCACCTATCCATCTCACCAACCCTATATCCATTCCCATATGTTGTAGGTTACAGATTAGAATTCCATGTGGTATCCTGTCAAATGCCTTAGCCAGGTCCAGCAGTATCACTGTAAACCCATTACCCTTATCCAGTTCAGCCGTCACTGTGTTATAAAACTTGAGCAAGTTACTGAGGCATGAGTCTTGACAGACTTTATGTTCTTAGGAAGGACCTCCCACGATGAGTCTTTCGACTCCATGGAGTCCTGAATAATAATAATGATCTACCCTTCATAAAGCCATGCTGTCCCCGTACAGTATCTCATTTTCATCAATCCATTCCTGTATTTTTCCCTTGACTACTTTCTCCAAGACCTTGACAACGACTCCTGATATGCTGATCGGTCGGTAATTTGCAACAGTAGTCTTGGATCCTCCTTTATGCAGTGGAACTATTTTCCCCCTCCTTCCAAACCTTTGGGACTAAACCAGACCCGAAACTCAGATTAAACAACATGGTCAAGGGCACTGATAATTCTTTAGCCACTTCACGTAGGACCCGTGCCGGTATACCATCCAATCCCACAGATGTATTCACATTAAGGTTCTGTAATAGACTATTCACCTCCACTTCATTCATCACAATTCTTGTATAAACTAATGGTTCCTTCATTTTTTCAATGTCACCACCTGGATGATATACTCTTGCAAAGTACTCGCTCAGTAATTCCACTATATTGACTATATTCCACTATATTCAGTGACCTCCTTACCATCATCATTCCTTAAAATCATTTTGCCATGTACAGTTTTTTTTTTTTTTTTTTTTTTTTGCTTGCAGCATATTGAAAGAACTGTTTGGGATTCTCTTTACATATCTTCAACATATACTTAATCATGTCTACCAGACTAAACACCTTGTTTATGCAATAACAAAATGTTCATAGCCAGTTTCTTTGTTAAGGCTTTTTTCCAAAGATATAAAATTTTCTTCTTCTTTTCCATAGGATCCTTTCTTATCACCCTTATGTGGCACACATTATTCCTCCTGTCTCTGAAGTGTAAATATTCTGAATTCACCGAAGTATAAGTACTCTTACCTCTTGCAGTTTAATTTTGTTATTGTACCAGCGAAAAGGTTTCTTCTACTGCTTTTCGCCAATTCCGTCACCATTTCCAGTAGAAATGACAGATCCGGAATCCTTAAGACAGATGAAACTTTCCAATCAGCATTTCCTTGAACATTCCTTTGGAATGTTGACTACAATCTCTTCTTTTATTTGCTAATTGTTGACAGTCTCAACTCCTCCAGTTTAAAGACTCACAATTTTACTATTCCTTTTTCGGAATCTACTATTAATATTCTTCCCACTGTCACATAAAACTAAATAAACTTCATAAGAACAAAATTCCTCCTGCCTGCGTTCTTGATTTCCATTAGCTTTCTCTTGTTTTTCCTCATTACTTTGATACCGAGCGTTCTCTCTGTCAACTGTCAATCACACATCAAACTTCCCAATGAGCATGCGCACGCCGTGAAAGTGGCAAACAAGAAGTTAGGTATAACGACTGACATGTTGTCTCTGTTAGCATAATGAGAATGTCTTCGCAAACCACAATAAATATTTCAACACTTAATAATTTTAAATTATAATAAAATTTCTGAAAGTAACATAACTGTCCAAATACAGTAAATACAGGAAGATTAACTTAATCAAAAGCACTTTAACACACAAATTTACTTGCTATCTGAGCAACGGAAACTGTGGTGCTTTCACTATCAGAAAAAGCCTGGTTTGCTTTGATATAAAAGTGTCTTCTATGACACAACTTTGCTTACAAATATGCATAAGTATTCCAGGAGGGATTACATTCAGGATCGGCGGAAGCAGGCATGTGGGTGCTGCTACGAAGGGGGGCGCCGCCGCCGCCGAGGCACCGTTCATAAGTTCATTTTTAAGAAACAAAATTTTTATCATGAAAACAAAAAATTCTCAGAATGATCAATATTAAAATAAATAAGGCCGGATACACCGAATAAAAATTTTAAAAAATTGTATATTGCTGCCTCTTTGATCTGCCAGCTGTTTACAATTTTGCAGCGAGAGCAGGCTAAATGCTTGCCTACAGAATGTTGTATCTAATGCAGTCTATCTAAAGTGAAACAGTGAACGGTTTTTATGTGCAGAAACGAATTTTTGTACAAAACATTTGTTGCTAGTTAACCAGTCATATGGTACGCATCTCAGTAGGCTACTGACAGTAGTGCACTGCGGACTATTATTTCGTCTCTGTGTCGTGTTGTGTAATAATTTCTTGTGGGTATAAAATAGAAATGGAATCAAAAATGAAAAAAAAGTTATCCTGTGCACAAAATCGTAAGCGTCATGCTGCGAAAGAAGCAGAATTTAAGATACAAACTAGGGCTCTTAATAAATTTGTTAAAATATTAAAATATTCTGATGCAGATTGTAACCAACTCGATACATCAGAAATCAGGGTTGAAGAACTGTGCACATCATCCAGTTTGCATGAGTTTGCAACTATTGAACAAGATAACAAGATGCAGGATTTAAGTGAAAAACAGGAAAAGATTTGGTTGTAGTTGACCACGAAACGAACACATTGTTAGTCTCTATAAATTTAGAGGATCCAGGTGAATGGGGAAATATTGATGAAAAATTATGAGTTGTTTTAATTGAAATTGGGCTTGTTCAAAAGAAAAATATAATATATCCCAGAAATACACATGGTCGTAAATTTGGCAACACGTATTATAGTAGAAAAATAGAAAACAGGGAGCTCGTGCCAAGAACATGGCTCATTTATTCCGAAACTTTAAATTTGTTTTTTTGCTTTTGTTGCAAACCTTTCGCACCTACCGAATCAAGTAGTCTTGTAGAAGGTTATATGGATTGGAGAAATGTGAGTACAACTTTGCATAGACATGAGACTAGTTTAACTCACATGAAAAATTTCTTAAAATGGAAGGAACTTGATAAAAATTTAAAAAACAAAACTACTATTGATTGCCAGATTCAATGGAAAAGAAACATTGGACGAATATTTTAGAACGCTTGATTGAAATTATAAAATTCCTTGGTAGCCAAAACTTAACTTTTCGCGGATCATCTGATAAATTATATAAAAGGAATAACAGGAAATTTTTAAAATTAGTCAAACTCTTTACGAAGTTTGATCCCGTTATGGAAAATCATGTTGAAAGGACCCTACAACGAAACAATAGAGTACACTATTCGAGTAAAGACAGTCAAAACAAAATATTGGAAACTTTAAGTAACGTAATCAGGGATACAATTTTATTATCAATTTGAAGATCTAAATATTATTCCAGAATTTTTGACTGCACACCAGATGTAATTAAAACCGAACAAATGACCATTATTATTCACTTTGTTTCCTGTGACAATGGAATTGTCAAGATCAGAAAAAACCTTTTAGGTTTTGCAGATATATCCGATTCCACAGGACATGGTTTATGTGCAACAATAATGGAACAACTGGAAAAATGGAACATTCCCATTGAAGACATGCAAGGGTATGACCACGGGGCAAATATGAAATTGAAAAAATATATGCTCCAAAATTTGCTTTTAAACAGAGCTTTTTATGTGCCATGTGCTGCTCATACTCTAAATTTAATCATTAACAATGCAGCCAAAGTGAATGTAGATACAATTAGTTTTTTTACTATTATTCAAGAAATATACAGTTTCTTTTCATTCTCTTACAAACGTTGGGCAATCCTTTAAAAGGATTGCCCAACGTTTGTAAGAGAATGAAATGTCCTTCATGCTGAGTTGGTAAAAAAATTAACATTGAAACAGCCATTAGAAAAGCGATGGGAAAGTAAAATTAATGCAATCCGTCCTCTACGATATCAGTTACGAGAAATTTACGATGCACTTTTTGAAATTTTAATAAAGAAACTCAGCATGAAGCACAACCATTATGTGCTAAAATAAAAGACTACAAATTTATTTGCTCTCTTATAACTTTCCCATGATTTACTTAGCAGAATAAACCCTGCGAGTAAAATGCTTCATGACAAAAATATGAACATTCCACTTGCTTTAGAATCTATCGAAAACTTAAAAATATTCTTACAAGAGTATCATCGATCAGATATAAATTTTAAAGAAATTCTAAAAATGGCAAAAGAACTGAGTGAAGAGGAGGATGGAGAACAAGAATTGAAAACTGGTACGGAAGTTCGATGACGAAAATAGACACGACAGTTTGACTACGAGCATCATGACAAAACGCCACAATCGCCAGAAGATAAATTTAGAATGAATGTGTTTTATACACTTCTAGTCGTTGCAATGTGTTCGTTAATAGAACTTTTTGAACAGCCAAAAACATATGATAATTTCAATTTCTTATATAGATTACTACAAATTAATAATGAAGATTTACGAAAAAATTTTGACGATTTAGAGATTCTCCTGAAAGGTGGGGACAATAAAGACGTAAATGCAACAGAACTATATGATGAATTATGTGCTTTGTTGGATATTTTTCGGAAGGATAATTTAAATATTCAAAACCCTTTTGATATTCTTAATTTTATTGTGTCCAATAATTTATCTTTCCCTAACTTTTCAATTGCTTTAAGAATACTATTAATCTTACCTGTTAGTGTAGCGAGCGGTGAACGTTCCTTTTCCAAGTTGAAATTGATTAAAACCTACTTAAGAACAAGTATGTCACAAAAAAGGCTTGTTAGTTTGGCGAACAGCTATTGAAAATGATATATGTGCGGAATTAGACGTTATGACCATTATTTCTAATTTTATGAATATGAAGTCAAAAACCCTAAAATTTTAATTTGAAAAAAATTCAGGTATATTTATGTAATTTAATTTATTTTCTGTTATGCTATAAAGATGTTATTTTTTGAATACTTATATTAAATGTTCTAATTATTTCTGAATTCTTTTCTTGTTTTCTCATCTATCTTGAGTTTTTTTATTTTCTTAAAAGAGAGTTCCACTTATAAAAATTATTAAAATATTTTTACAAGTTACTAAGAATTTAGTAACTTGTAAAATGCAAGAATTTTCGAAACCTTAGTTCAAATAAATTTTAACTTTAATTAAAATTCATTTTAATTTTGTTAGCGATTCGGGTCGGTGAGAAGGCTATAATCCCTGTATCATTATATTCAACAATTAAAGTGAAGTGGCTTTATCAAAATTTGCTTTAACTTTTGAAAATTTTTTGAATATTCGGGTTTTTAACGATTATCCTACCTAGCCAACACCCCCGGTTTGTTACATTTAGCGAACCAACGTGTGGCTGTTCTGTCAAAATTTATTTAAGAAATTTCAAATAATTTAAATTTGTATTATCGTAAAAGAACCACACGCCTGGATCGTTACAAGGGTGCTTAGATAGACATGAATGCAGGCGACAAAGACCCTAGCGCCGGCTCTGATTACATTCAACTTTTCCTTCAATATATTCAAAACTTAAATGACACTATCACAATCAATCTGTGAATTAGACATACTTAACCAAACATAATTTTCCGTTATTTCACATTCACTTTTGCAGCTAGTTAACAAGTAACCTCTCTCAATCCTTTACGATTTTGAGTTACAATTGTATTACATACTATAAACAAAATAATGGCTTACTTGCTAACAATCTCAAGAGGAAAGTCCAACATACATTCCGTTATACACACTGGAACGTCCTTCGTCTGGTTGATCCTCGAGAACTTTTTTTCGTCAGACGCGCTGGAGTTCTGTCGTAGCTACTGGGAGCCTAGAGCGAGCTGGCAGCGGTGAACATCGGGCGACGATGGCGGGAAAACGAACCTCCTGGATTTTGTTTTCCCTTGTAAAATGAATCTCCTGGATATTCCTGTAGAACAGTAGGTGAAGAGCCAAGGACCAAAAAAAGTCCCTAACCATGTGCTGCATTGCCTTTTATTCTATTCTCAGTCCTTTGTTCTAAATTCGGAGTATTCCAGGATTAGCCGGAAGTAATGAAAGAACTGACATCATCGCCGGCCACTTGACCGTATGATTTCGGTGGTCTTCGGCGCTAATCCGGCTTAACTCTTATTAAGCTTTTAACAAGTCTAAAGTGCAACTGCATTCTAACAGTAAATTATTCTTTTACATTTTTATATCTTACTAAGCACATTTTTTGTTTTTGAATTCAGACAAAACAATTGTAAAATTTCTAGCAAAATTATAATTTCTTGTGAAATTTTACAAAGGCCACCCTTTCCTCTAAAAAAACAAACTCAAAGAATTTTTTTTTTTTTTTTTTTTGCTTCCCTCGTTCTCTGGAGATGACCTTGACTAGTCCCTAAAATTTCAATTTTCAAACTTAGGTTGACATATACAACAAGTTGCCACATAATCGGCGACATCATTTTTCATTTCCTTCCATGTGTACTTTCATTAATTTTATGCCACGTTTGATGAAATACCTTATGTCCGTTTGAATTATGGAACTTGTAAATTATCCATGAAATCATAACTCTCGGAACAAGAACCCTTTCTGCAAATTTTCCCAAGACGCTCTTCCTTGACCAGAGAAGTCAGTCTTCATCTAGGTGAAGTGTTTTGAGGAATACTCGGTTCTTGGGAATATGATCACCTCTCTTAATTTTTTCATATTTGTTCCTCAACCCAGGATCTCCTTTCTGAGCATCTATAATACAGGGCTTACCCCAGGTTTGGCGATGAGGAGGCTTATATATGACTCTTCCTATAGTCGCAGCACTGCTTAGCTTGCCTGTATCACTGTCTTCCCTTTTAACAGGGTCAGCCAGTGCAATACTGGAAATCGCATATGTTTCAGTAACTATTCCCTTTTCGAGACTTCTGTTTACTACAGGATTATCGGAAGAGTCGGCACTTGTCTTTATCTTTCTTTCTTTGTCTATTCATATCTCTGCCTTTATTTACTGGCTTGGTTCCTTTGTCAGCCTTTTCTGCCTGAGACCTAGGATTACTGCCTCCATTTTGTGCACGTTCAATTCCCATTAGGGAAATATTGCTTTTTCGGAAATCACAGGAGAAGTTGTACTTCTGCAGAAAATCCAATCCTAAAATAATTTGAACGCTCGGACGAGAGGATTTAGGAAGAATTAACAATTCTTGGGAAATGTTCAAATCAAACTCAGGTAGCTTAATGCCTACTTTTATCTTTCTCTGAATACATACATCAGTTTTTGAGATGCCTGTTAGCTTGATTGGCTTTCTCAGCCCTATCACTTCATTTGTGAGATGGGTACTTACTCTCTTGAAGAACGTTCTGGTTATAGCTGAGACGTGGGACCCAGTATCCAGTAGGATATTACAAGGTGTCCCTTCTACCAAGCCTTGAATGACTGTCAAAGAACTATCAGATCTCTTTCTGATGTAATCTTTTCGTTTTCTCTGGTCATTTTGAGAACATTTCTTAGTAAGCATGACATTTGACTCATATCTCATTCCTCTGGGGGGGGAGGTGAATTTCTCCTCATAAAGCAGTTATTAGCCATATGTCCTACCTTGTTATAGTTGTAACATTCAGGTGGCTTTCTCTGCCTTTTTCTTCACTATCCCCCCTTTCCTGACATGGATAAAATTTGGGGGGGCATCGTTTTGAGCTTGTTTAATTCTTTGATAATGGCATCTAATCGCTCAATTACTGGTTGATGTAACCTCTCTATTTAATGCTTAATTAATAATCTTACTGACTCCATGTCAAAGGAATCAGTTAACTTAGGTTTGGTGGTCAATTTCTCTTTGCCCTCAACCTTAATATGAGTCTTATTCTCTAGATCTATGTCCTTTCCTTCCACTTCTCTAGGGGGACTTTTCTTTCAGCATATCAAGAACCTTTTTAGAGTTTCAGGTGAAATCACCTACTTGTTTCATAGAGTGTACTTGTTTGGGGATAGAGGCAGGATGTATATCACCAAGCCTCTCCTCTCTCTGTCTCTGACTGTGAGGTAACACTCTTCCAAGTTCTTTATTTTCTTTTTATATGCTGTTTCTTTTAGTTCTTCCCTTAATCCCAATCGAAATTGATGGAAAACTGCCCAAACTAAATGCAGCTTATCCTCCTCAGAAACACTCAGACTACTTGCAAGAGTTAGTAATCTATTATAGATGTAACACTTTCTTTCTTTCCTTGCCCACATTTCTGTAACTTCCAAAGATTGGGGCTTATGTTCCTCACTTTGGAATACTGTGATATTAAAATATCCTTAAACTTTGAATACTCTAACGTGTTTCTAAGAATAGGGGAAGCATTTAAAAAGATCTTTGCTTTACCAACCAGTTTGTTTCTTAGGAGAATCAATAACTGGAAGACCGTCCACCTCCCAATTTTTCCTAATTTCTCTACAAAACCAAAATAGGAATGAATGTCATCATTTTCATCCCCATAGAACAATGGAATAACAAGGTGAGGATTTAGAGTCCTAAAAAAACTCCTTGTCATCCATTCTTATGTTAGTAGTATCACAATTCATATAAATTCAATTTCAAATTGCAAAAAATTGCTACTTGCTAAACTTTACCTGTTCCTTAAGCCAAAACTATCCCAATCCACTTCACTTGAAGTTTATTATGTGAATTTTATCCTGCCAATGGCTGCGCCATTGTAAAATATTTACTTTCTTTGTCTTTCGTTTTTCAGTTTATTTATCTGCGTACATACTTAAACTTATTCTTGCCCCCCTTTTCTGTTGTTAGTTAGACCACGTGTTGTAAATTTATCTAACGTAACAGTCCCTGAACAATCGCACAATGTCAATTAAGAAATTTATTTATTCGTAACGACTTCACCACTTAATTGATCTTTTTATGCTTGAAAGTCAGGGCGAGAAGATGACATAAAGTTAAGTTTATACCTCTATACAATATCTTTATATGCAAGTCGTGGCTCGTTACTATATTCTATTTCGCAGGCTCGTTAATATTTTCGGGATAGTGCATTGGCTATGGAATGAGAACCAGGTAGTTACAAAACAGAAACATATTTATTATCAAACTAAACGATGTGATACAGCGCACATAAAAGTTAATTAAAGATTAACTTAATCAAAAGCACTTTAACACACAAATTTACTTGCTATCTGAGCAACGGAAACTATAGTGCTTTCACTATCAGAAAAACCCTAGTTTGCCTTGATATAAAAGTGTCTTCTATGACACAACTTGGCTTACTAGTAGCATAAGTATTCCAGGAGGGATTACATTCAACTTTCCTTTAATATATTCAAAACTTAAATGACACTAATTCAGACACTATCACGATCAACCTGTGAATTAGACATACTTAACCAAACATAATTTTCCATTATTTCACATTCACTTTTCCCGCTAGTTAACAAGTAACCTCTCTCAATCTTTTATGATTTCGAGTTACATACACATAACATACTACAACAAATTCATGACTTACTTGCTAACAATCTCGAGAGGAAAGTCCAACGTACATTCCGTTATACACATTGGAACTGGAACGTCCTTCGTTCAGTCGATCCTCGTGAACTTTTCTTTGTCGGACGCACTGGGATTCTGCTGTAGCTACCGGGAGCCTAGAGCGAGCTGGCAGCGGTGAACATCGGGCGACAAAGGCAGGAAAATTAACCTCCTGGATTTTGGGAAGGAACCCTGTAGAACAGTAGGTGAAGAGCTAAGGACCAAAAAAGCCCCTAACCACTTGCTGCATTGCCTTTTATTCTGTTCTCAGTCCTTCGTTCTAAATTCGGAGTATTCCAGGATTTGCCAGAAGCAACGAAAGAACTGATGTCATCGCTGCCCGCTTGGCCCTACAATTTCATTGGTCTTCGGCGCTAATTCGGCTTAACTCTTATTAAGCTTTTAACAACAAGTCTCAAGTGCAACTGCATTCTAACAGTAAATTATTCTTTTATATTTTTATATCTTACTAAGTACGTTTTTTTTTTTTTTAATTCAAACAAAACAATTGTAAAATCTCTAGTAAAATTTCTCTTAAAATTTTAAATTCTCGCGAGATTTTACAGATCCATTATCTGACAGGTAAAGTTAAAAAAATTTCTGAAATCTAGATGGACTTAAACAAATGCTTGCAAAACTTAACGCTAAAAATTATGAAAAGAAGTTTGATTTATTTATTTATTTCATATGCAAACTACATAAAATGTAAGAGCATACATTTAAAGAAATAGACATTAAAAGAATAGGGATTAAAAGCATACTGCATAAAATGACAAAAATGCCACCTGCATAAAATATTACGCATAAACATGAAATATCAAATTTCACTCATCCGGTGATTAATATACTTTAAAGCTGTTTAATTACACTGCATTAAATCTTCTCGGGTACATATGTTATTAATTTCTATTAGGCAGCATTGCAGAAGATGTTCCATTTGTAATTTGAATGTTCCATTCAGTGATTGGAACACATGATTTGTGTTTCACCACAAAGCAGCTGTCATTGTCTGTGTAGCTTCATCTGGCCATATTCTGCTTTGATTTTCCCATTCCGGAATGAAGTCTATTAAATGCCTTTCATCTTTGTCATTGTAGATGTAAGCCAGAAGGAAGAGATTAAGTTCAGAGCCTCTGGAGATTGTTCTTGCCAAATTGTTGACCTTGTAGCTTTTATGGAATCAACCAACGGTTCCACTGATTGAATAAAACTTCTCCTTGATATTGGCCTCCTATGTACTACAACATGTCTATACAAAGGATGCTATTCATCATTTAGTTGTTTCCACTGATATCTACTCTGTGTAGTCCTTCTGGTGTGAGGAGATGCAATATCAGACAGTGAGTATAGATGGTCAATTTTTGTAGGCTTAAAGTGAGTGATCCCAAAATTAATATTAAAGATGAAAATAGCTGCTGCAATCAGAAAGATATAAACAGATAAAGCTCTAGGTACAGGTGAAATACTGATAGAATTTGGAGGTATGAAGGAGAAACAGCAAAGTGTTTTTTTACTTCTGTTATTCAACCAAGTCTTGAATTCTGGGAAAATTCCTGATGACTGGAAAGTGAAAAGAATAATTCCCATACATAAAAAAGGGTATACAGGAATGTACAAATTATAAACAAACTACCTTATTAAGTTAACTACACATATAAATTACTTATCAGAATTAAAGCAGCTTATTAGCAACATTTATGAGAAGAGCAAATGGGATTTAGGAGAGGATGATCTACAACTGCAATTTATGCTCTTTTACAATTACTGAATTAATGTGGTGGTGGTGGGAAACAGAAATCTTTACTGCTGTTTTATAGACTTTAAGCAAGCATTTGACTCGATAAACAGAAATAAATTGCTTGAAATTTTATAACAAAAAATAAAAGAGGAAAAAATGCTCAATATCATCCTTTAGTACTATAAAAATACTATGACAACAATAAAATTTGGAGTAATTGAAACTTCTGAAATACTAATGGAAAGCTGTGTTATGCAGGGATGTCGGTTTTCATCTGTTTTTACTATATTTATTTAACCTGTACCTGGAAGAGCTAATAAAAGAATCTATTCTAGAAAACATAGGAATAACTGTGAACAGACAAAATTTACATCATATAAAATATGCAGATGATATAGTATTTTTTAAAATACATGATTGAAAACCATAAAAACAGTCATGCGATGAAGATAAATTTTAATAAAACCAAAACATTGGCATTAGGCAAAAATAGAGAAGAGCTTAACTTAGAAGCAGAAGGAAATAAAGTGGAACAGGTTAAAAAATTCATTTATTTAGGCACATTGATCACAGACAGGCTAAATTACGAAGAAACTATTAAACACAGAATAACTCAAGGGGTTGGTCTACTATGACACCAAACTTATAAATATATGGAAAAATGCATCTCTCTCTCACCAAAGAACTTAAAGTATATAGTTTAAGTTCTTTGGCGAGAGAGAGATGCACCTAAAGCACTGTGAAGAGGACCACAGAAATAGGTCCTCCTCTGCACCTAAAGCACTGTGAAGAGTGCTTTAGGTCCTCCTCACAGTGCTTTAGGTGCAGAGACTTGGGTTATCAAACAGGCTTTGAAAAGAAATGTGTGAGAAAAATAAATAAAACATCATGAACTGAAATGAAAACCAATCAGGAGATCAGAGAACAGTTGCACTACAATATTTCGATAATAACAAGAATTAGAGATAAACGTGTGTACAGATGCCTACTAACAGACTTTCAAATTCTCCAAAATCGATGTGTAAAAAGAAAGAAAGAAACCATCAAAAATACCTAGAAGGAATTGGATAGAGTGCATCAAAAGTATAAGTGATGTGAACTATTACAGAAATTTAAATAACTTGACTTCCAATAGATTGGACTGGAAAGTTATTGTTCTTGGTAGTCGTGATCACCCACCTTAGGAAGATGATGACTATCGTTATATTCTGTACACTCACTGAGAGTAAATGTCAGGAAATTGATGATGATGAAAAAAGGAATCTGTTGAAACTGTATAGGCAATATTAATAACAAAAACACAAAAACATTTTAAAAGCATTTCTTCTATGGACTTTTATAATTTCATAAAGGAACAACCAAAGCTTTTGAAAGAAATTCAGTCATCCAGAAAATATGACAAAGATATTAGTAGTGTATGTCCTGGACCATCTGCTCAAATAAAGATTTGTGTAATTTGACAATGTTGATGTAAGACTAAGACTGTGATAAATATGTAACATATGTTAATTTTAATCAGACTAAGCAGATATGGTTAGTTGGCAATCAACAAATACAAGGGGATTGTTTTAACTAGCATGACACTCGATGATAAGTTGTCATGAGTTTTTTTAACAAATCTGGTCACTCTAATATTCTATACCTTCTTCTGATTTACAATCAGTGGCTCCTCCCTTTCACTGCTCTCAAGTTCTGCATGATGTTACATTCATGAGAATGAAATACCTTATGAACGGCTCATTTAACATCTACTATATCCTTCTTGGTGGTTATCATTCTACCATTGTCATCCTTCCATAATCATTCTTAATTCTACTGGCCATGTATTGAAAGCACTGCCTAGGAACTTTGAATTTTCTGAAACTGAACTCCCTAGAATTTCTGCAAACTGCTACTCATGCAGCAATTCTACTACCCTTATTAAGCGAGTCATCTTTCTCAAGCAACTATAATGCCTCCATAATACCTTCTAAACTGCATACCTTATCTTTTCATTCAGACATTGCCTTTGCAAGACAGTTCCTGAGCAGGCTCTGAGTACCATTGATCTCCTATTCATTCAATTGTTCATTCCATGATATTGCTTCAAGCTATCTCCTGAG
Source organism: Typopeltis vanoorti (assembly GCF_054136105.1). Classification (NCBI taxonomy): domain Eukaryota; kingdom Metazoa; phylum Arthropoda; class Arachnida; order Uropygi; family Thelyphonidae; genus Typopeltis; species Typopeltis vanoorti. The sequence goes on from NC_143559.1 coordinate 88,438,974, forward strand.
TTTGTCATAATCAACAGCCTTATTATTCCATATATATATATATATAACTAGCATATATATATGCATATAGCAATATATATATATATATATATATATATATATATATATCCTTTTCTTATAAAAGTCTTCATAGGGCTGGCCACCGCCCAAGTAATCCCTTCATGATTACTTTCATCAACTAGAAGAAGGATCTGACACCTTACTTACCACAGGACAGTTAAAGATCGGTACTATCAACATAAGAAGCCTGAATGGCAAAGAAATGTAACTAGCTGAGGAATTAGATAAGTACCAGATCGATATAATAAGGGTGACTGAAACAAACAAACAAAAAAAAGACAAAAACTGGTGAGATCTTTCTGAGCAATAAATATAAAATGTTATATTCAGGCAATGACAATCAAGGAAAAAAAGGGGTAGCCATAGTATTCAACACTAAATACGAGGCTCATCTTCTTGAATGGCAGGCAGTCTCAAGTAGAGTGATGTGGGCAAATATGAGAATGGGTAACTGAACAATGAGACTTATTTGTGCCTATAGTCCCACAGAAGGTTCTACTAAGGTAGAAGTGGAGAAATTATTTGAGGCTCTAGAGAAAGCTACTGACACAATGAAAAACGAAAAGTTGATCCTGGTTGGGGATCTAAATAGCAGAGTACGAAGTGATTGTCAGACATACAAAAATATTTTGGGAAAATTTGGAGAAAAGAGCAAAGCTAATAATAATGGCAAATACCTGTTGGATTTCTGCTCAGGACATGGACTGGTTATTACTTACACCATGTACCAACATAAAAATGTGCACAAATTCACATGGAAAGAAGAGGCAAGGAATAAGAAAAGTCTCATTGACTATTTTATTGTGGATAGTGATTTTTTCTCCCTGGTGCAGGACACCAAAGTGTACAGAGGATTTGAAATTGGAAGCGATTACTATTTAGTCTTGAGCAGGATAAAATTGAATTTCCTATGAAAAGAATGACATGTAAGAAAGTTTTAAAGCGAATAAAAGTTGAGCAGCTCTCAGATGTGAACTGTAGACTAAAATACACAAAATTATTAAAGAAAAAAATGAAAGAGTTTGAGATCAGGAACAAACCTTGGAGATTCAGTGGCAAACCTTGAAAAAAACCTGATTGATTCAGCCAGAGAGGCATGTGGTGAGGTTGTCTGCAAGGATAGAAAAATCAGAACTCCATGGTGGACACAGGAAGTGAAAGAGGCAGTGAAGGAAAAGAAGAAATCATATCAAAAGTTCCTGGTGAATAAGTCAAGGAGCAGATTTCTAATAGTACCCATATATAAAAAGGGAAATAAAACCGAATGTGTGAGAATTACAAAGGTATTTCTCTACTGAGTGTTCCGTGCAAGATTTATGCCAGTATACTTGAGAAACGGTTGAGAAGAATTGTGGAAGAAAAGCTTGGTGAAGAACAAGCTGGATTCAGGCCAAATAGTAGCTGTCAGGATCAGATCTTCACTTTACGACAAATAGTTGAGAAAGCATGGAAATATAACAAAGATTTGCATTTAAGTTTTGTCGATCTGGAAAAGGCATATGACAAGGTGCCAAGAGAGAATCTATTCGATACACTACAGTTATATGGTGTCAATGGGGCATTATATCAAGCAATACTTAGTCTGTATTTGAGTTGTAAGTCAGCAGTTAGAATTGAAGGATGTACAGTAAGATGGTTTAATATTAAATCTGGTGTGAGACAAGGATGTACATTATCCCCTCTGTTATTCATTATCTATATGGATCACATTATGAAGGGAAGTGTATGTATTAAACATGATATCAGAATTGGAGATGTTAATGTCAGTTCTTTGCCTTATGTGGACGATGTTATACTTCTAAATAAATCGGCTACAAGTTTACAAGATTCCCTGACTAAATTGAATAACTGTTGTAATAGATATGGTATGAAGGTCAGCAATAAAAAGACAAAGACAATGAAAATAGATATAATCGTTGAAAATATCAACTGTGTTTTGAACAGAGAACTTGTGGAACAAGTAAAACATTTCAGCTACTTAGGCACGATTTTTAGGTCAGATGGTAAATTAAATATGGAAATAGACAGCAGAATCAAGAAGGCTGGTATGGTATGGTAGGAAGTCAATTGAATAAATTCATATAAAATAAGAGAGAAATTAGTAGGAACACTAAATTAGCTGTATACAAAATAGTGTTCAAACCAGTTTTAACTTATGGATCTGAGAGCTGGGTCAGAAGTAAAACACTTGACCAAAGACTAGAGACCGCAGATATGAGAGTCCTGAGAAAGATTAGAGGTGTCAACAGATGGCATCAATGGCAATATCATATTAAAAACGAGGATATTAGGAAAGAACTTGACATTGTCAGCATCCAGGAATGCGTTAGCAGAGCTAATCTCAGGTGGTATGGTCACTTAAACTGAATGGGCGAGGAAAGATTAGCAAAGCAAGTGTTCTCTGCCAGGTTGGCAGGAAAATGACCCAGGGGAAGACCAAGGTATAGGTGGATTGATACGGTACAAAGTGTCTTAGACGATAGAAATATAAGATCTGATAGTGTTGGAGTCTTGAGAAGTAACAGACTGATTCGGAGGAAAATTGTAGATAGGAAGTTAGTAATGATGTAAATTTTTCATGTAGTACTGTCATATCCTGTACACCCCTTGAAGGTACATGTCAGGAATTTGATGATGAACTGTACAAATTAAACAAGAAACAAAATATTATTTATTCTTTTCTTAAAGTATTATTTAATTAATTGATGTATATTAAAAAAAAAAAAAAAAAACTGTTGCCAATAAAATATGTGGAGAAGTACTATTTCCCATAATAGTAATTTTCCAAGTATTTTATGGGCCACTCTGTATGATATACATATAGCTCATTGTGTTTTCACCATTGAGTCTTTCTGGTTTCTCTTCTGCTTGTTTAATTTGAAAGTCGTACTGAAGAGGAATGCTTTTGATACTAAAGCAAAAATTCATTGTAACATAAAAATACTGCATAAGTATCAAAGTTATTTCTCACACCTCACTTAACAGTAACATCCCCTGATGAGATAAACAAATCTAAGACCTTTGAGCCTTCTGCATGCTCTGTTATGTGCTGCCTAAGGTAATGGTTTTCCAAAAACTGAAGAAATTCATTCTCTTTTTCCCAGATGCTGTCTTTCCATTCCAATCTATATTAACAGAAATGAAATTGCTCGTATTGATCACTTTTTTTTTTTTTATTAGCCAGACCAATTTGCCTATGCATTTCTCTCTCTCACTTCCCTCCAGATTATCAAGTCTATAGCAACATCCAGATAAATATATCATCCTGTCCACCTCTTTCTTACTATATACTGTTTCTAAACCACTGTCCCTATTTGCTCCTTGCATCGCTATCGTGAATAGGCATAACCCCTCTGCTACCATCAATAGCATTCTTTCTGCCCTGTCTGTCTGTCTTCATGAAAAACATATCCTTCCATCTCTGTTCTATCAGGATGTTATCCTCATCCATCCACATCTCTTATTCTGATCATTTTTAGGTGAATGACTATCAGTACCACAATTTCATTCTCCTTATTTCGAATACTATACTTCTGACATTTGTAAACATATATACTAGCTCATTACTGAGTCTATAGCAAATCCCACCAATCCTGTTTCTCAGATAACCCCTCCCCCAAGTTATTCTTCTCTAATCTTACATCACTCCCATACCTAAATGTTGTTCCCACATCCCAGGAAATTTCCAATCCTTTCCTGTACACTCAAACATCAGCTTTATATCCATCATTCATATCTCCCCACAGTATCTCCTTATTTACCCTGACTTCCCCTGTTTCTTTTTCTCTCTTGTGTTCCTTCTCTCTCTCTCATAATTTTCTACATTTATGCCATTCATCTCTCAATTCAGAAACTTTCTCACTCTACTTTCCTTCTTTTCCACACCATCTATTGCTTCCTCAGGTCTTCCATGCACTTGCCATCTCAACTCATCACTATCATACCTATAATAAATTTAGTTTAATCCTTTATCCCAGTGAGAGCAAACAAAGTTTACGCCTGAAAATATCTTCAGGACTGAATATAGTGTTGTACTATCTCACCTTGGTAAGTAGTGCAACATGTAGCAAAGGCGGAGCAAGCTACCAAAACTCCTATCCCAGTATCTCCCATAATGCAAAACACATCTCCTTGTGGATATGTATACTGTTATGCATTAAGGGATTGGCCACTACCCAGGCTAGTTTTGACCTTTATTGAGGTCTCTTCAGTGGGAGCCAGGCCCAGAGATTTTTCATCATTCACTATCATACCTAGGCAACACTTGACTACCTTCCTCCTCCTACCACATTTTTATCTTTTACTCTCCTCAACAACCTCCTGATATCTAGTCTTACATGCTCCTTGTTACCAACTGAACCATTAATGTCTTGTACCACTGCCAACTCTTTTGCTCACTTACTCTTCTTGTCAAGAGTACAATGTTATCTGCATCGAACTTAGCTCTTTGCTTTATGCAGATGAAGTACTTCTAAGCACATGCAGTGCAAGTTTCTGGAGGATTCTCTTACTAAATTGAATAACAGCTGTAACAAATTTAGCATGAAAATCAGCAAAAAAAAAAAAAAAGACCAAAATTATGAAAATAGGCAGGAATATAAATAACTTCAGCTGCGTTCTGAATGGAGAGCCTATAGAATAAGTGAAATATTTCAACTATTTAAGCACAGTTTTTATTGACGATACCAAGTTAAATCTGGAAATAGACAACAGAATAAGAAAATCTGGTATGGTAGGGAGCCACTTGAATAAATTTATATGAAATAAGAGAGAGAGAGAGAGTATATTTTGAGTGATCGATCTGAAAGTTGAGTTAGAAATAAAGCACTTGTTCAAATATTAGAGACCACAGATATGAGAGTTCTGAGAAAAATTTGGAACATGTACAGATGGCATTAGTAGCTTAATAATATTAAAAATGAAGATATTGGGTTGGAACTTGACATCATTAGCATTCAAGAATGTGTGAGCAGAACGAATCTAAGGTGGTATGACCACTTAAATAGAATGAGTTGAGGAATGTTTAGCAAATCAAGTGTTTGATGCCAAGATGGTAGGAAAAAGAACCAGAGGAAGTCCAAGGTATAGGTGGATTGATTCAGTTAGAAGTACCTTAGAAGAACGAAATATGAGATGCAACAATATTGGAGTGCTGATAAGTAATAAACTGATTTGGAGGAAAATTGTTGATGGAAGATTATTAATAATGTTAACTTAATCACGTAGTGCTATCATGTATTCTTGTGTAGATGCTTAAGTGCTGTGGGGACATTATGTTGGAGGTTTAATGGATTTTTTACAACACTCAAAATGAATTAAAATAGAATTTAATACTTCATATATTTCGTCCTAGTCACTAGGACATCTACGGGGATTACAAAAACAATTAATGTAACATGCACACAAAAACTTACAATACTAAGCCCAACCACGTGGGTGACACTAAGTCCTATCTAAGTGGAGCGCCCTCTAAGGGCGGTCATAGGTGGCCTGGAATGTAAGGTGGGACCTCTGGTGATGAGTGTTTCCCAAATCTTCGGAAGCTTAATGCAACCGTATTTATTTAGATTTGGTTGGTTTCTGAGAGCTGCTGCTGCTTCTAAGAAAAGTCTCTCTTTCTTGAATTTGCTGTGGTGGAGCATGGTGGTTCTTAATACCAGCGAATACAATCATAAAATGAACATTATCCTCCGTGATCGCGCTACCTACATCCCGCTAGAACACGACCCCACAAAAACACAAGTTAAAAAATTAAAAATCTTATTTAAAAAAGTAACCTCCTGGCCCCCTGACGTCACGAAAAAACAAACCTTTCCACTCCCCCCCGAATATACGGTTTACCAAAAATCCACAAACCCAATTCCCCACTCAGGCCTATAGTAGATGCCACCAATGCACCTTGTTACAGACTGTCTAAACAGCTGGCCAACCATCTGTCCCCCCCCCCTCACCGGAAATTCTGCATCCTATATAAAAAACTCGACCCACTTTAAAGCCCTCACAGAAAATTTAACCTTGAATAATACAGACATATTAGTAAGCTTTGATATCTCCTCATTGTTTACCAATATTCCCTTAACTGACACTTTATCTCTCTTAGAAAACGTTTTTCCCTCTGACATCTTAGATCTCTTTTCCTTTGCCATCAACTCTGGGTATTTCTCTTGGAAGAACAAAATCTACAAGCAGATAGAGGGAACCACCATGGGTTCCCCCCTCTCACCTCCCCTTGCCAATTTCTATATGGAAGATTTCGAAAAACAAGCCTTAGACTCAGCTCCACTCAAACCGTCTATCTGGCTAAGATATGTAGATGATGTGTTCTCTATTTGGCCTCATGGCCCAGACACGTTAGACTCCTTCCTCAGTCATCTCAATAGCCTACATCCAAGAATCCAGTTTATTATGGAAAAAGAAAAGAACAATTGTTTACCCTTCCTAGACACCTTAGTCACACTCCTGCCTAATGATACACTTACCTTCACTGTATACAGAAAACCCATACACACAGGCAGATACATTCACAAACTCTCCCACCACCACCCTCTCGCAACAATATGGCATCATTAAAACTCTTACCAAGAGAGCCCACAATAAGCCCAGAACCGCCCTCACTACTGAGCTTAACCACATACACAGAACTTTCCTCTCCAATGGCTAAAGCGAACACAGTATCAAAAAAATAATCAATTCCTCCCCCATTCCCTGTCCCTCTCATCAACAAGATTTTAAAAATGCCATCTCCATACCCTACATCCGTGGCACTTCGGAAAAAATAGCCAAGATACTAAAAAAGTATAACCTACACACAGCATATAAGCCCTACCGCAAACTTGCTACCCTTATCCGGTCTACGAAAGATCAGCTCCCTCCTCTCTCTCTGCCTGGAGTTTACAAAGTACCCTGTTCCTGTAAGCTTGCGTACTTTGGACAGACAGGCAGATCAGCATCCATCCGCCTGGAGGAACACAAGTCGTACATCATTGAACACAACTATGGCCATTCAGGCTTGGCTGACCATGTGTTGGACACCACCCACAGAGTATCATGGAAGAAAACCACCATGCTCCACCACAGCAAATTCAAGAAAGAGAGACTTTTCTTAGAAGCAGCAGCAGCAGCAGCTCTCAGAAACCAACCAAATCTAAATAAATACGGTTGCATTAAGCTTCCGAAGATTTGGGAAACACTCATCACCAGAGGTCCCACCTTACATTCCAGGCCACCGACGACCGCCCTTAGAGGGCACTCCACCTAGGTAGGACTTTAGTGTCACCCACGTGGTTGGGCTTAGTATTGTAAGTTTTTGTGTGCATGTTACATTAATTGTTTTTGTAATCCCCGTCGATGACCTAGTGACTAGGACGAAATATAGGAAGTATTAAATTCTATTTTAATTCTTTTTGAGTGTTGTAAAAAATCCATTAAACCTCCAACATAAAGTGCTATCATGTAGCCTGAACAGCCCTTGAGGGTACATATCCAGAAATTGATGACGATGACTCTTCATGTCCTTTCTTCAATCATTCTATCACCAAGAAAGCAAATCTTATGCACCTTCTCATTGCCCACACTTATAATAACAGAGTCCCCTTATATAGCCACTATTGAATCATATACCATTCACATTGCCATCTTTTATTCCATTCTTCCTCTTCAAACTAGTAATAGAGATGTAGTTTTTATCTTTTAGAGAATGCATTATAGAGCTGAGTGAATTATTACTGCTACCTGGAATGTATTCAGTCCATGCAACCAACTGCCAGTTATTGTACATCAGACAAACAGGCCAATCTCTTTCTGTATACATCTGTGAACATTGTTTCTATATTTCAAGAATGCAAGAAATCTGGTCTAGCAGAACATGGGATTACTAATAATCCCAATTTGAAATGATACTAAATTAGTACACAGATGTTCCCATAAATATGAGCATCTCTTTAAAGAAAGTGCTGAGGCTCTTCTTCATTGCTCTAAACCTCAACCTTAATAGTGGACTTTCCATGCCAAAACTCTGGGAAATCATTATCAAAAAACTACCATATTTACTCGAATATAACTCACTTTTTTTCCCCAAAATTAAAGTTAAAAAATCATGGTGCGAGATATATGCAGGGATTTTTGGAAACTAAAGTTTTTCAGGAAAAAATTAAATTGATTTATAATTAAATCCTCAGTATTCATTATAATTTATAATTGCTCACATTATTTATAAAATAAACAAATTTTAATTTTAATTATCGTCATTCACGCAATTGCCAGCTCACCTTCATCACACAATATATTTGAATCTTTAGCGACAGTGCTTCTGTAATTAAATTTTATCATTTCGCAATCATAAGATCACCATGATTTAAAAAATCTGAAAATGGGTATCACCAAGAATCTCCGATTCACTATCTCTACTGCTGGTCTCACACGACTGGTGCAGTAATAACAAAGATTGTGTGAATCGACAACAAAGGCAAGCCAACGATTGTTGAGTTGAAATGCTGATTCTCTTCAACTGAATTCCAAAATATCTGAAACTGCCATAACAACATTCACTATCTATTTCTTTAAGTTTTAAACTTTTTTCGCATGTGCGGTTTATGCGAAACTTCTTTATTTCTTTTTTTCGTCAAGTAAAATCAAGGGTGTGAGATATATGCGAGGGTGAGTTATATTCGAGTAAATATGGTATACAGTTTATATATATTTTATGCATGCACGCACACTCTTTATTTGATCCTAATAGCATGTGTTTTAGTTGGCTGTCCTGCAAATCCATACAATGAAAAATTCTAATCTTCATGTACCTTTGTTGTGCTTTGATTTTTTTTTTTTTAATTTCCCACTATATTACACTGAAGATAGGTCACGATATGTGTACTGAAATATCTGTGCCTTAGCCAGTCTTAGATGAATAAATTGTTGTCCTATAACTCAATTTTCTTAGGTTAATCTACCTTTTGAACTGGTCATCACATCACTGGCTATTTTAACTATGATTATTCTGTTACTGATATGTAGAGTGTTGACTAATGTTAAGATTTAGAAGTAATCCATTTCTTTCCTTCTCCATATGAATAACAGAATACTTATCACTTCAAAGAGCTCCATTTCCTTTCCATTTTGATACAAATACAGATAATATGAAAGTCCATTCTTCTTAGTTTGTTTTGCATTTGCTCCAGTTTTCTTATTCTGAATAGCACTTACATTCTCTGTTGTTATTTTGATGTAAAGGATTTATGCAATAAAGACTTAAGGAACCTTGCTGCCTCCCCTACTGAAAACGACCCTTCTTGTCAAATATCCATTTTTATTAATTCTTCGATTCTTTCCATGACAGCTTATCTTGGGACAGTCAGTGCAATAATATCACATTGCTTTCTGCATTACAATATCATGACAGCTATCTGTATATTCTTGAAGATAATCTGTTTGAAAACAGTGGTTGCAGCTGTTCTCCATTAGGGATATTTATTGACTTTCTGGACCATGTTCTGTAAAACAAGGACACCTTGTGATGGATGCCGTTTTTCATATAACCTTATCCTGCGTTTGTGAGGACTATTACCATTCAACCAGATACAAAAAAGTATTACCTTTGTAGAGCTTCTTGTTTTCTATATTAACTGGTAGTTTTCTTAACTTTTTGCACCAAGATCTATTCTGCTCAAGTGTCTTTCTCCTTTTTACGAAGGAAAAAGTTCATATTTAAGGTCCAAATTTAGATTTCCAAACTATTTCTTGGTTGTTCTCCTGGTATAAAAGTAGGAGTATTTCATATGTTCTAGTAGCAGTAAGATTAAAAATGCTTTCATCTCTATAGAACACTAAATCTCTTAATGCATCTACCATTATTTTATAAACTTTGCTGGGTTTGTTGTGATTTGTTCTTTTCTGCAATTAATCCTGAGAATTTTTATATCAGTAGGGTATAAGTAAGGTTTTGGAAAGAAGCAACCTAGTGACACTTTTCTGAAATCTGGAGATTGTAATTGTTAAAGAGCACTTAAGACAGTTCCAGAAAGCAGGGTCGGGTGGAATAGAACATGAAGGGAGAAGCAGATTAATTGCATTTGCATTTAGACTATAAAGGGACTATTAAGGCCCAGTGGATAATGGAAGAATGATGGCAGAGCAGAGTCCATGGAAGTACATTTAACAAAGATGCAGAACTGAAACAGGCAACTTTTGAGATAGTTGAATCACACTCTTTGAACGGCACCAAGATCACCTCAGTCATGTGAACAGTATTCTAATGATTAGGCGTATTTGTACAGTGTTAGTGGTGTCTAGAGCAAACTGATCTTGTTTTGATTTGTGTATTACTAAAGGTAAGTTGAGATCCCTTTCATGAGAAAAAAGGAAAAGACTGTTTTCTGTAAACATCAAAGTCATTAGGTTATCGTCGTTCCATTGAAGGATGGCAACAATATCAATGTTAGTTTGGGATATTTGTGCACTGCATGGTTTAGATAAATGGAGTGTACTATCTCAGCAAAGCTGTGGGTAGGATTATTGGTGAGAGAGAGAGAGAGCAGGTCATTTGTACTTGCAAAAGAACAGAACCCTGAGGGATTCCTGCATTAGTGGAGAAGTTCAAAGAGAGGAAGCCACTGCCATGACTTATATTGAATCACCCAGTTACAGAGGGTGGAAGATAAACCAGAAAATTCTTTGGAAATGTTGAACAACAGTTACATTTCTCCAAACCTTTCCATTCATTTATATTTGATATAGGCCAAGCGATCTGTTGTGGATATCCATAGAAATGGAATTCATACTGGTGGACTACCACGTAGTGGAGAAGTTGACTGTTAATGACCTCCATTATGATAGTGATTGGTCAGTAGTTTGAGAGTGGACTTTTATTTATATCTTTTTTGAATAATTTGGATATGCTTGCTTCCATGTATTGGGCTACATGTTGGGCAGGTTGCATTTCTCAAGCACAACTTTTGAGTACAGTTGAAGAGATACTTTTTGGTATCCATTTTTTTTATTTTATTATTTTTTTTTGTTAACTCTGCAGAGGTTGCGGCTGATCTGACAAATACAAACAAATTGTTTAATATAAACATTTTTACACATATCCATTGTATAGCTTGGAGGTCATGAGTAGTTGTGCATGCATATATTACAAGTGATATTCCACACTGTTGATGTGGTTCAGTTTTGGTTTAACACATGTTATATAAAGGTGTGTGATATTTCATAATAAATTGTATCTGAGAGATACCGCTACCTCCGATGTCAGTATAGTATTGGTTTATTTTTTTTATTATTATTATTTACTGTTGAAAATGGCTGGAAAAATATATCGATTGAATAATCCATCAGATGTTGAAGAGATTCAGTAATTTTGTTACTCGAGTCCGATGATGAGAATGATAGAGTCAAATGCGAAAGTGATATTTGATAGTAAATTGTATCTGAGAGAGACAGCGAACTCCGATGTCAGTACAGTATTGGTTTAGTTGTTGATTTTTTTCTTCTTTGATCAATGATTTCTAGATTGTAACTGAAAATAAATAAACCATCATGTATTATATTTGCAGTTTTTTTTTTTTTTTTTTTTTTTTTTTTTTTTTAATCACATTTTAGCACATAGTAGTAATGAATGTATCTCTCAGATACACGCAACCTACTCGGCAATTTTTTCAACCGCAATCTCTGCAGGGTTAAGATTCTTCCGATGTCTTTTTTCCAAAAGACATAGGAAGCATATAGTTCCCTGTTTCCGATATGTTTGGAGGAGTTTTTGCTTTGGTCAGCTTTATCCTCAGATGCTGTAATACTGTGCAAAACTAATATGGTCTATTGACATGTCAGTGTCTGTAGAGTGGTGGTGAAGATTTTGGAAAAGTTTGTAAGAGATCGCATACAAAATGTATTGCCATAGAATCAATACTCTGCAATGAACAGTATGGGTTTACTACCAGAAGGTCAGGTTTGAGTAACTTGTTCACACTTTATAATAATGTCAGTCGAGTTAGACAAGGGAAATGGATACACCACAAAACTTTCCAAGTTTGCTAAAGCGTTTGATAAGATTCCACATGGAAAGTTGTTGCATAAGTTGGAGGATATGGAATTGGATTATAAATTACTATTTTAAATAAGAGGATGGCTGAGTGACAGATATCAAAAAGTGATGTATGGGTGTTGAGAGTCTGTAAGATTTAAGGTGACCAGTGGTGTACCCTAGGGGTCAGTCCTTGGTCCAGTGTTATTCATTCTTTACATTAATGATATTGGGAATGATTTAACAGGTGGCATATAGCATTTGCTGATGATGCAAAAATAGGCAGAGTTATCAAGAATGTAACTGGCATGCAGTACCCACCGAATAATTTGAATAAGCTGGAATTGTGGACATGTGAAAATGGTTGTCAGTTCGATACCAGTAAGTAGAAAGCTATGCAGCATGATGCAATGAGATATCTAATGGCATATTATATTGGCTAGACTATGCTTAAAGAAAGTGACGAGCTAGGAATCTTGGAATTTTAGTAGATAAGAAGTTGAAGTTCAGGCATCATATAGTAAAAATCATGAATACAACTTAATTATGATGATGAATAGAATGCTGACATGTGTTTATGTTGACATAAAAACATGTCAGCAAGAGGTTGCTGGATCAACCTATAGTACATTAGTACCGTATGTGGGTAAGTACCATATATGTAAGAATAAGGAAGTCATTTTGCCTCTTTACAAGGCTTTGATATGACCTCATCTGGACTGTTGTACACAGATCTGGTCCTCTAGCTATTGAATGATGCAAATATAGTGGAGAGGGTGCAATGGAGAGCACTAAAGATAATATCAGCACTATGATATTATTATGGAATGCAGATTATGAGGTGAGGTTGAGAATTTGCAGACTGCAGATGCTAGCAAATAGGAGAAAGAAGGATGATATGATAGAGACCTAGAAACTTCTGAAAGGATCATACAGTAGATGAAATTTTTCATTTTATGGAGGGTAGGGAAGAGAATGAGAGGACATCCACAGAAGTTGAGAATGAATGTAGTCAAGAAAGGTAATTTTTTTTTTTTTCTTATAGAGTGGTGTGTGTGATCGGAATGACTTTCCTTTGCATTTACAACCGCTGCAGGTTGTAAATGCAAACAGCATGAATGAATTCAAGAGAATGCTCAAAATCTTTCCACTTGGTTATATTATAAATTAAAGATGCCAAGAAATTATATTATTGGTTTCATCCTTTATCCAAGTGTAAGCAAAGTTTATGCATGAAGTAACTTCATGACAGGGCATCTCATGTATAGAGGCTGATGACTTCACATCAATTGCCTTAGTATCCCATAGTGCAATGCACATATCCTTACAGACATGTATAATATTATGCATAGGGCCACTATCCAGACTGGTTTTGCCTTTATTGATTTCTCATCAGTGGGAGCCAGACTCAGAAGTCTGATGCCAAGGTTGAAGTAATGCACAAGTCATATTTCCATATACAAGTAGCCAAAAGGTGTCACACATTATTAAAATACCCTGGATTAGAGATAGATGTTCAAAATTCCAATTGGTTATATTATAAATTAAAGATGCCAAGTAATTATATCTTGGTTTCATCCTTTATCCAAGTGTAAGCAATTGAAGACAATTGATGTGAAGTCATTAGCCTGTATATATGAGTTGCCCTGTCATGAAGTTACTTCATGTGCAGACTTTGTTTGCTTATACTTGGATAAAGGATGAAACCAAGAATATAATTTCTTGGCATATTTAATTTATAATTCAAGAGAATGTATGGCACATTTGATATGATTTAATATATGGCCTCCTTCGATAAGTTTCTGACTTCCTGGAGATCTCTTGCAATAATAATAATAAAGTACCATGTTGGGTGATGACTGTCCCTCTTGGCAATTCGGAGAATAAATTCTCCCAAGTTTCATCTCTAGAATACAATACTTTAATTAAAATGCATTCTCTTACAAATAAAAATATATTTAATAAATCAATAGGAAAACTATACATTAAGAGGGATTCTAATGCCATGTCACACAAATCAGAATCAGAATGCAAATAATCTGTAATACAGAAGACATTATTAGTAGTACAAATGCTACCCCAGAAACATTCATAAAAATATGTAAAAATTTTGTCAGTCTTCCTTCAACTTATAATCAAAACAAAAGCAGTAAAAATTTTCTCTTAATTGTCAAGGTAATTTTAGAAACGGAAGGCAAGAAATAGAAAAAATGGGGATCTCCTTTGAAGAAAGCTTCAGAATAATCACTACTATCCTAGTACCAATAATAATTGGCATAACAGTTGGTATGACAATTAATAAAATAAAGCCATTAGAAGTCCAATTTCCAAGATTTTTCTGAGGAGAACATAAAATAAAATAAATAAAAAAAATTAGACTTTGAAATCTTAAGACTATTAGAAATGAATAAGCACAGCAGTATGTGAAACATTAGTAACACTAAAAACACCCCAGCATCTTGGTCTCGGTGGAGTGTATTTAGTATTTTTTTTCTCCATTTCCTATACAGATGACCAAAGTGAAAACTCCTCCTAACGTATCGGAAACAGGGCATCATATGCTTCCTGTGTCTTTCAGCAAAAAGACAGAAAACCTTAAAAACACGTGTGTGTGCGTGCGTGTGTGTGTGTATATATATATATATAAACAAACCTCGAGAACCAATTATAACTTACTGCATTAAGAATCAGTCACCACTTTTGATTAATATTTACTGCAGCATGGGGGTTGATTACAGTTACCAAACCATGTAATGTAGAAGCTGAAACAACTGGTTACCCACATTCATGCCTCAGAGTTCTTTAGTTAATGTCATGTTAATTACCTCTGCAGCACAATTGGAAGAACAACAGTACATTGTGCTCTTTGGTTGGAAAAGGTCTAAGTTTGATTCTCGTCATGATAAGAGGAATCTATATATGGATTTTTCAATTGAAAGTGAGTTATCCAATCTCATATGGAGGTAGCAGAATTTTTGCTCCCAGAAACTCAGGTTTTTAATCCTGCATAGATGTAAATCAGCTTTGAGAACATTTCATAAGTCCTTTGAGGTGTCATATAATAATAATGTCGATTCCTTGGAGAAGGGGGATAGTCTATTGTAGAACTTGCTTTACTATTCATGCTGTTTACCAATCATATCTCATAAGCTCAAACCATTATATCTTCACAGATGGTTTATGTGAAGAGTGGCATACATGTATGTTATAGTGCTATGTCAACTATAACAGTGCTTAGTCGCAGTGTAAAGATATCTTTCGCTTATGCAATTTCTTATACACTGCTCACAGTACTAATGCAGTTACAAAAATAACTAAAAGTTACACTCTTAAAAGAAAAAATGAACTATTTTAGAGCAAATGAATTATTATTATTATTATTATTCCTGATACCTCCAAGGAGTCCGAAGACTCATCGCGGGAGGACATCTTCAACTGTCTCTACACCTTACCTCTACTACGAATCATCGCCATCTACCGCCCACCTCCAACACCACCACAACTAGTAATTTTTGTCTGTAAATTGCATGTGTTCTGAAGGGCTGATTTGTATGTATGCGGGATGAAAAACCCGAGTTTCCGGGAGAAAAAACCCTGCTACCTCCGTATGAGATTGGCTAACTCACCATCGATTGAAACCGACCAGATAACGATTCCTCCCGTCGCGATGAGAATCGAACTTAAGCCTATTCCAATCGAAGGGCGCAATGTACTGTCGTTCTTCCAATTGCGCTACGGAGGCACTATTGAAGAATTAAATTTTTTTGTATGAAACTGTAAAATGTTTTCATTACGATTTTAGCTTCTTCTCCATTCAAGTGTAATTATTCTTCCAATTCTCATAATATAAATAACTAATATCTAAGCTAAATATGTAAGCAGTTGGCACACTGTTACACAGGAATATGTTCAGTTTTCTTTCTCATGAAATGTTGTGTTTCAGGATTATGCTGAAATATTTGGTTTCTTGTAGATTTGTTTTGGATGAGATAATCATCTGAAATTAAGATATGGGATAATCTCTACTAGGTAGAAATTAATCAGATACATTCTATTTAAGGTAAAAGTTTGACAGATGAAGAATGACAGTGACAATCTCTCAAGCTATGAACAAAATTTACCAGTCCAAAATTTAGTTTTTGTTTAAGACTTTACGTGCACAATTGAAAAATTTCCTATGGAATTCTTGCTGTAAATCTTTATCATAGTCTACCAATTATATATTTGGTATAATCCCTTATCCAAGTGTAAGCAAACAAAGTTTGCACCTGAAGTATTTTCAGGACTGGGGCAACTTGTGGTAAAGGTGGTATAAGTTCTCATCACTTGCCTTGGTATCTCCCATAATGTAAAGCACATCTCCTTGCAGCAGACAAAGGCAAGTGATGAGAACTTTTACCACCTTTACCACGAGTTTCCCGAATCCTGAAAATACTTCAGGTGCAAACCTTGTTTGCTTACACTTGGATAAAGGATTAAACCAAATATATAATTGGTAGCATAGCCAAGTGAAAAAACTTCCATTAATTTATCATAGTCTGCTTTTAGCATTAATGTGCTACACCGTGATGTCATTCATTAGATAAGTATGTTCAGCGAAGGCTGCTTATGAGTGAGAATAAATCTTAATTGTGTCTTCAGGCTAACAAACGAAATAATGACTGCTTTTAATTATATAATAGGATTCCAGTGATTCCATATTGCAATGTAATGATAACACCCTTTGGTTACAAAGTAGGAGGAACATTTATGAGGTTTTTAGTTAAAATTGAGATAGCAGGATTTTCCCCTAATGCAAGACAAGCTAGTTGGAGACATAATTCACACACACACACACACACACACACATAGACAAACATAGAGACCATGCAGATGAGAGTAACTAAAATTGGATTTTTAGAATTGTTGATTATAACTGGCCATTGAATCTAATACAAAAAGTGTGATAGGATATGTTCATTATCTGAATTTATCCAAATATATATATATTTAAAGCAAGCAAGCAATAAAATTTTTTGATTAAATACATATGAAATTTTTATTATTAAATTAACTTCTTTTTCTTATAGTGTAAGAATATGGGACTTGATTATCATCATCCCAAATGTCCTTTTCTTGATCTTCTTGATTGTGCGTTTCAACCGAGCATGTCTTAAATTGAGAGCTACCAGTAGTCCCATTTTTTCAGCTTTTTACATTTTGGTAAGGAAGACTGAAAAATATTTTGTATTATTATTTAACTTGTTTTGAGAATAGAAATTTTAAAAATTAATAATAATTGAAAACCGCCATGAAAACAGTAGTCACAAGTGAGTATCAGAGTAACATATTGAATACATAACAGTATTTAATTTATTGCTCAAAATATTGAAATGAAATATATGTACTGATCAGGGGCATATATTCCTGGTGTACTAATTGTGCAGCGCACACCCATGGAATAGCAATATCACTGATATTATATTTTTGCATATATTCCTGTTAAAGGCTCCCATAATTGTTTCCTGGCGTCACCTGATTTCTAAAATTAAACACAGTATTCTAATGCTTCATGAAGAGGACACTTTTCAACATGTAAACATTGCATCACATTTGTGTTAATAGACTGGGTGTGCAGACACAAATGCGGACACCTTTGAGCCCTTTGAACAGATGTACAGAAGGCAAGGCAGGATGTGCACTGAGGTAGTAGCAGCTAGAAGCCAGTGGCTGTGATTGGTTACTGTGTCAACCAATCCAGTTGAACCTTACCATTTGTTATTGTTGTTTTACATGTTTAGGACCAATATAAATACATTTTTAATATAAAATTTCTATAAATAATTGATAACATTTTTGTCCATATTTACAATGGGAAACAGTGTTCACTATCTACTGAATCTCCTGTTTTCTGCCAGAGCTTACACGGATTGTATGATTATAGTCAAAGGAGTTGTAACTTGTGTATAAATAAATAAAACGAGTCATTTCAGCCTTTCTATGGTCAGTCTGGAAAAAAAAAATTTCCCAAGTGACACTACTTTTTCTGATTTCTATGTGTATTATATGGCTGTATTTAAAAATTGTATCAAAATTCAAATTATCTATATTCACTCTAGTATTTATGCTTCACATCACGAAGCATAAATCCTTTGTGCTTCTCACATAAACGGTGCACGTGAAGCATAGCTATTGTTCTTTGACCTTTATGCTTTCCATATTTAAAATTGTATTAATTGATAAATTAAAGTATTTAAAGTTAACCTACTATTAACAGCATTGCACCAATTAAGATGAGCACTGATGAGCGATGCACTCTTAAAACTTTCATACATTGATAAAAATGCAATCATACAATCAAATTGAAAATGAAATTTGTAGCATGGGTTGCATGAGCCACACGACAGCACACATGACACCACTAGTATGATATGCACTGGTATCCATAAGCTCAGGACAAACTATGTTTTTATCTGTATATGAAAAAATTTTCATGACTACAGCCAAATATGGACATAAATTGATTGACATGACATAAATTTATTGTCATTATACTGACAAATTATATTACAGAAAAAAAATGTTATCAATTTTCTACAGATTTGTAATGCGTTTTTGACAAAAGTTACAAATTTCCTAAGGATGTAGTTAAGGAATTAATGTGCAATGTTTACAGAAAACTATGCAGAGAGACATTTCAGTCTGGAATACGTCCACCCCAAACTGCAATGCAGCTCTCACATTGTACAATGCTTAGCACCAATTCTTGAGGTAAACTGGCCTGCTCCTCCTTCAGAGCAAGGATAAGGCCTTGTTTGTTTTCTGAAGGAGAATTTTAAGCAGCAATGTGTCTCCCTATTGCATCCCAAAAGTGTTCTTGATTAATATCCTCGGTTTCCAGACGTATCTCCACTGCCCATGTATTACGTGGTATATCATTGTCATCCATAAAAATGAATTCCTTGCCTACAGATCAAATATGAATGTCATATTTGATCATGAAACAATCAAATATGACATTCAATAACTTCATTGCAATATTGTCCACCTGTCATAGTCCCTTTTTCCAGCACTTGTAGCTTGGTGCATTCATTAAGCATAATGCCTTCCCCCACACAATGATCCCAGCACTACTGGATCTATACTCTTCAAGAACACTCTCACGATAGTAAGCAGCACCATTTTCACTCCAGATCAAGTGTTATCTAGAATCAGAGGAAAGATTAAAATAATTGTCATCTGTAAAGAGTACATTAGCCCATTCATGTCTTGTACAGTTTTTATGGATCACCACTGAAAATGTGCTTTACAAAGAACTGTGGATAAAGGGAATGCAGACTACAAGCCTTTGGGTATATAGGCCTACTTATTGCAGATGTCTTCCACAGTTTGTTGAGATATCGGTATACCTCATGCTTAAATGGAGTTGACTTGCAAGCTGACCTTCAGTGGCGTGTAGATTATGTTTTTCTGTTATAATCAAAAATCTGTTTTCATGCTCCATAGTAGAGCAAGAGCAACCTCTTAGCAAACATCTGGAACACATTCCATTCGTTTGAAATGCTGCCAAGAGCCTGGATACAAAGCTATATGAAATTCCAAAATCTCTAGCAATAATATCACTAATTCTACAGCCTTCTTCAAACTCTCCAATAATTTTTCGCTGCATGAAATAATCTAAATGACAAGACATCTAAGTTTGCAACTTTATTCCTTCACTAAAAGAGCTTCCTTCAAACACAATTTGCTTAGTGCACCCTTTTCTCTCTTATCCTTGAGTGCTACCAATTTGATTTCTACAGTGTTCTACTCAAAATCGTCAGTTATACAAATTGCCACAAGCTGATTCATCTAAATTCATTATTGTAATCTTCAGAAAAGTGTAAGAAACAAGGCGGATGAAATGGTTGCACTAATTGCGCCTGTTCACCCAAAGATTGTCGGAATAAGTGAGACACGGTTAGATGAGGATGACATCCTGACAGGAATAGAGATGGAAGGGTATGATATGTTTCATGAGGATAGAAGGGGTAAAAAGGGAGGGGGAGTGCTATTCATGATAGAGGAAGAGTTATGTCCATACAAGGTAGAGATGCAAGAGGGAAATAGGGCCAATGGTTTTGAGGCAGTATAGGTGAGATAGAGGTGAATAGAATCAAATACTTGGTGGAATGTTGTTATAAACCTGGTAATGTGGATGGTGGTGATAGTGAAATGTAGAGTCAAATAAGAAAAGGGTGATCATTATGGATGATTTTAATTATGGCAATATAGACTGGAATGAAGAGATAGCAACTGGAAGTAAAGAAAATGAGTTTCTTGAGTTTTTGAGGGATAACTACCTCAGATATGTAACAGAGGGCACACGAGGATTAAGGGTCTTGGATTTGGTCATCTCATCAGAGGATGTAATTATAAATGAGGTGTCAAATCATCCACCAATTGGTGAAAGTGACCATGAGGTGATTACCCGGGTGGTTGCCAGCAGTGCAGTGACCCCTGTGAAAAAAGGTTATATGTGGAACTACAAGGGGGGGGGGGTGATTATGAAGCGCTCAGGAGACAGCTTGCAGGTATAGCATGGAATGAGGAGTTAGCTGGAAAAGAGATCAATGCAGCTTGAGAGATTTTCAAAAACTATTTAGTAGATGCAATGTCTAAATGTATTCCAAGGGTGAGAAAGTTAAATAAGGTAGGTGTGAGATGGATGAATAAAGAGATTAAGCATGCGATACAGAGAAAAAGGGCATTGTGGAGGCAGCATAAGAGAAGTGGAAGTAGCCAATTTCATGAGGTCTACAAAGACCAGGCAAGGAGGGTGACTTGGTTGGTGAGAGTAGCTAAAGAGAAGTATGAACAGCAGTTACTAATGAAGCCAAAAAGAATCCTAGGGAGTTCTTTCAATATGTAGCCAGCAAAAGAAAGAATGATTATGGAAGGATGACATTGATTGGAGGAAATGGTATAAAGACAGCTGTTGCAGAATGTGTGGTGGAGATACTTAATGAGCAGTTCATTAAAATCTTTCAATCTTGTGAATGTGACTTCATGGAGAGATTGAGAGCAGCTGATGATGGGGAGGAGAGACTTGACTGTAAGTGAGTAAGAGGTGTTTGGGGAGTTGAGTAAACTAGATGTAAATAAGGCTGTGGGACTTGATAATATATCACCGCGTATTCTGAAGGAATGTGCCAGAGAGTTGGCACCTTCTTTGACATATTTTTTTAATACGAGTCTTGCACTTGGTCAAGTTCCTAAAGAGTGGAAGGAGGGCAAGATTGTGCCACTTCATAAAGGAGGTGATCGAACTCAAGCATCAAACTATAGGCCTATCTCTGTGTCAGGTGTTGTGGTTAAGTTGTTGGAGAAGCTTGTGAGAACTAGGATCCAGAATTGGGTTGACAACAATGGTATAATCTTTGATGGACAGCATGGATTTGCTAAAGGGAGGTTATGTTTTAGTAATCTACTTACTTATTACAATAAAGTGACTGCTTCCTTGGACAGAGGAGAAGGATACGCAGTAATATACATGGATTTCGCAAAGGCTTTTGATAGAGTACCTCATGATAAGTTGACAGTCAAACTAGAGTAGATGGGGTTGGATATTAGATTAGTGCATTGGAGACTGGCTATCTGATAGGTATCAACAAGTTGTGTATGGGGGTGGGATATCCAGGAAAAGGAAAGTCACTAGTGGAGTGCCTTAGGGGTCTGTTTTAGGGCCATTACTATTTAACTTGTATATTAATGATATTGGCGAAGATTTGGATGGAGATATTCAGTTTTTTGCAGATAATGCAAAGTTGGGACGAACCATAAAGAGTAGTGAAGATGTTGTTACCTTACAAGAAGACTTGAATAAATTGAGTGATTGGGCAAGCAAATGGGAACGTGAGCTCAATGTTGCAAAATGTAAGGTTTTAAAATTTGGAAAACAAAGATGGGATGCAGAATTTATGCTTGGTGAGAATATATTGTTGGAAGTTGAGGAAATAAGAGATCTGGGGGTGATAGTGGATAAGAATCTAAAATTTAGGGGACACATCGCCAAAATTGTGAAGACAACACAAAGACTTCTGGGAATGATGCGGAGGACACTGACGTGTAGAATTAGGGAGATTCTTGTTCCATTATATAAGACTTTGATTAGGCCACCACACATGGACTATTGTGCCCAGATTTGGTCACCGGGTTTTCAGAAGGATGAAGAGATGTTGGAAAGGGTCCAAAGGTGACACTAAGATAGTTTCTGACCTCTGGAATGTTGAGTATGAGGAAAGATTGAGAAGATGTAATTTGCAGAGTCTGGTGGAGAGGAGGAAGAGGGGAGATATGATACTGACCTACAAGTCGGTAGGGGGTTGTTATAAGATCAATGGTGGAGAAGTTCTGCAGAGAATAATGGGAGATCAGGGGAGAACCAGAGGTCATCCCTGGAAACTGTATAAAGAGGGTGTGAGTAGGGGAGTGAGAGGCAGGTTTTTTTCGTGCAGAGTTGTGAATGATTGGAATGCCTTACCTGAGAGTGTGGTGTCTGCAAAAAGTTTGAGTGTGTTTAAGACACGGTATGATGAGATGTGTGTGTGATAAAAGGACCTCCCAGATGAGTCTTTGACTCCATGAGGTCTTGGGAAATAATAATAATAATAATTATAAATGCATGAGAAGACTCTCCTGGTATGGACTCAAATATGTGGTTGTAGTGCATGAAAGAATTATTGTTGATGAATATACAGTTCATCATCATCATCAAATTCCTGCCATGTACACTCAAGGGGTGTACAGGATATGATAGTACTACATGAAAAATTTACATCATTACTAACTTCCTATCTACAATTTTCCTCCAAATCAGTCTATTACTTGTCAAGACTCCAATATTATCATTATCAGATCTTATATTTCTATCGTCTAAGGCACATTCTACCGTATCAATCCACCTGTATCTTGGTCTTCCTCTGGGTCGTTTTCCTGGCAGAGAACACTTGTTTTGCTAATCTTTCCTCGCCCATTCTGTTTAAGGGACCACATCACCTGAGATTAGCTCTGCTAATGCATTCCTGGATGCCAACAATGTCAAGTTCTTTCCTAATATCCTCGTTTTTAATCTGATATTGCCTTTGATGCCATCTGTTCACACCTCTAATCTTTCTCAGGACTCTCATATCTGCAGTCTCTAGTCTTTTGTCAAGTGTTTTACTTCTGACTCAGCTCTCAGATCCATAAGTTAAAATTGGTTTGAACACTGTCTTGTATACAGCTAATTTAGTGTTCCGACTAATTTCTCTCTTATTCCGTATGAATTTATTCAATTGATTTCCTACTATACCAGCTTTGTTGATTCTGTTGTCTATTTCCATATTTAATTTACCATCTTCACTAAACATCGTTCCTAAGTAGCTGAAATTTTTACTTGTTCCACAGGTTCCCTGTTCACAACACAATTGACATTTTCAACAATTCTACCTATTTTCATTGTCTTTGTCTTTTTAATGCTGACCTTCATACCATATCTATTACAACAGTTATTCAATTTAGTCAGCGAATCTTGCAAACTTTTAGCGGATTTATTCAGAAGTGTAACATTGTCCGCATAAAGCAAAGAGCTGATATTAACATCTCCAATTCTGATATCATGTTTAGCCACTTTCCTTCATAATGTGATCCATATAGATAATGAATAACAGAGGGGATAATGTACATCCTTGTCTCGCACCAGATTTAATATTAAACCATCTTACTGTACATCCTTCAATTCTAACTGCTGACTTACAACTCAAATACAGACTAAGTATTGCTTGATATAATGCCCCATTGACACCATATAACTGTAGTGTATTGAATAGCTCTTCTCTTGCCACCTTGTCATATGCCTTTTTCCAGATCGACAAAACTTAAATACAGATCTTTGTTATATTCCCATGCTTTCTCGACTATTTGTTGTAAAGTGAAGATCTGATCCTGACAGCCTCTATTTGTCCTGAATCCAACTTGTTCTTCACCAAGCTTTTCTTCCACAATTCTTCTCAACCGTTTCTCAAGTATACTGGCATAAATCTTGCCAAGAACGTTCAGTACGGAAATACCTTGGTAATTCTCACATTCAGTTTTATTTCCCTTTTTATATATGGGCACTATTAGAGCTCTACTCCAATCATCGGGAATTCGTCCCTCTGTCCAGGCTTTCTGAACTATGCAGTCAGCCACTGTAAGACTTTTATACCACCATGCTTCAGCATTTCTGTCGAATATGCATCTACACTACATTTCAAGCCTTTGATGGCTTTTTTTCTACTTCAAGTATGGATATGTATTCCTGACTGTATACCTGTTGAGTGTTTTTTACCACTGTGCTATCACTGCTTGTTTCATTTGGCAATTTTTCGAAGTAATTACTCCATACTTCATGGATATCTTTTTCTCCTGTTTTCATGTTGCTTTTATCATCTCTAACTCCTTTTACAGCACTCTTTCCTCCATTCCTAAACTTCTTCAACAACCTCCAGAATATTTTGCCACCTTCTTGATATTTATTTTCTATGTTCTTGCCAAAGTCCTCCCATGACTTTTGTTTAGCTAGTTTTACACAGTGTTTAGCATTCTTGCATTTGTCTCTGTATTCTCTAAGAGCACAAGCTGACTTATTTACCATTAACTTTTGTTATGCTTTCTTCTTTTCCTTCACTGCCTCTTTAACTTCTTGTGTCCACCATGGAGTTCTGATTTTTCTATTCTTGCAGACAACCTCACCACATGCCTCTCTGGCTGAATCAGTGAAGGTTTTCTACAAGGCTTGCCACTGAATCTCCAAGGTTTGGTTCCTGTTCTCAAACTGTTTAATTTTTTCTTCAATAATCTTTGTGTATGTTAGTCTACTGTTCACATCTGAGAGCTGCTCAACTTTTATTCGCTTTAAAACTTTCTTACGTGTTATTCTTTTCAATATGAAATTCAAGTTTATCCTGCTTAAGACTAAAGAGTGATCGCTTCCAATTTAAAATCCTCTGTACACTCTGGTGTCCTGCACCAGGGAGAAAATATCACTATCAACAATTACATAGTCAATGAGACTTTTCTTATTCCTTGCCTCTTCTCTCCATGTGAATTTGTGCACCTTTTTATGTTGGAACATGATGTTAGTAATAACCAGTCCATGTCCTGAGCAGAAATCCAACAGGTATTTGCTATTATTATTAGCTTTGCTGTTTTCTTCAAATCTCCAACCGGGTGACACCCCAGCCGAATGAAATTTTGTCATGTTGTGCCATCATTTTTTATTTTGGTTTAACCAATAAGAATACAATTTGGTCGTCTAAATCCTAAATTGCCAACCCATCCTCGTTCGTTCAGTATCCAGGTAGATACCCAACAGGGTGCACCACAAGAAAGTGAGGATTGGACATTAGGTCAGAAGCACTGGTCGGTTCTCTGCATTCCTTTAAAGGCTATGTGGAGGTTTCCTCTCAGTTATACAGTTATACAGCTTTGACCCTTGAGCACCCCTATACAGTTCATATATTCCTATATTGTAGAAGTTTTATGGGTACCTATGTTTCTTTCATCACAGCCATATACTGTCATCATACTACCGTTGCTATTATGCATGGTTTGAGAAACATAATCTGGTATAACTTGACTGGTCCAATAAGAGTCCAAATCTATAGTAGATTTCCTTTTGGATGAATTGGAATGTCACGTGTAGACTAGATTGCTTCCAGCACAGTATGAACTGGTTTGAAAAAATGAGCCAAAACATCTGGCACATATTATCCCCATCTATCCCAATGGCTTTAACAGGCCTTCCAAGCATGCTTGGATTTCGTAACCGAAATACGAGGATAGAATGGTCACTCCTATGGCGCATGTTATCACAAGCTGGTAATAAATGTAAGAGTTAAAAAGGAAGGTCCACATGTAATGCTATTTCAATACTTATTTTAGTATTGTGTAAATGAAAGAGAAATACTACTTGTCTGATTTAAAAAAAAAAAAAAAAAAAAAAAAAAATTATTACAGTAATCTGTGATATTGTTGCTAGCCAACTCATTGTGAAAATACTTATGTTATTCATGTATGGTAAAAAAGTAATCCTTAAATACCAAGTTTTTAAATTGATGTTGTTATAAATGAATAGAGCAGTTTATGGATAATTTTTGATTAGTAATTCATTACAGGAGCAGTGCTCTTTTTAACCATATAATATTATGAAAATAAAGATAAATTATAATGTTCATTAATCATATACCTTCAGGGGGTATGCAAGATATTATGATAGTACTACATGAAAAAGTTACATCATTATTAATTTCCTATCGAGTCTTCCAAATTAACCTGTTCTCTGTCAGCATTCCAATATTATCAGAACTTGGCATTTTTCCTGCCATCCTGGCAAAAAACACTTCATTTGCTGATCTTTTCTCTCCCATTCTGTTTAAGTGGCCATACTAGATGAGATTGGCTCTGCCAACACATTCCTGAATGCTAACAATGTCTTTCTTTCTTAATATCCTCATTTTAAATATGACTGCTTTTGGTGCCATCTGTTCAGTCCCCTAATCTTTCTCAGGACTCTCACATCTGTGGCCTCCCTTTGATTTAGTGTTTTATTTCTAATCCATCTCTCAGATTCATAAGTTAAAATTGGTTTGAACACTGTCTTGTATACTGCTAGTTTAGTGTTTTGACTATTTTTTCTCTTATTCCATATACATTTTTCTCTTATTCCATATTCAGTTGACTTCCTACCATAGCAGCTTTAATATTCTGTTGTCTATTTCTATATTTAATTTGGCATGGCACTAAAAATGTCTCTAAATAGCTGAAATGTTTTATTGTTCTATAGGTTCTCCATTAATGATGCAGTTTCAGTGTTTCTACCTATTTTCATTCTTTATCTTTTTAATGCTGACTTTCATCCAAATTTATTACAGCAGTTATTCAATTTAGTCAGAGAATCATACTTATAGGTGATCTATTTAGAAGTATAACATCATCTGCATAAAGTAAAGAGCTGAGATTCACATATCCAATTTTAATATCAGGTTTAATACCACTTTTCTTCATAATGTGATTCATATAGATGACGAATAACACAGGGGATAATTTACATCCATGTCTCACACCTGATTTACAACTCAGATATAGACTAAATATTGCTTGATATAATGTCCCATTTACACCTTATAACTGGAGCATTTTGAATAGCTTTCTGCTTAGCACTTAGTCATAGGTCCTTTTCCAGATCTTCTTCTTATTGTGCTATCTTCTATTGAAGGTCAGCGACCATCTTTGCGAACAAACTGCGATCTTGTGTTAATCTGAGCAGTTGTGCACTGCTCTTTCCTGTCCACGTCTTGATGTTGTCAAACCATGATATTCTTTTTCTTCCTCTAGTTCCTTTGCCATCAATTCTTCCTACCAAAATAGTTTGTAGAAGTTGGTATTTGCTGTTTCTCATGATGTGTCCAAGATATGATGTTTTTCGTTTCTTGATTATTTGTACAAGATGTTTAGCTTTGCCAATGGATTTTAAGACATCTTCATTGGTAATTTTTTCTGTCCATGATATCTTTAGCATTCTTCTGTATAGCCACATCTCAAAGGCTTCGATTTTCTTGATGGTTGTCGCCTTCAATGTCCATGTTTCAACTCCATAGAGCAGAATAGACCACACGTAGCATTTCAGCATTCGGCATCTGACTTCCATGTTTAGGTCTTTGTTGCAGAATAGTGTTCTCATTTTCATGAAGGACTGCCGTGCAACTTCAATCCTTGTCTTTATATCTATTTCTGGATCCCACCGTTCATTAAGCCAGCAACCGAGATATTTATATCTTGACACTTGATCAATATTTTTCCCATTGAGTGTCAGTTTCATTGATGAGGCTGGATGTTTGCTGATGATCATGTATTTTGTCTTGTTGATGTTTATATTTATTCCCATTCTTTGGCTTTCTATGTATACTCTGTCAACGAGTTTTTGGAGATCCATAATGTTATCTGCAATTAGGACGGTGTCATCTGCATATCGTAGGTTGTTAACAATCTTTCCATTTATTGTGATTCCCTCTGGACATTCTTCCAATGCTGTTTTAAAGATTACCTCTGCATATATGTTGAACAGGAGTGGTGAGAGCATACATCCTTGTCTCACTCCTCTTTTGATGTTAATATCACTGGTGGTAATGTTGTCTAATTGAACGGTAGCTGACTGATTCCAATACAGATTTGTTATTAGTCTTATGTCTTGTTCGTCTAGCCTTATTTGTTGAAGGATTTCTATTAAGTTGGTGTGTCTGACTTTGTCGAATGCTTTTTCAAAATCTATGAAACACATAAAGACAGATTTCTGTTTTTCTATGTATTTTTGTATCAATATTTGGGTACAGAAAAGGGCCTCTCTAGTACCAAAACCATTCCGAAAGCCGAATTGTGTTTCACTTAGAGTTTCTTCACTTTTTCTATAAATGCGATTCTGAATTACTTTCAAAAATATTTTTAATGTTTGGCTCATTAGACTAATAAGTCTGAAGTCACCACAGGAATTCGCTTTGGGTTTCTTTGGGATAGTGATAAATGTAGATTTGAGCCAATCTGATGGAAATTCATCACTTTCATATATTTTATTAAATAGTTTTTCAAGAAGTTTGATGTTATCTGGTTCGATTAATTTTAAAAATTCTTTTTGCACACCATCTGGTCCACTGGCTTTTCCTGTTTTACTTGTTTGTATAGCATTCTCTATTTCGCATTTCATGATTGCTGGTCCTTGAATGTTATCTTTTATATTTATAGGCTTCTGTCTAGTATCATTTTTTCCAGATCTACAAAACTTAAATACAGACTCTTGTTATATTCCCATAATTTCTCAACTGTTTAGCCTGAACCCACCTTGTTCTTCTCCAAGCTTCTCTTCCATGATTTTCCTTAGCTGTTTTTGAAGGACACTTGTACAAATCTTACCAGGACAACTCAGTAAGGAAATTCTTACATTCAGTTTTATTTCCCTTGTTATCCAATTGTCTTGTCTTCAGTCATCTGGAATTCAACCCTCTGACTAGGCCTTCTGAATTATGCAGTGTAGCCACTTGCATTTTTCTCTGTATTATCCAAGAGTACAAGCTGACTTATTGCACACGTACTTTCTATGTGCTTTCTTCTTTTCCTTCATTGCCTCTTTAACTTCCTCGGTCCACCATGGAATTCTGATTTTTCTATCCTTGCTGACAACCTCACCACTTGCATCTCTGGCTGAATCAGTGAATGCTTTGTTCAAGGTTTATCTTCAAGGTTTGGTTCTCGTTTTCAAACTTTCATTTTTTCTTGAGCAATGTTTGTGTATTTTAGTCTACAGTTCACATGTGAAAGCTGCTCAACTTTGATTCATTTTAAAAAATTTCCTTGCAGGCTCGTCTTTTCAATATGAAATTCAGCTTTCTCCTGTTCCAGACTAAATAGTGATCACTTCCTATTTCAAATCTTCTGTGTACTCTTGTGTTCTGAACTAAAAAACATCATTATCAACTATAACATAGTCAATGAGTCTTTCCTTATTTCTCGCATCCTCTCTCTCCATGTGAATTTTTGCTCATTTTTATTTTGGAACATGGTGTTAGTTTTTTATTTTATTCGTGTGGCGATCCCTCCCCCTCTCGTTTCTTGACTGCCCCTTTGGACTGGTTGAGCCCTCCAAATGAGGGATTAAGTATATATCTTTGACTGTGGTAGTGTGTATTCGGGGGGGGGGGGTCAGTTTGCCTGTTATGAGGGACAAAAAAAAACGAGTTTCTGGGGATGAAAACCCTCTACCTCCATATGTGACCTGATAACTCACCTTTAATGGAAAGAGACCAGATAAAGGTTCCTCACATCATGGATGGGAATTGAACCCAGGTCCTTCTGCCCTTCGTCTATGGTGTTAATAATAACTAGCTTATATCTTGAATTGAAATCCAACAGTGCTTATATGACTATCTATAAAGCTATAGACAGCAGTGAAAAAGTGAATCTAGAAAAAAATTACAAAAATCTTGCCCTTGCCACAGATTGACTAATACACAGGCTGAAAAACTCTACATTCAATATCATCTACTGTAGTTGCCTTTCCACATTTCAAGTGACCTAGTTGATGAAACTGTCATGGAGGTGGATCAGCAATGTTTATGTGAAGAAAAGGAAGGTAAATTAGATAAAAATGTCACTGAAGCACCTACAAAACAATTCTCATTGAATGAGCTCTTGAAGTTTGTCACAAAAATAGAAGATGATCCTGATTTTCTTATGGACGCCAATCCTAACATTGAATGAAGCATTAAGGTTCAGAAAGCATTGAAAAAAAAATTTTATTTGATGGTACAAAGATATGCATGCAGAGAAAATGAATTAAAAACTCCTCCAAACTGCATTGTTTAAATACTAATTTTTTGTTTTATTTTAATTTTTCTGTGCACATTAATTAGTATGTTTGGTGAGCTTGAAGTAAACAAATGATGCTTACTTTTTTTATTCTCACGATAATTCTGTGTTTGTACCTCATTACACTATAATAATGTTTTAAGCTGTAAAGTTTTGTTGAGCACAGAACTTTTTTCTTTTTTAGCATCCGTTAAAGACATTATACAAGATATTACTCTCTCTCTCTCTGCATGTGCATGCGCGCGTGCACATGCTTGGTTAAGATGTGAAATGTTTTTTTTTTGTTGTTGTTGTTGTTGGTTTTTTTGTGGGTCGCCATCAGAAATGTTTGAAAAACACTGCTTTACTTGATACTGCTTGCCATTCTAGATTATCCTCATATTTAGGGTGTCCTACTATAGCTTCTCCTTATTTTCCCTGATCATTATCACCTGTTACATAACATCTTTTTTGTTGTTACTTTAGAAGTAACAATTTGGTGTAGAAGAAGCTCGCCTGTCTTCTTTATTTCAGTAACACCTATTATGTCAATCTGGTTCTTATCCCATTTTTCTGTAGTTTGATGCATTGTAATCACTTATATATTTGAGCATTTTTCCAGGATTTCTAATATTAATAATTTATCAAACTTTGTAGGAATAATTATCCTGCAGAAGACACAAACTACAGTAATTTAAAATTCAGTTCTGATATATTTACTTGCTATAAAATTATAATATATTTTTAATGGTGATTAAAGATGTTTTCACTAGAAAAAAAATAATAATAGTACAGATTATGTATGTGAAATATTTTTGTGTAAGTAACCCATATTATGTTCTTTAATTGAGTTCATAATATGATATACGTGAAGAATTTATGTTTATTATTATTATTTTATAGAACAGGTAAATAAATATGCAGTAGATTTTTCTCCAGATATTCTAATTTCCTAGATTGTTTGCTACTCTTACAGAGAAAATAAAACTGAAATTATTCAAATTAAGTGGATATTGAAACCAACATTATTTCAAAGCTGAACAGAGAAACTACAAGAGTTTCATGCCAAATATAGAAACTATTAAAGTTTCGGCAGATCCAAGCATAAGCAAACCTTTCATGACAGGGGCAACTCATAGCAAAGGTGGAGTAAAGCTCTGATCACTATCCTTAGTATTTCCCATAATGTAAAACAGTGCTTCCCAAACTTCTGGATGTCAGGGTCCCCTTTGCAAAATTAAAATATTTCACGGCCCCCCTCGAAAAAAAATCATAATAGAGAGAGATATTATTATAATATTTATTGTATTTATATTCAATACAAAACATACACAGCGAATATTGCAAAAATCAAATGCATATATTACATTTTTTGCCTCTTACCGTTTGGTTCTGAAGACGATGCGGGCTGTTCAGGTAAAATATGAAATACTGTCCTTTATTTTGAGTCTGTTTCTGCTTCTTCACGGGATTTTTTTTTATTTTTTATCAGCCACTTATCCATCTCAGGGTTAAATTTTTTAATGTAGAACACATCAAATAATATCACCACTTACCGATACTGGCACACCACAGACTGATAACATGAAATTAGTGAATATTACCTGAATAACGGAATCCCCGGACCAGGAACATTTTTCTTTTTTGTGACTTTTCTCCCTTTACGGTAATTAAGCCTAACGCGAGACAGACAGCAAAGGCAGGTTATTAAAACGTGCATATGATTGGTGCAGTATTAACAAAAGATCGCGCAACCGAAAGATAAAAGCATAGCTGACAATTGAGTTGAAATGCTAACTCTCTTCAACCAAATTCCATATGTGAAACTGCCATAACATTCATTATATATATATATATATATATTACTTAGTTTCAACACTTTTATGAATTTTAACACGTTTGGTTGAATTTTATTGCTGCCTTGGGAAATCAAACTCACACACATCTAATTAATAACAATAGTTTTTAGTTAGATACTGTGTTTGCCCATGCAACATATGGTTTTGTTTCAGTCTATACAGCATAGTTTCTGTATGAGGGGACGTGATTCATTAATTAGTGTGTTTTTATCCCAGTTGTCTCTAATTGCACTATTTGTTGAGAAATATATTACACAGACTCCTCATACCTTATTCACTAGCATAATAAAAGTACTTGTTTTTATTGCCTCTGCAGTATAGTGGCTGTTAGAGAGGGGCGTTGTTTACCACTGCAAGGGAGTTACTGTCTCCCCACATGAATTTGTTTAAGCTTTTTTTCATGTGTGAAGTATATGCGAAACTTTTATTGGTGACAGAAAACTAGCTCGGATGACAGTGATAATATAAAACGAGTTTTGATATGTATATAAAGTCGATATCAACAGTACCTGATTACGAACGTGTGATGAAAGGGACAGGGAGATTTGGAGCTTCCCTGGAGAGCATTCGAAGTAAATACAATTAACCACTGATTTGAAATGAAACATATGAATAAGCAATATTTACTAATATTCATTAAGCGCCGAAATACGAAGGAAGCAAAGTTTGTGAACCAACACCAATGCGTGAATTTTTCCATCAAAATATAAAAAATAACAAAAAAGAAATAATAAATAATAAAAGTTAAATACGTTTCTTTTAAAATAAAAAAAAATCTACTTAGTCTTAAAACATTTTAAATTTGTTTTCATTATTTCACGGCCCCCAAGGGGGCAGCGGCCCACAGTTTGGGAAGCGCTGATGTAAAACACATCTCCTAGTGGACATGTATGAGGTTATACATAATGGGGTGGGGGGAGTCACTACCCAGACCAGTTTCGACCTTTGTTGAGGTCTCGTCAGTGGGAGCCAGACCCAGATGTAAATACTCAGGTTGAAGTGATGCAGAACTTATACTTTACCATACGAATTAAATACGTTTCTTTTAAAATAAAAAAAAATCTACTTAGTCTTAAAACATTTTAAATTTGTTTTCATTATTTCAATTAATCACAACCTGAGTATTTACATCTTTGTCTGGGTCCCACTGACGAGACCTCAACAAAGGTTGAACCGGTTGGAAACTTGGGTGATGAATGCCAATGCTGTAGCCCATGAAGTTTTAACTGAGGCTTGGCTGTTGCTGCCACCCAGGTGTGGGTAATGAATAGCAATGCTGTAGCCTGTGAAGTTAACTAAGGTATGGCTGTTGCTGTTATCCCTTGGATGAGCAAATGAGCGGCTCTGCTCAGTGGTGAGGTGAGCCTGCCATGATGTAGAGCCAACCAGTTCTGAGAGTTCTTTTCAGTGGCAGGGTGAGCCTGTTACTGAGGAGAACAGCGCTTAGTTTTTGGAGTTTGATCTGTACTTGAACATTTAACAAAGGTCGAAACTGGTCTGTGTAGTTACCCCCCCCCCCCCCATTGTGTATAACATCATACATGTCCACTAGGAGATGTGTTTTACATTATGGGAAATGCTGAGGATAGTGATCAAGAGTTACTCCACCTTTGCTACAAGTTTCCCCTATCATGAAAGGTTTGCTTACACTTGTTGGATCTGCCGAAACATTTATAATTTCTATATTCGGCATGAAACTTTTATAGTTTCTCTATTCGGCTTTGAAATAAAGTTGGATTCAATATCCACTTAATTTGAATAATTTTGCATCGCTGAAGTGAAGCCTTTTGGCTCTCTTCTTCAGTAAAACTGAAATATTTACAAGACTATATGTAAATCCTCTGAATACTATCCATGACTTATAAAATATGCTGTTTGCTTTCCATCATGGAAAGCAAACAGCATATTTTCCCAGGGTTATGGTATTTTTTTTTTTGCATTCTACATTTTTTGCACTAAAAAGCAGGATATAGGATATGGCTCTTGGTTGATGAATGGAATTTGGTTGATGAATCAAGTCAAGCTGCTTATTTCAACAGTCAGATTTTAAGTTATTTGAATGTTTGTCAACCTCGTGGTTGATATTACATGTTCACTATTGCCAGAAGCATTAGGAATAAATACCATGAATTTTGAGCATAGTAAAAATAATGGAACCAAACATTATTGGCATGAGAAAAAGAGCTCTTTTACTCTCTCATACCATTATAATACAGTCTGATGGCATTCATTATGAAGTGATAAAACATCTTCCTCCATTTTCTGTAGATCTCCTTCTCTTACTATATAACAGAATACTTACCAAGGAAGAGCTTCCAGATTCATGACAGAAATTAATTTTCATTGTCATCCCAAAACCAGGAAACGATTCCACATGAGCAAACAGTTATCAACCTATAGCTCTAATCAGCTGTGTTTGTGAAATATTGGAGAAAATGTTCAACCTCAGGCTTCTCTGGTATTTAGAAAGCAATGATCCTCTCTCCAACATGCAAAATGTAGCTTTCGCCTAGACATCATGTTTCATCATGAAATGAGAACATCATGTTTCAATTTTCTTTGACATGGAAAATGTGCATTTTCCATGTCAAATGACACAGCTTGTAGATATACATATTAAAAACCTTTGTAATCTAGGTCATAGTGGGAGAAAAATCTTTCTAGCTGAATCTTCTGATTGCAAAAGCACATAATCCTGGCCATTTTGCCAAGAAGAGAATGCTCCCCAATCCTCCATCTTAAGTATTACACTCTTTGCTGTCAAAGTAAACTCAGTAACTAAATAACTTCACAATTTACTGTCATTCTTGTAACATGGGGGGGGTCATTGAAAGATAATTTCATAATTGCTGAAAGTTTTCAGCTGAAATATTTTCATCTTTTACACTTGCTGAAAACACACTCTTCATCCAGATTCAAAGTTAAGGATGGAATAAATGATTAACCCAGTAGCAATAGAAACCAAGTTCCTTAGGACTCATTTTTAAGTCCTGAACAGGACAGTCCTATCAATTCTTGTGGCTTATTTTACTTATTTTTTAAAGGAGCACCTGCTTGTATTAAGTCATTGGCTTCTTTTCTGTGTTTAAGTTAAGACATTGATGGTATGTATTTTAAAACATAAAGAAATCCTAAACAGGCAGAAAGTTTGCATTCCTTGCACACACAATTTGTCAACTAGGACAAGAGCATTGAATGCCCTTTGTACTTAATCATCTACAGAAGGTGTGCAGTTTAATTTTCCTTGCTTCATCTTGATCATGCATTTGTTTGATCAAAACTTGATTATGGGTTCCAAGTCAACTGCTCTGCAAGGGAAAGTAACCTCCAATGGTTGGATCCTATCCATCAGGATTTTTTTATAGCTGTTGATCTATTATGTACATCAAATTTAAAGATGCCAAGATATGATATTCTTGGTTTAATTCTTTATCCAAGTGTAAGCAAACACAGTTTGCTTACTAAAATACTCTAGATTAGAGATATCTGTTGAAAGATGATCGATAGAGGATAGATGCTGAAATGTTATAGTATAACCAAGTGGAAAAACTTTCAGCATCTATTGCTTATCCAGAGTATTTTAGTAATAAGGTATGACACCTTTTGGCTACTTGTATTTGGAAATATGACTGATGCATTACTCCAACCTTGTATCACTTCTGGATCTGGGTAGTGACCCTTCCCATAATGCATACATTATAAATGTCCATAAGGATATGTGCTTTGCATTATGGGTTACTAAGGCAAGTGATGTAAAGTCATTGGCCTCTATATACACAAGTTGCCCAGTCATGAAGTTATTTCATGTGTAAACTGTGTTTGCTTACACTTGGTTAAAGGATTAAACCAAGAATATAATTTCTTGGAATCTTTAATTTATAGTATAATCAAGTGGAAAAACTTTAGTATTATGCTCATTGCTATTCAAAATCTTTATGTTGTAAGAAATGAACCCTCTGTCACTTGGACAGAAGCAGTTATCTCTTAACTGTCATAGAAATAGTCTCTTCCTAAACAGCCAATGTGGAGTTATATTTTTTCCCTGTTTTGGGAATTTAATATTACACACATCAGACTGCTGTTTGCTTGTTGTGTATATGTGTGAAAGATATTATACAAGCCATTGGCATGAATGTTATCTGCACTGAACATAATAGCATTACTCCATCATCCATCTACCTGGATTCATATGATGTACACAGAACAGAGCACTCTGACTTCTTACCTGTCTGTACTGAGACCTCTGTTGGTTGTGCTACTGTGTTTCCTGATCACATTATATAGCATCATATTCCACTTGAATGCAGTAAATACACAGCTGAACTGCTTGCTATTCATTTGTGCTGGTACACATAAAAGGAAACCACTACCAAGACATAATTTATACAGACTCACTGAGTTCTTTATTGGCCATTTCCTCTCCTATGTACAACCCTCATCCAGTGCTTTATGATGTTCTACAACTATTATATAAAATAATGATCCTTAATTTTGATGTTCAGTTATGCAGAATATCCAGCCACAAATTAGGGAAACTTATAGTGCATATACAGCTTCTACACATACTAGAAATTAGGCCACTGTATTTAGAAATCTTTATGCGGATGTATGTAAATGTCACTTATGCAGCATATATGCAACATACTTGGTCATGTGTATCACCATGTGCTCTAGGCACTTCTCTGGCTGGAGCCATGATTTTGAAAACAGCAGAGCTGACTGGTTTCTCAAAAGGTGAAATATCCCAGGTGTTTAATCAGTGGAAAAATAACTCATATTGCTTGTTTAAGTGACATAACTGTGTTCCTGACAGGCTCTCTTAAGACAGTTTGTCAAGAACAAGATCGCTGTCATCTGAGAAGACTTATATTGACAAACAGAACTTCCTGTGTGCAGCAATTGACCGAAGCATTTAATAAAAGCTGTTCCTGACCCATATGCACAGGGAATTGAAGAGGATCGGTATTGGCAGTCACATGCCTATACATAAAATAAAAGTTTCTATCAATACTTATGGTTTATTTTGTCTATTTTCTAAAGGAGCACCTCTTGTATTAAATCACTGGCTTCTTTTCTGTGTTAAGTTGAGACATCGATGATATGTATTTTAAAACATATATTGAAAGAGAAATGATATAAGAAGAGTAATTTTTTGACATACCTTTATAGAATCTTCATGTTTAACTTTTGATAAAACAGCATCGGAAAATATAATTGGTAAAAAATATATAAGTGAACTCTTAAAACAATAAAAATGAACCATGGAACAATTTTTATAGTTCGTTGAAAACACTACAACACAGTCTACACCAAACAACCCGATTATAAATTTATCAAACTATAATCCTATACCTGATAAAATTACCATCTTAAACAAAGGCTTAAATTTTGCAGTATCCTTGAAATATGTACCAACCAAAAATATTATCATTGAAATCCTGGCTAAACTAGAAACAGATCCTAATAAAGAAATAATATTTCATAAAATAAATAACATCAGCAATATAAAAATACAGTCTAACATTACTCCTAACCTATAGGTAGCTTTGATATAACTAAAAAAGGACCTGGACATTATGATCACTAAAGCAGACAAAGGCAACATAGTGGTCATTACAAATAAAGCAGATTATTACAATAAAATAACAAATTTTGATTGATCAAAACACGTAACAAAAAATTCCAAACAACCCTACTCCTAACCTAATAAAACAGATCGATAATGTATTATGCAAATTAAAAAATCAAAATAAGATGGATAAAACAATAATGGAAAAAAAAACTTCCCCTGACCACTCACATTTGGCATATTGAGTAGCCCACTGAAGTGGGCTACCCAGTACACACAATAATTTCATATAAAAACACTACCTCATCAACTTTATCCACATCCATATTAAAATTACTCAAACCATTATTAAACATGTCTAAATTTATGATTAAAAATACTGACAACTTGTTTCAAAAAATATCAAACCTAACTTTATCTCATAAAGACTTCCTTACTTCAGTGGATGCAACAAGCACTGTATACCAACATGGATGTCCCCAGAGCATTAGACATCATACGCACATTATTCCTAGAAGACCACACTTTAGAATCACATACGAAATTAACACCCAACGACATCTTAACCCTCATAAAATTAATAATTTCAGCAAATTTCTTTAAATTCAATTATATCTGTGTCCAAATGTTCAGACTCCAGATGGGCCAAAATATTAGTGGACAGTTGGCCAAACTATTTTTGTCACATCTAGAATCTAATTTATTAAACCCTTCCCTCCCCGTAGACGATGTTTTATGCATTGAAGTGATGCGCACCATGCATTACTTCTCTACAAGCTTCACTTAACTTTAGTAGCAGACTAAAGTTCACCATAGAATGCGAAAAAATCCATGAATTTACTAAATTTAATATTAATTAGAACTAACAACAAAATAGACACAAAAATATTCCACAAAGCTACACATATCATTAACTACCTCCATTTTAATTCTTATCATCCTTACTCCATTAAAAAATCAATTATTCTTTATAAATTTATAAATGCATATAAATTTTCAACCACCAATAATTATCTTAATGTAGAGATTAAAAAGATAACAAGGATTTTTAAAAACCAAAACTATCCTATGCAATTAATAAATTATGCTAATCAAGCAGCTAAAACTCATCTAACCAATCCTACAATCAAAGAAAATTTTCTGGAACAAAAGATTATAAAACTATCATACATATACAAAACTTTTAAATACATATTTAAACATACTAACTATAAATTAGTTTTCACTACTAGTCACAAATTGGCCACTTTCTTAAAACCTACCAAACTTCATTCATACAAGGAAATACTGGAATACCACAATGTGGTATACAAATTTCCTTGCCATCATGACTGTGATGTAATCTACATAGGCTCAGTGATCAGACCATTATGGTTGAGACTACAGGAACACTTTCTGATTGTAACATATCAGAAAGTAATAGGAAGAGTAAAAACCAAAATAAGAATGAAAAATCAAATACTGGAAAAACTGAATTTGTGATCACGCATTCAGACAGAAGCACACCCCCACAGATTGAAAAAGCTGTTATAATTGACATACAAAATGATGAAACAATGTTAAGAATTTCAGAAACCATATCCATAAAATATGACGAGAATTCCATAAATGCCCACCACCCCTATGAGAGTTGGAAGCGCCATCAAATGCAAATTAAGCTGAGATTTCTGCCAGTCGAAAGTAAATGCAAACATAAAGCTAACATGACATAAACACAATTTTCCCTTGAGCTTGGAAGATAACTGTTATGTCGAAATGGCTAATACTCTGTATTAGCCATTTCAACATAAGATTACCTTTCATTTTTAATTAGAGTAGTTCATTCTTTATACGAGCCGATTATGGCACCACTGTATGTATTCCTCTGTTTTTAATTTTCATATTTTCAATTTCCATATATATCGGTCCGATCTGAAAAAAAGTTCAAATGCATTTTTAATCTAAAAAAAATCGTTTTATTTGTCATTCAATTACGTATTTTTTACCAATTATTTTCTGATGCTGTTTTATCAAAACTTTTAAAGTAAACATGAAGATTCTGTATGTCAAAAAATTACTCATATCATTTCTCTTTCAATATATGTTTTAAAATACATATTATTATTATTATTACACCCTCCATGGAGTTAACAGACTCATCGTGAGAGGTTCATTCAACTCATAACATATTTATCCTATAAAATCTTAAAATCCTTAACACTCCGTGCATTAACAACACATTCTGGTAATGCGTTCTTCACTGACAATTCTCCATGTAAAAAATCTACTCCTCACACCCCTCTTCACCACACTTTTACATAAATCCCAGGAATGACCTTTGGGTTCTTCCCCTCTCACCTTCTGCTCTTTTTATAATCCCCTGTGGATTAATCTGATAAAATGCTCACACTAACTTAAATGTCTCTATCATACCACCTCTCTTCCTCCTATCTACCAAACTCTGTAATCCACATCTCTTCAAACTCTCTCCATAGCGAGCATTCCAAAGTCCTGACATTGTCTTGACCTCTGGTTCGATAGTTATACTTGACTATCTGACCTTGTGGGAAGTCAGTTGTCGTCAACTTTGTACATTTTTTTTTCTTTTTCATATCCTTCTTTTTTTTCTTGCTTTCTCTCATTTTCACCAAGAATAATGAAGTATTTCTCCACACTTGACATTGAGAGGTCAAAGTTGTTTTTTAAGCTAACTAAACTAACACTACAGACAGAGTAAGGATCGCATTACATCACAAAAGGATGTTGGCTCAACCTGCTGTAACAATGACACTAAGGCAGAATAGACATTTGCTGGTCAGATAATTCTCAACAGTCAGCAGACTGAAGGTATAGTTGAATGGTGCTGTATACCAGTGGTCAGTTGATGTACTTAAGCATTCAGGAGTTGGATAATTGAGAAATTACTGTGTGTGTGTGTGTGTGTGTGTGTGTGTGTGTGTGTGTGTGTGTGTGTGTGTGTGTGTGTAATTATTGACTTGTACTCAGTTGTTTTGATACATTTTTAAAAAAGATTTAATGACTTAAACCGAGATAACTTATAAAGTTTTAATGAGAATAATATAACTAGTTTTGGCTTATAACAGCCTTCATCAGGTATTCATTAAAGGAAGAATATAATAATAAACATTGAAGTATCTAGAAGACTGGGAATTACAGGTAAAAATTGCCACACATGATTGAAACAAAAACGTTGTATTTTTAAGTTGTTCTAACTGGCTCGCTATTGTTTATTGCGTGTAACCGTGCAGGCTCTCGTGAACGCCAATATTGAATAACTGCAGTATGGCTATCTGGGATGTTATAACTCAAATTGCTGTTTTAAGTGTTCAGGATTCAGGATGATTTCCCTTGATTCTACAATTTTTCTCTCGAACTCATCACCACAGCGCAAAAAATATTTTCTGATTTATCCCAGCAAACAGAGTGACTTTGGAGATCATCATCAGGATTGTTTGAAAAAAGAACATGACTGAACAACGCAGTTGCATGTGATCTTTTATAGGAGATGTCTCTCTTATGCTCCTCTATACGTTGTTCAATAGATTTGTTGGTTTGTCCAAAATAAGGGATATTGCAATCGCACCATAATTTATATATACCTGGATATTTTAGGTTGTGATGAATAGGTTTTGGATGGCTGATAAGAGGACGGATTTTTGGAAGTGTGGTGAAGAACGTCCTGATGTTGTATTTTTATATATATAATATTCATCAAAGCTTGATTTGCTTCCTCAGTCTTAAGAAAAGGCTGGTTATATTCCACTAATTCGAGCCCTACCCAAGGGCCTATGCGTTGTGGAAATACTTTCTGAAAAAGAAAGCTGTGCGGAACAAAGCGGCCTTTTGCAGCTGCCCAATTTTTAATCCATCTAACTCAAGTGCTTCTAGATGTTTTTTCAATGTTTTAGGGATGGCACCTAAAGCACCTATTATTATGGGAATAACGTTTTCTTTTTGCCAGATTCGTAATATATATATATATATATATATTCAAGTTAAGCATAATTTACATAATAAAAGTTATGTAAATTAAACAAAATCAGGGTACAAACTTTTTTTTTTATTTTATTGATCAATTTTTTAAGCAGTGCGGATTCTAAGAAATTACTTCGTCAACAAGGTGGTAGACGTCATTTCTCAGTTTTTAGAAAGAAAACACATACTGGACTTTATAAATTAGAGATACCAAGAAATCATATACGGGGGGGGGGGGGGTCCTCAAGTTACGTCGGAGATCCGTTCCTATGGACTGGCGTAAGGCAATTTTCGATGCAAGTTGGAATTACCATAGCCTAAGTCACTTACCTAATCTTAAACACCCTAAAGTCATATGTATATATCAAGAAACAGAACTAGGCCATAGAAAAATGAAAGGGAGAACATAATTACTGTATAGTATAGAAAAATTACAATTCTTCTGTACTATATATTCTTGAATTAACATGAGGCTAATTGGGATACGGCGTTGATGCTGGTCTTTTAGCCAAAGAACAAGAAGCCCTTCCATCTCAATCATGAGCCTACTACGTTTTTTGTAATCACAGTCGATTTCATGGGTGCCAATCCTTTCATGTGTTCAAGGATGCGAATTTTATCCTTGATTATAGTCCCGACTGTGGTACGACTTAAGTTCAATGCACGGCTGATGTTCGTTGGCATTTCTCCCTTTTTTGCCCTTTTAATAATGTCTAATTTCACTTCTAATGTAACGGCTTTCCTTTTCTTCGACACACTGCCATCGGAAGAGTCTGCCTTACGTTTGGGAGCCATATTGAAGGGTAAAAACTCGCACAAAAACACAAACGCAAAAGTGAGAGAGCGGGTGTAAACCAAGCACGCGGTACCGAAATAGTGTATGCTGGGACCCAAGTGACACCACCTCTCCCAAACAAACGGCACATAACGCCGTATTCTTCCGCCGCGCTCACAAACAAATTTGCCCGCGATGTTTGAATTTTACCTCGTGCTGCTTCAAGTCGAAATTTATTTTTTAAATTATTTATGGGATTACCGCTGTAAAGTTGAAACAACGCATGTCGAGGACGACATAGGTCGAGGACCCCCTGTACTTGGTTTAATCCTTTATCCAAATGTAAGCAAACAAAGTTTGCACCTGAAGTATTTTCAGAACTAGGGCTCTCATATATAGAAGCTAATGATTTCACATCACTTGCCTTAGTATCTCAAAATGCAAAGCACATAATCTTTTGACATTTATAATGCTATGCGTTATGGGAAGAGTCACTACCCAGACTGGT
Source organism: Typopeltis vanoorti (assembly GCF_054136105.1). NCBI lineage: Eukaryota > Metazoa > Arthropoda > Arachnida > Uropygi > Thelyphonidae > Typopeltis > Typopeltis vanoorti. The sequence goes on from NC_143559.1 coordinate 88,482,111, forward strand.
TTCGTCCTTTATGAGGTTTCATCAGTGAGAGCCAGACCCAGAGGTGATGTACACTTTATCCAATTACTCGAATAAAGGATTAAACCAAGCACAGGTAACCCTCATATAATGCGGATGTTAGGTTACATAGAAATGCTGCATTATATAAATCGCGTTATGTGAGACTCAGATCACATAGAAAAAGTAGTTATGTTACGAAATTTTTTTTTTAATTATATAAGCAACAATGCCATATCCAACAAAAATATATTTTTATTTAATTCAGGTAATTCATGCAAGTTATGAAAATATATAAATTATGAAACAAATACATAGTATAAAATTATAAATGTACAAATTGTACATAAACTTCATTGCACATCAGCCTCGGCCCTGAGAAACAATCCTGACCTCAACAAATTTGTTTGCATGAGACTGTCCCAAATTTGGGAAACCTACATCAGAAGACCTTCAGCCCATTTGCCCAAGAATACCAACATTGCCCGCTAGGGGGCACCATCAGGACTTTTAGGAGATAGAATAACTTTCTGCTTCGTCCTCATTTATTGTTTGTTGTGCTTGCGTACACGTGTCATGTTTTTAAGTTCCTGTGAAAATGGCAACGTGACGTTGCCGAAATATTGGAAGTGTATTAAAATTTATTTTAATGTATATCCTAGTATACTGTTAGATCTGAAATAAGATTTTACATGACATGACATCACCATTCCAGAATCTAACAATCAGCAAAAAATATATGTATAAATGCATACTTGTCTTTTAGCGCAGTGTAACTATGTTTTTTTTTTTTTTTTGTAACATCTTGTATGATAAACTGTCAATTATGTGAATTTAAATTAATGTATCTATATGTCTATCATTAATGTAAGTCAGAAAAAAGAGGCAGATATCAGAGAAATCATTAGTGAAATATTATAAATGAAAGAATGCGTATTATTCAGCAACATAGGGCAAAAATATCGCCTAATGCTATAAGAGCAGTGTAAGCACCCACGGGCATCATATATGAGAAGACATCATGATGCATACGTCCCCCGGAAACAAGAAGTCCTGTATGTTGATTGGTGAAGTCACCCAGCCTGAGACTAATGGGTGAGACGATAAGAGAAATTCAAACTCTGAAAGGTGGCACTCTAGGGGAGCGTATAAAACCCGCGACACGGAAGTAAATCGCCCCCGTTTTTTCTCGTTCCTGCATTTCTCTTTGTGTGCTCCAAGAGTTCATCGCAGTTCAGCTCTCATTTTGAGTGCTGACTTACGAAAAGTTCCAGTATGACACCGCAGCAGGTTTCGGCAAGATCAAAAAGTCACAGAAACAAAAAACCTTTCTTTTTTGTTTCTGTGACTGCTAGCAAATCCAATCTTGATTTTTTAAATTCATCAATTAATTCGTTTTCTTTTCCATGTAGACTTTTAATGTTCCATGTTCCATATCTCATGTACCTTTTTCTTCGCTTTGTCATTAACCATTTAGGCAGTTCGGCTATCTCTTTGTTATTTCTTTTAATGAGTGAAATTTTAAGGTGTGCAGGGGATTAGCCTTCAGCACCCGAGTCTGGTGGTGGGGCTGCCACCTTCGAGGCCCCCAGACTGGCCTCTGAGGGAAGTGCTATCCTGTTGGTCTGCGGGAGGTATTTTATTTCTCTCCTACCCTTCATAGTAACTTATGACGAGCATTCCCCGATCCGCCACCAGGGGACGTGCCCGATGGGGGTTACAGGTGTCCCCACACGGGATTTCCTTAAGCTATTTAGTAAAAATGCATAACCAACGTCTAAGCCTTTCCATGAGAATTGGTATCTTTAATTTATAGTATAACCAAGTGGAAAAACTTCCAATATACTGGACTTTATATTCATCCTCTTTCACACCATCATAATTGTCAAAAATCTGACACCATTAGGACTCTGGTACATTCTGTTTACTCCACTGAAATGCTGCTTCCAAAGAAATAAATCATATCAAGTCCATCTTCCTCACTAATGGCTTTACCAAATCATATGTCAACATGATTATTAATAATTATAGAGTTTTCGTGTTATCTGCCTCTCATCATGATAGTGATAGGGAGGTGGTCCATTGTGTCACCATTCCCTGTGTCAAAGGCATCTGGGAAGATAGCCAAACTACTTAATCTGTTGTCCTGCAAGTTTCCCTCCATCCTATCAACATGATATTATTTTTCTAGGATCAGCTAAAGATAAACTTCTTCCTCTAGCCCACCTGGAGTGTATCAGGTTCCTTACCAGCCTGGATTATAGTATTTTGGCCAAACAGGTAGATCAGCAGTTATCCATCATTATGAACATTTAGACTATATTAACTTCCATGAACCAGAACAATTGAGATTTGCAGAGCATGCTATCCCCCACCAGACATAGAGTTCTTTGGAAGAAGATTGAAATTCTCCATAAAAGTAATAATCTCTTGGAACGTTTATGATGAAAAATAGTTCTTCATAAATTCCAGAGTTAATTTTTTTTTTTTATCTCTTGTTAAAGTTATTTTTGATAGAACCCTAATATAACTAGATCACTCTACATTATGTAATTCACTCGTTTCATTGGTGAATATACTGGTTTCTGCTCTTGATGTTTGAGTCATATTGAAGATGCCTTTGATAGTAAGGCAAACATTTTATACCAATAAAATATATACCGAAGTGTTAAATTCGTTTCATGTTAATTAATATATATATATATATATATATATATATAAATGTTATTGAACCGAGTTTCGTGTTTTCATTTTAGGTTGGCATGAATGCTGTAGTTAGTGTAGTTCGATGTGTTGTATCCATGACTGTTAATGCTGCTGTACCAGGTGGAGAAATTGCAGATAAAGTAATTAGCTTTTTTTATTATTATTAAAACTGCACCATCCTATACAATTCATGCATATTTCTGTATTACTATAAGAATTTCGTTATATCAAATATAATCTAAGCAAACCTGGTTATTAGCATTATTTCAGAAATAGTGAAACCATTACTCTTTGGGTAATTCAAAAACCTTAATGAAAATTTGCTATTTAATATGATAACTTAGCTTCATACACTACAAAGTTGCTTAAACTGAATCATCATTCAGCACTGAAGCCATTGCTATCTTGAACAGGATATCTTTTTTATCAAATATGGAATTAGAAAATACTGCTCTTCCTAGACCCAGTTAGCAGTTTTTGATTGGATCTGAATGAAATTAGATGATACTGTGAGCAGAAACCTCTTCATGCCTAAGTGCATGGAAGCTATCTTTTTAATCCTGATCAAGAAGTTTACATAATCAGGAATCTTGGGTCATGTAAACTCTTGAAAATAAGCTGTTTTTGGTGCCCTACTTTTCATAAAGAATCAGTTTGCATGGGAGATTGATTAAAACATTTAAGCAGATCTGCTCCCACCTGGTTAGTTAGCAAACCTCCATACTCTTTTTTTCATAAAAGCCTTTTCATATCTCCATGAAAGAAAAACCTAGCTTTATCTTGCTTTGATTTAATGATCTTGTTCAGCGACTCCAAGCTCTTTTTTGCATGAAAATTTCCATGCCTCCATAAATTTTTTTTTTTTGTTGTTGTTATTGTTGTTGTTGCCCTGCACCTAGTTAAAAAATTTTTTAGGCATTGCATGATTAAATGCTTTAAATGAATTTGGATTAATAGAGCATGCCCTTCCAAACCAAATATAGAATAATCTGGAAATACACATCAGTTTACAAAACTATGTACTGGTTTGTGAGAAAGCTTAGGGAAATACCTAAGCCACCAATAATCATTATAATATCAAAGGAGACAATTCCTTAAGGATATCTGATTATGGTTGGCATATACCTTTGATCATTCTACACAACCCACTAGGAAATGAAAGTCCATCAAAACTGATCACAGAATAGATACCTAGCAGCAGACCAGAGAGAGAGAGAGAGCAGTGGGACATTAGTTACTATCCATTCAGAAGCACATAGGATGATCTCTCTCTCTCTCTTCCCCTTCCTCAGGTGTTGCTTAATATGCAATGCATAGTTTCATGACACATCCCAACATTGGTGTTATCAATAGTTCAAAAACAAATTTAAACTAAGTTTGTGAAGATTCTGTCCTGCTATAACCATCACTAGGATTCAGTCTGTTGAAATTGTTATTATAACCTAATGTTTAAACCTATCTAATAGAATTTTTACAATATATGCTATAGTTGCAGATTAACTTTACCAGCAGATTATAATTATTATTACGTGACACCTCCAAGGAGTTCAAGAACTCATTGAGGGAGGGCACTCTACAACTCTCAGTCTCCATCGTTTAATCCACCAACTACACAACCCCACTACCACCTCATCATCTACACAAAATGCCATCTACTGCCCATCACCACTAGTATTTTGTGTATTCTCAAGGCTGATTTGCCTGTACTCTCAATTAAAAGCATGAGTTTTCAAGAGAAAAACCCTGCTCTCTTTATATGAGATCAGCTAACACACCTTCAATTGAAAAAATCAATATAAAAGATTCCTCTTGTCACAACAAAAATCGAACTTAGGCCTTTTCCAACCAAAGGATGCAACATGCCATTGTTCAGACAAAAACTTTTATGAAGCCTGAAATTAAATTATGGCAGCCTAACCTGCATAGGTCATAATCATATTACACTCTCCTTCCCACTGAGGGGATGATGACATGCCTGTCTGTGAGATGCTGTCCTGTCTACTACTCATTTTAATCAACTATCCTCGTTTTGCCAGTGAGCAAGTGCAGTCATTATTTTAGCAACTTTTATAATATACAGGGCTCTGTCTGACCCTATATACTCAGGCAGATTTTATTAGACTCATCGATTCTCATCGTGGTTTTTAAATTTTTAGAGTATTAATCTTTACCATCTCATATGAATTATGTATTTGTTTAACTTATTGTAAATATGCTTTTAATAACCTGGTTTTTATGTGTATTTTATGAATTTTAATATTTTTTTTTTTATACTTCTTTCTACATCTGTTTTATATATATATCCATCATTTACATTTATTTTCCTACACTGATTTTATGCCATTTGACTTCTTTATTCCATAATATACTTTTAAGAAATGTTTCATTTATAAATCTTGATATTATTTCTATTTTTATATATAGTTTTAGACTTATATATGCCACTTATTTATTACGTGTTCTGGTACAGTATGACCAAAGATGTGTTACTTGTTCTATAGATTCTCCATTCAGGATGCAGTTCATGTTTTTATTGCTAATTTTCACATTGAACTTTTTATACTGTTAATTCAGTTTAGTTACAGAATCCTACAGACTCTTGCCAGATTTATTTAAGAGTATAAAATCATCTGCATGTACTAAATACCTCCAATTTTGATATCAGGCTGGAATTCTCAGTAATGAAATTCCCCTTTAATTCTCACATTCAATTTTATTTCCCTTTTTATATATGGTTATTATTGACAGCTCTAGTCCAGCCAATTGTATTTCCACCTGGCCAGGCCATCTGAAATATGCAGTATAAAACTTTTATATATCCATATTTGAGTATGTCATATACTTGATATGTATTGATTGCATCCATTTTCACTATTTCAAGTGCTTCCATAGTACAATTGGAAGAACAACAGGACATTGTATCCTTCTATTGGAAAAGACCCAAGTTGAATTCTTGTCATAATGAGAGGAATCTTTATATGGACTTTTTTCAATTGAAGGCAAGTTAGCCAATCTCACACAGAAGTAGCAAGGTTGTTTCTCCCAGAAACTCGAAATTTTCATCCTACATGCAGGCAAAATCACCCATGAGAAGATATGCAATTTACAAACAAAAAAGTACTATTGTTGTTGTTGGATGGCAGATGTCTTTGTGTGTTGATGGTGGTGATAGTATAATTGTGTAATTGGAAGGAAATGGTGAGATGTGCATAGTGCTGTAGATGCCATTTTCATGAGTCATTAGACTCCTTTGAGTCACGTAACAATAGTAATAATATTTTCTACTATTAGTCTTGTCAATGATTGTTTCATTTAACAGTCTTTCAAATTAATTTTTCAAACATCCAGGATATCGTCTAATATTTTTTTCAATAACATCCAGAACATTTTACCACCTGCCTTAATATTCTGTTTCCTACCAAAGTTGTGTGATATCTATTGTTTAGCTACTTTTCCGCATTACTTTCTTATGCTGAATGGGGTGAAGTTTTATTGGAAGCTTTCCAAACGTTACTGAAAAACACATGTACTAACCACAGTAATCACTATTTAATTTGTAAATATTTCATCCCAAGTATCTTGGGACACCATCAGTATAGTAGTTCAAACAATACTAGGAATAACATACAGTTAACATAAAAATTTCCAAACATTGTAACTTTGAATTAGCATAAGTCAGAAATAAGTTTGGGACTTCCTTTATTGAAAAAGACATGGGTCTGTTCCATTGAACTGCCAGATTGTAGGATGCACTACAGTAACCAGTGTTGTGTATCAGACAGTCTCCTCAAGGGAGGATCTCCTATCATTATCTCTCTCTTTGTAAACATTCACTGTAAATGCACTCACAACATCTGCTGGTAGCCTATTCCACACACACTCGCTATATGCCATGAGAAACACTTGGATCTCACATATTTCCTAAACACACTCTTACTCACTTTCCAGAGTTGACCCTGAATTCTCTTCTACCAGAAATGTAAAGTCTCACTTATATCTACTGTAAGATTCCCTTATCCATTTATATGTTTCTGTTATGTCTCTTCTCTTCCACATATTACTCAAATTGTGAAGAATACATTCTCTGGGTCTTTTTTCATATGTCCTGTTCCATAGGTCTGATATGATCTGGTAACTCACTGTTGGATCCTTCTCATCTCCTCCAAACCATGTGACCACATCTGAACACAGCAGTCTAGATGTAGTCTTATCAAAACCTTGTACACTAGGAGAAAATTTCCTTATTCCTACAAGTTCTCTTCATTGATCTGATATGATGATTTAACTAGAAAATGTAGTCTGTGGATGTTGAAGTCCCCAAGAAAGATGACCTCAAGTATTTTGATGACAGAAAAGCAAGTTAGATAATCTGGAAGGTTTATCAGAGTATAGAGAGCAATAAAGACAACAAATGACAAAGTGCGGTAAGTAAATTTTGAAGAAAAAAAAAGTCGGTTCTGATTAATACATGCACGTATATCACCCTTTTGGCTGACAGGATCGTGCAAGATGTAGTTTGAGCAGTTGAGGTGGACTATAGTTGTCAAAGTTCCATTGGAAATAATAGGTCTGTTATTGAATGACTATGGGTGACAATGCATATCATCTTTGTTGTTATTAAGGTTGTGGATGTTTTTTTCTCTTTTTTTTTTTCAAGAAGTATTGATGTTTATGGATTTTTTTAATTTAGGAGATTAGTGGATGGAAACAAGGAGAGTGAATTTGAGAGTCTGAGTGATTATCATAAACAGCATGTGCCATGAGAAAACCTCACATTGCTTCCATCACATGCTGGAAGCAATGTGAGGTTTTAGAGTGCTCAATGTGGTGATTTCCTCACAGGATGGTTGTGAATGAGGTATACATTTGCTGCCAGTTAGTGAGAATGGTCATAAGGTACTGCCTTGGAGAGCAGGGTTGGGTTATTTTCAAGAAGGGGGGGGGGGTATGTGGAATTATAAGGCAGGTAATTATGAGAAGCTCCATAGTCATCTAGCATGAATACTATGGGTTGATGGACTGTGAAGAAAAGGAGGTTGATCAAGTATGGTAATTAATTAGAATGTAAATCTGTATACCCAGACTTATGTGAATAAATGAGTAGAAGTGAATTAGATGAACAGCGAAATCAGGTAAGCAGCATGAAAAATGATGTCATGTAGGAAGTACAAGACAGTTTGCAGGCAAGCAAAGAGAAAAACATGATGAAGATCAACTAGTCAGGCCAAAGAAAATTCTTCTGCCATGTTGCAATTATAAGGTGGTGGTAGGATAACCACAGTAAAGTATGTCATAGAATTGTTTAATGATTAAATTATTTAAATTCATTTAATTTTGATATTTTATTAACCTTGTTTAATGAGTCCTACAGTGGGAAAGGTTTCTATGGAGTGGAGAGAAGGCAATATCTTGCCACTTCACAAACATTATTCTACTACAAAAGTTTTCAGCTAAAGATTAGTTCTGTACATCTGCAATTGTAAGGTATTGGAGAGGTCGATTAGTAATAGCATACAGGATTGAGTTAATGGACACAAAATTCTCTGTGATGGTCACCATGAGTTTGTGAAGGATATGTTTTGCATTAGCAATCTATTTGCATCTTATTATAAGTGACACATGCTGGATAAGGGACACACACAGAGTGATAATCTTAGATTTGGAAGAGGCATTTGATATCTATCTGCCACATAACATTTTGGTGCACAAATTGGGGAAGATACAGATGAATAATAGATTTATTAGATGGATTGGAGATTGGCTTTTTGAACAATACTAGAAAGTTGTGATGTGGGAGTTGAAAATAATGATAACCAGTGATGTGCCAGAGTCTTCTCTTCTTGGGCTTCTACTGTTTAACTTATTTGTTAATGATATTTCACATGGATTTTCAGGGCATATTCAGTTGTGTGCTGATGATACAAAGTTGAAGAAAGCTATAAAGATGATGATGTGATCTCCCTTCAGAAGATAGACTTTTTTTTTGCTTGGGCAAATGAGTGGATTATAATCTTAATGTTATTAAATGCAAGTTATTGCGCTTTGAAGTGCCAAGATAAGATAAAAAAAATGTGTACTCTATCAATGGAACTGTGCTTAAGGAGGTGAACAAGAGATCTGGAAGTGATGGTGAACAGAGCCTGAAGTTCAGAGATCACACTGACATATAGGATAAGCAGGTCCACTGTATTGAGCACTGTATTAGACTGCAAATCTGCTAAAATTTTGTCACTTTCTTTCCATTGTGATGTGAAATTGTAGGGAGGAGTTTGGAGACAAGTAACTAGGACAATGGATTCTGCATTGTTGGTTATGGGGAGAGAGTGAGGTAATTGCTGAGCTTACTGGATAGGTAGAAAAGAAACAATACAGAGGAGAAGAATAACAGAGAAGAGGTTATAGAAATCAAAGAAGAGAATGAAATGTCATACCTAAAATTTGTGTAAAGGTGTGGTGAAGAGGGTAGAGATAGATTTTTTTTTATGTCAAGTGAATGCTATTCATCACACAAATGAATTTAAGGTTCAATATTATATATATGTTATATATGTTACTTCTCATGATGATTAATCTATTGATTTCATGGTTTGTTATGATAACAGTAATAATACATACATGGATCCTTCAGGACCAGTACTGGGCAATTCCTCAAAGCAGGAAATAACTACTTTGAAGAATTTAGTTGTTCATTTCGCAAACATTATTAATTGAATTATAATCCATGCATGTATAGGTGAAATTGTTTGTATGTAGCAGACCTTTTCAGATATGTTATTTTTTTAAAGATGCCAAAAAAAATTGTGGTCTGGAAAATAGGAATCATATCGAGCATGATTTTTATGAGTTGAGAGTTTTCATGATTTTGAGAACTTGAACTCGTTACTACAAACTTCAGATATAATATGCTGCATTTATCTGCTTATGGGAAATAGTACCATTAATGTGCTTAATAAGTGTTAAATGCTAATTTTGTAGACTGCAGATGCTAGCAGACAAGAGAAAGATGGGGGGGGGGTGATATGATAGAGACCTACAAAGTTCTGAAAAAGTCATACAAGATGCCAATAGATGAAATTATTCATTCTGATGAGGAAGAGAATGAAATTGCATCCATGGAAGTTGGGAATGAATGCATTCAAGAAAGGGATGAGAGCTAGATTTTTCTCTCATAGATCATGGCTTGACTGGAATAGCTTAGCTTTAGAGGTTGTGAGTGCAAGCAGTGTGAATAATATATGTGAATAATAATATGCCGGCCTGGTTGGCCAAGTGGTTAGCGTATCTGCTCTTCAGCCAAAAGACTGTGGGTTCGAATCCCGCCATGTTCATGGATTTGTGATTGTCTGTGAAAATACTAGTGGTGGTGAGCAGTAGATTGCATTGGTGTAGATGGAGACGGATAGTTGTAAAGTAGGTGCCCTCCCTCGATGAGTCTTTGGACTCCCTGGAGGTGTTATGTAATAATAATAATAGTAATAATAAATTGTTTTCTTAATGTAAATGATCCATTTTTAATTGTAATAATACCATTTAGAAAATAAAATTCATTGAAAACGTTCAGATATATTTGACATGTAATGAATAGTCTTATCTGACATTAATTATTTATTATGATTTGAAGTTACGAAGACAATCCATGAACACCTTATCGTATATGGCATAGTCTGTCATAATATCGATGTCCTTCTGTATCCATAAAGGATAATTTATTTCAACTTTCTCCTCTCCAGTTATTAATATATATATATTATTAATAATGAAATACATTAATTGTAATCAACTTTTCTATGTTTAGATCAATAAACCAATTAAATTAGCACTTTTTTTCCCCTCTATCTCTCTTTAGATTCTCTGGGTGTCTGTCCGATTTTTTCTTTTAGCCACAGAAATGAGTGTGCTTATATTTTGCTTGGCATTTGGTAAGACATTAATATGTTAGTCAAATATCATAAATATTGTGTATGTAAATTATGTTGAAAAGTATTGGGACACTCCCTGATATGTATGTTGCTAGTGTTACACATAGCCTATGTACTATATATTGCAAAACTATATACCCCCTGAGTTAATTATAGCATCTGTATATTGTCAGTAACATGTAAAGAAGAAATTGCAAATAATAGATGATCTGCATCATCCAAAATCAGCTGTCAGCAATATTATCAGCACCAATATTATTAACACCAAGAGACCAAAAATTATTTAGAAAGGTGCTATAATCTCAGCAATCCAAGTAAAAACAATCATCCAGGAGCGCAGCATCTAAAAGAATAACAAGTGAGATACTTGTAGGATACTACATAAAGCGCTATATAATATTACTTTCTGTGAAAGGGCACCTGCATAACCCAAACCAGCATGGAAATCAGTGGTATAGACTATATTGCCATAAAGAATCAATGACTGGTGAACAGAGTTTGGAAAGTCTGTGATATGGAATGACAGGTTACTACACACTATCCCATTTAGATAGACAGATGTGGGTATGGTACATGCCTAAGAGAACACTTTATGCCCTACAGTATCATTCCAAATGTGGAGTTGTGTAATGGGGGGTATAACCGTCTGGAGTATTTTGGGCTCTGACTTGTAGTTATAAAATCTGAAAAGATGAATGCTGATTGCCATGCATTGCTTCCTAAATTCTGTCAGTTTTATGAAACACGTCCTTATCTCTTTCAGCAATTCACCATCGCATACTGCACATACTGTTATTGTGATATGGCTTAGGAAAATTATTTGGAATAAAATAACTTCACTGACCTTGAACCCAGTAGGCTAACATTGGGATGAACTGATGGTCATGTCAAGGGGAAAAATGGCCCAAAATACATATTTATATTACCAGAGTGGTGAAGAGCATTCTTGGAATGGCAGAAAGTTTGCAGAAACTAGAGATAGGCCCACATGGTATTGCAACGTGTGCAGTTTAGGTTTCTTTGAAATATTGTGTTACCCAATACTTATTTCAACATAGTCTAAATATAATTCATCAGATTAGTATAATGTTCATCACTTGCATTTTATATTACAATTGCACCTGTTATGAAATTTAGCTAATTTTTATACTAATGAATCTCACATGAATAAATACTAATGAATAATATTTATTCATTAGAGATAATCCTGATGTTACAATAAAAAGTCACAAGAAAATTTGCTTTCTTAACATACTCTAATATGTTCCATTAGCGTTTGATGAATCATTTTTTACTTCATGACCTCATCAATTGATAGAACTTATGAAAAGACCATTGAATAATTACATAATGACCATTCTTTTATCCTTAATGCAAATTTATGAATTACATTACTGATCCTTTCACATATTTCAGTCAAAAAAAAAAAAAAAGTAAAAATTATTTGACCAGAGCAAAATTAATATCTTCATTTTTCATTCAGCCATAGATGCCATCTGTCCATTCTTCTGATTTTTCTCAGAACTCAGATGATGTTCTGATGATGTTACTGATGATACTTATTATCTTGTAAATCCATATAGATAATAAGTAACAGTGGAGATTACATGCATCCTTGCCTTATACCTGATTTTGCATCAAATCATTCTCCACTATTTCCTTTAATTCTAACAGCTAACATACACATGAGTATAGGTTATATATTATTCTGTGTAATGTCCCATTTACACTATAATTATATATTGTACATCTTTTCTCTAGGCACCTAATCATGTGCCTTTTCCAGATCTACAACATAGATTCTTGTTATGTTCCAATGCTTTCAATTGTCTTAACATGGAAATCTGATTCTAACAATCTGTATATATTTCAACATATTTTGGTCTTCCCTAAGTTTCCACAGTTTTTCTTAGACCTTTTGACCAGGCCTTCTGAATTGTGCAGTGATACCATTGCAAAACTGTTATGCCTCCATTTTTACTAACAAGATTATTAGACACACGTATTCACAAGCATAAAGAATAATATATTTTTTTTTATTGCAAATATTTCTGTCAGAAATTAACTGGCCATCATCAGTGCATCAGCAGCATAATCACAAAGTGAAGCTAGAACAACAAATGTTAATCCTATTTACAGAGCTGAGCCACATGTCAGAATGTCACCATACAGGTGGTTTCAAAATCAAATGAGATTACAATTAAAGCTAAAGTTAAAATCAGAATGATTTAAAATACGAAGTTAACTAAATTTAGATAAATAAAATGATTGAATGTTATGGCATTATATTTAAAAAGGAGGGGTGGACATGCTATTGCTTGCCATTATAAGAATGTCCTCTCCCAAATCTTGGCAATGGATAGGCAGTCATTCTGATTTAAGTCATTGGGTGCAGTTATTCATTGGGAAGTATAGCACCAAATATAGTATCTAACAAAATACATTTGTTCTAACATTCTCTTTCAAATTTTCAGTTGCAGAAAATACATGGTAAAAACTGCTTATAATGCAGTCATTGGATACAAAAAGCTAATTTTCTGAAGCAAAAAAAAAGGTGCGTGTGTGTGTGTAAAACTTGAAATCAGTTTGAATTGCATTTGACATTTGTGATATCAATAAACTTAACCAGAGAAAGTAACAGTTACATCCCTTTCAAGATACACTAGTGATATGACTTCCTAATTCCTCATCATTTTTACTTACAAAAAAACCCACTCATACAGGAAGGTATTTACACAATCAATCACATCACCACCATTCCCAAGCGTATAGCATCCTCAAAACACTGAGCTTGCCAAGCCAGACCTATTTGTTCAAATGACACATCCCTTGAAACTGAGCTTTTTTTTTTTTTTTTTTTTTTTTTTTTTTTTTTTTTTTTTTTTTGGCTTGTGACTACAACCCCTGTAAAATAGATAAAATGCTACATTCAACCAACACACAAGATCATAGTAAAACTATTTCCACCCCACGTATTAAGGGTACATCAGAAAAGTTAGCTAAAGTTCTATACAATTATGATCTCCGTGCTACTTTCAAACTTCTCATCCAGCTTCATCCATTCTCCTGAAGATCAACTTTATCCTCTTGCACATCCTGGAGTCTATAAAGTTCCTCATGCTTATGGTTTAGCCTAATTTGGACAGACTGGTAGATCAGTTAATTTCTGCCTTGAAGAACACAAAAATTACATCACCAATCACATGTATGACAAGTCAAGATTGGAAGACCATACTCTGAATACTCCTTTACATGGGATTAGATTGAAGAAGACATCAGTATTACACAGAAGTCACTACAGGTTTTAGAGACTATTTTTAGAATCAGCTATGAAGCACTCTCCCAACCTCATGTATGGTTGCATTAATTCACCAAAGATTTGGGAGGCAGTCATTGTGAGACTGACTTCTCCAAATTAACTTTATGATTATCTAGCCAAGAGGCTGCCATGTAAAGACGAGTTCAGTTTCATTTACTTTGAATTGTTTCACAGTTATTTAGTTCAATGCTTTCTGCTTGTCGCAGTTATAATTTGTGCTCTAAAGATGCTGGGTTGAAAAACCAATGAAATATTAGTAAATTCAATAAATTTAATTTTTCCTCTCTTGGCAGTGTTTATACTGTGAAGCACTATTATAAAGAATGTTTTAAAACATGCTTTTTTTTTCTCGTGATTGATGGAAATTTATTATATTGTTTATTCTGGTATCTGAAATTTTTGTAAAATGCTTATAAACAATGGAGAAGAGTTATATAATTTCTTATGTCAGTTTTATCATCTTTCTTGTATAAAGGATGATTTTTTTCCAATAATCCATCATTTTGGGGTTCCTTCTTTTAAACATTCTGTATACAGTTCTGTTAGTTTTATATGTAAGAGATCTTTCAAGAGTCTTCGATGTTTAGTTTTTTGTTAGTGCAATTTCAACTTCATCTTTCTTCTTTGTGTATTCATCATAATTGTACATTGTAACAGTTGGAAAACCCAAGTTTCAAACTTCCCTATGAGATTGGCTGACTTGGCTTCAGCTGAAAAGATCCTATAAAGAACCTTTATAGGATCTTTTCACTACTGTGTCCTAAGTAGTGTTTATTTGCATCAAAAGGGCATTGTCAATACCATTTGAGCTATGGAAGCTCTCTGTTGCTCAACCATTTCCATATCTAACAGTCACTTCCTGCTTAAAAATAATTAATGTTTAAAGAATGCAGAATGTGAAGAGAAGGATAGTTTGTTGAAAAAAAGAAAAGAAAAAAGTTGAAAAATGATTAAGGAATAGAAAATATAGAAAACCCCCGTTTCAAGTCATCAGAATTCAAGGAGAACTGGTCCAGAACTTGGGGGTTTGGGCATCAGGGGGGCGAAACCCCTTTTGAGTCATCAGAATGCAAGGAGAACTGGCCTACCAGTCCGGAACTTGGGGGTACCAATGGGGCATAGCCCCCCTTTAGAGTCATCAGAATTTTGAAGGAAAACCAGCCTACCAGTCCAGAACTTGGGGAGTTGAGCACCATGGGGGGAAGATGCTCCCCTCCACCCTTTCGACTCATCAGAATTCAAGAACCAGCCTACCAGTCCGGAACTTGAGGGGTTGGGTGCCAGGAGGGACGGAACCCCTTTCGAGTCATCAGAATTCAAGGAGAACCGGCCTCCCAGTCCAGCATGGGGGGGGGGGGGGGGGCAAGGTGACATATCCCCTCTTTTGAGTCATCAGAATTTTGAAGGAGAACCGGCCTATCAGTCCGGAACTTGGGGGGGCACCATGGGGTTGGACCCCCCTGCCCTTTCAAGTCATCAGAATTCAAGGAGAACCAGCCTGCCAGTCCAGAACTCGGGTGGTTGGGTGCCAGGAGGGACGGAAACCCCTTTCATGTCATCAGAATTCAAGGAGAACTTGCTTACCAGTCCAGAACTCTGGGATTGGGTGCCAGGGGGAAGTAGGCACCCCTAGTACCATATAAATTAGATTGCTTTATGGCTAATTTTAGTTAGGAGGGAAAGTATTAAAATTGATAAACAGGTGTCTCTATAATGCAGTCAGAAGAGCGACATGGTGCAATCCTTGGTTAGAAGATATTTGTATTTGATTTTCATCATGACACGAGAAATCTTCATATACGTGCTTTTTCACTTGAAGCTGATCTCATACAGCAGTGGCAGAGTTTTTTTAATCCTGGAAACTTGGGTTTCTCCTTGCAAACCTGCCCAAGAACACATAATCCAAATATAAAAGACAGAACTGCATTTGGATGCCTGATTTGTGATAAGTCCTTGGACTCATCACAAGAGTTCACTCCTTGGAAGTGCCAAATAATAGAATTAGCATGGTTTGTGTAATGACAATCAGTTGAATGAATTTATATGGAACAAGAGAAAAATCATCAGAACACTAAACTACCATTATACAAAACTGTCCAGCCTAGTTTTAACTGAATAGCATCTAATTCAGCTTAGTAGGTTGAAGGTGCTATCCCTTGAGGAGGAATCCAAATGTTGCCATTGAAATTTATTCATATAAGTTTATAAATTTATAAACTGACATGATAGACTTAAGTTGTTGGAGTCTTCAATGCATCAAGCTGTTGACAAAATAAATTTAGGCTATTATAATTTAAACTATTTTTATGTTTTTTGCTAAAGGTCACCTTGACAGTGCCACAAGTACCAGGAGAGTACTTCTGCTGACATCTTGTATATCTTTAGTGTATTCTGGAACACAGGTAAGAAAAATTTTATACTTCTTAAAATTTGTATCAATACTGGCTTAATCCCAAAAAACCACAGACCACTCTACAACATGTATTGGAACAGCATACCAGAAAGTGAAGTCGGTAAATCTAGAAACTTAGATACATAACACAAAAATATGATTTTGTATCAATTGATATGCCGCCATGTGATCAGATTCTTTGAAGCAAGATAAGTTGCGAGGACTAGTAAGATGCCATATTATGAGCATATATCTGTTCACCAGATTGCATTCCAGACATAACAAGAGAAATCAACTATTGGAAATATTGTAGCTATCAAAACAATCTCATAAAGCTTAATTGATCTTAGCTAAAGGCAACAAAAGCATGTCATCAGTTGAAATGCATTGTGAAAAAATTATATCTACCACTACAGATCTTAATATCTGAAAGTTCGGTGACTGCCTGGAGAGAGAAAAACAAGATTGTTACTATTAGCTCAGCAATTCTTGCACATTTCTTATACTTTAGATCTTATTATCTGCAGGGGTCACTTCGATAACTGCAAGAGCAGTTTTGTTGCTGACAATCATCAGAAAGGTATTATATAAGATGAAATTTGATAGCTGTACAACAGGTTGCAGCTGAGGCTCTCCCCTGTTATCTCTGTGCATTTATTTTATAGTGTAAAACTGAAAGCAGCAAAAAAAAAAAAAAAACTTGTACAGTAGACATTCACTATAGCAAACATTAGTATAATGAAATGAAGCACTTCACAGTACTGGATTAAGTTCCTAGAACCAGTACTTTAAACTCACTATTATAAACAGTAAAAGATAAAAACCTTCACTATACTGAATTGAATTTCCTAGCAAATTATATCACAATAAGAAGACAAAGGAAATGGTGAAAAATATAACAAATGAAAATCATTGGAAAACAAAACAGAGAAAATGATGGGAAATTGTACATTGAGGATAAACACAAAGGATTGACAGGAACTACATAAAGTACACAAAATGACAACATGAAAAGAACAATTGAAACAATAATAGGAGACATAAGAAAGAATTAGAAGAGCATAAAATTATAAAAATCTAGAGTTATTGTTTAAATTTTGAAAGGTTATGTTCTTCTTCTTTGGTGCATCAATCCGAAAATTGGTAAATATAGCAGCACATCACAACATCCTGTCTTGTGACTTCCTTTTTATCTCTTCATAACTCTTAGCGCCAGTTAGTAAGGATAGAAAAATCAGAACTCCATAGTGGACCCAGGAAGCTAAAGAGATAGCTATGGAAAAGAAGAAAGCATATCAAAAGTTCCTTTCAAGTAAGTCAGCTTGTGCTCTTACAGAATACAGAGAAAAATTTAAGAAAGCAAAGCAATTTGTAAAACTAGCTAAATAAAAGTTAAGGGAAGAATTTGGTAAGAATATAGAAAATAAATATCAGTAATGTGGCAAAATATTCTGGGGATTATTGAAAAAAAGCTTAGAAATAGAGGAAAGAAGGAAGAAGAAATGGAGTACTGTAAAAGAAGTCAGAGATGATAATGGTGATACGAAAACTGCATATAAAGATATTCTAGATGTCTGAAGTGATTACTTTGCTTGTTTGATTTAGCAATCAAACAAGCAATATCAGCACGATGGTAGGAAAACACCCAATAGGAATGCAGGCAAGAACACATATCCATACTGGAAGTGGAAAAAGACACCAAAAAATCTGAAAAGCAGAAAGGCTGCTGGAGAGTATGAAACTTGACCAGAAATGCTCAAAATATGGAGATATAAAAGGTTTACAGTGGCTGCGCTGCATTATTGGGAAAGTCTAGACACATTGCTGAATTCCAGATGATTGGAGTAGATCTCTCATAGTACTACTCATCTGTAAAAAGAGAAATAAAACTGAATGTGTGTAAGAGAGAATTACAGAGGTTATTCCGTACTGTGTGTGTTCCTGGTGAGATTTATGCAGGTATATTTGAGAAATAACTAAGAAAAATTGTGGGGACAGGAAGCTTGGTGAAGAACAAGCTGGATTCAGGCCAAATGGAGGTTGTCAGGATCAGATTTTCACTTTAAGACAAATAGTTGAGAAATCATGGAAATATAACAGAGATCTATAATTAATTTTCATAGATAAAAGTAAGATAAAATGAATTTCATATTGAAAAGAAAACCATGTAAGAAAGTTTTAAAATGAATCCTGGCTTTATGATGTGAACTGTAGACCAAAATACAGTAACATTATTCAAGAAAAAATGAAGGCGTTTGAAAACAAGAACCAAAACTTGGAGATTCAGTGGAAAACCCTGAAGGAAACAGAGTTACACACAAAGCCCATCAAACCATAATTTAAACACATTCAAAGTATGTGCATTCACTACCATGTGAAACAACACATTCCAATCACAAACCACTCTCCATGCAAAGAACCATTGATTCAGCCGGAGAGGAATATGGTGAAGCCACATCCAGAAAAGAATGTGAATCTTTTCCTTCAAGGATGGAAAAATCGGAACTCCATGGTGGATTCAGAAAGTTAAAGAGGCAGTGAAGAAAAAAAAGAAGAAAGAATATCAAAAGTTCCTGTCATGTAAATCAGCTTGTGCTTTTGGAGAATACAGAAACAAATGTAAGAAAGTGAAGCACTATCCAGAACTAGTTACAAAAGAACTAATAACAAAAGTCATGGAAAGACTTGGTAAGAATATAGAAAATAAATATCAGGAAGTTGCCCAAATATTCTGAAGGTTATCGAAAAAGGTTAGAAATGGCGTGTCCACACAATTCATCACGGGAAAATTAATTGTATGGAAAATTCTTCACAAGTTATTATTTCGAGTATATATAGTGATCTGAAATTTTTCATTCTGTATGAAGTTATTAATATTCTTTCTTACTAAGATACCACATGCTCTGTAAATGGAATGTTAATTTTTACGAAACTGGGGTAGGGTGGTTACTGAGAAAGGGCACCATGTTTGAGAATATTTAGGGATAATAGTTATTTTCAACTAATATTTATAGTTAACTATTTACATATGCCTATTATTCCTATTAAGTATTTAACTATTTATAGTTAGAATAGTTATTAGGGAGAATAAAATATTTACGAATAGTTAGGGAGAAAGGGCACACTATTTATTCTTCTAACTGTTCACTATTTTTTCTGTTCTGCGCATTTAAGACACCCTTCAGGTGTAATATATATTTTTTTTATCTGAACTAATTCAGAAGGTGAGGTGTTTCAATTATTGAAACACCTGTATTTTGAAAATCATTGCACTTTTCCTGCATAATAAACAGGGGTGAATGCTGGTCTTGAAATTCACGCTTACTCTTGTTATCATTCAGGAAGTGAGAGGTGTGATTGAAGTCTGATTAGCAGAATAATGAATTACTGACCATTTTAAACTATATATTTAGAAATTTATGTACATTTATTCATACAAATACAACATTTATTTTGCAAATGATATTCTATCTTTTTCAATTTAGCTACTTGAATACAAATTCTGCCCTACGGTTCTTCTTTATGAACTGGTCAATAACATCGTCATAAGAAGTTGGTTGTAACTTAATTTTCCCAAGCAAAACGCACACTTGTATAGGCTGGCTGAAACTCACTGGTTAGAGATACGTTGGCTACGTATGACCTATGATTAAGCAACAGAGTGAGACGACGTGAAATGGCTATGCACGTGCGCGTGAAATCACAGTGCTGCTGCGAGGACCTGGAAGCTGCTACAGTCGAGCAAACCAAGATAGCTTTGACTAGACAAGCAAGCAACGGCCTTCAATACACAACGCAAAGCTCAATTATTGCCACTCAAGCTTAAGACATCTTCTGTCTACAAAATTAAAAGCCTAAATGGAATGCTTATAAATGCATGTATTTATTAACAAATAAATATTACTTCTTTCTTAATTAATGAGCTTGTGGAGCAAGCATGAAGAATTCGCCCCTGATAATAAAGACATCTTTTATTGTGCTATTGTTTGCAGTGCTAGTTTAAGATCACAGGTGCACTTTTAAGTAATTTAATTAAATAAAATGATAATAAAATTACATAAATCCTATTATCATTATGTAAATTAACATAAGCTAAATTCCCATCTGCCACTGCAATATTAATCTTTACCTTTTCTTCCAATACTAGTATTTTATGACACTAAGAAATATTAAATTTTATCAAAAGATATATTTCGGCGATTACACCACATTTTTTATTATTCAGTTATACAAAATATTGAAATAATAGTTCCCGACAAGTTTCGTAAATTGTAGGATTTACATCTTCAGGGGGTAAATAGTATAACTTAAAGTTTAAACAAGAGAATTAATAAATACAAATCATAACCGTCTGGCTATTCATAAAACTCAAATAACAGAATGCAGATATAAAACGTTATTGACGATAAACAATACTGGACGATGTCACGTGTTCTTGTTCTCGTTCATATAATCCGAGCTCAGATTGAGGTAGATTTTTTATTAGAGCCGACCACACTTGATGAAGAATTAAACCTTGATTTTTATTGCATTGGGTTGGGTTTTTTAGCATATTAGCAGCTTCTTTAAATTTTCTTATATAGCTGTTGTTTTCTATGTATGGCATCATCGTTTTTTGCCAGAGTACATCATGTCCAGTGGAAGTGGTATGGAAAGCAAGACCCATTTTTTGTTCTCTTTTGTATTGTACGTCTTTTTGGTGTTCAGCCATGTGTATTTCTCCAGATCTTCCTGTCTGTCCTACATAGCAAATCCCGCAAGAGCAATGGATTTTGTAGACTCCTCGTTT
Organism: Typopeltis vanoorti; assembly: GCF_054136105.1. Taxonomy (NCBI): domain Eukaryota; kingdom Metazoa; phylum Arthropoda; class Arachnida; order Uropygi; family Thelyphonidae; genus Typopeltis; species Typopeltis vanoorti. The sequence goes on from NC_143559.1 coordinate 88,503,233, forward strand.
TTTAAGAGGATGATGAGATGGTTTTGGTGGATGTAGGAATCTTGAGATTTTTTCCATAGGAAGGAAGGCTACTTTTATGTTGTGTTTGTTCATTAATTTGGCTCGCTTATCTGTAACATTTTTGATATAAGGAAGCGAGATTGCGTTTTTGTAATCCTGTTTTATTGTGTTGTTAGCTGGAAGCATATTAAGGTTTCTCTTGATGGTTTTTGTTTCATATCCATTCTGTTGGAGGATTTGTGTTAAGTATTTTAGTTCTTCATTACATCTTTCTTGTGTGCTGGAGATATTGTATGCTCTGTCTCGAAGAGTTTTAATTAAGCTTATTTTTTGTAAAGGATGGTGGTGTGAGGTTGCATTTAGAAATCTTCCAGTGTTTGTCGGCTTCCTATATACTGAGAAGGAGAGTTTACTTCATTAACTTCTAACAGAATATCCAGAAAAGGAAGTTTTTTATTTTCTTTTTGTTCTAAAGTAAATTTTATGGTGTTGTGCAAATTGTTGAGATAATCTTTGAAATTGATAAGTTCATCTGTTGTTCCATTGAATATGATGAAAATATCGTCCACATAGCGTAGCCATATTTTTGGTTTTTTATGGTAATTCTTAAGAGCATTGTTTTCAAATTTTTCCATAAATAAGTTTGTTAATACCAGTGATAATGATGAACCCATGGCCAGTCCTTCTTTATGTTCCCAGATTCTGTCTTTATAGGTGAAAAAATTATTGTTTATACAATGTTTAAAAAAATTCAAGATGTCCGGAGGGAAGAGGTCTTCTAGGAGATTCAAAATTTCTTGTCTCAGGACGTTTGTAAACAAGCTGATAATGTCCAGACTTGTTAAGATGTCTGTTTGGACCAATATGTATATCTTTCACTTTTTCTATGAAATGTTTACTATTTTTTATGAAGGAAGATGTTTTTCTTATATGTTGTGAGATCATGTTGGTGAGGTATTTCGCCAAGTTGGAAGTCGGTGAATCTCTTCCATCTACTATTGGTCTTAAAGGTATATCTGTCTTATGGATCTTTGGAACACCATATATTCTTGGTATCAAAGGATGTTTTGATTGTAAGTATTTTTTAAGAAAAAAGTTCTTCCGTCCAGAGAGGCACTTTTTTTTATTAGATGATTTGCTTTTTTGTGTGTATGCCAAGTCGGGTCTCTGTCAAAAGTCCAACGCATATTCCATACAAACAAGACCTCCAGAATTTATCATAAAAGGGAACTAGCTTTTCTAAGAGAAAGAATTACAGTCACTAGAGCTGAATTAGCATTAATTAGTAATAACACTTTTTCTCTTCATAATGAACTGGCCACATCTCTTCCATCCTACCTATGGAACAACATCGATAGTGTTACATTTAACAAAGCAATAGCGATCTCGGAACAGAAGAAACATACATTAATTCATAAGTTCAGCTCACTCCTTCAGAAGAAGGAAATGCATAAAAAACAACTAGATCATTCAAAAGTAGTTATTAATCTCTCTTCGAGGGTACTAACAAAAGAGGAGAATAACCTTTTACTTAAGGATTTTAACTTCGCCTTAACCCCACGTTTCCTACCAAATATTGATATCATAGCACAAATAGAAAAAGGAATTAGAAATCTACCGGACAACACGGCAGATCTTATCCATATAGAAAGCACAGCTTTACTATTAAAAAGCAGATTACCTCGTAGGAATCTACCTTACAATGAATACGTTTGCCTTAAAATGTTAAAGGATGACAAAAATATTGTCATAATAAAAGTGGATAAATGCAACGCAACTGTCGTTTTAAATGCTACAGAATATGATAACAAAATGAAAAGTCTCCTGGAAGATACAAACACCTACAAACCCATAGACAGAGACCCGACTTGGCATACACACAAAAAACAAATGATCTAATAAAAAAGTGCCTCTCTGGATGGAAGAACTTTTTTCTTAAAAAATACTTACAATCAAAACATCCTTTGATACCAAGAATATATGGTGTTCCAAAGATCCATAAGACAGATATACCTTTAAGACCAATAGTAGATGGAAGAGATTCACCGACTTCCAACTTGGCGAAATACCTCACTAACATGATCTCACAACATATAAGAAAAATATCTTCCTTCATAAAAAATAGTAAACATTTCATAGAAAAAGTGAAAGATATACATATTGGTCCAACAGACATCTTAACAAGTCTGGACATTATCTTTTGAACCAATTAGCCACAGAAGTCTATGCCTGCAATTAAATTTTATATTAAATCTTCTTGACTGAAAAATATATATATAGATGCATGCTCCCAAAGTGAAATATGTAAGTAATCACTCGTCTTGTGAACCATTCAGATATAAACTGTAATCAGAAATATCATGTCGTTAACAACTGCCTAGATAATGTATACTCTCTCCCACCAATCAGTTGTGGATTTGAAACTTGTAATGGGCATGGATGTTTTGTGAAATTTATCTTGCACTGCATTTACTTTTCATATATCGGTATCAATGCAGTATCATTTCAATATTCTAGCGAATAACATTTTCAGTGAATTTTTTGTGTGATGAGTTTTTCTTTGATGAATGGTTCACACCATATTTTCCCCTGATAAATTGTCCATGAACTAGAAATGGAGGAAAGGATACTGTGAAAAAAATGTGAATAAAACTGAGTGTGAAAATTACAGAGGTATTTCTTACTGAGTGTTCCTAGTAAGATTTATTCAAGTATACTTGAGAAACGGCTAAGAAGGATTGTGGAAGGGAAGCTTGGTTTTGTTGATCTGGAAAAGGCATATGACAAGGTGCCAAAAGGAAAGCTCTTCAAAACACTACAGTTATGTGGTGTAAATGGTACATTATATCAAGCAATACATAGTCTCTAATTAATCTGTAAATTAGCAGTTAGAATTGAAAAAGGTACAGGAAGATGGATTGATGTTAAATCAGGTGTGCGATGATGGTGCACACAATCTCCACTGTTATTCATTATCTATATGGATCACATTATGAAGGAAAGTGGTATTAAATCATCATCATCAAATTCCTGACACATACACTCAAGGGGTGTACAGGATATGATAGTACTACATGAAAAATTTACATTATTACTAATTTCCTATCTACAATTTTCACCCAAATCAGTCTGTTACTTCTCAAGACTCCAACATTATCAGATCTTATGTTTCTATCGTCTAAGGCACTTTGTACAGTATCAATCCACCTATATCTTGGTTTTCCTGCCAACATAGCAAAGAACACTTATTTTGCTAATCTTTCCGTGCCCATTCTGTTTAAGTGACCATACCACCTGAGATTAGCTCTACTAATGCATTCCTGGATGCTGACAGTGTCAAGTTCTTTCCTAATATCCGTGGTTTTAATACGATATTGCCATTGAAGCCATCTGTTCATGCCTCTAATCTTTCTTAGGACTCTCATATCTGTGGTCTCTATTCATTGGTCAAGTGTTTTCCTTCTGACCCAGCTCTCAGATCCATAAGTTAAAACTGGTTTGAACACTGTCTTGTATACAGCTAATTTAGTTCTGACTAATTTCTCTCTTATTCCATATGAATTTATTCAATTGACTTCCCACCATACCAGCTTTGTTGATTCTGTTGTGTATTTCCATATTTAATTTACCATCTTCACAAAAAATCGTGCCTAAGTAGCTGAAATGTTTTACTTGTTCCAGAGGTTCTCTGTTCAAAACACAGTTGACATTTTGAACGTTTCTACCTATTTTCATTGTATTTGTCTTTTTATTGCTGACCTTCATATCATATCCATTACAACAGTTATTCAATTTAGTCAGAGAATCTTGCAAACTTGTAGTGGATTTATTTAGAAGTATAACATCGTCCGCATAAAGCAAAGAGCTGACATTAACATCTCCAATTCTGATATCAGGTTTAATATCACTTTCCTTCATAATGTGATCCATATAGATAATGAATAACAGGGGGATAATGTGCATCCTTGTCTCACACCAGATTTAACATTAAGCCATCTTCCTGTACTTACTTCAATTCTTACTGCTGACTTGCAACTCAAATAAAGACTAAGTATTGCTTGATATAATGCCCCATTGACACCATATAACTGTAGCGTGTTGAATAGCTTCTCTCTTGGCACCTTGTCATATGCTTTTTCCAGATTGACAAGACTTAAATACAGATCTTTGATATATTCCCATGCTTTCTCAACTATTTGTTGTAAAGTGAAGATCTGATCCTGACAGCCTCTATTTTGCCTGAATCCAGCTTGTTCTTCAGCAAGCTTTTCTTCCACAATTCTTCTCAACCGTTTCTCAAGTATACTGGCATAAATCTGGCCAGAACACTCAGTAGGGAAAACCTCTGTAATTCTCACATTCTGTTTTATTTCCCATTTTATATATGGGTGTTATTAGAGCTCTACTCCAATCATCAGGAATTCGTCCCTCTGTCCAGGCCTTCTGAACTATGCAGTGCAGCCACTGTAAGACTTTTATACCACCATACTTCAGCATTTCTGGTCGAATATCATCTACTCCTGTTGCCTTTCCACATTTCAAGCTTTTCATGGCTTTTTCTACTTCAAGTATGGATATGTATTCCTGACTGTATGCCTGTTGAGTGTTTTTTTACCACTGTGCTATCACTGCTTGTTTCATTCAGCAATTTTTTGAAGTGATTACTCCATACTTCAAGGATATCTTTTTCTCCTGTTTTTATGTCACCTTTATCATCTCTAACTCCTTTTACAGCACTCTTTCCTCCATTTCTAAGCTTCTTCAACAACCTCCAGAATATTTTGCCACCTTGTTGATATTTATTTTCTATGTTCTTACCAAAGTTCTCCCATAACTTTTGTGTAGCTAGTTTTACACAGTGTTTAGCTTTCTTATATTTGTCTCTGTATTCTCTAAGAGCACAAGCTGACTTATTTGCCAGGAACGATTGATATGCTTTTTTCTTTTCCTTCACTGCCTCTTTAACTTCCTGTGTCCACCATGGAATCTCAATTTTTCTATCCTTGCAGACAACCTCACCACATGCCTCTCTGGCTGAATCATTCAGGGTTTTCTTTAAGGTTTGGTACTTGTTCTCAAACTCTTTCATTTTTTCTTCAATAATCTTTGTGTATTTTTCTACAGTTCACATCTGAGAGCTGCTCAACTTTTATTCACTTTAAAACTTTCTTACATGTCATTCTTTTCGATATGAAATTCAATTTCATCCTGCTCAAGACTAAATAGTGATCACTTCCAATTTCAAATCCTCTGTACACTCTGGTGTCCTGCACCAGGAAGAAAACATCACTATTAACAATAACATAGTCAATGAGACTTTTCTTATTCCTTGCCTGCCTCTTCTCTCCATGTGAATTTGTGCACATTTTTATGTTGGTACATGGTGTAAGTAATAACCAGTCCATGTCCTGAGCAGAAATCCAACAGGTATTTGCCATCATTTTTAGCTTTGATCTTTTCTCCAAAATTTGCCAAAATATTTTTGTTTGTCTGACAATCACTTCCTACTCTGCTATTTAGATACTAACAAGGACCAGCTTTTCCTTTTTCATTGTGTCAGTAGCTTTCTCTAGAGCATAGGGTCCCAAAGTGGGGGGGGGTACCGCTCCCCAGTTGCCGCTGAAGCCTTCTGGGGTGGTCTAAGGGTCGGTGGCTCTTTATAGAAGAAATTAATAATATATATTTAAAAATTAATTATTTTCGTGATTTTGCGATTAAATAATCATTTAAAATTTAAATATTGAATTTTAATTCATCTTATGTCCGTTTTATACGATCAATTTTTTTATCAATTTTCAATTTCAATTAATTAATAATTTTAAAATTCACCATGTCAGATAGAAATAGATGTCAATTTTCTATGTCAATGAGAAAATTGAACGTGTCATACAGGATATTTTAACTTCTATTTTTTATATATACTTAAAAATATGTATTCGTTTTTTGCTATTGTAAAAATTTATCATGCCATACAGTCTTTAGTCTATCCACGCAGCAGACGAGTCTTAACTAGTAGTATGTCAGTCAACTATTACGTAGGTAATTCACTCGATTCAACATGTTTTGACAAGAATATGGGTTCTTGCAGTGACTTGTTCAAAGCACGAGTACGATGGTATCGCAAACAAGTCAATGCATGCAAGTCGATTCGGGCTAGATTTCAAATCTATAAATACCAGTGGTTTAGGAATTAGTTTCATTATTTTTTATGTGCTTTGCCAACAATCATCGGTCAAAAGTGTGATAGATAAGTGGAGTCATACAAAGTGTAAATTAAATCTTTTATTTTATAAATATTTTTGCAAATTTTATTACTTCATTATGTCTGAATATAAGAAGAAATGTCGACAGTACAGTATTGAGTATTTGAAATATGGTTTTATTCAATCTCAAATATTTGAAATATGGTTTTATTCAAACTGTTATAATGGGGGGGGGGGGGGGGTTACAAAATTTATATCTTGCAAAGTGGGCGGTGGCCCGAAAAAGTTTGGCAACCTGTGCTCTAGAGTCTCAAAAAATTCCTCCATTCTACCTTAGTAGAACCTTCTGTGGGACCATAGGCACAAATAAATCTCATTGTCCAGTTCTCCATTCTGATATTTGCCCACATCACTCTACTTGAGACTGCCTGCCATTCAAGAAGATTAGCCTCGTATGTAGTGTTGAATACTATGGCTGCTTCTTCTTTTCCTTGATTGTCATTGCCTGAATATAACATTTGATATTTATTGCTCAGAAAGATCTCACCATTTTTTGTCTTTTTTGTTTCAGTCAACCCTATTATGTCGATCTGGTACTTATCTAATTCCTCAACTAGCTCCATTTCTTTGCCATTCAGGCTTCTTATGTTGATAGTACTGATTCTTTAACTCTCATGATGTTGAGTTTGGGTGAGCTTTCAGATTTGTTCCAGTAGCTGACTTTTTGCTGTTCGGCCTGTTTCCCTGGCGAAAACAACGGGTGCCTTGTTTAACCGGGCTATGCCCCAGCCGGAATGAAATTTTGTCATGTTGTACCATTAGTTTGTATACTGGTTTAAGCCAATACGAATACAATTTGGTCGGCTAAATCCCAAATTGCCAGCCCATTCTCGTTCGTTCAGTATACAAGTAGATGCCCAACAGGGTGCACCATGAGAAGGTAAGGATTGGACATTAGGTCAGATGCCCTGGTTGGTTCTCCGCATTCCTTTAAAGGCTATGTGGAGGTCTCCTCGCAGTTATACAGCTTTGACCCTTAAGCACCCCCTGATATCAAAATTAGCGATATATCAGTGGTTAAATTTTCTTCATATTCTTCGGGAGCTTCCCGTTGTGTGTCTAAATTTAGCAGGTCGGAATCACTCGATTCTTCAGAATGAGGTTTAATTAACTCCTCGACGTTGTCATTGAAGGGAGAAAGAAATGACGGACATACGAATTGGTCGCCAACATGCGAAATCACGTGCTTTATAGATAAAATTTCCTAACTGTTATACAAGCAAAATAGTTACCACTTTAAAAACTACAATGATCATAAAAGAGAAGTTAATTTTCCGACGTGTAATAATAAACAACTCATCCCAGAAGACGGATTGATTATCCTATTATCGGAATGGATTCTCCTTTGTGTGACATGCGCAGAAGTGTCGAAGGGTCTCGAATCTATGGGCATACTATAGCAGATGACATAAATTTTGGCGGTAAAAATTTGGAACATAGTGTACATGGAAGTAGTGTAGTATGCCATTAAAAATAACTTTGTAAAATGTTTTAAATCGGTAACTAAATTATTTCATTCTGGTGAGTGATTTTTTAAAATAGTTAGCCATAAAAATGTATAGATAGAAAATTTTTTAAATCTGTAACATTTATTTTTAAGATGTATATAGGTACACTAGTCGAATTTTAGAGGTGCACAAATCAAATTTGGGTATCGAAAAAAATGACCCCCTAATCGAAAACGCAATAATCGGGGGCGCATTAATCGAGGGATTACTGTATTTACAACAACACAATTATTATAGCTATTGTTGAATAGGTGACTTTTTTCTTTTTTCTTTTTTTTTTTTTTTTTTTTGATATTTAGCCTTCTTTGATTGTTTTCTTTAACTAATAATTTATATATCTGAATATAATTGTTTTCTTTAATTAATAACTAATATGAATGATTTGAAAGGAGAGAAGATTTAAAGAGGTGTTACGGTGTTGCTCTGCCTCATCATCGTCCGTTTTGCAGCAGAGGGTTGGTTGCTAAATATTAGCAACCAACTCATTTTCATAAATTTGTCATTTCCATTCCATTCCATTATCCTATGCATAAGAAACACACACACACACACATACTTAATTACTCAATTTTTAGTCTTTTATAAATCTTTAAAATGAACAAAAAAAAAAAAAAAAAAATTAAGTATTTGTTGCATCAAACATAATTAAATGAATACTAATATTAAAATTATTAAATGTAATGTAATAATATTACTATGTAGTATACGAAAATATAAAGTAATAAAAACAATAATATTGATAAAAAAAATATTTTAATAATGAATTTACTTTGTACTGTATGTTTGTACAAAATAGGAAATATAATATTTTAATTGTATATATCATATGTAAATGCTGTGTATAATCACACTTCTCAAACTTTGAAAGAAAAAAAATTATTAGTAGTAGTATCACAGTGTTTACTTTTATCTACTTTTGTGTACATGCAATTTCTTTGAAAGAAAATAACGTTAAAATTTAAAAAAATATTATTATTGAAATATAAATTAAAAAGATCACTCTTGACCTATTAAATGAATCATTGTAAATATGTATGTGAAAAAATGTAAAATGCATTATTAATCATATTTATGCATATTTATATAACATTATTTGTCTTTTACATTATTGTCTTTGGACTCCCTAGAGGTGTCGCATAATAATAATAATTTATTTAACCTTCTAGACTGAATATTTTTAGTGAACAGAAAGTGTGACAGTAATACTTCAGTTATATATTTGTAAATATTCTGTATGTGTGATGATAATAAAATTATCACTGTCAAAAAAAAAAAAAAAAAAAAAAAGTGAAACTAAATAGAAAAGCAAAAGACCAAAATTGTGAGTCTGTTGCCAAAGTATGACGGTCAGCTGAGGTAGATAACTGTGATTGCTAACAATTCACTGAGAAGGATGCATGGAGAAAATGGAATAGTTTTAATTGCCGAATGGATTTCTACTTACAGGATGAACAACGCATGCACTTGAATGGATTTATATGTTAGGTGCTTGAAGAAATGGCTATACAGTGAAAGAGTAAATATGAATAGTCAAAGAAGCAATGTGTCTGGGTGGTTGCATGTAGTGTGAATGCAATTTCAAATAAAGAGGTTGAAATTGTAAGTGTAATTACATAAAAAGAGAGCAATAGAAAACAATAAGTTAGAGATGTCCTCAGAAATGGTGGAGCTAATTCTGGCAAGAAAGAAAGAATAGAAAACAAACTTCTGAAAGTGTATGGGGGGGGGGGGGGATTTGGTTGTGGAATCATCTCCAGCTTCCTGTTTAAACGGGGTGAACACTCACATCCTGATGGTTGACTATATGTGTATACATTAATGCAAGAAAACATCAGTAATAAAGGAAAGGAGTTATTAGCATTACAATTTTTATGTTTCTCAATCCTACTTTATCTTTTTTGTGCTTCACCTAATCTTCGTGAAATGTCATGAAACTGCTGCCATTTATTTATTTCTGCTATATCTTATGTTCTCACACTTTATAGCTTAACTAATTTATTTTGTTTTTAGACTGCACCAATTAGACCATGTATTAAGTGTGAGATTATAAGATTTTCAACTTAAAGCAGATGTTTGTTTGTATTCTCTGCTTATGTTAATCTTTACCTTTAATTAGTCATGGCTTGATTATTTATCACTTAAACTTAATCTTATGCAGGTTCGAAATTTTCAGGATAGTGCATTGACAGAATCAGTCCAATGTGTTGTTCATAAACCATTTAATTAAATCAAAAAGAATTATTTACACAGTCTGATCCACACTAACATATACAATTTCATTACAATTCTTTGTTAATTTCAATTCTTTCTGAATCAGACTTTGTTCTTTGTTTCTTCTCTTAAAGTTAATCACAATCTATAATATTCTGCTAGTGACATATATACAAACTGAAAATAAAGCATACCTTGAGTAAGCGTAAATCAATATTGACCTACATTATTTAGTACAGTACTCTTCTTACTCTTACAATAATTAATTATACACAGTTGAAATTAAGACACACCTTGAATGAGCTTAATTCAGTATTAATTTACATAATCTTATTGTACCCATAAGCAGACACACTTGATGTACATTCTTGCTCAGAAATATCACATATATAAGTACTTGCAATTCTCGTTCAGCACTGCCTTTTACATGAATCTTATTCCCCCATGAAAGTGCTCCTTTTTTCTTTCCTTTTGCTGGCCTGTTCTTACCTCCTGCCAAATTTCTTCTTTGTTCAAGTTGCCGATTATTCTTTGCCCTCTAGCACCCTTAGCATGGCAGCAATGTGTAGCTCTTTCCTAGTGAGACGTTCTAACAATCGACACAATACTTCTCATGGTGGTGGATCCAGTTAGGAGACGATTGAGAATCCTCAGACCTATGACGCTTCTCTTTCGATTACCAACAATGGACCTCATGTGGCTGCAGACCCAGGTAAGAGAAGATTCGGAAACCTAAGACAACATCCTTCTCGATTTTTTGCCTTGTAAAGGCCCAAACTTCCATGTGTGGTCACGTATTGACATCCGAACATGATGGTATTATACTTTGTGCATCTTTTGAAATTGCCATATGTGGAAATGGGTTAACAGCGTTACATAATGACATCATGCACCACATTATTTTAAAAAGGCCCATGGTTAATAAGTTATTATTAATACAAATTCATTACAGACATAATTGACATTTCTTAAAAATGCAATCTCCTAGAAAAACATGTAACAATGAACATGATAAGTTACATGTGAAATTTTACATTAGCATTAGTGGTTGTGGTAGTGACACTTAGATTAACAGAAGATGATCCTTGCAGGAGTAAGAATGTGATTGATTTATTATATTCTGGGACAGTAGACAATATAGAAAGATTGATGGGGGGGGGGGGAGATATTACTAATGATTGTAGATGAATTGAATCCAACCAGAGTAAAAACCTTCAGTAATGGTGATATGAGGTTGCTAAAAACTAAATTTGGATCTAAGAGCATTAATATAGTTTACCCCCCTCCCCCTCCATTTCTTCTAGCACATGATATAAGCATTGTTTTCAGAGAGTTAAATGAGACAACATAAACAAACTGTTTCTTGTAAATACAGCTTTAAAACACTTATTCTGCTTTTCAGCTGCTAAGCTTTTGTTTACTCTGATATACCAGGTCAGAGAGTTTCCAGCTTAGAATCTTCTCTGTTTTGATCTTCTTTCAGTCAAAATCTGTTTACCTCATTCTGTCAAATTCATCTGCTCTCTCCTTGTCACATACTTAATACCACCAGCCATTTGAACCTTTTGATTTCCTTTCTTTAATGTTGATTTTCTATAGTCTGATTTTCCTTAGAGTGAAGTACTTGGAGATTTTAATGTTCTTCATCTCCAACTGACTTTCCTTTTCCAACTGCATTGACACAGCAGATAGAGTTTCAGAGGCATTTGCTATCATCAATAATCCACATAAAGTTTCACGTCAGAATACCAGATTACCCTAACCACACTCCAAACACTCTTGATCTCTTCCTCATTTGCAACCCTTGTAATTCTACTGGGATAAGTCATTTGTCTGCTTGGGTGTTTAGATCACAATCTAATGTTGATTTCCTTTCCTGGAGCAACACTCACACAGACAGTAGCTGTCTTCCTTGTATTGCCTTGACATTATAAAAATGCCAAGTGGTGTGATCTTTGTGATTTCTGTACTGCATTTCCTTGGTTGTGTTATTGCTTTCAGTCTTCTGACCTAAAATATTAGACTGGATGCATTGAAATTGTTATCTCTTTATCTAAGTTTTGATTCTTCACCAAGGCTGTACAAGAGATGTTGAAGCATTGGATATAAGGAGTAAGTGAGCAAAACAGTGGATAATGATAGTAGGAATGAATGATTTGGTTGGGAGAATGGATATCAGGAGGTTGCTGAGGGGAGTAAAAGATAACACTGTTTTCATCATTATTACATAACACCTGCAGGGAGTCCAAAGACTCGTCGAGGGAGGGTACCTACTCTACAACTCTCCGTCTCCACCAATCCACCACCAGCAACTACCTTCATAATCTACACCAACACCATCTACCGTTGACTACAACTAGTATTTTCTATAGTCTGATTTTCCTTAGAGTGAAGTACTTGGAGATTTTAATGTTCTTCATCTCCAACTGACTTTCCTTTTCCAACTGCATTGATGCAGCAGATAGAGCAAGCAAGTAAGGTAGGAGAGCTTGTAAATGAAAATGAAAGGCAAGAAAGAAGACAGAGAAACACTGTATGAGAAATGTGCATACTGGATTTAGAAGTGAATGCGGCAGAAAAGGATTGAGGTGGCTGCATGTGAAGAGAGAGAGTGTGTTTGTGGTCTGGGGAGTGGTGGTAGTATTGGTGGTAATAGAAATGGGCAGGGGGGGGGTGGGTATGGAGAAGTCACATCCAAGAGTTGTCCATGTGACTTGTTATAGAACTGGAAATGAGTTATGTTTGTATAAAAATGCCAGAAGTATCCAAAATAAGGAGAACAAAATTATTATATTGATTGAGTTCATATGCTCAATAATTGTTGGAGTAAAAGTGAGATGTGGTTGGTTGAGGATAACATCCTGAGAAGAATAAAGATGAAAGGATATGATGATTATGATGAAAACAGACAGGGCAGAAAGAGCAAAGACTGCTGTTCATAGTAGCAGACAAATTATACCAAACAAGATGGAGATGTAAGAAGCATATTATGGCAGTGGTTTGAGGCTTCTAGAATGGTGTCAGTTTGAGATGGATGGAATGAAATATTTAGCTTTAGTCTGGTAGTGATAAACATTTCCTTCTCATTGCCAAATGTATAGGCAAATGATGGACAGCATAAGTTTGCTATTCATCAAAGAGAATGCTGATGCTGCTGTCAAGCCATTTCTGAGGATGAGCCATTTCATCCTCATAGATGGAATGTAGAACGTGAAATTGGAAAATATCTTAGAGAAGATGAGGGGGGGGGGGATTAATGGCTAACATGGATCTAAAGTTTTGAGAACACATTGCTAAATCTTGATGAGAGACTATCATTATAAGACTTGATAGCCTGACTTCTCTGAGTTAACTTTATCGTTATCCAACCCATTGAGGGCACCATGTAAGACATTAGCTCTGTTGTTAGTTACACTTTAAATTGTTTTCCTCAATTACGTAGTTTAGTGCTGTGTTCTTATCACAGTTATAATTGTGTTTGATGATGATGCTGGTTAGAAAACTAAAACATGATTATGAATCATCAATGACACCTAAGGCTTTCTATACGTATGGGATGGATTGGGGTTGAATAGTAGATTAGTACAATGGATTGGAGATTGGTTTCAGCAAGTTGTGTTGGGGAAAGTAATATCCAGAAGAGCAAAGTCACTAGTGATGTGCTCCAAGGATCTGTTTTGAGGTCAGTGCTGTTTAACTTGTATGTTATTAATATTAGGAAAGGTTTAAATGGTGATATACAGTTATTTGTAGATGATGCAAAGTTGGGAAAAACTGTAGAGCAGATGTTGTAGCTTTGCAAGGGAACTTGAATAAACTGGCTGAATAGGTAAATGAATGGGATCTGGTTCACCGTTGTAAAAGTGTAAGGTTTTAAAAGTTAAGTTGGGAAGCATAGATGGAATGTAGAACATGAAATTGGGAAATATCTTAGAGGAGATGGGGAGGGGGGAATTGATGGCTGACAAGGATCTAATGTTTTGAGAACACATTGCTAAAATTATGAGGACAGTGCAGGATTATGACAAATTACCTAGAGGATATTGATGTAGGGAACATTAGGATTCCATTATATTAAGGCTTTTGATCAGGTTGCATGCAGACTGTTATGCACAGATTTGGTCACCTGGTTTTCAAAAGAATGAAGATATACTGAAAGAGTTCAGAGATAATTGACTAAGGTGGGTTCTGGTCCCTGGAATGTTGAGTATAAAGACAGACTGAGGGACTGCAATTTGCAGAGTTAATAGATAGGAGGAGGGACGGGGTATGATTAAGACATGTAAGGGGTTATTACGAATTTAAAGTGGATGAAGTTTTTCATACAGTGGCAGAGACAGGGCAAGGATGACAAGTCATTCCTGGAGGTGTGTAAGGAGGAGAATGTAAATGTGAGAAGTGTGTTCTTTGTATGGAGAATGGTGAATGATTAGAATGCATTGCCTGAGAGTGTAGTAAGTGCAGAGATGGTGAATGCATTTAAGGTACAGCATGATGAGCTGTGTGTGAGAGAGAGATAGCAGAATTGTGATAAGTCTATATTCCATGAAGATCTGATGCTGATGAATAATAATAGAGAAGAACCAGGCATATTACAGTCCGTTTTCATTTAGAAAACTTTGAAATAAATGACAAACAAGCTCCAACTCAACATCTAGAACGTGGATTACCAACCCTGTGCATGCTCAGCCATATAAAATCCTCTATTGTTCTGTTGATTTTATTGTGGGAGATCCATTGACAGGAAATCAGCGCAGGAAGATTCTGCATAAAAAGTCACCCATTTTCAGTGTGTTAACAGCAGTTAGTCTTTCTCTTCAAATTTTACTCTTCAGCTAAAAGTCAGTGAGTTTGAGTGCATCTTTGTGAGCAGTTCTTATTTTAAACAATTATCATCCTCCCCTAAAATGAATGTGAATAGTCAAAAAAGAAAATATATATTTATCAATCTGAATGGGAAGAAGCCTACTGCTTTGTTAAAATAAAAGACAAACGTGTGTGTTTGGTATGTGGCGATTCTGTTTGCAGTTATGAAGAAACAATGTGGAGCGGTATTTCAAGACTAATCACTCCTTCTTTAACCACAATTATCCTATTAAGTCTGAACTGAAAAAGAAAAAAGTATATGAACTAAAGTCAAAACTTACATCTCAACAGTCATTTTTTATTAGACTGATAGTAAAGCATAAAAATGCCACCATTGCTTCTTATAAAATTACTCACATAATAGCAAAAAGGAAAAAAAACATATCAGGATGGTGAATTGATCTAAGAGGTATTTCTTCCAGGAGCAGATTGTTTATTTGAGAGTTTTAAAAACAAACAAGAAATTTGGGATTTAGCCGACCAAATTGTATTCTTATTGGCTTAAACCAATGTACAAAATGATGGTACAACATGACAAAATTTCATGCCGGCTGGGGCATCGTTCGGTTAAACAAGGCCCCCCCCCCCCCCCGTTGTTTTCGCCAGGGAACCAGGGCGTACAGTTAAAAGTCAGCTACTGGAACAAATCTGAAAGCACACCCCCAACTTAATATCATCAGAGTTAAAGATCGGTGCTATCAACATAAGAAGCCTAAATGTGCAAAGAA
This sequence comes from Typopeltis vanoorti, assembly GCF_054136105.1. NCBI lineage: Eukaryota > Metazoa > Arthropoda > Arachnida > Uropygi > Thelyphonidae > Typopeltis > Typopeltis vanoorti. The sequence continues at coordinate 88,518,809 of NC_143559.1, forward strand.
ATGGAGCTAGCTGAGGAATTAGATAAGTACCAGATCGACATAATAAGGGTGAATGAAACAAAAAAAAAAAAAAAGACAAAAACTGGTGAGATCTTTCTGAGCAATAAATACAAAATGTTATATTCAGGCAATGACAATGAAGAAAAAGGAGTAGCCATAGTATTCAACACTAAATACGAGGCTAATCTTCTTGAATGGCAGGCAGTCTCAAATAGAGTGATGTGGGCAAATATCAGAATAGGGAACTGGACAATGAGACTTATTTGTACCTATGGTCCCATGGAAGGCTCTACTAAGGTAGAAGTGGGGGAATTTTTTGAAGGTCTAGAGAAAGGTAGTGACACAATGAAAAAGGAAAAGTTGGTCCTTGTTGGATCTAAATAGCAGAGTTGGAAATGATTGTCAGACATACAAAAATATTTTGAGAAAATTTGGAGAAAAGAGAAAAGCTAATAATAATGGCAAATACTTGTTGGATTTCTGTTCAGGACATGGACTAGTTATTACTAACACCAACATAAAAATGTGCACAAATTCACATGGAGAGAAGAGGCAAGGAATAAGAAAAGTCTCGTTGACTATGTTATTGTAGATAGTTATGTTTTCTCCCTGATGCAGGACACCAGGGTGTACAGAGGATTTGAAATTGGAAGTGATCACTATTTAGTCTTGAGCAGGATAAAATTGAATTTCGTATTGCAAAGAATGACATGTAAGAAAGTTTTAAAGCGAATAAAAGTTGAGCAGCTCTCAGATGTGAACTGTAGACTAAATTACACAAGGATTATTGAAGAAAAAATGAGTGGGAGAACAGGAATGAAACCTTGGAGATTCAGTGGCAAGCCTTTAAGAAAACCCTGATTGATTCAGCCAGAGAGGCATGTGGTGAGGTTGTGTGCAAGGATAAAAAAATTAAGATTCCATGGTGGACACAGGAAGTTAAAGAGGCAGTGAAGGAAAAGAAAAAAGCATCTCCAAAAGTACCTGGCAAATAATTTAGCTTGTGCTCTTAGAGAATACCGAGACAAATGTAAGAAAGCTAAACACTGTGTAAAACTAGCTAAACATAAGTCATGGAAGGACTTCGGCAAGAACATAGAAAATAAATATCAGAAAGGTGGCAAAATATTCTGGAGGTTGTTGAAGAAGCTTAGAAATGGAGGAAAGAGTGCTGTAATAGAAGTTAGAGATGATAAAGGTGACATGAAAACGGGAGAAAAAGATATCCTTGAAGTATGGAGTAATTATTTCGAAAAATTGCTGAATGAAACAAGCAGTGATAGCACAGTGGTAAAAAAACACTCAACAGGCATGCAGTCAGGAATACATATCCATACTTGAAGTAGAAAAAGCTATCAAAGGCTTGAAATGTGAAAGGCAGCAGGAGATGATATTCGACCAGAGATGCTGAAGTATGGTTGTATAAAAGTCTTATAGTGGCTGGACAGAGGGACGAATTCCTGATGATTGGAGTAGAGCTCTGATGGTACCCATATATAAAAAGGGAAATGAAACTGAATGTGAAAATTACCAAGGTATTTCCGTACTGAATGTTCCTGGCAAGATTTATGCCAGTATACTTGAGAAATGGTTGAGAAGAATTGTGGAAGAAAAGCTTAGTGAAGAACAAGCTGAATTCAGGCCAAATAGAGGATGTCAGGATCAGATCTTCACTTTGCGACAAATAGTTGAGAAAGCATGGGAATATAACAAAGATCTGTATTTAAGTTTTGTCTATCTGGAAAAGGCATATGACAAGGTGCCAAGAGAGAAGCTATTTGATATGCTACAGTTATACGGTGTCAATGGGGCATTATATCATGCAATACTTAGTCTTTATTTGAGTTGCAAGTCAGCAGTTAGAATTGAAGGAAGTACAGGAAGATGGTTTAATGTTAAATCTGGTGTGAGATAAGGATGTACATTATCCCCTCTGTTATTCATTATCTATATGAATCACATTATGAAGGAAAGTGATATTAAACCTGATATCAGAATTAGAGATGTTAATGTCAGCTCTTTGCTTTATGCAGACGATGTTATATTTCTAAATAAATCTCCTACAAGCCTGCAAGATTCCCTGTCTAAATTGAATAACTGTTGTAATAGATATGGCATTAAGGTCAGTAATAAAAAGACAAAGACAATGAAAATAGGTATAATCATTGAAAATGTGAACTGTGTTGTGAACAGAGAACCTGTGGAACAATTAAAACATTTCAGCTACTTAGGCACAATTTTTAGTGAAGATGGTAAATTAAATATGGAAATACACAACAAAATCAACAAAGCTGGTATGGTAGGAAGTCAATTGAATAAATTCATATGGAATAAGAGAGAAATTAGTCACAACTAAATTAGCTGTATACAAGACAGTATTCAAACCAGTTTTAACTTATGGATCTGAGAGCTGGGTCAGAAGTAAAACACTTGACCAAACACTAGAGACCACAGATATGAGAGTCCTGAGAAAGATTATAGGCATGAACAGATGGCATCAATGGCAGTATCATATTAAAAATGAGTATATTAGGAAAGAACTAGACATTGTCAGCATCCAGGAATGTGTTAGCAGCGCTAATCTCAGGTGGTATGGTCACTTAAACAGAATGGACAAGGAAAGATTAGCAAAACAAGTGTTCTCTGCCAGGTTGACAGGAAAATGACCCAGAGGAAGACCAAGATATAGGTGGATTGATACGGTATGAAGTGCCTTAGACGATAGAAATATAAGATCTGATAACGTTGCAGTTTTGACAAGTAACAGACTGATTTGGAGGAAAATTGTAGATAGAAAGTTAGTAATGATGTTAGTTTTTCATGTAGTACTATCATATCTTGTACACCCCTTGAGGGTACATGTCAGGAATTTGATGATGATGACATGAAATTATGACAGCGATATCAGACCTGCAGCTTTCAAATAAAACAGTCACAAGGCTATTGAGCTCAATTTCCTTTGACATGGAAGCCCAACTGAAAAATGATTTAGAAAAATGTGAATACTTATCCCTACAATTTGATGAGTCAATGAATGTATCTGATACAGTAGAATTGGCTGTGTTAATAAGAATGGTCTTTAAGGATTTTTTTTGTTAGGAAGGAGCTGTTAAAATTATTGCCCATGAATGGTCAAACAACAGGAATGGAAATTTATCATACATTTAAACAATACATCGAAACAATAGATTTCACTCTAGGCAAGTTGGCAGCAATCACCACGTGTGGAGCCCCAACAATGGTGGGTACTTCCAAAGGATTTATTGCTCTTTGTAGGGAGGATAAACTATTTCCTATACATAATAAATAACGGAAAAACTCACATAGAAATATTATTTAATAGTATAATTTTCGCCTGTGTGTCACAGGCATCTTCAGTACAATTAAGCACAAAATTAAACACTAACTGACAATTCCAAAAAGCGCCACCTAAGTAGCTGGTGTAAGATAACTAAAAAGGTCAATAACTTTCCTAAAAAAAAAATAAATAAATAAAAAATAAAAATAAAAAAAATTTAATACAATAAAAAGTTAGGAAAGATTAGCTGATTTGTAAAGTACTATCTCCCATAAAGGGGATAGACGTAAGCCATCGGATCAGTTTAAGTTAGGAGAATGAAGTAGAGTTACACATGCTTCTTTATAAAGGCATTCCATGAGAAACTGACTTTTGTGAAGAACTCTTGTCTTTCTCCAATGAACTCTGTGTCTAGTGAAGATGGCATGTTCTGCAAGTCCAGACTTTTCAGGTTTAAAGTATTCAATATAAGATTGGTGTTCTTCTAGCCGAATGGAGGCAGATCTTCCCGTTTTTCCGAAATAACATAATCCACAAGAGCACGGAATCTGGTAGACACTTGGATGATTAAGATGTGGAAGCTTGTCCTTTGGAGAAGCGTTATTATGTTATTTCGGACAAACGGGAAGATCTGCCTCCATTCGGCTAGAAGAACACCAATCTTATATTGAATACTTTAAACCTGAAAAGTCTGGACTTGCAGAACATGCCATCTTCACTAGACACAGAGTTCATTGGAGAAAGACAAGAGTTCTTCACAAAAGTCAGTTTCTCATGGAACGCCTTTAGAAAGAAGCATGTGAAACTCTACTTCATTCTCCTAACTTAAACAGATCCGACGGCTTACGTCTATCCCCTTTATGGGAGATAGTACTTTACAAATCAGCTAATCTTTCCTAACTTTTTATTGTATTAAATTTTTTTTTAATTTTTTTTTAATTTTTTTATTTTATTTTTTTTTTTTAGGAAAGTTATTGATCTTTTTAGTTATCTTACACCAGCTACTTAGGTGGCGCTTTTTGGAATTGTCAGTTAGTGTTTAATTTTGTGCTTAATTGTACTGAAGATGCCTGTGACACACAGGCGAAAATTATACTATTAAATAATATTTCTACGTGAGTTTTTCCATTATTTATTATGTATAGTTATGTCTACTCACGGTTTACCTCTTTTAAAACTTAAACTATTTCCTATCTTTACGTCAACCATTGTATTATTCATCAAGAAGCATTGTGCAGTAAAGTTCTCTCCTTCGGTTCACATTATGAAAACAGTTCTAAAAATAAACCCAATTAGAGCCTCTCCTCTACAGAGCTGCCTCTTTAAGTCTTTCATTGAGAGTACCGACAATGTAACTAAAAAAGATCTTATTCTTCATTCCGAAGTTCGCTGGCTAAGCCAAAGAGAAGTACTTTCAAGATTTGTGAGTTCGATTGAAGAGATAAAAGAATTTCTCAGTTCCAAAGGACAGAACTATGAGCAGTTAAATGATAATTTTGGTTAATGGATTTGGGTTTCCTTACGGATATTGTAGAAAAATTAAAGTCTCTAAACTTGGAACTCAAAGCGAAGGATAAACACATTATTATTATTATTATTACTGTGGCGTACTTAGACTCATCAAGGGATGCCCTAAACATCATGTCAAGAACAACTATTCAACATCCACACAGTATCTATCAGACTTTGCCTTGAACTCATTCACAGTCATGGCACCCCACAACAGACCCTAGCAGCTTATTCCACTCATTCACCACTCTCCAAGTAAAAAACTTAGTTCTAACACCCTTGCTAACCCACTCTTGCCCATTTTCCATAATGGCCCCTAGTCCTCCCACCACCAATCTTGTTCTGAAAAATATCCTCTGAATTAATCTTATAGAAACCCTTCAGTAATTTGAATGTCTCAATCATATCACCCCTTTTCTGCCTATCAACCAATTTCTACAACTCACAAATCTTCAACCTGTTCTCATAAGGTTCATTCCATAGACAGCTATCATCTTGGTCACTTGCCTCTGGATCCTCCCCATTAAGAAGAAACCCAGGGGCCCAGATCTGGACACAGTAGTCAAGTTTCATATCGAGCCTCTTATCAAGGCTTGATGCAGAGGAACAATTACTTGCTTGTCTCTGCTAGTCAAAGTATTCTTCAGTAATCAAGTGATTTGATGAGCTGATTTAGCCACTTTTGCAATGTGCCCCCAAAACTTCGACTCCCTATCCACCAACACTCCCAAATCCATGGCCTCATCAACCTCCTGGAGTACAGTTCCACCAATGTGGTATACTGCTGCTAATCTTTTCACCCCAAAATGCATAACTTTACACTTAGCCACATTAAATTGACATCCATTCTCCTTAGCCCAGTCCTCCAATCTATACAAATCATCCTGCAAAATTTTAACACCAAGTTGCATTCACTATTGCTCTACCCAACTTTGCATCATCAGCAAACAAATGAACAGTTGCTCTCAGATCTTTTCTTATATCGTTAATGAACAAACTAAACAGTAGTGGTCCAAGAACAGAACCCTGCAGCACACCACTAGTCACAGGCTGTCTTTTGGACTCTACTCCTGAATAAACTACTCTCTGATATCTCTCCATCAACCACCCACCTATCCATCTCACCAACCTTATATCCATCCCCCATATGCTGCAGTTTACTGATTAGAATTCCATGTGGTATCCTGTCAAAGGCCTTAACAAGGTCCAGCAGTATCACTGTAAACCCATTACCCTTATCCAGTTCAGCCGTCACTGTGTTATAAAACTTGAGCAAGTTACTGAGGCATGATCTATCCTTCACAAAACCATGCTGTCTCCCATACAATATCCTATTTTCATCTATCCATTCCTGTATTTTTCTCTTGACTACTTTCTCTAAAACCTTGACGACTCCTGACATGCTGATCGGTCGGTAATTTGCAACAGCAGTCTTGGAACCACCTTTATGCTCCTTAAGCTGCTTCATGTACGACCCGAGCTGGTATAACATCCAATCCCACAGATGTATTCACATTAAGATTTTGTAATATACTATTCACCTCAATTCCCATATAAGCAGTTGGTTCCTTCATTCCTGCAATATCATCACCTGGAGGATATACTCTTGCAAAGTGTTCGCTCAGTAATTCCACTACGTCAACTGATTCAGTTACCTCCCTACCATCGGCATTCCTTAAAATCATTCTTCCATATACATTTTTTCTTTTACATGCAGCATATCGAAAAAAACTGTTTGGGATTCTCTTTAGCTTGTGTGGCTAATTTCCTTTCATAATCCGCTTTTGCTTTTCTTATCACACTCGTAAACCTTCTGGTCTGTGCTTTATACTGTTCGTGTGCCTGCAGGTCACCTTTCTCCTTAAATTCCCTCCACAGTTGTTTCTTTTTTTGCAGCTCAAGCTTAATGGTGTTATTCATCCATTTAACCCCTACTTGATTTACTATCCGGACTCTAGGTATACAGTCAGCCATTACCTCCTTCAAATGCTCCTTTACCGCTTCCCATGCACTATCAGCCTCCAGCCCTTGCAGTTTTACATGCCATGGCACTGAACCAAGCAATCTTCTAAGCTTGTCATACTTACCAGCCCAGTAATTCCACATGTACCCTGTCTTAATTGAAAATTCCATGCATTTAGCCACCTCCCAGGTCAAGACCTTATGATCACTCTCACCTAAGCAATGTGGTCATATTCAATACAGTCAAATTCCATTACATGCTGTCTCAGGTAGTTATCCCTTAATAACTGCATAAAATCCATTTCCTCCCATGTGTCCTCTCCTTCTTCCAATCAGTGTTACCATAGTTAAAATCTTCCATAATAATTACCTTCCTTCCACTCATTGCATCTATTTGCTTATGCATACTATCTCCACCATCTATTCCATCACCTGGTCTCCTTCACATATACCCTTCACATTCTATCCCACTAGCTATATCATCTTCTGTCAGCCTTGTCTCACTAATGCCAATAACCTAATTTGCAACTCCAAGGATCCAATTAAAATCCATTTTTCTACACAATTTATTTAATTTGTTTAAAACATTTTTGTTCTTTTCCGGTAAATCCACAACATAAATTTATCTCTGGAGCACTTAAAAGTGCTCCAGCATTCAAAACGGTTGGTAACCCTGGATCTAGAAGAAGAATAAATCTAACATGAGAAGAACTGAAATAGGAACCATCAGTATAAGGAGTATTAATGGAAAGGAAATTGAACTTGTAGAAGAATTGGATAAGTATCAGATGGACATAATTATTACTATTATTATTACTATTATTACGGGCAACTCCAGGGAGTCATTAGACTCATCGAGGGAGGCCCCAAATCATATTCATCACAACTATTTGACATTCATACAGTATCTATCATACCTCACCTTAAACTCATTCACTGTCACAGCATCCACCACAGACTCAGGGAGCGCATTCCACTCATTTACTACTCTAAAAGTAAAGAACCCAGCTCTAACACCTTTACTAACCACACTTTTGCCCAGTTTCCATGGATGTCCCCTAGTCCTCCCACAACCAGCCCTGTTCTCAAAAATATCTTCTGAATTAATTTTATAGAAACCCTTCAGTAATTTGAATGTCTCAATCATATCTCCCCTCCTCTGCCTATCAACCAATTTTTGCAACCCACAAATCCTCAACCTGTTCTCATACGGTTCATTCCACAGACCTGCTATCATCTTGGTCACTCGCCTCTGGATCCTCTCCACCTCCTCCCCATCAAGAAGAAACCTAGGTGACCAAATCTGAGCACAGTAGTCTAGATGGGGTCTTATCAAGGCTCGATACAGAGGAACAATAACCTGCTTGTCTCTGCTTGTCAACGTATTCTTCAGCAACCAAGTGATTTGATGAGCTGTTTTGGTCACTTTTGCAATGTGTCCCCTAAATTTCAATTCCTTATCTACCAACACTCCTAAATCTCGTGCCTCATCAATTTCCTGGAGCACGGTTCCACCAATGCAGTAAACTGCCGCCAATCTTTTCACCCTAAAATGCATAACCTTACATTTTGCCACATTAAACTGACATCCATTCTCCTTAGCCCAGACCTCCAATCTATCGAAATCATCCTGCAAAATTTTGACGTCATCTGCATTCACTATTGCCCTACCCAACTTCGCATCATCCGCAAACAAATGAACTGTTCCTCTCAGATCATTTCCTATATCATTTATGAACAAATTAAACAGCAGTGGTCCAAGAACAGATCCTTGTGGCACACCACTACTTACAGGCCGTCTTGTGGACTCTACTCCCGAGTAAACCACTCTCTGATATCTCTCCGTCAACCACCCTCCTATCCATCTCACCAACCCTATGTCCATTCCCATATGCTGCAATTTACTGATTAGAATTCCATGTGGAATCCTGTCAAAGGCCTTGGCAAGGTCCAGTAGAATCACCGTAAACCCATTACCCTTATCCAGTTCAGCCGTCACTGTGTTATAAAACTTGAGCAAGTTACTGAGGCATGACCTACCCTTCACAAAACCATGCTGTCCCCGATACAGTATCCCATTTTCTTCTATCCAATCTTGTATTTTCCTCTTGACTATTTTCTCTAAGACCTTGACAATGATTCCTGATATGCTAATCGGTCGGTAATTTACAACAGCAGTCCTGGAACCACCTTTATGCAGTGGAACTATTTTCCCCCCTTTCCACCCGCTCGGGACTAACCCAGACCCGAGGCTCAAATTAAACAAAATGGTCAAGGGTACTGACAATTCTTTAGCTGCTTCTCGTACAACACGAGCTGGTATACCATCCAATCCCACAGATGTATTGACATTGAGGTTATGCAATAGACTACTCACCTCCACTTCATTAACCACAATTCCCGTATAATCTACTGGTTTATTCGTTTCTGCAATGTCACCACCTGGATGATATACTTTTGCAAAGTGCTCACTCAGTAACTCAACTATCTCAACTGATTCAGTTACCTCCCTACCATCGGCATTCTTTAAAATCAATCTGCCATGTACATTTTTCCTTTTACTTGCTACATATCTAAAAAACTGTTTAGGATTCTCTTTAGCCTGCATGGCCAATGTTCTTTCGTAATCCTTTTTTGCTTTTCTTACCACACTCGTCACCCTTCTGGCCTGCGCTTTATACCGTTCATGTGCCTGCCGGTCACCCTTCTCCTTAAATTCCCTCCATAGTTGTTTCTTTTTTTGCAACTCAAGCTTAATGGTGTTATTCATCCATTTAACCCCTACTTGATTTATTATTCGGACTCTAGGTATACAGTCAGCCATTGCTTCATGCAAGCACTTCTTAACTACCTCCCATGCACTATCAACTTCTAGTCCTTGCAGTTGTACATGCCATGGCACTGAACCAATCAAACTCCTAAGCTTGTCATACTTTCCAGCCCGATAATTCCACATGTACCCTGTCTTAATTGAAAATTCTACACCTTTAGCCACCGCCCAAGTTAAGACCCTATGATCACTCTCACCGATTGGTGGCAATGTGGTCATATTTGTTACAGCCAAATCCTCAGATGTAATTACTAGGTCAAGCACTCTCTGACCCCTAGTATTTTCCATTACATGCTGTCGCAGATAGTTATCCCTTAATAACCGCATAAAATCCAGTTCCTTCCTCCCGTGTGTCCTCTCCTCACTCCAATCAATGCGACCATAGTTGAAATCTCCCATAATAATCACCCTCCTTCCACCCATTTCTTCTATTTGTTTGTGCATACTGTCACCACCATCTTTTCCATCACCTGGTCTATAGCAGCACCCAATTGTATATTTAGTTCTGCTAGCCACAATCTCACACCAAATGGCCTCAAATGTGCTCTTTTCTCTATCCTGCAATTCAACTTCTATTCTCCTTGGCTGGAGTTCATCAGCTATCATCAACAGTACTCCTCCCCCTGTTTTATTCTCTCTGTCATTCCTGAACACACTATACCCATCACATTCAATCCCACTAGTTATATCATCTACAGTCAGCCATGTTTCACTAATACCTATAACCTGTGGTCTGGAAGTGCCAACCATGGCCAAAAACTCTTCCTTCTTGTTCCTAATACTCCTAGTATTAGTGTACATGAATTTAAGACCCCCATTAGCCCCAACCCTACCTTGATGCCTTATATTAACTATCCCACTCAGATTTGTTGTCCTTATTTGCTCTGGCATATTATATTCATTCTTACATTCAACTGCCTCCATAAGGACTGTATCTCTACTCCCCCCCCCCAACAAATCTAGTTTCCCTGAATTTGCACATCCACTACATTCAGCAACACTTTCTCAAGTCTTCTTACACCGTAACCATTCAAAAGCAAGCCATCCATCTTATATAGATCCTTTCGCCCATCAAACTCACTCCACACATCCACAAATTCCACACCACTCGTCATACATAACCCACGCATAAAGTCATTTGCAATTATAGCCCTCCTTTTAAACATTTCACTGTCATACCGTGGCAAAAGACTAATCATTTTAACTCTCTCACTCTTTTCTTTTGCTACCTCAAACAATTCATTCAGGTCTTCTATCATTTCCATTTTATCTCCTTTCAAATCATTCGTACCTGCCACAACAATCATTTCTTTCACCCTTTCCTTTTGCTCTCTAATAGACGCAGTTACGTCCTTTATGGTCGCACCAGGTTGGTACGATTTTGTCAAATCCTCTACTAACACACCTCGTACTAACGTGTCTCCATACAGCACTCTATCCTTCATTTTGTTCATGTTCACATTCATACGTCTATTTTTCCTGTCATACCTTTTATTATTGGTTGGTTCATTCAGTCTACTTTTGTTCATGCACTCTAGCTGCTGTTTTGCTCTTTCTATCGCACTATTCAACAACGCGATCTCACTCGATGCATCTATCTCATCTTTTTTGTTCTCTGAGAAACCATTTATACTATCATTCACACTTTCTACATTCACACTATCACAATTTTCATGTACAACCTTGCCGTTTCTTGTCATATCCCTATTTCCTTCATTCTGAAGGTTGACAAAAATATCACACTCACGATCCGAAATACACTTCAATTCCGCATTCTCCCTACATGTTCTACACACATTCAATCCTTTATTATCATCTAACCACACTCCGACCGCACTCCGCAAAGCGTACATTTCACAGCTAGTACACTGACTCATTTCTTTTATGCTACCGTTCTTTGATAACGATGGCGAACCTTCATTACTGGCCGCCATTTTCCTTCGCACAGGTGCCATACTTATCTGTAACGTGTTTTGTCAAATTATACGTTATAACACACCAAAAATAGATGCACTAAAATATGCAAGGCAAACAAAACAAAACTACACAATATTAAGTAATTTGTATCGATAACTGAAAATGATACTTATCTTATCTGGAGCTTGCACGAACACTGCACATTACGAATTCATCTAGCGGCGACTTCCTGACATAGATTATGTTATAAAACACTTTAGTACACTAACCATGCTAATAAAGCTCCAATAATATACCAAAATTAAACACTTAAGTCCATTAAATTGAATCCAAAACACCAATAAATCAACAAAAAACACAAATCTCTCAGGAGTTCTCCGATAGCACGTCCATTCACCAGCTAGCCTCTACACCTAATTGGCATTACTATGACAAAGAAGACAAAAACAGGTGAGATCTTACTAAATAATAAGTATAGGATGTTATTTTCAGGCAATAAGGATCAAGGAAAAGAAGGAGAGATAGTATTCAACACCAAACATGAAGATAAACTTCTTGATTGAAAGACAATTTCAAGTAGAGTTATGTGAGCAAACTTCAAAATGGGGACATGGACAATGAAACTTATTTGTGCCTATGGTCCAACAGAAGGTTCTTCCAATGAAGAAGTGGAGGAATTTTTTGAGTCTTTAGAACAGACAACTGATATAAGGAAAATGGAAAAAGTGGTCCTTGTTGGAGATCTGAACAGCAGAATAGGAAATTAATCTCACCAAGCATATAGGAACATTTTGGGAATATTTGGAGAAAAGGTTAAAGCTAATAATAATGGTAAGTATTTACTGAACATCTGCTCAGGACACAAACTAGTCATTACTAACACCAGGTTTCAATATAAAGATGTTCACATGGAGAGAAGACACAAGAAATAAGAAACGCCTCGTCGACTATGTCATTGTTGATAGTGATATCTTCATGCTTGTTCAGGACATGAGAGTGTACAGAGGATTTGAAATTGGAAATGACCATTACTTAGTACTCAGCAGGATAAAAATGGATATCACATTGAAAAGAACAGTATGTAAGAAATTAAAGATACCAAGAAATTATATACTTGGTTTAATCCTTTATCCAAGTATAAGCAAACAAAATTTGCACCTGGAGTAACTTCAGGACTATGGCAACTCATATAAGAAAGCTAAGACTTCACATTGCTTGCCTTGGTATCCCATAATGCAAAGCACATTAACTTATAGTATAATCAAGTGAAAAAACTTCCAGCATCTATAAACATTAATAAAGGTCTAAACAACAACATAAATAATGGTAAAAAAAAAAATCAATCTAGGCAGTGACCCTTCCCATATTGCATAGCATTATACATGTCCGTAAGGATATGTGCTTTGCATTATGGGATACCAAGGCAAGTGATGTGAAGTCATTAGCTTCTATATACAAGTTGTCCAGTCCTGAAATTACTTCAGGTGCAAACTTTGTTTGCTTACACTTGGATAAAGGATTAAACGAAGTATGTAATTTCTTGGTATCTTTGGAAAAACTTACAACAGTATGTAAGAAAGTTTTAAAAATAATTAAAGTTGAGCATCTTTTACAAGTAATTGTAGACTCAACTATACAAACATTATTAAAGAAAAAATGAAAGAAATTGAAAACAAGAACCAAACCTTGGAACCTCAGTGGCAAGCTGTAGAGAAGACATTGACTGATTCTGCTAAGGAGGTATATAGTGAAGTTGTCTGCAAGGATAGAAAAATAAGAACATCATAGTGGACACAAGTTAAAGACGCAGTTCTAGATAAGAAGAAAGCATACAGAAAGTTCCTAGCAAATAAAGCAGATGCCCTAAAAGAATACAGAGAAAAATGTAAGACAACTAATGTGTTTAAAAGTAGCTAAACAAAAGTCATGGAAGACTTTGGCAAGAGTATAGAAAATAAATATCAGGAAGGTGGTAAATCTTCTGTAAGCTGTTGAAGAAGCTTAAAAATGGAGGAAAGAGTACTATAAAAGGAATCAGAATGATAAAGGTGACATGAAAACTGAAGACAAGGATATCCTAGATGTCTGGAGCAGTGGCAGAACCATACTAGAAAATTTTCAAGAGGAATGCAAAGAGGAGTACGTATCAATACTTCAGGTATAAAAAGCTGTAAAAAAACTGGAAATGTGGAAAGGCAGCTGGAGTAGATGTTTGACCAGAACTGCTTAGTATGAAGGTATAAAAGTTTAACAGTGTCTATGCTGCATAATTCAGAAGACCTGGTTAGAAGGTCGAATTCCCATTGATTGGACTAAAGCTCTCATAGTATCCACCTGTTAAAAAAAATAAATAAATAAATAAAAAAATAAAAAAAAATACAGGTTGTCAAGATCATATTTTAACTTTAAGACAAATTATTATTATTATTTGTGACACCTTAAAGGAGTCCGAAGACTGATCGCAGGAGGACACCTACTATACAACACTCTGTCTCCACTACTACACCGAACCTCTACTACCAGTCATCTACATCTACTGCCCAAATAGTTGAGAAATCGTGGAATATGACAAGGATCTGTACTTAAGTTTTGTAGATCTGGAAAAGGCATATGCTGGCTATTTCTCTAGGCACCTTGCCTAGAGAAAAGCTTCTCAAAACAGTACAGTTATATCGGTGAATGGAACATTATACAAAGCAATACATAGTCTATATTTAAGTTGTCAGTCAGCAGTTAGAATTGAAGGAAATACATGAAGATGGTTTGATTTAAAATTAGGGGTAAGACAAGGATGCACATTATCTCCACTCTTATTCATCATCTATATAGATCACATTATGAAAGAAAGTGGCATGGCATTAAACCTGATATTAGAATTCGAGATGTCAAAGTTATCTCTTTGCTTCATTCAGATGATGATGTACTCCTAAACACATCTAGTGCAAGTCTCCAGGATTCACTAACTAAAATGAATAACAGCTGTAACAAATTTGGCATGAAAATCAGCCATAAAAAGACCAAAACTATGAAAATGGGCAAGAGCATAGAAAACTGCAGCAGCATTCTGAATGGAGATCCTATAGAACAAGTAAAATATTTCAGCTATTTAGGCACAGTTTTTAGTGAAGATGGCAGGTTAAATATATAAATAGACAACAGAATAAGCAAAGCTGGTATGGTGGTTAGCTAACTGAATAAATTTATATGGAATATGCCAAAACACCAAACTAACAATATACCAGATGGTGTTTAAACCGGTTTTAAGTTTTAACTGGATCTGAGAGTTGGGTTAGAAATAAAGCACTTGATCAAAAACTAGAGACACAGATATGAGGGGTCTGAGAAAAATTAGGTGAATGAACCGATAGTATCAATGGCAGAATCATATTAAAAATTAAGATATTAGAAAGGAACTTGACATTATTGGCATTCAAGAATATGTAAGCAGAGCTAATCTAAGGTGGTATGGCCACTTAAATAGAATGGGTGAAGAATGGTTAGCAAAACAGATACTTGATGTCAAGGTGGCAGGAAAGAGACCCAGAGTAAGATCAAGGTCTTACTGATTAATTCAGTTAGAGATGCCTTAGAAGCACAAAATTTTAGAAATGTCAATATTGGAGTGCTGACAAGTAATAGATTTATTTGGAGGAAAATTGTTGATAGAGTAATAATAATGTAAACTTAATCATGTAGTGCTGTCATAGTAACCGGAACACTCCCTTAGGGGTACATATCAGGAAACTGATGATGATGAAATAAATGAAAGCAAATCATCCACATTTCCCAAACTGATTTTGAAAGAATCTAAACAGAAAAATTTGCATTTTATCAAAATGATAATCATTATTCTGGTATCATGCAAAAGCTGTTAGACATAACTTTTGTCCAACCTTACTTCCACTGCTATTGCCCTTGTATGATTCTGTTGCATTGTTAACTTTTCCTCCACTTCATGTACTAATGGTCTTGGTAAATATTCTTCCACTGTTCCAATCATGAAGCATTCAAAACTTGTTGCCAGATAGAAATCAGAAAAATCTTGTTCAAACAGTCAAAAAAATAAATAAATAAAAATAAATGCCTCCCTCACATAGAATTTTTCCACTTGTCCTGAAGGGCTGTGCTCAAATTAAATCTTAATGTACAGATTGGAGAAGAGAAAACAAGAATAGGAAAAAATTTGGGGTCAATTTGGTTAAAAGTCATCGGTCAGCTGACTTTTAACAAGAAGTCTATTTCGTTAAAAGCCATTGATACCATGGGTTCACTCTCCTGATTTTTCTCACAACCCTATCTGTGGTCTCTAGTCTTTGATCAAATGCTTTATTTCTAACCCAACTCTCAGATCCATAACTTAAAACTGGTTTAAAGCTGTCTTGTATACTGCTAGTTTGGTGTTTTAGCTAGTTTCTCTCTTATTCCATATAAATTTATTCAGTTGGCTACCCACCATACCAGCTTTGCTTATTCTGTTGTCTGTTTACATGTTTAACCTGCCATCTTCACTGAAAACTGTGCCTAAATGGCTAAAATATTTTACTTGTTCTATAGGATCTCCATTCAGAATGCAGCTGAAGTTTTCTATGCTCCTGCCTATTTTCATAGTTTTTGGTCTCTTTATGGCTAATTTTCATGCCGAATTTGTTACAGCTGTTATTCAGTTTAGTTAGTGAATCCTGAAGACTTGCACCACTGGATGTGTTTAGGAGTACAACATCATCTGCATAAAGCAAAGAACTAAGTTTGAATCTCCAATTCTAATATCAGGCTTGATGCCACTTTCTTTTGTAATGTGATTCATAGAGATGATGAATGTTGTTGTGGTTATAGCCTTTCTGCTGTTTGGGACACCTATATATATATATATATATATATATGAGCCACTATCTTGGGAAATGACTATGAACAAGAGTAGGTTTCCAGTTGCCTTCCTTGCTGTATTATATCCTGTGTGTTCAATGGGACCTGTTTGCCTGCTTGCCAAATGAAAAACTCCACATAAACTGGTGGGGAAAAAACCCTGCTGTCCACGCCCAAGACCGTCTAATTTGGCTATGGCAAGGGAAGATCCTTAAGCTCCTCATCTCATTGACGGGAATCGAACCTAGGAATAGACATACGGTGGCGAAGCGCATAGCCACTAGGCTAACTGCATGGACTGATGAATAACAGTGGAGATAGTGTGCATCCTTGCCTTACCCCTGATTTTAAATTAAACCATCTTTGTGTATTTACTTCAATTCTAACTGCTGGCTGACAACTTAAATATAGATTATGTATTGCTCTGTGTAATGTTCCATTCACCCCATATAGTTGTAGTGTTTTGAAAATTTTTTCCTCTAGAAATAGCTAACATATGTCTTTTACAGATCTATAAAACTTAAATACAATTCCTTGTCATAAAACAGGAGAATAATCACCCAGATCTTTCTCATACATATTAAATATTTGCTGTGGCAAATAATTTTCCTGCGTTATAATTTTATCCAATTTCTCCACAAACTCCTTGGCAGCCTTCTCAGCATTTGCAGATTTCCATACATTTTCACATTATGCAGTGCAAAACGCTGCTTAACTCTCATGAACCAGCTGGAAGAAGCGTTCAATTCGTAATCATAATCGGGGTTCTACTTTCTCCTTCAACATGCTGAAGAGACTTAGTGCTGGTTATGGTCGCAGTGCTAAGGGGTATGCACTTTTGGTTCAGGTCCTCTTGTGCATGATGTAAGTAGCTTTTCCATTTCACCGATAGCACCTTGTCATTGCTTCGTCACTATCATCGATTTAATGGAAGCAGATTCTTTCACAGCCTCTAAGATTTTATCCTCATTTTTCAAAATGGTTGTCACTGTAGAACGAGACCATCCGAAGTCATGTGCGATCACATTGATGGGCTTACCATCTTCATTTTGTTTTATAACTTGCAACTTCGTTTCAAGGTCAATTGCTCACCTCTTTTTCTGTGATTCTTCACTAGGTTTTTTGATTGTGCGTGTAGGGCCATGTTTCACAAAACATCACGAAATATTTAATGATAAATACACAACCTATTTCTCAAACACAAAATAAACAGAGAAACTGTTGAAGACACGAGCTGACTGCCAAGGGAGGTTGCCTTTGAAAGAGCTGTTGCTACTGTGCATGCTTTACCTTATGCTTGCTTGCGTCTTGTTCGAAAGTATAGCCGAAAATGTTATTTATTTCCTTATGGGATCACGAACATATCTTCGAAAGGATGTAAGTTGAGGGATGACTGTGAGTGTATTTTTTTTTTTTTTTTTCCCCCAAATTATTTTCAGCTATTTTTGCTAACATTCTGTAATAAGAGCTTTCTTGGAAGTAAAAAAAAAAAAAAAAAAAAATCAGCCTGTTTTAATTCTATATGTTTAGTAGAAGTGGAGGAATTTTTTGAGGCTTTAGAAAAAGCAACTGACACAATGAAAAATGAAAAGTTGGTCCTTGTTGGGGATCTGAATAGCAGAGTAGGAAATGATTGTGAGACATACAAAAATATTTTGGGAAAATTTGGAGAAAAGAGCAAAGCTAATAATAATGGCAAATATCTGTTGGATTTCTGCTCAGGACATGGACTGGTTATTACTAACACCATGTTCCAACATAAAAATGTGCACAAATTCACATGGAGAGAAGAGGCTAGGAATAAGAAAAGTCTCATTGACTATGTTATTGTTGATAGTGATGTTTTCTCCCTGGTGCAGGACAACAGAGTGTACAGAGGATTTGAAATTGGAAGTGATCACTATTTAGTCTTGAGCAGGATAAAATTG
This sequence comes from Typopeltis vanoorti, assembly GCF_054136105.1. Lineage (NCBI taxonomy): Eukaryota > Metazoa > Arthropoda > Arachnida > Uropygi > Thelyphonidae > Typopeltis > Typopeltis vanoorti. The sequence goes on from NC_143559.1 coordinate 88,537,116, forward strand.
AATTTAATATTGAAAAGAATAACATGTAAGAAAGTTTTAAAGCGAATAAAAGTTGAGCAGCTTCCAGATGTGAACTGTAGACTAAAATACACAAAGATTATTGAAGAAAAAATGAAAGAGTTTGAGAACAGGAATGAAACCTTGGAGATTCAGTGGCAAACTCTGAAGAAAACATTGATTGATTCTGCCAGGGAGGCATGTGGTGAGGTTATCTGTAAGGATAAAAAAATCAGAACTCCCTGGTGGAATCAGGAAGTTAAAGAGGCAGTGAAGGAAAAGAAGAAAGCATACCAAAAGTTCCTGTCAAATAAGTCAGCTTGTGCTCTTAGAGAATATAGAGACAAATGCAAGAATGCTAAACACTGTGTAAAACTAACTAAACAAAAGTCATGGGAGGACTTTGGCAAGAATATAGAAATTAAATATCAAGAAGGTGGCAAAATATTCTGGAGGTTGTTGAAGAAGCTTAAGAATGGAGAAAAGAGTGCTGTAAAAGGAATTAGAGATGATAAAGGTGACATGAAAATGGGAGAAAAAGATATCCTTGAAGTATGGAGTAATTACTTTGAAAAACTGCTAAATGAAACAAGCAGTGATGACAGCACAGTGGTAAAAAACACTGACCAGGCATGCAGTCAGGAATACATATCAATACTTGAAGTAGAAAAAGCCATCAAAGGCTTGAAATTTGGAAAGGCAGCAGGAGTAGATGATATTCGACCAGAAATGCTGAAGTATGGTGGTATAAGAGTCTTACAGTGGCTGCACTGCATAGTTCAGAAAGTCTGGACAGAGGGACGAATTCCCTATGATTGGAGTAGAGCTCTCATAGTACCCATATATAAAAAGGGAAATAAAACTGCATGTGAGAATTACAGAGGTATTTCCCTACTGAATGTTCCTGGCAAGATCTATGCAAGTATACTTGAGAAACGGTTGAGAAGAATTGTGGAAGAAAAGCTTGGTGAAGAACAAGCTGGATTCAGGCCAAATAGAGGCTGTCAGGATCAGATCTTCACTTTACACAAATAGTCGAGAAAGCATGGGAATATAACAAAGATCTGTATTTAAGTTTTGTTGATCTGGAAAAGGCATATGACAAGGTGCCAAGAGAGAAGCTGTTCAATACGCTGCAGTTATATGGTGTCAATGGGGCATTATATCAAGCAATACTTAGTCTTTATTTGAGTTGTAAGTCAGCAGTTAGAATTGAAGGAAGTACAGGAAGATGGTTTAATGTTAAATCTGGTGTGAGACAAAGATCTACATTATCCCCTCTGTTATTCATTATCTATATGGATCACATTATGAAGGAAAGTGGTATTAAACATGATATCAAAATTGGAGATGTTAATGTCAGCTCTTTGCTTTATGCGGATGATGTTATACTTCTAAATAAATCTGCTACAAGTCTGCAAGATTCTCTGACTAAATTGAATAGCTGTTGTAATAGATATGGTATGAAGGTCAGCAATAAAAAGACAAAGACAATGAAAATAGGCAGAATCATTGAAAATGTCAACTGTGTTGTGAATGGAGAACCTGTGGAACAACTAAAACATTTCAGCTATTTTGGCATGATTTTTACTGAAGATGGTAAATTAAATATAGAAATAGACAACAGAATCAGCAAAGCTGGTATGGTGGGAAGTCAATTGAATAAATTCATATGGAATAAGAGAGAAATCAGTCAGAACACTAAATTAGCTGTGTACAAGACAGTGTTCAAACCAGTTTTAACTTATGGATCTGAGAGCTGGGTCATAAGTAAAACACTTGACCAAAGACTGGAGACCACAGATATGAGAGTCCTGAGAAAGATTATAGGCATGAACAGATGGCATCAATGGCAATATCATATTAAAAACGCGGATATTAGGAAAGAACTTGACATTGTCAGCATCCAGGAATGCGTTAGCAGAGCTAATCTTAGGTGGTATGGTCATTTAAACAGAATGGGCGAGGAAAGATTAGCAAAACAAATGTTCTCCGCAGGTTGGCAGCAAAACGACCCAGAGGAAGACCAAGATATAGGTGGATTGATATGTTACAAAATACTTTAGACAATAGAAATATAAGATCTGATAATGTTGGAGTCTTGACAAGTAACAGACTGATTTGGAGGAAAATTGTAGATAGGAAATTAATAATGATATAATTTTTTTCATGTAGTACTATCATATCCTGTACACCCCTTGAGGGTACATGGCAGGAATTTGATGATGATGATGATGTTTGTATAATTGATTGATTTATTTATTTATTTTTTTTTTTTTTTCAATTTAGGGAGCACTTGAAATAACATATTCATCTGAAAAATTAACGAGCAATCATAAAGGTCTCTTTGTCCATGGAGGTATTTTGTTTTGGTTTGCAAGTTCTGTTGTGTTTTCAGTGGTAAGCCTTTTATTATTATTTTATTTTTTCGATCATATTAATATGTACTTTGATATGAGCATGCTTTTTTGAATTTATCACTTTGATGTCAAACAGGATTGCTACTATAAAATGAACTTAATTCTCTTTTTTTTTTTTTGTCTGCACACTTGCAGGAAGGTATGGACGTGTATACAACATACACACACTTCAGAAGACAGGCTCCTGTAGTCCCGTTTGACACCTTCTATGGGTGTGGTGATGGAATCTTGGTGATAGTCTGACAATAATGGTTTCCCAGATTTTTGGCAATGTGATGCAGCTGAGTTTGTTTATATTTGGAGAATTTTGTAGTGCTGTGATGGATTCCAATAATAGCCTCTCTGATTTGTATAAGAGGGATATTCTTCCATTGGATCTGGTGATCTATATCCATGGCATGGTCTGCCACTCCTAGAATGGCTATAGTGCTGATGATGGACATATTTTCTCTGTTCTTCTAGGCAGATGTTGCTGTTCTTCCAGTTTGTCCAGAGTATTTAAGTTAGCAGGAGCATAGGGTACTGTAGGCACCAGGATGATCTAGATGGTGAAGCAGATCTTTAGGTGAATGGATAAGGATAGTTAATTTGAGGTATGGCCTGAAGGAGGTCTGTATGTTATACCTTTTATGAATTTCTGCAGGGTTTTTTTTTTTTTTTTTTTTTTTTTTTTTTGAGATATAACAAACAATGGATTTTTGGGGGTGGGGTGTTGGCAGAGAGGCCTGTTGATTTTTCTTGAGTATGTAAAGTCTTAGCTTCCTTATACGAGTTGCCCTAGTCCTGAAAATACTTCAGGCACAAACTTTGTTTGCTTATACTTGGATAAAGGATTAAACCAAATATATAATTTCTTGGTATATTGGCAAACAAACTTTGTTTGCTTACATTTGGTTAAAGGATTAAACCAAGTATATAATTGGTATCTTTAATTTATAGTATAACCAAGTAAAAAATCTTCTAACATCTTTCTCTAATCCAGAGTAATTTAATAATAAGGTGTGACATCTTTTGGCAACTCATATATGAAAATATGACTTCTGCATTATTCAACCTTAGTATCACCTCTGGGTCTGGCTCCCACTGAAGAGACCTCAATAAAGGTTGAAACTGGTCTGGGTAGTGACCCTTCCTGTAATGCATAGCATCATACATGTCCGCAAGGAGATGTGCTTTGCATTATGGGATACTAAGGCAAGTGATATGAAGTTTTAGCTTTCTTATATGAGTTGCCATAGTCCTGAAAATACTTTAGGCACAAACTTTGTTTACTTACACTTGGATAAAAAGATTAAACCAAGTATATAATTTCTTGGTATCTTTAATTTATAGTATAACCAAGTGAAAAAACTTCTAACATGAAGGACAGTCATTGGCTAAAAATGTTACAAATGTGATTGAATCCAGGGTAGAGGGCTGGTATGATTTTGAGCAGATGGTTCTAGTTCTATTAGCTAGCATGCTGATAACACCATACTACAGGGAGGGGTAATACCTTCCAATGCCAGTAGGTTTTCTGTAGACAGACAAGGATAAGGATCCATTGGGTAGCCAGGTGACTACAGTGTCAAGAAAGGCAGGCAGTTAATTTTTTTTTCCTATTCAGTGGTGAAATAGATCCGTGGGTGTTGAAGTGCACTAAAAATGTTTCAAACATCCTTGCTGTGTGGCCAAAAAAAAAAAAAAGAACATGTCATCATTATAGCTTAGCTGAACTGTGGGTTTGAGAGAGGCTGTGTTTTCCAAATGTTCCATGAAAAGATTGGTGGGGGGGGGACAAAACGTGTAGATTTTCTCTTACCACACAGATCACCAGATCAAATGGAAGAAAACCCTCCCTCTTATACAGAAGCAGATACAAATCAGAGAGAAAGAAACTATTCATTCTTGGAATCCAGCACAGCATACAAAATCATCCAAACTTGAGCAAAGTTAGCTATATTGCATTGACAAAATTCAGGAGAATGTCAGCAAGATTCCCCCACCAACCATAGGTAGGACTGTAGGAGCCAGCCTTTTGAAATCATTCTGTGTGTTTGTCTTCCTGCTGGTGTGTGCCTGTGCTTAGTATTTCTTTGTGCCCATGAAGATACTTTGGTGACCATGGTGAAACATTGACTTATAATTTAATAGCTAAATAAATTTAGTTAATTATTATTTTTAGACTTGTGTTTTCTCCATCAAATATCATACAGGATTAATACTATAAAATAAACTTAATTCCTTTTTTTTTTTCAGTCTATTAATGGAAAAAATAAATAAATTTTGAATAAATTTGTCATTATAATGATTCTGAAAAAATTAAATTATAAACCATTAAATAGAGAGGTTTATGTAAAGAAAGAACATCAACAGCATCCTGAATAGAGAACCTATGGAACAAGTAAAACGTTTTGGCTATTTAGGCACTGATTTTAGTAAAGATGGCAAATAAATTATGGAAAGAGACAATGGAATTAGCAAAACTGGTGTGTGTGTGGGGGGGGGGGGGGTCAATTGAATAAATTTATTTGGAATAAAAGAGAAATTAGAAATTAACTCTAGCGGTATACAAGGTAGTTTTCATGCTATTGTTAACCTATAGATTGGAGAGCTGGGTTAGTTTCTGCTTTCTCTTTTGGCCTATTAAAACGAGCATCTGCAGTGTGCAACATCCATTTCAATACAACTGTAAACTCACCAAATCTACTTTTCCTCTTGCTCTTCTTCTCTGTCCTCTGGAACAGTATTCCTCATGAAGTGTTTCCCCCAACAACAGCTTCCAACTGTTTGAGAAAAATATCAACAGATTTTTTTTCCAAATATCACCTGCACCCTCCCACATGCACACCCACACACACACACAGCACTTGTGTGCTATAACTTCTCATATATGGATCAATATTTTTTAAAAAAGTTACAAAGTGAATAATCTAAGCAACTAGCTAGGTTTTTATCCAGGACATTGACTTGGTCACTACAGACCATGTGATAACAGTGATGTGCACAAATTCACATGGAGAGAATGCACAAGAGATAAGAAAAGTCTTATTAATTAGGTCATTATGTTGATAATGATGTCTATATACTATACTAGTTCAGGATAGAAGATTATACAAATGATTCGAAATAGAAAGTACTCATCATTAAGTCAGAGCTGAATCATAGACAAATATATGAATATTATTGGAATTCTTGTAGAAAGCTTTATACGTTGGCAATACATGACTATTAAATTATTAATGAATTCACAACGTATACTGGAATATTAATTAAAAGAAACTTGAACAAATACTTCCTATATTTCGGCAACGTCACATTGCCATCTTCATGGGAACATACAAATATGACACGTGCATGCAGGCACTATAAAAAGCAAATGAGGCAGAAGATAAGAAACTATTGTTGTTTCTTATCTTCTGGGGCAGTCTCATGCACCCAAATTTGTTGAGGTTTGGAACGTTTTTTAGAGCTGAGGCAGATTCTATGAATAAACTTTTGTACTTAAACTTGCTGCAGTGTGTTACTTTGGCTTTCTTCCAACGTATTCCATGGCGGTATTCAAGACAAGAGTGGCTGTACTGGTGAAACCAGATGTAGTCTCTGTGTTCTGAAAAAAATATGACTTGACTTCTTGTTACAAACCATATAGAAAATTGGCATCCCTTATCCGCTCTACCAAAGACCAACCACTTCCCCTAGACCTACCTGAGGTATACCAGGTCCCTTGCAGCTATAAACTGTCTTACTCTGGCCAAACAGGCAGGACAGCAAATTTTTTTTTCTCATATCAAATTTTACATAATTATGACAACTTACATATTCTTAAACAAATTTCTCCAATATTATTCTATTAAATTATTTAAGGAATTCACAACGTATACTGGAATATTAATTAAAAGGAACTTTAATAAATACTTCCTATATTTCGGCAATGTCACGTTGCCATCTTCAGTAAAAAAGATTATTCATAGAATCTTCCTCAGCGCTAAAAAAAACATTCCAAATCTCAACAAATTTGGGTGCATGAGACTGCCCCAAATTTGGGAAACTTACATCATGAGAACATCAGCTAAACGGCCAAGACAACCCAATATAGCCTGCTAGGGGGAACCATTAGGACTTTAGGAACAACAATAGTTTCTTATCTTCTGCCTCATTTGCTTTTTGTATTGCCTGCGTGCACGTGTCATATTTGTATGTTCACATGAAGATGGCAATGTGATGTTGTCGAAATATAGGAAGTATTTATTAAAGTTTTTTAAGTAATATTCTAGTATACATTGTGAATTCCTTAAATAATTTAATAGAATATTATTGGAGAATTTTGTTTAAGAATATGTAAGTTGTCATAATTGCATAAAATTTGATATGGGTAAAAAAAAAAAAAGCTTACAAAATTCACATAATTAAAAACTATTTTAATTATGTGAATTTTTCTCCTTATTATTGAAGGCATCTTCAGTGCTAAGACAATGGACCAATCAGTAAAGTTCCTAATTAATTCATTCATTAAAAAAAAAAAAAATATATATATATATATATAAAATAAGAAAATAATAAATTAGGATTAGAAGATTGATGCAACAATATTAAAATTGTTGATAGTATTAAAATAAATTTCAAATAGATTAAAAATAATATCAATACGGTAATAGCAAAAAGCTCCGACGGGGACCTTTTTGTTATTACTGTAAAAAGATTCTCATTATGTAAACATTACATAAGGAATCTACTCTTTTATAAGAGCTTAGTTTTCTTCCAGAGGTCTCCATGCTTAGTAGAGATGCATGTTCATCTAAGCCAGATTGCTCAGGTTCATGGTACTAGATATATGATTTATATTCTTCATGGCAGATAGAAACAAAGGATCCAGAAAGTTAACTAGAGGAAGCTTGTCTTAAGGTGAAGAAAGGGAAGTTAACTCTTCCTGACAGAACGAAAGGAAACTGTAAAAATAATCGTAATTAAAATTCTGAATATTTTTACGTATTATTTATTGTTAAAACATTTATTAGTTTTGTTTTCATAACACGCATTGTCGGCACTTGTGATGTGCCTGTTATGGAAATTATTTTGTCAAAAGGGATAAGTAAAGAAGTCAAAAAATGGATGTACTTACCAGATTTGATATTTGTATTACTCAAAAGAATTTTATTGTAATTTAAAATTACAAAGGTTGTGTTTTATGAAGACATTCTCTTGTCGCTAACGGGAACAACGTGTCAGCCATTATTTATACCTAACTTCTTGCTTACCAGTTTCATGGAGTACGCATGCTCGCCGAGAAGTTGGAGATGTGTGAATGACAACTGACAAGGAAAGCGTTCGGGAGGAATTTAGAACACAGGCCGGCAGATATTTAGGTTCGGAGGAACTTAAGTTTTTTTTATGTGACAGTCAGAAGAAAATTAATAGTATATTCCGAAAAAGGAATTGTGAAACTTTGAAGTTTTAATGTGGAATAAGTATGTGGATAAATAAAAGAAAATATTGCTATATGCGTCTTAAATGGAATATTGGAGGAAACACTAATTGAAAGATTTATAGTAGATTCCGAAAAGGGAATCATAGAACTGTAAGTTTTTTTTATTGGAAGAGTTAAGACTGTCAATAAGCATTTAGTGAATAAAAGAAGAATTTGCTATTTTCGTTCTAAAGGAATGTTCGAGAAAACTCTGATTAGGAAGTTTCATCTGTATTAAGGACGCCAGATCTGACTATTATTTCTACTGAAGAAAAGAGACAGAATTAAGTCAGGAAGAATTAATGTGTGTTACATAAGTGATGAGAAAGGATCCTGTAAAAATGAAGAATAGAGTCATATATCTATTGAAAAGGGCTTTGACAGAGAAAGAAACTGGCTATGAACATTTTGTGATTGTGCAAACAAAGTGTTTAGTCTAGTCTTAAGTGTAAGTTTATTTTTAAAAGGCCTTGGATCCAATTAATTTGTAGTTAGTTATGTAAAGTTGTTTGAAGTGTATATATATTGTTTTTGTTTTATTAAATGTGTTTATTTTGTATTTTGGTCTTGAGTCAGTAATTATTTGGATTCTGAAAGAAAGAGTTAAGATCATTGCACCAATTGGAGTGAACCCTTGTGCATATAATAACGTATAGGTACACCAGGAAATAAATAAAAAATAATTTATAGAAAAAAGAGATTGATTAAAAATCTCCTCTTTAAATAAAACCAATTATTGACAAAACCATGATGTTGAGAGGCCTCAGAACTTCAGCAATATGACTAAGATATTCCTCTAACATAAGGAAGAGGAATGCAAGAGGTTTCTTCCAGAGACGTAATAACTGAGAGCCTAAAACTGTTAAAATCTTTGGTGATGAATGACTTATTGAAACATTTTTTAGAAAAGCAGATTTCATGTAATTCCATTCATAGCATAAAAGATCCTCTGTAGAACATAAAGTATAAGCAAACTAAAACAAGCGTATTAAGCACACTGAAGAATATTAAGTTTAAATAAATATATGGAATCAAATAAAAAAATAAATAAATAAAAATAAGAAACTAATCCTGTAATACTTCATCGTGCAATTTTTCTGTATCTAGGTTTATCTTTGTGTCCTTATATTACCATGGACAAAATTACGGGATTATCTGGCACTTCCATGTGAGTTGTTCCTCTTTTTTTTAGTTTGATGGATTTATATATCTAAAATCAGCTTATGTCTTAAAATATATACACCCAAACCTCTTTTTATGCGAATTTTTTTTACGCGATTTTTATTCACTTTTGGGCGACCAACCTAAACCCTAAGGAAAAAATCTGTAATTCAAGAAAATTCTGAGAATTTTGTAGAATTGCATTTTCGTTTTAATTAAGTAAATTCTAAATTCCCCGAATTACTTAACTGACTGCGCATAAACCAAAAAAAAACAGCAGTTGTTTGCCATTTGAATTTGGTTTCTTGTATCAACTTAGAAAATTCTTACGAATTTCATTTATTGGGAATTCCCCGAATTACATAACTGACTGCGAAAAAACAGCAGTTCTTAGCAGTTTGAATTTGGTGTTTGAGTAGACAACACAGTTACCGCATTTTTTGCATTTGCATTTTTTAAGTGAAATAAAAATAAAAATTGCGTTATTAAATTAATAATTTTGCTAAGAAATATAAATGGTAAGCTATATATAATTTTCAAACTTTCATTTCATTAACTGAAGATTTTAATCCAGCCCTCACATGATGTTGCCGATAACCAAAAAAAAAAGAAAGCCGTTTCCTTAGATTTAAAAATTCAAATATTAGATCGTATTCAAACTGGGGAAGGTGCGATGGCTGTGGGTAAGCATTTTGGAGTCCGTGAATCAACTGTCAGATCTATAAAGAAAAATGAAGAGGTTATTAGAAAAGCAGTATGTTCTGGTACAAAATCGAGTGCAAAATTATCATCATACACAAGAGATGTTGTTCTAGAAAAGGCCGAAAAAGCTTTAGTGATGTGGATAGAAGATAATGTACAAAAAGAATGCCAGTTGACGGAAATTCCATCAAGCAATCAGCATTGAGATTTTATGAACAGATTAAAAAAACTTCAGCCAGATACTTCATCTCAATCAAGGAAAAAATATGAATTTTACACAAGCAATGGTTGGCTGGCTAAGTTTATTAAAAGACATGCTCTTTATAAAATAAAAATTAAAGGTGAAACGGCTTCTGCTGATGAAACAGCTGCTAAAGCATTTCCACAAAAACTTGCTAAAGTAATTGAAGATGGAGGTTACACTCGTGAACAAGTTTGGAATATGGATGAAACCGGCCTTTTCTGGAAAAGAATGCCAAACAGAACTTATGTATCAAAAATGCAAAAAAAAAACTGTTGGTGGGTTCAAAGCAGCAAAGAATCGCATAACACTCCTATTTTGTTCGAAAGCTTTAGGAGATTGGATGTTAAAACCACTGCTCATAAATCGATCATTAAGACCCACAGCCAATGAAAGGCGTAGATTTTCAAAAATTGCCAGTTCATTGGATGACCAACAAAAAAGCTTGGGTGACCATTGATATTTTCACTGAATGGTTCCACAAATATTTTGTGCAGAAGTTAGATGCTATTTGAATGACAAAGGTCTTGAATTTACATTGCTTTTGATTCTTGATAATGCATCAGGTCATCCTGCCATAGAACACCCAATTGTGCAATTTTTTTTTTCTGCCGCCCAATACCACATCATTGCTACAACCTCTAGATCAGGGTATGATTGCGACTTTTAAAACATTATGCCAGACGAACATTTCAGTACGTTTTGAACAAGCTAAATGATGATGAAACACTGTCAGTTATGGATGTGTGGAAAAAAATTTCAATTATGGATTGTATTGATCAGGTTCGATTATCGTTATCTGAATTGAGACCAGAAACTATGAATGCATGCATGCTGGACAACTATTTGGCCCGCATGTGTTAAAGAGAATGCTCCTGTTCTTCTCAATCATACTGCAGAATTCCCCAATATAATAAGTTTGGCATGTGAAATCGGCAGAAAAGGATTCGATGATCTTACGTCGACAGATATCAAAGAATTGTTAATTGATAAGCCTCTTAGATGAAATAGTGAAGATTTTTTCTAAGACTCCTGAAAAAAAAAAGAAGTTAATAATAATGATCAAGATAATCCTACTTTTACTGCTGATATAATTAAAGAAGGTCTTAAACTGGCCAGTAATTTAGGCAATTATTTTGTCCGACATGATCCAAATGAAGAATGTGCTGGGAAGTTTTCACGTGAACTTAAGTTGTTAATGTCTTCATAGAGAGAGAGTTATATCGTGACTTAGATAAAGCATCAACACAGCGATTAATAACTGAGTTCATGCCTAAAACTACTGAACCAACCAGTGATACTTTTGTTCAAGACATGACAAGAATAATTCCACAAGTTGAGGCGGAAGTCGATGACAATAATACCATTACTATTACAGTCTCACAAAAACGAAAGCTTTCGCGTTTATTGTCAGAAACTGAGCGAATAATATAATTTTTTTATAGAATCCTTAGCAAACAACTGAAATGAATATGTTTTTTTTTTAAGTTATTAAAATTCATTATATGTATGTGTGTTCTCCATGAAATGTAAATAAAAATCTTATGATCCTAACGAATCTAACGAATTTAATGTTTGTTTTTTTCATTATTTTGCTTATTTTCAGGTTTGGGACCAATCTTCACTTTTTCTATGGAGTCAGTAGTTCTTTTTACGCGAATTCTATTTATGCGTAATGTTTAGGAACGTATCTATCGCGTAAAAAGAGGTTTAGGTGTGTGTGTGTATATATATTAAAATGCATGTTAAGACATGAAAATTCTGTTTTGATGTGAAATTTTCTAACTGTTACTTATACACTGTTTCTATAAAAAGTGTCATTAACTTTCTTGATTAAGTTAAGGGTAGAAAATCTATAGAAGAAAAATATCTATTTATTGAATAAATGTCATCTCAATTTGGTGATGATTTTATTATTATTATTATGATGATGTGACACCCCCCCCCCAGGGAGTCCAAAGACTCGTCGAGGGAGAGTGTGCAAACAGCATTAAACAGTTGATCCCCTTCCAACTACTAACCATGCTCAAATTTTATGGATGTGGATATGATTTTAATTTTACAGTATTTATAAAATTGTTCTTGTAATCTGTGAAAAAAGATACCCAAAACATCTGTACAAGATATTTTTTCTTTTCATATATTAGTAAACACTGCTAACAAAGATGTATGTTTCCATTCAACTTATTATCATATGGGGTAGTAGGGTTTTTCTTTGCAGAAACATTTTTTATAAAATAGACAAACTGGTCAAAAAACATGGCTAGTGGAATTTGTAGACAGCACATATTTGACTGTGATAGCTACTGCAGCACTTCATTCAGTATAATAATCAGTTTAAGCAGATGATATACCAACTGAAATAATTACCATATGCAATTTCTCATAAAATCCAAAATCTGATATATTATTATTATAATACATCTGCATGAAGTCCAAGGATTCATAAAGGGAAGAGCCATTTTAGTCACTCAAAGATACTGAAGACACACACTCCTAACATTTAATTGGAAACCCATTTCACGTGCTCACCACTTGCCATAAAAAGAATCTGAACCTCATATGCTTTGTGCCAGTTTCCAGGGATGACCCTGAATTCTGCCTGCACCATCCATAAACTGCAAAATTGCACTTGTCTATACTTTAAGTTCCCCTTATTTTGTTTTTTCTTTGGTCTGTCCTCATATGCACAATTTTTTATCTCCGGTTTTTATCTTGATCACTTGCCTCTAAATCTTCTCAACTTAATGGTGAAGACCAGATTTTTTTTTTTCTGAACTTACCCTTAATTCTAACATTTCCTGGCATAATAACACCACTTCTATAATATCTTTGGCTTATAAAAATATCTGGCATCTTTTTTATGCTCAAAGCATTAATTTTCATCTCTTTCTAGCTACTTTGTACAAATCCTAAATCTGCCCAACCTCAGAATACTACTCTCACATTCGCAATCATTTACCTAAAAGCGCTCTAAAAATTCTTGATGCTGTTCAGAAGAGGGCACTTCAGTTGATCGACAGCCCCCCCCTCTTTCTCTCTCTCTCTCTCTCTCTCCAGCCACTGTCTCATAGATCATCAGTTTCTGCATTGTATTATCTCTTCTGCAGATATTTCCGTGAGCACTATTCTGTTTAGCAGACTTGCCATTAATCGTATCCCCCTTCTGCTACACTTATAGTAACATGAGCAGTGTTTGCCCAACATCCTTTTATAGTTGAACTTCTGATTCACCAAACTTGCAGCTGCCATTCCTCTTACATTCTAATAGGTCTGTGGAATAGCCTTCCCTATAAAGTATTCCCTAAAGTCTATAGCCTCTAACTCTTCTAAAAGAATAGTAATGGATTACTTTCGTCTTAATCCTCAACTCACATACACACACAACATTTATTTTATTATTATTATTCATGACACCTCCAAGGAGTCTAAAGACTCATTGCGGGAGGACACCTAGTGTACATCTCTCCGTCTCCCACTACCGAACCGCTACTACCAATCAACTACATCAGCACCATCTACCACCCACCACCACAACAAATGTCTTTTGTCTGTAAATTGCATGTGTTCTGAAGGGCCGATTTGTCTGTATGCGGGATGAAAAACCCGAGTTTCCGGGAGGAAAAAAGCCTGCTACCTCTGTATGAGATCGGCTAACTCACCTTCAATTGAAAAAAGTCCATATAAAGATTCCTCCCGTCACAATGGGAATTGAACTCAGGCCTTTTCCAATCGAAGGGCGCAATGTACCGTCGTTCTTCCAATTGCACTACGGAGGCGCTTCAGGACTATTTGCTACAGGACTTGAAGCCATTCAGGTATGAGTGGTATTGAAAAATAAATAAATAAATCATAAGAAATTTATGTGTACTAGTATTTAGACTCCAGCACATTACTCAGTTCTAGTCTGGCTCAAGCAGTTTTATTTGCCTTTTTATCTAGAAATCCTATTATATAAAGCAACCTGTGTAAAACATTAAGAGCTCTGTCACTGTATCAAATGTTTTATCTGAAACCACAGGCAGAAAAATTTAATCTGCATAAAATTACATATTTTATGTATTGAATTTGGGTTTATGTAATTGTTTTTAATATTATTCATGTAAAGTTTACTATTTTTGTTTGGTTATTATCATACCAAACAAGTACTGCTGTAAAACATTTGTAAGGATAACATAGCATTTGCCTGCATCATATATTGTTTAAGGAAATTGACAACATATTTGTTAATAAACAAACTTATTTACATATTATCCTATATTTTGCCAAAGTCTAATCAGAATCATTAAGGATTAATACACTCGTATTAGGCACATGCATGAAGGTACACTTCAGTAATAAAGAAGAAAAACTGAATAGGTACAGGAAGACTTAAAGTCCTACAATTTTGCAACCTATTGGCTTCAGTTAGGTATTCTTGGTCGTTGGACCGACTGTCTGAGGATGAGAGTTTTCCATACGAGGAGGGAGTCTTATACAACCATATTTATTTAGGTTGGGATAGTTGGTAAGAGCTGTAGCTAATTCAAGGAAAGGCCTCTTGAACTTGAATTTGCTTTGGTGGAGTAAGGTGTCTTTTTTTCCAGTGGATCCAGGGCACGGTCTGCCAATCCTGAGTGGCTGTAGTGGTGGAATCGGATGTAATCTTGATGCTCTGATATACAAATGTTGGCTGTCCCTACCTGTTAGGAAATAATAGGAAAGGTTGTAGCTGGTCTTTTGGGAAGTGGATAAGGACTGCTAGCTTTTTGTGTGGTTGGTGTGAGGGGATGGTGATTGCTGTAATCTGTGTTGGGGGGGGGGGGGGGGGGGGTGGGGGGGGGGGGGGGGGGGGGGGGCAGTGTGGGTACATGGTGTTACAATTCTTTGTATTTGGTGGGAGGTGTAAGAGGGTTTCCCTCATATGGGGAAATATATGAGGGAAAATGGACCAAGAACACCTAACCGAAACCAATTGGTGGCGTAATTGTAGGACTTTGTCTTCCTGTACCTCTTCAATTTTTCTTCTTTATTACTGTGCCTGCATGCACATGTCTTAATACAAATGTATTAATCCCTGATGATACAGATTTTCACTTTGGCAAAATATAGGATAATAAGTAAATAAATTTATTTATTAACAAATACGTTGTCAATTTCCTTAAAACAATATACGATGCTGGGGGAATCAGCATATAAGCATAAACATGAGGATTACAATCATACACAGAGATAAAGTCTTATGTAAGGCCTACAAGTTCAGTAAGTTAAAACTGAAGCCAACGTTCCTTAACCTCTCTATACCAGCTGAGGTGGATGAAATAGTGAGACCAACTTCCACTTTTTATCAATGTTATTCAATAGGTGTTACAGAATCGTATCCAGACTTATCTGGACATATATACTACTTCCTGGCTGTGGTTGTGGGGGGGGGTGGGGGAGGGGGGGGGTAAATGATATAGGGATAATAAAGTCATTCCCAATTGTGTCAAATTAAAACATTGCTTCCATTCCAACGAGGTGCTCCACATTTATAAGCGCACTTCGAGCTTCACCCTATTGTGAGAGCAAATTTGGCACGATGTGCTCGGTGCTTGCTGACACCAATGAAGCTATTCAGTACTCTGCAAGAGGAGCTCTTCACAGCACTGAATGTAAACCTATGGATGATCCCTCTCAGTGTCCTCAAATTCATCCGTGGCCAAAGAATTCACAAAAATAAAAAGTCGGCACATCAAAAAATTCAAAAATTTAACAAAAAAAAAGTCACCAATGTTTCCAAGATCACCTGAAAACAACCTTGTAAATCTATTCACCGCCATTGAAACAGCCATGGCCAGAACTTCACCATCACAACCTAGATATGTACCAGCCATGTAGGTTTGATGTAGCTAACGTGCTTTCACAATGAAACCTTCTGCAACAACCTGCCCAACAAGAATACAAAGCCCTTCTACATCTAAGAAAATAATAATAAAAAAAAATAATGTTACTTCCTGGCCAGTAGACATAACCACAAACTAAAACCCTACAATTACAGATTCCCCCCCCCACGCCGTATTTATTGACTACTAAAAATCTAGAAAGAGGATGTACTTCTACACCCAATTGTAGATGGTATATACTCACTGTCTACAAACTAGCTAAACATTTAACCACTTTTCTGCACTTCTGGCAGTACCTCGTCACATATAAAAAAACTCAGCCATTTTAAGTTCAGTATACAAAACCTCACACTCTGCCACACTGGCTTAATGGTCAGTTTTGGTCTCCTCTTTATTCACAAATGTCCCACTTAAAGACAAGACACCTTGGCAATTATCCAAGCAGAATATCCTCCTGATATTTCAGCCATTTTTCAGTTGTTCACTATGAACTCAGGCTATTTTGTTTGGTAAGGAATATTCTACAAACAAATTCAGGGTATAGCCATATGCTCTCCCCCCCCCCAGCTAACTTTTTTTCATGGAGACATTTGAAAAGAATGCCTCAAATTCCTCTCTCCCTTAAAAACCACTATTTGGCTATGCTATGTGGGCAATGTGTTTGCCATTTGGCCACATGGCTGGGACACCTTACACACTTTCCTTTCCTACAGAAATAGAAAGTAACAACAGTCGTCCTTAGACACCCTAGTCACCACAAGACAACCAAATGGATCCCTGACCTTCACAGTCTACAAACCCCCACACATAAGTAGATACATCCATCAATAGTTACATCATCCTCCCCCCCCCCCAACAATTTGGGACTATAAAACCTTAGTCCACTGGGCAAAATTAATTGCTCAGATAACAATGCACTCAACACAAAACCCACATAATAAAACACAGTTTTGGTCAATGGCTATACCTCCCAATGGTGTTACAAAGAATTGTAACACCATTCTCTCCCCCCCCCCCACACACACACACACAAACATAGATTAACATCAAATCTATCATCATCCCTATGTCTGGTGCTTCTCAGAAAAGTGGCCAAGATATTAAAAAAAGCACAATCTTGTGATGACCTATAAACCACACAAAAAGCTAATAATAAACTTGTTTACTTATTATCCTATATTTTCACTGAAGTCAAATCGGCATCATCAGAGATTAATACACTTGTACTAAACATGTGCACGCAGGTACACTTCAGTAATAAAGAAGAAAAACTGGAGAGGTACCGGAAGGCTTAAAGTCCTACAATTACTATTGGCTTTGGTTAGCTGCTCTTTGTCATTGGGCTGACTGTCTGTGGATGAAGGTTTTTCCATGTGAGACCCTCTTACACCTCCCACCAAATACAAAGAATTGTAACATCATTCTCCCCCCTCCCAAACATAGATTACAGCAAATCTTACACCATCCCCTATATCCAGGGCATCTCAGAAAAGGTGGGCAAGATATTAAAAAAGCAAAATCTTGTGACCACCTATAAACCACATAAAAAGCTTGCAGTCGTTATCCGCTTCCCAAAAGACCAGCTACAACCTCTGGAGTTTACCAGGTACCCTTGCAGCTTCAATATTTCGTATTATGGATAAAGAGGTAGGACAGCCAGTACATCAGAGCACCAAGATTACATCTGATTCCACCACTACAGCTGCTCAGGATTGGCAGACCATGCCCTGAATCCATTGGAGAAAAGGCACCTTACTTCACCAAAGCAAATTCAAGTTTGAGACGCCTTTCCTCGAATCAGCTATAGCTCTCACCAACTATCCCAACCTAAACAAATATGGTTATATCAGACCCCCCCCCCCATATGGGAAACCGTCATCCTCAGTCAGCCAACCTAACAACCAAGAACACCTAACTGAAACCAATAGGTGGTGTAATTGTAGGACTTTAAGTCTTCCTATACCTCTCCAGTTTTTCTTCTTTATTATTGAAGTGTGCCTACGTGTACAAATGTAATACAAGTTTATTAATCCCTGATGATGCAGATTTCACTTCAGAAAAATATAGGATAATAAGTAAATAAGTTTATTTATTAACAAATACGTTGTCAATTTCCTTAAACAATATGCAATGCGGGGAATTGACGTATAAGCATAAACATGAGAATAGCATTTGTCCTTTGGTTGGATCATATTGAATTTGAATCCTATCTGGAATTCAAGGGACCTTTATAAAAGGTTTTTCACTTTTAGATGAGTTGTGCAGTCTCATACAGTGGTGACATATGTTCCCTTATAGTCTTGGCAAAAATGAGAAAAAGCAGCCAGAGCAAACAGCCATTTATTCTACGTTATTCTTTGGTTATTTTTTTTAATAGTGCGAGACTGTTAACAAGATTGATACAGAATGTATTTTGATAGAATTCTGTACAATAATAAAGTCTGAAATGCTCATTAATTTTTTTTTTTATATCCTTCCTCCTCCAGCCAAGCAGTCATTTTATTGGTATATCCTATTTTTGGCTCTTCTCAATATATCACAAGCAGTAGGAAGTGGGCTAATTAATTATGCAGAAGAAGATGGCCAGTGGTAAGTGCGTTTGATATTTTCCTATTGGTGTGCTTTTATAGCCAAAACCACAAAATAATAACCTGTTGAGGAAATATAGAGCACACTTTATTATAATCTTGATGATATAATTTGTTGGTGCTCAGTACATTTCAGAGGAACTCAGCTGCTAAAATTCATAGTAGTGAAGCTTTCTTGTGGGGAATAGTTTTGTTAATAAACAAAGGAAAATGTAATTATCAAAAAAAGCAAATGATTATTCTTAAACATTACATTAATATTATGATATAAACTGCACCCTATCTACTCATTACCATCACTTTCTCCTTGTAATTTTTTTGAACATTGACTTTTTTCAGACTACTTAAAGCGCTTGGCTATTTTGTAACTTTAATATTTACATTGAATTATTATTTTTCGTTTCACACTGGGAAAATTTTTGTGATATGTAAATTTCATTTCACTGTATTCTAAACAAAATTAAGCCAAAATTTTTTGTTGTAAAATTTCTCTATTTCATATTACTTCTCTTGCTGTTATGTTATCTGACTCATAAGTCATTTTATTTACAGCACATAATTTTTTTTTTCTAATCATGGCATGATTTATCATGGAGTTCTTTTATTCTCATTATTTTTTACTACAGAAATAATATATCACAAGGGTTTTGATTGTGATTTTTAAGAACCATTTTATTATAGTAATTCTTAAAGATGTTTCATCACAATGCTACTATAACGAGACTTAAGTGTTTTTTCAGAATTTCTAATATTAAGTTATTGGCTGGACCTGAATAATAATAAATCATCATCATCAGTTTCCTGATATGTATCCTCAAGGTGTGTTCAGGTTACTGTGTCAGCACTACATAATTAAGTTTACATTATTATTAATCTCCTATCAACAATTTTCCTCCAAATCAGTCTATTACTTTTGAGCACTCCAATATTGCCATATCTAATATTCCTGCTTCTAAGGCACTTCTGACTGAATCATTCCACGTAAATCTTGGTCTTCCTCTGGGTTCTCTTTCTTGCCATCTTGGCATGAAAGAGAACCTGTTTTGTAAACTTTCCTCGTGCATTCTATTTAAGTGGACATACCACCTTAGATTCGCTCTGCTGACACAATCTTGAATGCTAATAATGTCAAGTTCCTTTCTATAATATCTTCATTTTTTAATATGATTCTACCATTGGTTTACTGTCCTAATGTTTCTTAGAACCTTCATATATCTGTGGTCGCTAGTCTTTGATCGAGTGCTTTATTTCTAACCCAACTCTCAGATCCATAACTTAAAAAAAACTGGTTTAAACTGTCTTGTATACTGCTAATTTTGGCTAATTTCTCTCTTATTCCATATAAATTTATTCAACTGGCTACTCACCATACTTTCATAGTTTTGGTCTTTTTATGGCCAAATTTATTATGGCTGTTATTCAATTTATTTAGAAAATCCTGAGGACTTGCACTAGATGTGTTTAGGAGTACAATACAACATTATCTGCACAAAGCAAAGAGCTAAGTTCGGTATTTCCAATTCTGATATTAGACCTAATGCCAATTTCTTTCATTTTGTGATACATATAAATACTAAATAAGAGTTTAGATAATCTACATCCTTCCTTACCCCTGATTTTACATCAAACCATCTTCATGTATTTCCTTCAATTCTAACTGCTGACTAACAACTAAATTTCAATATTGCTCTGCATAATATTTCGTTCACCCTGTATAATTATAGCATTTTGAAAAGCTTTTTTCAAAACACTATAATTCTCGTATATCTTTTCCAGATCTACAAAACTTAAGTACAGATACTTGTCATAATCCCACGATTTCTCAACTATTTGTCTTAAAGTGAAAATTCTTGACAACCTCTACTTGGCTTGAATCCAGCTTGTTCTTCTCCCAGTTTCTCTTCCACAGTTTTTCTCAACCTCGTTTCAAGTATGCTTGCTTTGAAACTCCTCTGTAATTCTCACATTCTGTTTTATTCCCTTTTTTATAAACAGGAACTATGAGAGCTCTATACTAGTCATCTGGAATTTGACCTTCCGACCAGGAATTCTGATTAATGCAGTGTTGCCACTGTAAGACTTTTATACCTCCATACTTAAGTATTTCTGGTTGAAAATCATCTACTCCGGCTGCTTTCCACATTTCAAGCTTTTGACAGCTATTACAGTCACTGCTTGATTCATTTAACAGTCTTTACTCCAGACATCTATGAAATCCTTATCTTCATTTTTTATGTCACTTTTATTATCTTTGATTTCTTTTACAGTAATCTTTCCTCCATTTCTAAGCTTGTTCAATAGCTTACAGAACATTTACCACCTTCCTGACATTTATTTTCTGTACTCTTGCCAAAGTCTTCCCACGACTTTTGTTTAGCTACTTTTACACACACATTAACTTTCTTACATTTTTCTCTGTATTCTTTTAGGGCATCTGCTTTATTTGCTAGGAACTTTCTGTATGCTTTCTTCTTATCCAGAACTGCTTCTTTAACTTCTTCTGTCCACAATGGTGTTCTTATTTTTCTATTCTTGCAGATAACTTCACTATATACCTCCTTAGCAGAATCAGTTAATGTCTTCTCTACACACAAACTGAAAAACGAGAACCAAGGTTTGGTTCTTAATTTTCAATTTGTTTCATTTTTAAAACCCGTTTTTTTTTTTTTTTTTTTTTTTCAAATTAATTCTCCCACGTTGCCTACCCCCCTCTTCCCTTTTAACACCATAACAGCAGAAGTATGCACATCACAGAAAGAAGACAGGCAACAACATCCAAGAAAAGGTATGTGCGAATTTTCTTCTATTATGCTACATATATTTGTCTCTAAAATACATATGCAATGCCGTAAGAATTCTTGAGTAAAAAGCCAATGACATTAAAAAAGTCACTCCTAAACAAAAGCAGGCAAAATAGCTGTAAAAATAATAGTTTTTAAGAGGAGTAACATGGGAGTTTTCCCAGAAAACTCTCTTTACCTACCCTTTTCTTATTATTTAATAATAAGTAAAGTGATCTCACTAGTTTTTGTCTTCTTTGCCTCAGTAATGCTAATTATGTCCACATGGTACATTTCAAATTCTTCTACAAGTTTGATTTCCTTTCCATTAATGCTCCTTATATTCATGGTTCCTATCTTCATTTCTTTTGATGTCAGGTTTATTCTTCTTCTCCTTCATGTTGTGTTGGAGCTTGATCCAGTAGCTGACTTTTCGATGTTTATCCTGGTTCCTTGATGAAAACAGCAGGAGCCTTGTTTAACTGTGCAATGCCTTGGCCATCATGCAATTTCTTCATATGCAATTGTGGTTTAAGCCAATAGAGAGTATAATTTAGTGAACTAAGTCTCAAATTGCCAGCTCATCCTCATTCTTTCAGCACCCAGTAAATACCTACTAATGCAGCTGCACCACCTATGTGAGGATTGGACATTAGGTCAGAAGCTGTCAGTTCTTTGCACCCTGAAAGGCAATGTGGAGGTCTCCTCCCAGTAATTTGCCTTTGACCCTTAAGCGACTCCATAAATATAAATAATAATAATAAATAAATATAAATAACATTTATAATAAATAATAATAATGAAAATACAAATTTACGCCCTCCCTCTTTTTTTTGAATGAACAGCTTCTTTTTTTTTTTTGACACTTTTAGTTAGTCCATTTGAATTATTCAGTTATTGTTTTTTGAGATAACTTCTTTTAAAAAATTATCACTGCCACTGCAAGGAGAAAAGTTAGATAACTTGATGGAAGTTTTTTTACTTGACTATGTTATCAGTTATATATTTGTTTAATCTTTGATCCAAGTGTAAGTTTGCATCTGAAGTATTTTCAGGACTGGAGAAACTCGTGGCAAAGGTGGTATAAATTCTTATCACTTGCCTTAGTATCCCATAATGCAATGCATAATATCTCCTTGCAGACATGTATAATGTTATGCATTAAGGGAAAAGTCACTACCCAGAATGGTTTCGACCTTTATTGAGGTGCTGTGTAAGTAAAGACCTCTCTAAAAATTAGGTGGTTCCCCCAGACGACTCCCTACGAGGGACCAAAGGACCATCCAACTCAATCATTAAAGTCACTGAGCGAGCGGTGGCTTTACTCAGTGACAGGCTCACCCCACCACCAAGCAGAGCCATAAATCTCAGCGGTGGGCCCCACTCATAGAGACAAAAACCTACCCCCAAGCAGAACCTCTCACATCTCAGGGAAAGCAACCACTTCTGCACAAAAGCACATCAGTGGGAGCCAGACCCAGAGGTGGTGATACTAAGGTGGAAGTAATGGAGAAGTCATATTTCTATATGCCAATTGCCAAAAGGTGTCACACCGTATTATTGAAATTCTCTAGATTAGAGATAAGTTGATGGAAGTTTTTTCACTTGGCTATGCTACCAATTATATATTTGGTTTAATCCTTTATTCAAGTGTAAGCAAACAATGAGACCTCAATAAAGGTCGAAACTGGTCTGGGTAGTGACCCTCTCTTAATGCATAGCATTATACATGTCCGCAAGGAGATGTGCTTTGCATTATGGGATACTAAGGCAAGTGATGAAAACTTATACCACCTTTGCCATGAGTTGCACCAGTCCTGAAAATACTTCGGCTCAAACTTTTTTTGCTTACACTTTGATAAAGGATTAAACCAAATATATAATTAGTTAGATAATTTAATCATCACAGTTTGATCGAGAGGATTCAGGAACTGGCTCAGCTGTCATATGAAACTGTATAACATTGCAAGGACTATATTGTGAGCATAAGGGCAGGTCGTATTATTATTAAGTTAGTGAGGGGATTTTATTGTATTAATAGAGTGGATTACATTGTGTTACACTGAAAAATTAATTGTTTCTTTGAAGTACATCACCAATTATTGCTACTACTATATGTTTGCATATTTTCAGGTGTTATGTCTAGGGATTAATTGTGATCAACTGATAAAGTTGGACATAGTACCATGTAAACTGAGATCTAATAAAAGTATCATTATTATCAGAGACCTCCAGAGTCAAGAACTCATCGAGAGAAGTCATACATCATCCACATCACATATCATACATTCTCTTGAACACATTCAAACTAGATGTACTCACACTTCAACAGTTCAATAATTGGCAAATAATGACCAAAACAGAAGATATTACAGAAAGTTACAAAAAATCAACACAGGATGTTCAGATGACTTTAAATATGGATGTTCAGAAATAGAGTTTCTGAATGATAAAGCAAGTCAATTTATAGAAGCCTACTTACATCACATCTCCAAATTTCTCTGTTCAGTTAGAGATTACTAGATTACACTCCTTCTCCACTCACTATTAAAGATTCTCAAGATAATGTAACTAGAAATATTGAAGAAATAGAACACATATGGTATAATCACTTTTCTGATACTTTTAAGGAAGATAGCTTTCACCAATATATATGCCTACTGCTGTTATAGTACTGATAATCATTTAGAAAGGAGTAATTCTTTAACTTAATTAAATGAAATCATTGAAAGCACCTTGAATTTGATATTTCCAGTTCTAAAATCAAACCTAATGCCATTTCTTTCATAATGTGATCCATATAAATGATGATGAATAAGAGTGGAGATAATGAGTATCCTTATCTTATCCCTGATTTTACATCAAACCACCTTCCTATATTTCCTTCAATTCTGACTGCTGATTTACAACTTAAATATAGAATGATCACAAACTGGAAAATAGGCCTATACATAAAAAAATGTGATGTTTGAAAATGTAATAATTATAGACAATTCACTCTCCTTTGCCATTTGTTCAGAATCTTTAGAAAAGAAATTCAGATCCATATGAATGACATTTATGAACAGTCACTAGAAAAAAAACTCTTCATAGTTTATCTGAATTGGCATGGTGAAAAGTAGAGAGAGACCTCTACTGTTGTTTTGTAGACTATAAACAAGCATTTGATTCATTAATACAGGAAAACTCATAATAATATATAAATAATAATATAAAACAATATAAAAACATTGACTTTGAAATATTAAGATCTGTTATCTACAAGTGCAATAGTTCAACATAAAAATATCACAACAAAAATAGCTTGAACTCAAATAGGGAGTTATGCAAGCATGCCACTTTTGCCATGCGTTTTCAAACTAAAATGCTTAATAGTTCAACTAAAAGAGTAATAGTCAATGGTAGACCATTCCCTCCCTTTTTCCCTCACCACACACATACATCAAATATTGCAGATGATGTAGTAATTATAACTAATTACTACATCATCTTCAGTAATTATAACTAATATCAAACAATACCAGATTGCTAAACTA
The DNA here is from genome assembly GCF_054136105.1 of Typopeltis vanoorti. Lineage (NCBI taxonomy): Eukaryota > Metazoa > Arthropoda > Arachnida > Uropygi > Thelyphonidae > Typopeltis > Typopeltis vanoorti. The sequence goes on from NC_143559.1 coordinate 88,561,851, forward strand.
CACGATATCTCTGCTAAAAGTATAAAATGACTATTAATTTACACAAAACATAGATGAAAATTGGATTGCATATGGAAGATGTACAGAAAACACTTAAGTGGGAAACCATAGAACAATTAATGGTTTTAACTACTTAGGAGCGTATTTGACTTCAAATATAAACAACATAGTTACGATAAAACACCTCTGCTGAATTCTCTAAATCTTTGAACAGTTAAAACTCTATTTCTTTATTCACAGATTGTGACATCTTGAATTTTGCAGAAACAGACTGGAATGACCTAACATTACTTACACAACAGAAAATACTGGGTTATTATGATTCAAAGCTCTGATATATTGATGTTACATGTGTTGCACAACCTAATCTAAATCTAAAACAAATCTAAATCATACTTTAAAGAGCTGCTTGTAAATAACTTGCCTATGCTCAAATGGCATTTCTGTCTTCTAGTTTCTTGGTAAAAATATTGGCTGCAACATCTGTCTTTTTCTTCTTCTGCCTCTCTCCCACATCCAGAAGAGAAAATGGTGACATCACTCAAAGATAATGTTGTTCACATGGCATGGTTCTCTTCTCCAAATTTGCTACTTTCCTGACCTCCTGAACAGCATACCCACTCCCTATGCTTTTAAATCTCACCATGAGTATGGATATTTGTGAATGCCTTTAGAAGGGAGATGAATTTCATTGCCTAGAGTGAGATATCACCATGCTGTTTATACTATGATAGTGTTAGTACCATGGACAGGTTAAATAATCTGAAGCCCTCTCTAAAGCACATTTTTCAAAATATTTAACTGTAAATCTACTGATGGTGTTAATGCTGATGTGCTATATGCTTGCAACCTTTCATGGGTGGGATTCACATAAAACTTGCACAAACAGTCGAAGAAAATTATTTCCCACTATACCACAAACAGTCCATTGTATGTATCTGTTCATTCACCAGAAAGACATCTTTAATAGCTTGGATACCTATAAGTATTTGTCTAGGTAGTATCACCTTAATTAAGTTCAGAATTAACACCTATTCCTTATTGCATGTACAAGCTGACGTAATTGCCTGGTATCTATCCAACAACATGGAAGCAGGCTTATATCTGGCACACCTTTAAAAAATGAGACAGAAGTCAATCATCAAATACATTTTGGAAAATTATGGAGACAACTACCGTGTTTGAGTAAAACTTTAGTTTAATATAAACCAAAATCCACATTCGACATTTCAACCTTTATATCAAGGTCATCTTCTGGAGCATATATACTGTATACAGAGAAACAAGCTGCACTACAATCTACATGGTTTGTTAAAGTTACTGACCAACCGTTACAACAATTATTGGCCTGACCTCTGGTGAAAAAAAAAACTACATCAAACCTAGACTCCTATTATTAATATTATCTATTGGTTGTAAAATTACATTGGGAGCAACAACAAGTCTATATATACATATTGACACCATGATTATACATATAGATTCCAAACAGTTGGTGTGAAATGGTTTTTCCAATATTAGCTGAAGGTTGCCTAGAGTCCTGGAGTATGCTGGATGCTAAATATTAAGTAGGCTGAATGTGTGCCATCCAGATTCTTAGGAAGGGGGGGGGAACTACATCAACACTAGAGTCCTATTATTAATATTATCTATTGGTTGCAAAATTACATTGGAAGCAGCAGCAAGTCTGTATATAAACACCATGATTATACATATAGGTTCCAAGTTGGTATGGAATGGTTTCCCACATTAGCTGAAGGTTGCCTAGAGTCCTGGAGTATGCTGGATGCTGAATATTGAGTAGGCTGAATGTACGCCATCCAGATTCTTGGAATTTTCATGCCACCATTATTGTTGATATTTGGGTGGTTTATCAGAATTTTGCAGGTTTCCTTAAATTTTCTTTCATACCAGGTTTTTGTATGGTGTAGAGAGCGATTACTTTTCCAGTTGATTTGATGTAAGGTGTTGATAGCGTGATCTGAGAGGCCTGCTTTACCAAAATGGTTATATTTAATGAGTCTTATGTGTTCTTTCTTACGTATAGGGATTGTACGTCCTGTTTCACCAGTGTAAGGTAAGTTACAGGTGTAGTGGATGCAATAAACTCCAGGATTTGCCAATGGGAGGAGACGATCCTTAGAGGAGTTGAATATGTTCTTAAGTTTTGTAGGTGATTTAAAGGTGGCATTGAGATTATAATGGTGTAGGATTCTGTTGATTTTTTTCTGATATTCCTTTAATGTATGGAATGGCTATGGTTTTTACTGTAATCTAGATTCTTTTTTGATGATGTTTTATGAAGTACTTTATTAATAGTATTGTTGTTATAGCCATTATTTATAAATGTGTCGCTGATGATTTTTAGTTCCTGTTTCAGAGCTTGCTGGTTAGAGCAAATTGTTATAGCTCTGTTTTTAAGGGTGTTAATGACTCCATATTTTTGTGATGGATGGTGGTATGAATTAGCATGTATGTATTAGCCAGTGTGTGTCAATTTGTGGTAGACTGTGAAGGATAGACTGCCTGAAAGAAGAACCTACAGTGCGGCCAGATAACGAACACATTGTCAGCGTATCTGAGCCACACTGTAGGTTTTAGAGTGGAGGAATCAAGAGCACTTTGCTCAAAAGTTTCCATATAGAAGTTAGCGATGGGGGGGGATAGTAGTGAGCCCATGACCATACCTTCTTTTTGTAGGTAAAATTTATTTTGCCACACGAAGTAACCGGAGCGTAGTACATGGACAAGGAGGGCGATAATCTCGAGCGGAAATTTCTTCCGTAGGAGAAGAATTGTGTCATTGATTGGGACATTTGTGAAAAGGGAAGAGACGTCGAAACTGACTAGTAGGTCATCTTTGTCAAGTGTTATGTTTTTAATTTTGTTTATAAAGTCTTGTGTGTTCTTTATGTAGGAGGGGATCAACCATTAAACTTTCATACCATTGTTGTCATCACCACAGCCCTCTCAAAATAATTGCAGTCATCAACCATCAGCTTCTTCACTACCTGGAGTCCCACCAATTAATTAGTGATCACCAATTTGAATACTGTAATTACCATTCCATTACAGATCCTCTAGCCAACATTACTTACCTTTGGACACAAACCATTGAAATATTTTGAGAAAGTAATGTAATGTGGTCACTGTTAACATTTCCAGAACATTCATTCAAAGCTAATATAGATGCCCTTTCCAGGCTACCAACTTATAGAGCCATACTTATGCACAGGCTCATGAGGCTCTAGATGTGGGGGTCTTGAAAAATTAGGGCCAATTTAAGGACCCCAAACAATGATGCCGACCCTGGAGCACTCAAGTAACTCTAGAAAAGTGTAAGTATGTAGCCCTGCCAACTTATGATCAGCCTTTGGATCATCAGTTTCTTTTCTGGCTATGCATGACATGCAATGAATGGCTGGAAAAGAATAGTATTCAAATTTTGATCCAATGACAAAGGATCAAAGGGAGACTAAAGATGGCTTTAAAAGAAAGCCTTTGCAAAATTTCTCTGTCTATGCTGGGGTATCCCAGTGTTCATTGCTTTTACTGCACTTTCGCCTATACATTAATGATCTTCTGTCACTAACCACAAACCATACCAAGTTTTGGTGATGACACTATTCCTCTTTGGGGTACTTAAGGGTCAAAGCTGTATAACTGAGAGGAGACCTCCACATAGCCTTTAAAGGAATGCGGAGAACTGACTAGAGCTTCTGACCTAATGTCCAGTCCTCACCTTCTCATGGTGCACCCTGATGGGTATCTACCTGGATACTGAATGAACAGGATGGGCTGGCAATTTGGGATTTAGCCGACAAACTGTATTCTTATTTGCTTAAACGAATATACAAAATGATGGTACAACATGATAAAATTTCATGCCAGCTGGGGCATCGCCTGGTTAAACAAGGCCAATGTTGTTTTCGCCAGGGAACAAGTGTGAACAGCGAAAAGTCAGCTACTGGAACAAATCTGAAACCACACCCCAACTCAACCTTACAAGAGTTAAAGATTGGTACTATCAACATAAGAAGCCTGAATGCCAAAGAAATGGAGCCAGCTGAGGAATTAGATAAGTACCAGATCGACATAATAAGAGTGACTGAAACAAAAAAACAAAAAAAAAAAAAAAAAAAGACAAAAACTGGTGAGATCTTTCTGAGCAATAAATACAAAATGTTATATTCAGGCATTGACAATGAAGGAAAAGAAGGAGTAGCCATAGTATTCAACACAAAATATGAGGCTAATCTTCTTGAATAGCAGGTAGTCTCAAGTAGATTGATGTGGGCAAATATCAGAATGGGGAACTGGACAATGAGACTTATTTGTGCCTATGGTCCCACAGAAGGTTCTACTAAGGTAGAAGTGGAGGAATTTTTTGAGGGTCTAGAGAAAGCTAGTGACAATGAAAAAGGAAAAGTTGGTCCTTGTTGGGGATCTAAATAGCAGAGTAGGAAATGATTGTCAGACATACAAAAATATTTTGGGAAAATTTGAAGAAAAGAGCAAAGCTAATAATAATGGCAAATACCTGTTGGATTTCTGCTCAGGATATGGACTGGTTATTACTAACACCATGTTCCAACTTAAAAATGTGCACAAATTCACATGGAGAGAAGAGGCAAGGAATAAGAAAAGTCTCATTGACTATGTTATTGTTGATAGTGATGTTTTCTCCCTGGTGCAGGACACCAGAGTGTACAGAGGATTTGAAATTGGAAGTGATCATTATTTAGTCTTGAGCAGGATAAGATTGAATTTCGTATTGCAAAGAATGACATGTAAGAAAGTCTTAAAGCGAATAAAAGTTGAGCAGCTCTCAGATGTGAACTGTAGACTAAAATACGCAAGGATTATTAAAGAAAAAATGAGTGGGAGAACAGGAACGAAACCTTGGAGATTCAGTGGCAAGCCTTGAAGAAAACCCTGACTGATTCAGCCAGAGAGACATGTGGTAAGGTTGTCTGCAAGAATAGAAAAATCAGAACTCTATGATGGACACAGAAAATTAAAGAGGCAGTGAAGGGGAAAAAAAAAGCATATTAAAAGTTCCTGGCAAATAAGTCAGCTTGTTCTCTTAGAGAATACAGAGACAAATGTAAGAAAGCTAAACACTGTAAAACTAGCTAAACAAAAGTCATGGGAGGACTTTGGCAAGAACATAGAAAATAAATATCAAGCAGTGGTAAGATATTCTGGAGGTTGTTGAAGAAGCATAGAAATGGAGGAAAGAGTGCTGTAAAAGGAGTTAGAGATGACAAAGGTTACATGAAAACAGGAGAAAAAGATATCCTCGAAGTATGGAGTAATTACTTTGAAAAATTGCTAAATGAAACAAGCAGTGATGACAGCACAGTGTAAAAAAACACTCAACAGGCATACAGTCAGTAATACATATCCCTACTTGAAGTACAAAGAGCCATCAAATGCTTGAAATGTGGAAAGGCAGCAGGAGTAGATGATATTCAACCAGAAATGCTGAAGTATGGTGATATAAACATCTTACAGTGGCTGCACTGCATAGTTCAGAAGGCCTGGACAGAGGGACGAATTCCTGATGATTGGAGTAGAGCTGTAATAGTACCCATGTATAAAAAGGGAAATAAAACAGAATGTGAAAATTAGAGATATTTCCCTAATGAGGGTTCCGGGCAAGATTTATGCCAGTATACTTGAGAAACGGTTGAGAAGAATTGTGGAGGAAAAGCTTGGTGAAGAGCAAGCTGGATTCAGGCCAAATAGAGGGTGTTAGGATCAGATCTTCACTTTACGACAAATAGTTGAGAAAGCATGGGAATATAACAATGATCTGTATTTAAGTTTTGTCAATCTGGAAAAGACTTATGACAAGTTGCCATGAGAGAAGCTATTCAGAACGCTACAGTTATATGGTGTCAATGGGGCAGTATATCAAGCAATACTTGAGTTGCAAATCAGCAGTTGAAGGAAGTACATGAAGATGGTTTAATGTTAAATCTGGAGTGAGATAAGGATTTACATTATCTGTATGGACCACATTATGAAGGAAAGTAGTGTTAAACATGATATCAGAATTGGAGATGTTAATTCAGTTCTTTGCGTTATCTGGACGATGTTATACTTCTAAATAAATCTGCTACAAGTTTGCAAGATTCTCTGATAAATTGAATAACTGTTGTAATAGATATGGTGTAATATTTCCTTATATGTTGTGTGTTCTGTTCTTTTAACTTATTTTTTCTAAATTTTGTTTCCACCTTGGGTTATTTCAGCTTCGTTCCTCCCTTACTTCTCAATACCTTAGTTACAGCTATCTATCAAAGTTCCCAACCTTTCTGTGGCCTCACTGCGCCATCTTAATTCCTATACAATAGAATTAATATTGTCAGAGAGTTAGCCCACAGACTATTACACCATTTAGCAATCTAATACAAACAAACTCTTATGATACTTATATTAATATTGCCGTCGTAACCAGTTCCCGCACTTTAATTTATACAGGTTCTATTCATAGCAAGTGGTGCATTAGCTTGAACGATCAGACACGTATTTTGGGTAAAGAAAACATGCAAGTTTATTCATTTTAAGTAATGGTACATATTAATCAAAAACTTATTTAAATGAAAAGTCTCTATAAGTAATGCTACACTAACAGACAAGATCAATAATGCAATCGGCATTTCACATTAAGTGACATTGGCAGAGCCAATCTGTCTTAATCCTGCTCACTTATTACAGTCATTTATATGAATATCTTACTCTCTCCTCAAATATTAAGATATAACACATCAAATTAATCTAATAACAATGCTTAAAACAATACGCTTCTAGAGGCTACAAAGTTCTTGCTAGAAGATTAGGTATTAGAGTCCTGAATTCTATCAACAAGTCTGATCACAAGAAATTTTACACTATCGCTCACCCTGGCCTTAAATTACAATACAGTGGACATAAAAACTCTACATTACCGACCAGTTCAATCTTTCAGGAGACACTTCTCATCAGATCTTCTTGTAGGCTTCCTTCGGGTGGTTTCCCTGTTCTGGGATCAGTTGTTCTCCGTCTCGACCTTCCAGTGATTTCGGTCATGAATCACTTCTTTGCCTCATACTCAAAATTCCTCCCACAGAAAGGTATGGCTGTAGCTGCACGAAATTTCAGCATTCGCTGGTTGTCTAGTTGCATCGATGACAATGCTCGCACTCGGCCACTACTTTACCGTATTGTCGCCACTTGACCATCCTTCATTCGCCCGAACGACTTCTACTCAACTCAGACACCATGAGAAAAGGACCACAAGAGAGAGAGAGAGAGAGAGACCATGAACTTGCGCTGCTAAACCTTTTATATTCCTCTGTGTCATCTCTCCATACTATGTCATCGATTGCAGATGCTGCCTAAGCCTTTTTGCACACCGTATCTTCTCCTCTCCGTTTCGTCTTCATGTGGGTATCTTGGACCTCGTATAGCTAATACCTGGGGTCATGTTTATAAACCAATTATACAAGTCTGCACTTTGCTCTGACTTTCCTGTTACAATATTACTTTTACAATCTCTTGTTTCTTGTCTGTTATTTACAGGACCATTTATAAAGTAATACATAAAAGAACCTTTATTTACAACTTTGATTTTTACCTATTTACAAGTATTTCTTTTGGGAAACTTTGCATCCCAGTTTAATCCCGAATGAAATGCTTAAGGACAAATTGAGTCTTTCATTCCAGATTTAACATAGGTCCCCCCCCCCTGCAAAAAAATTTTTTCTCATTGGAAAATTTTTCATGACCTCATTCACGCAATATTTCTGGAGAAAACCTTCCTCTTTCTTGAATTCTATGTTCCTCCCTCCTGAATTTTGCCTGCTTTATCTCATCATTCTTTTGCCAACAGTTCCTTAACTTCTGAGTGTTCCTTCTGTGTTTAGAATATCTGTAGCCTGACCTATGATAATCAACAATACCAACCATGTTTATACCGATTGCACTTGGATTAATTTCTTGTATGTCTACTTCTGCAATTCTCAGCTCAACGGTGTTCACTGTGTCACAGACCTCAGAACATTCTCTGATCTCTGAGGTGGAGGCCCTTTCTGAATCAAGTTGATCACAGGTCACGCTCTCTCTAACTTCTCCCACAACATCTCCGCATTGTATGCACCTCTCGACATAGTTCACACTTCTGACTGAAGGTAGTGACCATTGAATATTCTTGTTGGTCTTCCTCCTTCCTAGGAGGTGTACTTCACCTCGAGAATAGTCAGATGCAAATTTATTCCTGGCAAGGAAGTCATTTCCAAAGATTAGTTTAATGTGTGGGAGAGAAATCCTGGGCAGGATCGAAAACTCATGCCAAACGCACATATTAAACTCAGTCAAGCGTACTTTCAAAAACACGGACTTGATAACATGGATGGTGGAGGCTAACACTCCAGACCACTTCACTAGCCTTCTAAAATAAGAGACGTGATGCCTTATATAGGGCCTTATCCTCTGAAAATAATCCCCTGTAATAATAGAGGACTGGGAACCTGTGTCCAGAAGAGTATCACAGTGCTTTCCACAGACTACTCCCTTAACCATTAACTCTGGGGATTGGTCGTGGTTTCTCTGACCTTCTTCCCAAGCCCTGTTGGCATACATATGGCATCTTGCTTTTTCATCATAACCTCTGCCGGATTTTCGTTTGCTGTTGAAGCAATTGTGAGCAAAATGCCCAAGCTTGCCGCAATTGAAGCATTTAGGAGATTCTCTTCTGTCGTCTCTTTCACAGTCCTCCAGTCTTAAAGGAGAGCTTGAAGTACTCTGAGTGGTCACTTCAGCCAGTTTTCTCATCACAGCGTCCAACCAGTCAAGCATGGGTTGTTGCAGCTTTTCGATCTCTATTCTCACTATTTCAACAGTCCAGTCGACTTGAGGAACGGGGAGTTCAGAGGGTTTCATGGACACCGCTACTAGCTGGTCCTAAACAGCATCAAGGCGATCCATGACTGGCTGTTGTTGGCTCTCGACCTCTCTCTTAATTATCGATTGGACATCCTTCATATCTGATACACCATCTACTATTCGATTTGTGTTGACTGAATCAATTCTATCTCCTTCACACTTATCAAGGTTCTTATGTTTTTTTTCCTTTCTCTTGTGAGATTCCTTCTCTGGTTTAGAATTATTATCCAAATTTTTCTCCATCTTAATGACATTTATATAGCCAATAGCAGATGCAGGATTAATGTCACCGAGCATTTGATCTTTATCTCTCACGGCATTAAGACACTCCTCTATATTTGTCACTTTCCTTTTGTAGGCTGTTTCTCTGATCTCTTGCCTCACTCTCATCCTGAATTGCTGAAAGACCGCCCAATCCAGGTGAGGTTTATCCTCGTTTGATTCATAGTTTGATACTTCCAGGGTGTGAGCAAAGTTCAATAACCTATGGTAAAAGTCAGTTACGTTTTCTCGGTCCTATTGTATGATTCTCTGCAACTTCCACAAGTTTGGACCAAGGCTTCTTAATCTAGAAAACTGAGAGATGAGGGCTTCTTTAAATTTTGCATATAGTCTAAGGTTTCTTGTAGGATGGGAGGGAAGAGTAGAGGAAATTCTTTGCTTTCCCCACCAGCTTACTACGCAACAAGATTAGGAGTTGGAAGTCCATCCACCTGCCTGCTTTCCTCAACTACTCAACGTATCTAAAAAAGGCTATAATCGTCGTCATTTTCCTCTCCAGAAAACTGCGGAAAAACCTGTTGAGGATTGATGATCCTGAAAAATTCACAGTCATCCATGCCTGAACTAGATGGCTGATTCATACTTATACAGGGTGTCCCAAAATTCATGCAAGATTTAAATTTAGTGCCATTTGTGCAGTAAAGTGTTGCCAATGAGTAAAAAAAGACAGCGTGACAGCTGACAGTTCAGGGTTATTAAAAATGGAGCGTTACACGAAAGAACAACGCATTTTCATTGTTGAGCAATATTTTAAAAATAATGAAGGTTTGGCAGCTACAGTTCGCAATTTTTGTACAAAATATAGTTGGAATAGTCATCAATTGTGAAAAGATTAATTAAAAAATTCAAGGAAACTGGATCAATTAGTGATCTTATACACTCTGGCCGTCCTTCAACAAGTCGTTCAACAGAAAACATTGAAGCAGTTCGTGAGAGTGTTGCTGAGAGTCCAGGAACATCAATTTGGCACCGTGGTCTTGAATTGGACATTTCGAGAAGCTCTCTACAGCGTATTCTCACGAACGATTTGCATCTTTATGCTTATAAAGTTCAATTGACTCAAGAACTGAAGCCTACTGACCACACACAGCGAAGAGAGTTCATTGAATGGATTATGGAACAACAAGTGGATGCTTATTTTTTGAACAAAATCATCTTCAGCAATGAAGCTCATTTCCATCTTGATGGCTTCATTAATCGACAAAATTGTCGCATTTGGGGTTCAGAAAATCCAGGATTGATTGTTGAGAAACAAATGCATCTACAACGTGTCACTGTTTGGTGTGGATTTTGGGCTGGACATCATCCGTCCATTCTTTTCGAAAATGCAGCTGGTAAGGCAATAACAGTTAATGGTGCTCGCTATCACGACATCATAATCCAGTTTTTTGTGCCTAAATTGTAAGATATGGATGTGGACGACATGTGGTTTCAACAAGACGGTGTCACATGCCATACAGCCCAAGAAACAATTCAACCCCTGCATGAGTCATTTTCTCGTTGTGTAATTTCCCGTTTTGGTGATCAGAATTGGCCGCCCAGATCATGTGACTTAACGGCGTTGGACTTTTTTCTTTGGGGTTTTTTGAAGTCTAAGGCTTATGCCAACAAGCCCACAACCACCCACGCCTTGAAGGAGGAAATTGAGCGCTGCATCAACGAAATTCAGCCACATTTATGCAAAACGGTCACGGAAAATTTCGACAAAAAGAGTGCGCATGTCAGCAAAGCCGTGGAGGCCATTTACCCGATATGTTATTCCATGCATAACCCTATACTGTATACTTTATGAATCAATAAGAAATTACAATTTTTAATTAAAAACATGTGTTTCTATCAAAATTACTTCTTGCGTGAATTTTGGGACACCCTATATATAGACTTACAAAAATACGATCTTATCTTACACACAATTTTGCTAATTTTATTCCTTCACCAAAAGCACCTGATTTCAAGCAGAAACCAACTCACCTTGATTCACAAACTTCATTTCTTAATTCTTTAATTTAGTAAATCAACATCCTGTCAGTTGCGCCATTGTAATATTTCCTTATATGTTGTGTGTTCTGTTCTTTTAACTTCTTTTTTTTTTCTAAATTTTGTTTGCACCTTGGGTTATTTCAGCTTTGTTCCTCCCTTACTTCTCAATACCTTAGTTACAGCTATCTATCAAAGTTCCAAACCTTTCTGTGGCCTCACTCTTAATCGAACTCGTGTGCAAATCTTTCAGACAAAGAGATTGCCCCAAGGTAGAGCCGGATTCTCCCTTGCTGAAAATCTGAAGTCAACTCTTTTTTGGAATTAAGAAATTTTATTTGTTTAGCTGTGCCATCTTAATTCCTATACAGTAGAATTAATATTGTCAGAGAGTTAGCCCACAGACTATTACACGATTTAGCAATCTAATACAAACAAACTCTTATGATACTTATGTTAATATTGCCGTCGTAACCAGTTCCTGCACTTTAATTTATACAGGTTCTATTCATAGCAAGTGGTGCATTAGCTTGAACGATCAGATACGTATTTTGGGTAAAGAAAACATGCAAGTTTATTCATTCTAAGTAATGGTACATATTAATCAAAAACTTATGTAAATGAAAAGGCTCTATAAGTAATGCTACACTAACAGACAAGATCTATAATACATTCGGCATTTCACATTAAGGGACATTGGCAAGCTAAGCTGTCTTAATTCCTCTCACTTATTACAGTCATGTATATGAATATCTTACTCTCTCCTCAGATATTAATCTAATGACACTGCTTAAAACAACACACTTCTAGAGCTACAAAGTTCTTGCTAGAAGATTAGGTATTAGAGTCCTGAATTCTATCAACAAGTCCGATCACAAGAAATTTTACACTATCGCTCACCCTGGCCTTATGTTACAATACAATGGAATAAAAACTCTACATTACTGACCAGTTCAATCTTTCAGGAGACACTTCTCATCAGATCTTCTTGTAGGCTTCCTTCGGGTGGTTACCTTATTCTGGAATCAGTTGTTTCCCGTCTCTACCGTCCAGTGATTTCGGTCACGAATCCTTTGCCTCATACTCGAAATTCCTCTGACAGAAAGGTATGGCTGTAGCTGCACGAAATTTTGGCGTTCACTGGTTCTCTCGTTGCATCAATGACATTGCTCGGACTCGGCCACTACTTAACCATATCGTCACCGCTTGACCATCCTTCGTTCACCCGAATGACTTCTGCTCGACTCCGACGCCACGAGAAAAGGACCACGAGAGAGAGAGAGAGAGAGAGAGACCATGAACTTGCATTGCCAAACCTTTTATATTCCTCCGCGTCAGCTCTCCCTACTATGTCATCGATTGCAGGCGCCACCCAAGCCTTTTTGCACACCTTACCTTCTCCTCTCTGTTACGTCTTCACGTGGGTATCTTGGACCTCGTATAGCTACTACCTGGGGTCATGTTTATAATCCGATTATACAAGTCTGCACTTTTCTCTGACTTTCCTGTTACAATATTACTTTTACAATCTCTTGTTTCTTGTCTGTTATTTACAAGACCATTTATAAAGTAATACATAGCAAGAATACCTAAGAGAACCATCATTACTATATTTACAACTTCGATTTTTACCTATTTACAAGTATTTCTTTTGGGAAACTTTGCATCCCAGTTAAATCCCGAGTGAAATGCTTAAGGATAAATTAAGCCTTTATTCCAGATTTAACAATTGTATGAAGGTCAGCAATAAAAAGACAAGGATAATGAAAATAGGTAGAATCGTTGGAAATGTCAACTGTGTTTTGAACGGAGAACCTGTGGAATAAGTAAAACATTTCAATTACTTAGGCACTATTTTTAGTGAAGATGGTAAATTAAATATGGAAATAGACAACAGAATCAACAAAGCTGGTATGGTAGGAAGTCAATTGAATAAATTCATATGGAATAAGAGAGAAATTAGTCGGAACACTAAATTAGCTGTGTACAAGACGGTGTTCAAACCAGTTTTAACTTATGGATCTGAGAGCTGGGTCAGAAGTAAAACACTTGACCAAAGACTAGAGATTGCAGATATGAGAATCCTGAGAATGATTAGAGGCGTGAACAGATGGCATCAATGGCAATATTATATTAAAAATGAGGATATTAGGAAAGAACTTGACATTGTCAGCATCCAGGAATGCGTTAGCAGAGCTAATCTCAGGTGCTATGGTTACTTAAATAGAATGGGCGAGGAAAAATTAGCAAAGCAAGTGTTCTCTGCCTGGATGGCAGGAAAACGACCTAGAGGAAGACCAAGATATAGGTGGATTGATACTGTACAAAGTGCCTTAGACAATAGAAATATAAGATCTGATAATGTTGGAGTCTTGACATGTAACAGACTGATTTGGAGGAAAATTGTAGATAGGAAGTTAGTAATGATGTAAATTTTTCATGTAGTACTATCATATCCTGTACATCCCTTGAGGGTACATGTCAGGAATTTGATGATGATGATGATGACAATTATTCCTCTTTTACATTCAACAACTGTCCATTATTCAAGCTTCAAGATATTCCATAAACAGTGTGACCTCCTTATCATTCTCCACTGCAGAAGAATAATATAGTAAACTTCAATGCTTCCAAAAATATAATCATGTTTCTTATATAAGAATTACTCAGTTTTATTATTATTATTATTATTATTATTATTATTATTCCTACTCATGGAAGGCTATAAACCTATGATACATTAGTACTGTGATGGGCTAAGGATTTGTTTCATTTTTTTTAATTAATTTTCATCTCATTAATTCTCATCTTATTATTCCTACTCATGGAAGGCTATAAACCTATGATACATTAGTACTGTGATGGGCTAAGGATTTGTTTCATTTTTTTTAATTAATTTTCATCTCATTCTAAAAACCTGTTCTAGGGATTAAACATGGAACTTTTTAAAGCCACTGTAGGTCTCCAATTAGTAGGGTGGCGATCTCACACCAGTAATGAAATTCATCTACCACCTAACGACTATCACATATATCGATGCCCACAGTGGGATTTGAACCTGCTCCCTGTTTGCTGGTGAGCAGATGTGCTAACCACTTGGCCAACCAGTCTGGCAAAGAAAGATCTGCTTTTGATAATATTCAAATCTCCAGTCAGAATCGAGTTTCTTTTTTTGAACTGCTAGTCACAGCCTTTCTTGGAAAAACACATTATATTTACAGCCTCGGCCAGAAAAGATTTGGTGCCCTCTTCCTTTGAAGATATACCATTTCTCTAAACATGTAAAAACAGAAGCAGTTGCTGACCAACAACTATATGCTAGCTACAGACTTATTGAAGTAATGTTTATCCTCTTCTTTCATTCTGTTCTTGGACGTATCTTCTTCAAAGACTATAATGTTTAACTATTCAAGAAACACAGCAACACATTCCTTTCTTCTAGATCACTTGTCTACACACAGACACATGGCAGTCATATGTTATAGGTTTTGTGACTCTGCATGTGTGAGGTGGATGTATGAGAAAATTATGCAATAACTGATAAACAGTTAAAGCATGTTTGTGTATTCTGTTTTATACATCCCTGTACTTCCATTTGTGTATTATTATGTTATGCAGTAAGGTACTCGAATCTCTTGACTGTGACTTGACTAGTTAATTTAATATTAATTAAATCATCATCATCATCAAATTCCTGACATATACTCTCAAGGGGTGTATACAGGATATGATAGTACTACATGAAAAATTTATATCATTACTAACTTCCTATCTACATTTTCCTCCAAATCAGTCTGTTACCTGTCAAGACTCCAACATTATCGGATCTTATATTTCCATCTTCTAACGCACTTTTTACTGTATCAATCCACCTATATCTTGGTCTTCCTCTGGAAGACTTCCTTCTTCTTCCTGCCAACTGGGCAGAGAACACTTGTTTTGCTAATCTCTCCTCTCGCATCCGATTTAAGTGACCATACCACCTGAGATTAGATCTGCTAATGCATTCCTGACAATGTCAAATTCCTTAATATGATATTGCCATTGATTCCATCTGTTCACGGCCTTAATCTTTCTCAGGACTCTCATATCTGTGGTCTCTAGTCTTTGGTCAAGTGTTTTACTTCTAACCCAGCTCTTAGATCCATAAGTTAAAACTTTTGTTTAAGTGGGCGACACCCCAGCTCGCATGAAATTCTGTCATGTTGTACATTCATGTTATATTTTGGTTTAAGCCAATAAGAATACAATTTGATCGCCTAAATCCTAAAATACCCGTCCTCGTTCGTTCAGTATCCAGGTAGATACCCAACATGGTGCACCACGAGAATGTGGGGATTGGACATTAGGTCGGTTCTCTGCATTTCTTTAAAGGCTATGTGGAGGTTTCCTCTCAGTTATACAGCTTTGACCCTTAAATTGATTTACAAATATAGGATAATTATCTTATCTCATCCCCATTGTTCAAAAAGACCAAATAGACTTAGTTTACAGGTGTATAATGGAAAGGTTAGAATCCATTAATCCATTGTAGGAACACTGACACATGCACACATGGGATTTTAATAAGAAAGAGCTTGGTTAAGGTATTTTAATACATTCTTGAAAAGCTCAAACAAACAAACAGCTCTGAATAGATTTCTTAGATGGATTACTTTAATGGTAAGTATGTCGTGGTCTGTCATATGGTATTGGATTGCAGGAGATTAATGAGGCTAGGGACTTGGGGATAATGGTGGACAAAGAGTTAAAGTTCAGATGGCATATTGCAAAAGTTGGTAAAATAGCTCAAAGTATTACTTGGATATTGAAAATCATGCTAACAAGTAAAGATAGGGAAGTTATTATCCCTCTTTATAAGACTATGATTGGGCCACATCTTGACTACTGTACACAGATTTGGTCCTGGGTTTCTTGGGACTTCAGAGTGGTTTCAGAGACAGTGACCAAGATGGTGACAGGTCTGTGGAATACTCCCTATGAGAATAGGTTAAAGGTTTGTGGGTTACAAAGTTAAGTTGATAGGTGGAAAAGGGGACATTGATAGAAACTTTTAAGATATTAAAAAGGTTTTATAAAATTAATGCAAGTGAATTTTTTTCAACATATGACAAATAGAGAACTAAAGGCTTTCCATGGAAGTTGTGTAAGAGTGAGGTGGTTAGTAGGGGTGTGAGGACCAGATATTTTGTGTGGAGAGTGGTGAGTGAGTGGAATAGATTGCCAGAATTGGTTGCACGTTTCCTGACGGTGAATGGATTCAAGGAAAGGTATGATAGGATTTGGGTCTCCCACGATGAGTCTCTGGACTTCATGGAGATGCCATAAAAAATAATAATATGCTATGAACTAATTTTGAATATCATTCACCTTTTCCTCTATCACTCAGGCTTTTTATGCCTGAGGGATGCGAGATTTTTTGAAAACAAGCATGCTGTGCATATCGTACTCTTAGTTTGGTAGTTTTGTTGAAATAGACTTTTGAGGGAGATTTATATAAGTCAACACTGATGACACCACCCTGAGCATGGATCTTTCTAAATGTGTTAGGTGATACAAAGATAACTAGTGGTGTGTCACAGGGTTCTGTTCTTGGACCACTGCTGTTTAATTTGTTCATTAACAATATAAGAAAGGATCTGAGAGGAACTGTTCGTTTGTTTGCTGATGATGCAAAGTTGGGTAGAGCAATAGAGAATGCACAGAATGTCAAAATTTTGCAGGATGATTTGGATAGTTTTGGAGGGATGGGCTAAGGAGAATGGATATCAATTTAATGTCACAAAATGTAAGGTTATGCAATTTGGAGTGAAAAGATTAGCAGCAGTATACCACATTGGTGAAACTGTACTCCAGGAGATTGACTGAGGCCAGGGATTTGGGAGTGTTGGTGGATAGGAGTTAAAGTTTAGGGGGCACATTGCAAAAGTGGCTAAATCGGCTCATCAAATCACTTGGTTGCTGAGAAATACTTTGACAAGCAGAGATAAACAGGTTATATATCAGTATCGAGCCTTGATAAGACCCTATCTAGACTACTGTGTCCAGATAGGGTCTTATCTGGGCACAGTAGTGGCCAAATATTTGGGCACCAGGGTTTCTTCTTGATGGGGAGGAGGTGGAGAGGATCCAGAGACGAGTGACTAAGATGATAGCAGGTCTATGGAATGAACCTTATGAAAACAGGTTGAAAATTTGCGGGTTACAGAAATTGGCTGATAGGTGGAAAAGGGGCGATATGATTGAGACATTCAAATTACTGAAAGGTTTCTATAAGATCAATTCAGAAAATATTTTTGAGAACAGGACTGGTGGTGGAAGGACTAGGGGCTATCCATGGAAGCTGGGCAAGGGTGTTAGAGCTAGGTTTTTTACTTGGAGAGTGGTGAATGAGTGGAACAAGCTGTCAGAGTCTGTTGTGGGTGCCATGACTGTAAATGAGGTCACGGCGAAGTATGATAGATACTAATAATAATATAATAAATTTAGTTTAATCCTTTATCCCAGTGAGAGCAAACAAAGTTTGCACCTGAAAATATCTTCAGAACTGAATATAGTGTTGTACTATCTTACCTTGGTAAGTACAAACTCGTAGCAAAGGTGGGGCAAGCTACCACCACTCCTATCCCAGTATCTCCCATAGGTAGCTGTTGCATGTTGGTAGCTTGCCCCACCTTTTCTACGAGTTGCCTGGTGTTGCACTACTTACCAAGGTAAGATAGTACAACACTATATTCAGTCCTGAAGATATTTTCAGGTGCAAACTTTGTTTGCTCTCACTGGGATAAAGGATTAAACTAAATTTATTATATTCTAACCTACTGAAAAATAAACTTTCAATTTCAATATGATAGATACTGTTTGAATGTTGAATAGTTGTTCTTGACATGATGTTAGGGCCTCCCTCAATGAGTCTGAGGACTCCTTGGAGTTGGCAGTTCTAATAATAATAATAAATTTCATTACCAGATGCGAGACCATCATTCTACTTATTAAAGCCTGAAGTTAACTTGAAGATATTTCGTGTTTGGTCTAAAGCAGGGGTTTCAGAATGTACCAAAAAGACTTTTTGGTACATTTACACTCACAATGCCCTAAGAATCCATGAGTAAATAGCCAATGACATTTAAACAGGGGCACTCCTAAACTGAAGCAGGCAAAATAGCTGTAATTATAATAGTTTATTAAGAGGAGTAACAGGGGAGTTTTCCCAGAAATAATATACATAAACAGTAATTAAGTTTTCATAAAATCTTTATTAAACTGCAGTAAAATTGAGTAGTGAGACCCCTTGATTCTGTTTCTTATCCACCAACAGGTTTATTCTTGGTGCAGTTTTTGAAATAGATACCTGCATATCATGTTCAGGCTCCAGTTTGTTTCTTGTTTTGGACTTGATTGAAAACAGAACTGAGAATCCTGATTCACATAGATAAGTTGTTATAAATGGAATTATAGCCATGTAAGCACATTTGGTGATAATGGGAATATGCTTCTCCAAGTGTACACCAAACATTTTGTAACTTCATTGATTGGAATTCAATTCGGGGTTTCTTATTGTTGTGGAGATCAATTAGCTCGTCTTTCACTGGGTCGTTGTCAATGATTTTTTCTAAATCAATATAGAAAGGGTTACATATCCAGACTTCATTCATTTGGTCAGGAGGAATTATTCTTGCAAGTGCCTCTTTCAAAGTTTTTAAATGCAATATAATGCTATCACGAACTTCCTGTTTTAGTTCGTATGCTGGATCTGAAGTGATTTCATCAAGAGATTTGAAATTGGCAAAGTTACCTAACTCCACCCTTCTTCCCCAGAGAGTCAATTTTTCTTGAAACGATTGTATCTTTTATGTATATATATCTAGTAAAAACAAGAAGCTGTGTGCAGTTAGAGACATCAGTTGAGTCATCCAACTGTAAACTAATTCTTTCCAGACTTTTCTTGATTTCCTCCACTACCTGTACATGTATGTCTTCTGACATTTCTCGAATCCGATCACAAATTGTATTATTTGATAATGGTATTTGTGCAATTTTCTCTTTTGCTTCTTTACTACACATCAACTCAACAATGTCCATAGCACACGGCTTCACTAATGTCTCAGCAATTGTATGTGGTTTCTTTTCTTTAGCGACCATCAATGCGATGCGATAACTGGCCTCCAGTGCTGGCATCTTCGGGGTAATAAATCCATGGTCATGAAGTGTGATATTCTTACCAAATCGTGCTCGTTTTATTCTAAATGAGGACTCTGACTCATTAGGATGTTTATGATGAACATTCTGAAGATGCTCTCTCAATTTTGATGGCTTCATACTGCCATTGCTGAATATCTTGGAGCAAATGAAGCAGCTCGGCTTTTGCACATCTTCTTTGTCAAGCACAAAAGTAAAACCATATTGCACATATGAATCTTGGTAACAACGTTTCTTTGGCGTGGTCATTCCTTGGGTCTGCAAAAATATTTTTTTGCATATAAATCCTGATCTAACCTTTCATTTTAAAAATAAACTAAAAAATAAATAATATTTTAATGTATTAAATCTAGATCTATCCTTACATTTTTGGAATAAGCAAAAAATAAACTATAAGCTACTTATGATTAGATTAAAATTTAGTCAGCAAAAGTAATTTAGCTAACCTATGTTTATCACCAAAACGTGTGTACTGTGAGCATGTCGAAATGAAGCAGTTGGAATGTGTACCATACAGTACGTCACGCGCATGCGCAGGAGGTGCAGATGCCATGGAGGCAAGCCTTGAGGGAGTGCCGATCTGGCAATTTCACTATCTATCTTGAATCTTAACTGGGCATTTTGAGTTATCAGACCCTGCAGTGAGAAAAAAGTCTATGCAATGTCACCGTGTCCATGTCAGAAAAGAGACCTGAAATGTTGCTGGTGTGGCTGACAGACAGTACCAACATGGAATAGTCCGGAAATGTTGATAACATAACTATTTTTGGAATATATTAATATCATAATATACTTATTTACCTGCTATTCACCATACTCCCCCCCCCCCCGGACAAGCTTCCCATAGAGGACATATTGTTAAGGTATCCACACTTTTAGCCTAGTGACTATGCGCTTTACAACCATATGCCTGGTGAAAAAGTGTCCTAGGTTCGATTTCCGTCGACGACATAAAGAGCTCAAGAATTTTCCTCAGCCATAGCCAAGTTAGCCAGTCTTGGGTTTGAACAGCAGGATTTTTCCCCCCAGTTTATCTGGGATATTTCATCCCACCCTTATGAGATGCAGCAGAGGAATGGCGAACCAGCTGCATTAATATGCCAGTAACCCCTTATTAGGAGTGGACTCAACCTGTCCTGGGATGGACGAGAAGGATAGGATTGCTAACGTAGTCTATAAGATTACTTGGCTATTGAAGAACACACTAACAAGTAGAAATAAGGAGGTTGTTATTCCTCTTTAAGGCCTTCATACATCCACATCTGTCAGGTCTGGTCTCCTGGGTTTCTTAGGGATGAGGAAGCAGTGGAGAAGATTCAGAGGTGAGTGACCAAAATGTTGACTGGTCTGTGGAATGTTCCCTTTGAGGATGTGTGGATTGCAGAAGTTGGTTGATAGGAGGATAAAAGAAGGGATATGATAGAAATATTTGAGTTGCTTAAAGGGTTTTATAAGAGTGATGTAGTGGAAATGTTTCAGCACTTGGTTAGTGGGGGCCAGAACTAGAGGTTGATTAGGGATGTGAGGACTAGATTTTTATTGCTTGGAGAGTTGTAAATGAGTGGAATGAGTTGCCAGAGTCAGTTGTAAGTGCTTTATCTGTTAATGGGTTCAAGGAGAAGTATGATAGATCATGCGGATAGTTTGGGTCTCCTGTGATGAATCTTTGGACTCTATGGATTCGTCCATACGATAATAATCACTCTCTCTCACCTTTCTTCTAACATCTGCAACTCGCAAATTCTCATAATCTACATTCCACAGCCTAGATATCAGGAGACCAATATCTAGGCACAATAGTCCAGATAAGGTCTATTAAGGCTTTATATTGAGGCAAAAGTGACTGACTTTCAGATGACAAAATATCTGCCATTAGAATCAAAAGGATTTGGAGATCCAGTTTGTCATCATCATCAAATTCCTGACATGTACCCTCAAGGGATGTACAGGATATGATAGTACTACATGAAAAATTTACATCATTACTAACTTCCTATCTACAATTTTCCTCTAAATCAGTCTGTTATTTGTCAACATTACCAGATCTTATATTTCTATTGTCTAAGGCACTTTGTACTGTATCAATCCACCTATATCTTGGTCTTCTTCTGAGTCGTTTTCCTGCCAACTTGGCAGAGAACACTTGTATTGCTAATCTTTCCTCTCCCATTCTGTTTAAGTGACTATACCACCTGAGATTAGCTCTGCTAACGCATTCCTGGATGCTGACAATGTCAAGTTCTTTCCTAATATCCTCATTTTTAATATGATATTGCCATTGATGTCAGTGGCACACTCAGGATTTAATCTTGGAGGGGGCCGAGCGCTCAGGATTTAACCTTGGGGGGGGGACGAGTTGAATAGACGTTTTGCGAATACACACTACACATCGCATACGACCTATAACTGAGCATCTGCAGTGATCGCTAATTCATAAGTAACACACAACATAAATAAAAAAAATGAATTTTAATTAGGAAAAGATTTTTGGAAATTTTTCTAGTGTTTTTTCCTTTTCTTTGGGGGGTGCCCGGACCCCTTGCCCCCCCCCCCTCTGGGTGTGCCACTGATTGATGTCATTTGTTCACGCCTCTAATCTTTCTCAGGACTCATCTGCAGTCTCTAGTCTTTGGTCAAGTGTTTTACTTCTGACCCAGCTCTCAGATCCATAAGTTAAAACTGGTTTGAAAAAATCTGATTCTACTGTGTTTGAGCAGTCTGGAACTTTACAACAGCCATTCAAGAAAGAAAAAGTGGAAGTGGCTTTCTTCAATATTCATCAAGCACTTATATTGTAAAAACTTGATGTTACGAAAATTAATAAAATCTATAGTACATTGATTTTTACTGTAGGAACACACCTTAAAAACCTTGTATATAATATATCTATGTTTTGTATGTTTAAACTTTGTATAAAGATCAAAATAAGCCCAAAGGGAGTTAACTCGCCAATTGTTTAAGAGCAGAAGTAGGATGTTTGAAACCAAGGGTAGAGTCTGTAAGTCGGCAGTTCCTTTTGAAACGTATTTACGAGTCATGTAGCAGGTGACCTTCATGGTCAGTATTGAAAAGGGACGGCCTCCATCAGTTGGAAAATCTCATAGGCCACTTAGCCGGATTAAGGACATCCAAGAGGAAGAATAGGATTTGTCGGCGAAAGTTCGAGAACCTCCAGTCACGTGCTGTTGTACGAGGTTCTCGTAACCACGTGCAAGACATGTACGGGGACATTTGGGGTCCAATAAACTTAACCCAAAGTGCAGGGGTATTGAGAATATAAAGCTTGGAATTTTGTTGAGAAGGGCTTCCTGTTTTCATCTTGCGTGATCTGTCCACAAGAGGTCGAGAAGGAGAAGTATCGATTAGTTGCGGAGGGGAGAGATGGGAGTCCGTCCATGAAGGGGGGTTTCCAGTCCGAAGCCAAGGATAAACCAGAGGTTACAGTCTATGGGGAATCTTGCTATATTGGTTCAAGCCTTGCCACTCTGTTTGAGTACGTGCATGCCCACCAACCTATGCATTTCCTCGCCGGTCAGTTCAAGACGCTGGAGGAAACCTATCCAGTATCCCGATGGCTGACACGATCCCTCAATAGTGCCCTGTTACTCCCATCAAGGAAAAGAAGAAAACATGGAACGGAGAAGAAACCCCTGAAGTCCCGGAAAAGAAAAGGAAAAGAGACATGGAGGGAAGGCGTATGCAAGACAGTCAGAGACCCATGTGAGTCTGAATGTTAATTATTTTATGTTTGTGATTTAAGAGACTTCCCCTCAAGGAACTGCTGAACTATTTAATATAGAAAAATAGTGGTTTAAGGTACATGAAATTCTCGTAGATTTATGAAAAAATTATTGAGTTTAACGTGAACGTAGTTAATTTCCCTAAGAACAATTGGGCTAATTAAGATCTTCTTTGATTGATGTGTGTTAATTTAATTGCTTATTATCACATCATAGAGCTGTTTTAATCAACGGGAATGAAATATGCCAATGTGATTGTCAGTCAATTAACTAAGTCTTTAAGATGAGAATCTAAGAGTCATAATGTGTGTGTGTGTGTGTGTGTGTGGTGCATGGTTGATGACTAATTACGATTGTTAATGCACACCTAGAAATTTCTTGTTCTGTGTGATAATGCATTCTATATCACAAATACTAAGTGATATAGAATGCATTATCTGAGATTTTAATTAGAGAAAAAAATAAGAGAGTTCACTAAGTAATGTGTGTTAATTTAATTGCTTATTATCACATCACAGAGCTGTTCTAATCAAAGGGAATGAAATATGCCAATGTGATTATCAGTCAATTAACTAAGTCTTAAGATGAGAATCTAAGAGTCATATAATATGTGTGTGTGGTGCATGGTTGATGACTAATTACAATTGTTAATGCGCACCTAGAAATTTCTTGTTTTGTGTGAATAATATTTAGTATTTGTGATATAAAATGCATTATCTCAGATTTTAATTAGAGAAAAAATAAGAGAGTTCACTAAGTAATGTGTGTTATATCACAGAGCTTCTAATCAAAGGGAATGAAATATGAGAATCTGAGAGTCATATAATGTGTGTGTGGTGCATGGTTGATGACCAATTACGATTGTTAATGCGCACCTAGAAATTTCTTGTTCTGTGCGAATAATATTTAGTATTTGTGATATAGAATGTATTATCTGAGATTTAATTAGAGAAAAAAATAAGAGATTTCACTAAGTATTACATTTGAGTAATTATTCAAGATTAATCAATTTCTAGTATAGATGTTACCATACAATACATGAATTCATGTATTGTATGGTAACTATTGGATATCAGTAGTTAAATTTTGTTTATATATTAGTACATAATGGTTTGGTCTCATTTTCTTGTCTTTGGATTCAAAAATAAAAAT
This sequence comes from Typopeltis vanoorti, assembly GCF_054136105.1. NCBI lineage: Eukaryota > Metazoa > Arthropoda > Arachnida > Uropygi > Thelyphonidae > Typopeltis > Typopeltis vanoorti. The sequence continues at coordinate 88,586,132 of NC_143559.1, forward strand.
CGAACCTAAGCAGGAAACGTTGATATAAATAGTAAGTGAAAAAAGGGCCAGGACTGCAAAGCAAATTGATAACTTGGGGATGATAAAGAGATTTTATTGTGAAAGATTTAATAACCTACTGGAAGTACTATATTTCTTGCACCATATCGAGGCATGGATGGCGCAGTCATAAAATCTAAATAAATATTTCCACTGCTCTCGGGTAGAAGGAGTATAGAATACAGAAGGTAGGAATCTAGAGTATAAAAAGGGGAATGTATAAAATTAAGTGACGATATATTATACTGTCGCATCACCTGGATATATATATATATATATATATATATATATATATATAAGTAAAGCATCCCAGGATAATAATTGAAAACAAGAAACAAGTAACTAACGAGAAATAACCTCCCTATTATTACAATATGACTAGATGGCATTCATTATGGGATAGTCACACATCTGTTACCACCTTCCATGGGTCATAGCTACTCTACTTTCCATGGATCATTTGCCTTTTCAAAGACAGGCATCCAGACTGTCAGACAATTTATTGTCTGACAGCTCTGACCAGCTGTTGGGGGGAAATGATTTATCTTATCATCATGGTTTCTGAGAGCAATAGCATTTTTTTTTTATCATAACATAAACTGGCTTCTGTAAAAATAACTTCACATTAGTTCATCTAATTCAACTGTTAAGCATCTATTAGAAATACTTTCCTAAAAAACGAGCACTTAGGTTTTTCATCATCATTATGAAATTTCTGATATGTACACTCAAGTGTACAGAATTCTGTGATAGTACTGCATGAAAAGTTTACTTCATTACTAACTTCTTTTCAACAATTTTCCTTCAAATTAATCCATTATCTGTCAGGACTCCAGTATCATCAAATTTTATCTTTCATTCTTCCCAGGCATTTATTTCTTAGTATATGAATCCAGATAGGTCTTCCTTTTGGTCTTTTTTCTCTGCCATCCTGGCAAAAAAAAATGTAAGTGACAATACTACCTTACAAGCATGCTCAATATGAGCAGACCTAACATTTCCTTGAATGCTAACAATGTCAAGTTCCTTTCTACTATCCTCATTTTTAATATGGCTCTGCCACTAATGCTACCCATTCATTCTCTTGATTTTTCTCAGAACTTTATTGGGATCTATATCTGGGATCTTCAGTCTTTGAACAAGTATTTTATTTCTAATCTAGCTCACAGATCCATAAGTTAAAATTGGTTTGAACACTATCTTGTATATAGCAAATTTAGTATTTTTAACTGATTTCTCTCTTATGTCATATAGATTTGTTCAGTTGACTCCTTTAAATATCAGCTTCATTAATTCTGTTTTTGTTTTCATAATTTAGTGTACCATCTTCACTAAAAATTGTGCCTAAATGCTTTACTTGTTCTATAGATTTTCCACTCAGTCATATGCTATGTATCAAGATTTTACTACAAGCTCTGTATATCATGGAAGACAATATTGCACACCTTCTACTAAACAACTTTCTACCTTGGCATGCCTGCTTTCCATTGCATTTTGTCTCTAAGCAGTGTAGATAGAGAAATATGTTACTCCTGCAGTCCACCAACAGCCATTTACATAGAATACTCGGATGTTCTGCCTCTCTGTTCTCTCAATCAGAGAGTTTACCACTGTCTTCCTGGCAACAAAGTATCTTATTAGATCCACTGGATAATGTAGTAAGTATGTATGCTCAGCTGCATGCCATGGCACTTACACTGAACTGAATCAAATTGAAACACATTCAGTGGTACATCATCTATGCAGATTCACTAAATTCTCTAGGCACTAAACAACAAATTCCAAGTGTGTGATGTATCCAGATATACCACCAAGATTCACTGCTCACTTGGATCCAATATCTGTTTAATCTGATCAGGAGGTTTCACTTAGATGCTTGCCTGTGTTGGATCACAAACCAAATTTAGGAAACAAGGCTGTAATCATTGCAACTGTCAGGTCATCCTTGAAGAGATCATCTTCCTGTCCCTAATTTAATTCTTGGTACAGGCAGATCACATGAGCCCTAGTGGCAGACTTCATGTAACAGATGAACTAACAAAAAACTGTACCAGATTAAGCTGAAAATTAAACTCTGTGTTCCAGCTGGGTAGAAACTGTAAAGAATAAGCATACGAGCATAAGTCATATAGGATCCCTTGTTCATAGATATCTATGAATGTTCTATCTGTAACTTTTTTCACTTATCTTTCAAGAAGAAAATAACTTTCATGTAGGACTTCAGTTTTGTTCCAGTGAATTCTATGTCTAGTGGAAAACTGTAGATAGCTAAACTAAACTTATCAGACTCTTGAAGTCAAATATACTCTTGATGTTCTTCTAAGCGATTTGAGCAGCATGACCCATTGTCCATAATAAGAAAGGCCACATGAACAAGGGATCCTGTAAATTCTAGGATAAGAGAGAACTTTTTGTGAGAGTACGTACAAATAAGTCTCAATGTCCAGTTTCCCATTTTGAAATTTGCCCACTTCACTCTATTTAGAATTGCTTGCTATTCAAAATGTTTATCCTCATATTTAGTGTTGAATACTCTAGTTATTCCTTCCTTTCCCCTGATAACACTCCACCACCCCATTTACTTTTCTATCCTGCAGAAATATGTTATACCCTCTGCATTTGTTCCTATCAGGACATTATCTTCTGTCTACTACATTTCACTGATTCTAATAACTTTTGGGCAGACCGTGGCAATCATTGTCACCAGTCCATTTCCTTTATTCCTGATGCTCTTGGTATTTGTATAAAAAAAAATAAAAAAAAAAAAAAAAACAGTGTGTTGTCAGCATTTTTCTACCTATTATTATTCCCTTCAGATTCCATTTGCCTCTGCAGTATACAATATATTCTCCAATCTCATGAGTGACTATCCCCACTCGAGGCCACCACCCCTGCTGCCATCCACTCTCTCTCTTTTATCATCTATCTTCTTTCCATCTCTCTGTCCCTTGCTCCTGTACTCTCTCAACTATACTCTCATTCTCTCTCTTTTCCTAATTCTCCAATTTTATCCTCTCGTTCCAATAACTTTCTCTGCATCTCTGTTTCTCATGTAATTTAGCTTTACATTACGTTTATTGACTTTGAAAAAAAGCATTTGATAAAATTAAAATAAGTATTCTATTTAACATATTAAAAGAAAGACAAATTCACGAGTTTAGAAAAGTGATGAAATTGAGGTTATTAGAGTTGTTTGAAGAGTTCTGAAAGATAAGTTATTTAGTTTTTTAAAAGATAGCATTATTAGTTTAAAAATTGTGCTAGAATTAGAATATATGGTGGAGTTAATTAGTTTAGCTTAAAAAGTTTGTTTTAAATAGTTAATTTAGTATTTTGATAAGACACCTTAGATACATAGTGTAGCACATAGCACCAAAGCGAAGAAAGGCAATGGCATCCAAATCAGCATATTTGTTTGAAGAATTTAACCAAAGGGAATTCATCCAGTGTAAGGTCTGTGGAATGTATTCTTTGCCGAGAGCGGCTGGAGTTTGGTTTGAGAGCGATAGTAGTAGGAAAGTGTGCCAAAAGTGTCATGAAAGCAAGGATTTGAAGTGTGTCTCAGGTCGCGAGATTGACGTAATGGATGAAAGTCAGAATGCAATAGAAAATTGTGATGTAAAGCCAGATAGCATAGAAAGTGAGTTTAAAAGTGATACAGTTGATGGTGAAAGTAAAATTACAGAGCGAGAGAATGGTTTGACTGATAAAAAAAAAAAAATGAAGAGTTAGCGGCAATGTGGGAGATAGCTTGGTTGCGTGGAGTGATACATAGAGCGAAGCGGCAGCTGGAGCAATTACAAAAATGTCTACCAAGGGGGATCAGCAAAAAGAAGCAAGTGCATGATAGGATAAATGAGAACATGATCAGGAGTGAAAGAAAAATTAAGGAGCGAGTGTTATATGGTGATAACTAATAATTCAGGAATTGACAGCGTACACTAGAAATATAAATTAAATAAACTTTAATATATACTTTCCGATATTTCGGCAAACGTCACATTGCCATCTTCTTGGGAACTTAATACAAAGACAAGTGCACGCAAGTACTACATAACAGCAAATGAGAACCGAAGCTAGGAAGCTACTTTTCCTAAAGTCCTGATGGTGCCCCCTGGTGGGCTATATTGGTTGTTCTTGGCCTTTGGGCTGAAGTTCTTCTGATAAATCTTTCCCAAATTTGGAGCAGTCTCATGCATCCAAATTTGTTGAGGTTTGGCATGTTCCTAAGGGCTGAGGCTGATTCCATGAATAGTCTTTCATATTTGAACTTGCTGCGTTGTATTACTGTGGCTTTTTTCCATCTTATTCTGTGGCGAGTATCCAGAGCTTGGTCTGCATGCCCAGAGTGGCTGTACTGGTGAAATGAAATCGGATGTAATCCTTGTGTTCTGAGATTCTGATATTTGCTGTCCTGCCTGTTTGGCCAAAGTAGGACAATTGTAGCAAAAATGGCTAAATTAGCTCATAAGATCACTTGGTTACTGAAGAATACTTTGACTAGCAGAGATAAGCAAGTTATTGTTCTTCTTTATCGAGCCTTGATAAGACCCCATCTTTGACTACTGTGCCCAGATCTTGACCCCTGGGTTTTTCTTCTTGATGGGGAGGATGTAGAGAGGATCCAGAGGCAAGTGACCAAGATGATAGCTGGTCTATGGAATGAAGCTTACAAGAACAGATTGAAGATCTGTGGTTTACAGAAATTGGTTGATAGGAAGAAAAGGGGTGATATGATTGAGACATTCAAATTTCTGAAGGGTTTTTACAAGATTAATTCAGAGAAAATTTTTCAGAACAGGTCTGGTGATGGGAGAACTACACCTTTTGTCCAAAAAAAAGAAACAAAACTTTTGATAGAAAATAAAACACAGGCCAATTATAATTATTCAAATCATTTATTTCAATCAATATACTCTCCCTCAGCTTTGATACAGCGCTTGGCATGGTGAATTAATTCATTAAATGAGTTTTATATATATTGGTGTTTGGGATACTGTTGACGGTCATGGTTACTGCCATTTGAACATTTTCAGTGATATCGTATCACTTTCCTTTCATCAGCAAATGAAATCTGGGGAAAAGAAAGAAGTCAGATTGCTAAATCAGGTGAATACTGCGAATGATCCAACACACAAACTTGGTTTTTGCTCAAAAACTGTCTCACAATGTTCGAATGATGAGATAGTGCATTATCATGCAAAAGTGACCAGTTGCCTGCATCATGATATTCATGTCATAAGCGACGAATTCTCGCCATCAATCGTTTCAAAACTTCGAGATAAAACTCACCATTGACCGTTTGGCCAGGCAGAACGAATTCTTTGTGGATCCCTTGGAATTGTAGAAACCAATCAGCATTGTCTACTTTTTACTTCTCCAAGCGACTTTTTTTGGATTGCCCCTCTTCTGGTGGTCTTCACTCAGCACTCTGCCGCTTTGTTTTGGGCTCATACTCAAAACACCACGTTTCGTCACCAGTAATGGTCGTTTCAAGGAAGTTTGAGTCTACAAGCAGTTTTAATGTGGTCAATTCGATACATTTTTTGGTCATCTGTCAACCTGTGGGGAACAAATTGCGAATTCATTTTATGAAGGCCCAAACTCTCGATCAAAATGTTGTGCACAGTTGATTTTGGAATCCCCAGTTCATCTTCAATCAACATCACGGATGATTTTGGGTTTTCTTTGATGAAATCATGCATTTTTTGGATGTTAACTTCACTCAGTCTGGTTTTTGGACAGCCTAGCCTTTTCGTTGTCCTCAAGCATCTCACGACCAGTTTGAAATCGCTTAAACCACTTGTAAACTTGAGTACAGGATAAGCATTCATCACCGTTTGCTTTTTGAAACATTTGATGCATTTCGGTAAAACTTTTACCAAGTTTAACACAAAAGTCAATCGCAGCTCTCTGTTTGAAACTCATTTTCTGACGGTTTGTCAAAACACACTGTCACTCTTGGCACTATAATTCGGCTTCTAATGAAACAAATGTCATAAACAGTTGACACAACACTAATAAAGGTTGCTGCTTTCGACAACAAAAAGATACAACAAATGGTGCCACTAGTTTCTTCTATTTTTGAAAAGTTTGATTTCTTTTTGGACAGAGGGTGTAGGGGCCATCCATGGAAACTGAGCAAGGGTGTTAGAACTAGGTTTTTTACTTGGAGAGTGTGAATGAGTGGAATAAGCTGCTAGAGTTTGTTGTAGGTGCCATGACTGTAAATGAATTCAATGAAAAGTATATTAGATACTGTGCGAATTCCGAATAGTTGTTCTTAATATGATCTTTAGGCTTTCCCTCAATGAGTCTAAGGACTCCTTGAAGTTGCTCGTGATAATAATAATAAAAATACAAATAAGATTAAATAATTAACTATCATATATTCGAGAGAAATAAACCAAGGAGTCCAACAGTGATATCCCATTTCTGCAGCTCTTTTTAATATTTATCTAAATATGAAATAATAATAAAATGGAATAAAAATTGCCATCTAGGTATTAAACTTCCCTACTGTGTAATAATAATAATATTATCATTCCATAATCTTTTGCTAATAACATTTACAGGACAAGATCCAATAAGAATTAAAATAGTAATAGATAACAGGATTTTAGAACAGATGAATTCATTTAACTACCTAGGATCTATGATTACATATGAAAATGAAAAAGATATAAACCTAAAAATTGCAAAATATTTAAAAATAAGAGGTGTAATTAACCTAGTTGAAAAACAAACTAGACTAAAAGTATACAATACATTAGCCCTACCAGTCCTATTGTATGGAAGAAGTGAAATCTGAACAAAAAAAAAAAAAAAAAAAAAAAAAAAAAAGATTAATAACAGCTGAAATGAAATTTATGAGAAAAACTTCGAAATATACTCTATTCGATCACAAAAGTATTATAAAAATGGATGGAACAAATTGGAAGAATGTAAACAGAAAGATTACCAAAACAAGCCTTAAATTACAAACCTTTAGGAAAGCTAGGCCATCCTCTAAAGAGATTCAACGATGACTTCTAAGGCCAGAACAGGACACTCTAGGCCTAAATCCAAAAGTGTTATGATGATGATTTAGCTTTACAAGTCTCCCAATCTCTTGCTTCACTTGAATCAACTCATTTTTCATACCCTCCACTTACCTAATCTCTTTTTCCAAGCATCCTACCTTCACTCAAGATACCAACACGGTCAGTGCCATTCTTCAGTTAAATGTTTTTAACTATGTGTGCTATTTTTCGTGAGCCTCCATAGTTCACTCGGTATAGGCGAAGCCCTTTGGTCAGAAAGACCTGGGATGGATTCCCCTCAGTGACGTGAGGAACCTTTATCTGGTCTCTTTCGACAAATGGTCTTATTTAGAGGTAGGGGTTTTCCCACCCGGAAACTCAGATTTTATGTCTCCCAGAACAGGCAAACCTGCCCCCATGAACACATGCATCTACAGACATGAGACACACTGGGAGGCATAGGGCTTACCACTTTATCCTCAAGTACAGTTGCAGTTACAAGAATACATACAGTGTAATAGATAGAAGAGGAGAGGATTAAGAAAAGAAAGCTATTTTTCATTATGTTTATAAAAACTTGAAGTACAGAAATATTTTTAAAATAAAATGTATTTCTTTTTATATCGAATTTTGCTTCTCTTGCGTTACATTGTTTAAAAATTGAACTATGCCATGGCAATACTGTAGTTACTTTTAAATTAAGCAAATTTTACTTCTGATAAATTATAAAACACAGTACATTAGAATGGTGTTATTCATGCTTTTTTTTTTAATATTTATGACAAAAACAACTTGCCCTAGTTAATTACATTAACTAGGCTAAACGTAGACTGCAGGAACTCATATTTGCTTCTTTCTGATATTTTTAAAAATTTTAGTCAGTGTGAAGGAATGAATTTGTTCACATCCCTATAATGTGCATTATTATGCAAACTTTTTTTTTAGATCATGCATATAATTTTCTCTTTCCATGATAGTACATAGCATGATGGGAACTCCATGAAAAAACTAGCAAAACTTAAATTGTTTTATTTTACAGTGTTGTAGATGTCACAACATATATCTACTTCACACTGTTTACACCGTTAGTGTATAGAACATTCCTTGCTGATTTCTTCAGGTAAGTTTTGTATTGTTATTTCTTGTGTGAAATATTTGATTAAAAATGTCAAACTTACAAAAGTTTAATTTGGATGCATACTTTGATACTGTTTCAAATGTCAATGTTCCATCCTGAACTGAATTTATATCCAAATTAATGAATATTATGGCTGTTTTATAGTATGTTCATAAAATTTGCCAGAATGGTTGGCAGTGGCCCTCTCCAATCAATAGGCTGTGTGATTTGAATCCTACTCCGACATGGATGTATGTGAAAGTTTTTAAGTGTAGTTGATTTTCATGTACCATTTAAACAGTTTGAGACCATTTTCTTCTCATTGGAAGCTTGAAGGAGTTCAAAAAAGGTTCTTTGTTTGGCCTCTAGAAAGGGGTTTCCTGAGTGTATAATGCTTAACCCTCCCAAACTGAAATGTGCTGTCTCTAGCCTTTTGTGTACAGTATTGATATCTGTAGAAACAATAAATAATTGCACTTCTGAAATCATCACGATCCTCCTTCCAGAGAAAAGTAATTTTTAATCCAAAGTTGAGTATCAGCTTAGCTCTTTGCTTGAAAAAAACCTGGAATCGAGTTCTTTTGAGGTTGCAGAGAGCCTTTGTAAGAGCTTTCAGTTATAGAGTGGAAAGCCCTCTCCATACTGTATATAAAGCTTTAGAGCTTTATACAGATATAAAGCTTTATATATGCCTTTATATAGGATATAAAGCTTTACAGCTTTATATCCTATATAAAGCTTTAAAGATGTCCATCTTTAAAGCTTTATACAGGAAGATGAAGTTTTTCCTCAGCTTAAGTTTTCATAATGCAAGACAGACAAACAGCCAGCAAAAGTTGGTATATCTACACAGTCTGGTATATAACATATATATACCAGACTGTGTAGATAGGATTAACTGCTGGATCATAACATTAATTAGGTTTCTTTAAGATTAAGTTACATAATCATCACTGGCTATTGAACCTAAGATATTAAAGGAAAGATAACAAGTTTAGGAACAATATTCTTAAAAAAATATATACTTTTCCTTCCATGAAGTATTTCCCCAAAGATGCAGCTCTTAAAAAAAAGAATGTCAACATTTTTTTTTTTTTTTTTTTTTTTTTTTTTTCATGATACTGTTAGTTATCATAATCAATTATCTTGTAGGCTGCGCCATTGTTATTTATATATGTATTTTTATATATACTATTTCTTCTTCCTCTATATAGTATATTAACCTTTTAGTCTACCGGCTGTGCCTTTGTTAATAATTATACTATAGACTTATGAGATGAAATATTATATAAATTTCTTTTACTAACAATTATTTTTATTTTTGACTCCGAGTGTCCCTATATGTTATTATATTTGCACAAAGAGTTCACTCCAATTGGTGCAATGACTTTAACTCACTCTTTCAGAATCCAACTAATCATTGACTCAATACCAAGTACAAGATAAACACATTTAATAAAACTAAAACAATATATATATATACACTTCTAGTAATAATACATAACTATAACTACAGATTATATGGATCCAAGGCCTTATTTAAAAATATAAACTTACTCTTAAGACTAAACACTTTTTCTTTCACAATCACAAAAAAATGTTCATAGTCTTTTTCTCTTTCTGTTAAGGCTCTTTTCCAGAAGTTACAAGGCTCTGTACTTCATTATCAGGATCCTTTTCATCAATCAATATAACACACATAAAGTCTTCTTGACTATATCCTGTTTTCCTTTTAGTAGTAATACTCATCAGATCAGGCACCTTTAATACCTAAAAATCTTCTTAATCAATATATTTTCTAAACTTTCACTTTCAGGCATTCTTAATACTTATAAAACTTCCTTATCATTATTTTCTCTAAGAAAAACATTCACTTTAGAATGTAAGCAACAAGTTCTCCTTTCATTCACAATACTAAATTGACAGTCTTAACTTATTCCACCTTAAAAACTTACAGTTTCAAGATTTCCTTTTATTCATTACTTATTTCTCCTTGAAACCTAATATTTTCACTATTCCCTTTTCGGAATACATTATGAAATTTCTTTTGACTGCCGCACACAAAAAAAATCATCAAGTTCCTTCTAACTTGAATATTTACCGGCCAATTTATAAAAACTTATAGTTTCAAGACTTCCTTTTTATTCTTTACTTGTTCCTGCTTGAAACCTATTTATTTTCACTATTCCCTTTTCGGAATACATTATAAAACTTCCTTTGACTGCCGCACACAAAAAATCAAGTTCCTTCCAACTTGAATATTCCTCGGCCAGTGTTCTAAAAACTTTCCGAACGCTCTCTTGTTTACAACTGTAACTTGGATACGCAACGCTTTCCTTGTCAGCTGTCAATCACACATCAAGTTCTCTCCGGGAGCATGCGCACTTCACAAAAGTCAGAAACTACGCACTGAAATAAAATGGCTGACTCGCTGTATCCATCAGCGCTAAAAGAAAGTCTTTCACAAACACAAAATTCAACATTTTAAAATATAACAAACTTTCTTATAAGTAACACAAATAATCAGTTTAGTAAGTACTTCAATATTTTTACTTCCTTACATATTACTTCTAATATAACATTTTCATAACGAGCACATCACAAGTGCAGACACTGCGTGTATGAAAACAAAAACTAACAAGCATAATTAATACGTAAAAATATTCAGAATTTTTAATATGGTTATTTTTACATCAGTTTCATTTTTCTGTGAAAAATTTTTTTTTTTTTTTTTTTTTTTTTTTTTATTTAACCTACATCTAAACAAAATTTTAATATTTATTTCTAGATCTTAAAATATAACGTGATTCTTGCTAATCATTATGTATATCTTCTGAATCACTAGTTTCAGAATCATCTGACACTAGAGATAATTCTGAACTTTCTTCTTCCAAATTAGTATACTTAAAAATTTTATTTTTATACCTTTCAAACACTTGATTTAAACTACTTGAATTATGTCCTAAATCTACAGAATCATCACTATCAGAATCAATTTCTACAGGTTTTTGAGATTCTATAAGTTTCTGGGATTCCTTATCCTTACTAACTAAATTTGAAGTATCTTTAACTTCCCTTTTCTTATTTAATCCTACATTTATCAACCTATGAAATTCCGCTATACTTTCATCAATGTTAGAGTTAATTTGATTATCACTATTCCTACATTGTACATCATCTGAAACATGTGTCTTAGGATTTCTAAATTTTCTTGCATTTTGGTTCATTTTACCAAAGTTTAATTTTTTCTTTCGCTGCATATTTGAATTATGAATATTAGATCTATTCCCTTTCCTATCATTTAACCTTGAATAAGATTCACAATTAGTATTAGGAAAACTACATTCATCCTTCAATATTTTATTCATATTATCACCTGGTACAAAAGACTTATATTTTCTAAAGCAATTTGAATAGTGTCTAGTCTTCTGAGAACTTATTTCCTTATTCACCTTATGAATAACATGAATTTTATACTTTTCCTCATCTTGATTAAATTGGTTATTCCTAGACAAATCATCAATATCAGAGTCTAGAGATCTAGATAAGTAATCAGCAACTATATTTCTTTTTCCTGGAATATAAGTCACATCAATATTATATTCCTGGAGTTCCAGTGCCCACCTAATTATACGTTGATTTTTATCCTTCATAGTATTTAGGAATGACAGAGGCTGGTGATCAGATCTTATTTGAATAGGTTGTCCTAACAATAAATATCTAAATTTTCTCAATGGAAAAATTATTGCTAGTGCTTCCTTCTCTATGGTTGAATAATTCAACTCTGGACCTGATAAGTTTCTGCTTATAAAAGCTATTGGCTTAAAATCTTCTCCTTCCTTTTGTTCTAGTACAGCAGCAATGCAATCATTTGAAGCATCAGCAGAAAGATAAAATACTTCACCAAATTTAGGATAAATGAGGACTGGAGCTTTAGTCAATGCCAGTTTTAGTTTGTCAAATGCTTCTTGTTGAGCTTCACCCCAAATGAATTTAAAACCTTTCCTTGTCAAGCACACTATGGGTCTTAATAGTTGTGAACAATTTGGAATAAATTTCCTATAGAAATTTAACATGCCAATAAATCTGCGAACTTGTCTAACTGTTTTAGGAGGTTTAGCTGATAATATGCCTTCTACATTTAACTGAGTTGGCATAATTTCCTTGCTATTTATTTTATGACCTAAATACTCAACTTCTTTTAAGAAAAATTGGCATTTTGAACACTTTAAAGATAGATTTGCCTCATCTAATCTCTTTAAGACATTCCATAGGATTTTACAATGGTTATCTATATCCTTTGAATAAATTAGAAGATCATCCTGAAAACAGATGACTCCATTTCCCAACATATCAGATAAGACAGAATTCATTAAAGACTGGAATGACATAGCAGAATTTCTTGCACCTTGTGGTAATCTACATAATTGATATTTCTGCCATCTGGTAGTAAATGCAAAGTATTTTCTGTCTTCCTTCTTCAAAGGAATTTGAAAGTAGCCAGAGTTTAAATCCAGCTTTGTAAAATATTGTGCTCCTTCCAAGCATATCAATAATTCCTCAATTTTACACAGAGGGAAATCAATAGGTTTTGTAACCTTATTGATGGCTCTCAAGTCTAAAACAAATCTCAGGCTTCCATTTGGCTTTTCAATTAGGATGAATGGACTGTTCCACTGAGAATTTGACTTCTCAATTATTCCTGCCCTTTCATATTCCTATAGTAGTTTCTGGCAACACTCCATATATTTCAGTGGAGTCTGATATTGTCTAATATAAATAGGAGATTGAGTACAAATCTGTACTGAATGTTCTACTGCATTAGTGCAAGACATTGAAACAATATCTTCTGTGAAAACACCAGAGAAAAATTCAAAGGCAGATTTAAAAAACTTCAGAATTCTATCCCTTTCTTCATTAGTAATTGCTGATTTCATTGAACTCCGCACCAAATTCTCCTTAAACTCTTGAATATTTTCCTTCTCATCTTTCTTTAGAGTGTCAATATTAAATACTTGATCAATATCATTAGTATCTAGAAAAACTTCAGGAGACTGCTCTAATTTTCCACTGTCATCTGATTTCCTATCCAAACAGCATTCTACTCCACACAATGATACTGTATTATCAACAAAATTACACACAAACCCATGACGTTTCAGAAAATCAATTCCAAATATTATTTGTACATTTGGATTTGAAGATTCTGGAAGAACAATTAATGAATGAGAAACCTTTAATGGAAAGCAAGGAATTGAAATAAAGACATTGATTTGCTTATAAGCTGAAATTTCAGATTCAAATATTCCTTTTAACTTAATCGGATTGCTTAAAACTGAAATATCATTTGGAATTAGAGATTTAATTTTGTTAAATAAGCTATAAGAAATGAGTGAAATGTGTGCACCTGTGTCAAGTAAGATATCACAAGGTACATCTTCAATAAATCCTTGTAAAACTGTCAAAGGATTACTTTCATTAGCATAAGGAGCTAATGCTACATCAAACTTTCTTTTATGGTTAGAGCTGTCTTTGGCTTTACCCATATTTAGTAAATAGTTTGACATTTCTGTCCTTGCCAGTATAATATTGGAATAATAACTAATTCCAGATTTATTTTTATTCTCTGATTTCTTATTTTGAAAACAAGATCTATCTCTAACATAACAATCTTTAGCAAAATGACCCTGTTTATTACATCTAAAACATTTTGGAATGTATCTTCTATGAGATGCCTTATTCCTGTTAATGCCATCAGATTTACAAGAAAAGGATTGATTATCTGTAAGATTTTTGGATAATGTTAAATCCGACATCATCTTAAACAGAAGTTCTTGTCCTTGTACTATGGGTCTCTGTTGTCTTTCTATTTCTTCACTCAGAAATGTTTTCAGTTCCTCATATTTTTCCAAATCATGTAATTTTATCCTGGAATCAGATTCTGGAATATCCTTAGTAAAATTCACAGAAGTTTCCTTAGACTTTTTTCTTTTATTTGCAACTTTACTTTTTTGAAGCTTTTCTTCTCTCATTTTATCAGTACCCACAATGCTAGAAGAATGAGTTTGATTATGCTGAAAAGAATTTACTTGCTTATTGCTTGAGGAATGAAAAATATCTCTTAATCTTTCTTCCTTTTCTTTAACAAGCTCAAAACATTGTTCAAGATTTCTAACGTTTTTCTTATATTCTTATACGCTGTTTCTTTTAAATTATCCTTAAGGCCAAGTCTAAATTGATTAAAGAGCAACCATTCTAAAGAGGATTTCTCTTCAGATGAAATATTAAATCCATGAGCAATGCTCCACAATCTATGATAATATTCAGAAACAGATTCCTTATTACCTTGGATACACTGTTGAATCTTCCAAATGTTTGGCCCTAATTCTCTTACATTTGAAAATTCAGATATTGGCAAACTTTTAAAGGTTGCATAATTGTCAGTATCTCTTAGTAAAGGAGATGTATTCAAAAATGTTTTGGCTTTTCCCAACAATTTATTACGAAGTATAATTAACAAGTGAAAATCTGACCAATTTCCTAAATCTTTAATTTTTTCTGCATACCTAAAAAATGTTTCTATGCTTTCACTACTATCACCTGAGAAAGAAGGTATTACTAAGGTTGGATTTATTAACCTAAAAAATTCTTCATCATTAACTGAAGGAACTTTACTACTAATATTACTATTTTCTGTAGCCATTTTTTTTTTTTTTTTTTTTTGAGTCAAGATTTACCTTTTGGATTCTAAAATAGTTTAGTCATTACCAATCCTGTCGTCGACTGCGCCATTGTTAATATTTATACTATAGACTTATGAGATGAAATATTATATAAATTTCTTTTACTAACAATTATTTTTATTTTTGACTCCGAGTGTCCCTATATGTTATTATATTTGCACAAAGAGTTCACTCCAATTGGTGCAATGACTTTAACTCACTCTTTCAGAATCCAACTAATCATTGACTCAATACCAAGTACAAGATAAACACATTTAATAAAACTAAAACAATATATATATATACACTTCTAGTAATAATACATAACTATAACTACAGATTATATGGATCCAAGGCCTTATTTAAAAATATAAACTTACTCTTAAGACTAAACACTTTTTCTTTCACAATCACAAAAAAATGTTCATAGTCTTTTTCTCTTTCTGTTAAGGCTCTTTTCCAGAAGTTACAAGGCTCTGTACTTCATTATCAGGATCCTTTTCATCAATCAATATAACACACATAAAGTCTTCTTGACTATATCCTGTTTTCCTTTTAGTAGTAATACTCATCAGATCAGGCACCTTTAATACCTAAAAATCTTCTTAATCAATATATTTTCTAAACTTTCACTTTCAGGCATTCTTAATACTTATAAAACTTCCTATCATTATTTTCTCTAAGAAAAACATTCACTTTAGAATGTAAGCAACAAGTTCTCCTTTCATTCACAATACTAAATTGACAGTCTTAACTTATTCCACCTTAAAAACTTACAGTTTCAAGATTTCCTTTTATTCATTACTTATTTCTCCTTGAAACCTAATATTTTCACTATTCCCTTTTCGGAATACATTATGAAATTTCTTTTGACTGCCGCACACAAAAAAAATCATCAAGTTCCTTCTAACTTGAATATTTACCGGCCAATTTATAAAAACTTATAGTTTCAAGACTTCCTTTTTATTCTTTACTTGTTCCTGCTTGAAACCTATTTATTTTCACTATTCCCTTTTCGGAATACATTATAAAACTTCCTTTGACTGCCGCACACAAAAAATCAAGTTCCTTCCAACTTGAATATTCCTCGGCCAGTGTTCTAAAAACTTTCCGAACGCTCTCTTGTTTACAACTGTAACTTGGATACGCAACACTTTCCTTGTCAGCTGTCAATCACACATCAAGTTCTCTCCGGGAGCATGCGCACTTCACAAAAGTCAGAAACTACGCACTGAAATAAAATGGCTGACTCGCTGTATCCATCAGCGCTAAAAGAAAGTCTTTCACAAACACAAAATTCAACATTTTAAAATATAACAAACTTTCTTATAAGTAACACAAATAATCAGTTTAGTAAGTACTTCAATATTTTTACTTCCTTACATATTACTTCTAATATAACATTTTCATAACGAGCACATCACAAGTGCAGACACTGCGTGTATGAAAACAAAAACTAACAAGCATAATTAATACGTAAAAATATTCAGAATTTTTAATATGATTATTTTTACAATACCTTCTGCACACAAAGCATTGATTTGGTATGCAATTCTGCAGCATGTGGAAGTAATTTTTTAAAAAATACCGAAGTAAATATCCACTTAGCTAGTAAATATCAAAGTACTCATGAATAGGATAAATATGACATTCCTGGCCAACAAATATTAGAATATTTTACTGAAGTCTGACATATTTATTTTTCTATTTACATTAAAGTTCACAGTGTTGGAGAATGAACAATGATGCTTACAGACAGAATGACGTTGGGCAAATTAGACTCAATTAATCTCTACCTGTAGTAGAGGTCAAACAAGAGATTGGTGTGAAACAAGTTCCAAAGCTGAGAGAAACCAAATAATTTCACATCTAAATATATTATTAGGAATAAACCTTGGGTATTCTCACCAAATACTCGGTCTTAGCATGTACCCATTAATGGTGGGGAAAATATCTTTAAGGAAAATAACACTGCACTAGAAATATGTTGAATAATTCTGTACACTGATACTAAAAACTTATACCTACACTAAAAAAACCCAGCAAGGTTTACATTAATAATTAACAGCCCTTACCACAAACTTCACTGTTATCCATAAACTATAATGGGTAAATAATTTGTACTTTGCTTGTAAAGGTCAGTAAATATCTTTTGATCATAATACAGGCAGCTATCATCTTGTAACAGTGATCAAGACATGATGCTTGGCCAGTTCGGATGAAACAAAATTTGACCAGATAAATATCTGACTTGTGTGCATCATATGATTTAAGAATCAGTTAATCATTCGTCATACAGTTTAAAAATCAGTATTACAATACATATATGTGACTGAGAATGATGAAATAAGTGTGCAACTTCATTGTGCATGTTTTTCTGCCTTGACATTAGTGCTCTTGTGGAAAATTGGATATTCATAATTATTTCAACTGGATTGTACCCTTTAAAATGTTTGAAAAGAGTATAGTTCTAGTGCTGCTGATAGTTTTGGCTCTAAAAATAAGAAATGTTGCAAAGACTATGAAGATTGAGGTAATTCATTGCTTTGAAAAAGTGAGATAGTATCCCTTAGTTATACACTGCTTGGAAAGAAGTCAACAGGCACTATAGTGTGAGGAACAAACAGCCATGGCACCCACCTTAATAAGAAGATTCCAGTTCAACCCACAGATGTTCGGTAGGGTTGAGACCAGGTCACTGTGGGGATGTTCATGTCCACAAACCACACATTTATAGCAACAGCCTTTTGTCTTGCTTGAAGAAACTATGATCAGTTCCATAGAAATGCCACAAAGTGGGAAGCATTGTTGTCCAAAATGTTCAGATACCTCTTACTGTTCAATGTTCATTGCACTGCGAATAAAGGTCCTTGGTCAAACCAGGACTATATCACCATACTACCATCTCCGAATTTCATAGTTGTGGTTACACACTCTAATAAGAGACGTTTACAAGGCATCTGTCCATCTGTTATGGAGTAACAAATCATGCTAACCCTCAGTTGAGGGTGTAGTGTGATTTGTTACTCCATAACACAGCTTTCCAAGCTTCCACCTCCCACTGTACATGCCCTTTGCACAACTGGAGATGACGCTGCATGTTGATTCGGGTAATGTGGTCCTACCATGGAAACCCATGTTGTGAGCCTTGGTTATGAATGTTTTTCTGCAGAATCACATTCCAGTCGATGTCCGGAACTCCGCATTTAAAGTATCGGGCATTAAATGGTGGTTTTTACATATTATCTTTCATAGCACCCTACAGTAACGTTTGGTGAGTGTGGTTGGTCATCTACTCCCTGCACTTATGTCAGTAATCAATATCGTATCGCTGATTGTTGATCTGGGATGGCCCCCAATTTGTCAACATTTTGCCACACAGATAGGCCTGCAACATGGCATCCTATCACATCTTTCAAACTTTTCAAAAACTTCTTTCATACTTTGTCAGTTCCTTTCTCATAGCTATTTGACTTGGACACAGTTGCACTGACTTGGGAGTATCATATGCCTCCAATTTATACTGACTACAAACACATGACTCATTACTTGGCACAATGCACCTTTCCCCATGGGGGTGTCCATTGACTTCTTTCCAAGCCGTAGTGTATATCATTCCAAAAACCCTAGAGCTTCCAAAGGTCATTCAAAGAGATCCCTTCTAAGTGTGTGTGGTAATCAAGTTCAGGCAAAACATTTTTGAAGAGTGGTTTGGCAATAAATTTGTTCAGCCTGTTAAGGATTATTTCTCTCAAAATAATATCTTTCATCTATTCATTCATTCATTCATTCATCTCCAAGGCCCACCTTTCCTAATTGGGTTGGGGGGAGGAGCAGCTGCAAGAGGAACTTCCAATGGTCACGATCCTCCACCACCCAGCTCAGGTGTTCTGGTGTGACTCCAAAACATGTCCACCCAAGGTTTTGGATATAATCTATCCAGCAAGTCCTTGGCCTCCCACCCTCTGTCTTGGCAAAGAGGGCCTGCTGGGTGGGGAGCCTCTCTTGTGACATTCTGATCAGGTGCCTGTACCAACGTAATATCTTTCATCTAAACAGTTGTTAATCTCCAGCATTCCACCTTGCCACCTATAACCAGATTGTGTGTGTGTGGGGATGCATATTTTTTAAACCTTATTATTTTCTCAGGTAAACATTTAGCCAGGCAGTCAATGCAATTGATGGTGGACAAGAATCTCAGAGAGTTTAGGAAATGATTTAACATCTATGATATGTGAAAAACAGTTACTCCATGCAGTGAAGCTTAGTTGTTATTTGGTTGGTCTGTGTGCAGAAAATTATGTCCTGATTTTGTTTCTAATTCTCAAGACTCTTCAATAATTGTTTTAGTGGTGACCAAAAGTGATGCAGAAATGACTAATAAATCCAAAGTTTTCAAAGCAGATGTAAATGAAGTATTAGCATCACATTCAGAAAAATCTTCAAACGATGACCTCTGTGATATGCATAGATAAGCTTAGGTGTTGGTTGTTATTCATAACAGTTTCATAGTATAAACACCACCAGAGGAAAATAAATAATTCATTTATTGAACTTACTAATATTTCATCAGATTTTCAACTAGCATCCTCAGAGCACAAAATTACGAATGTGGTAGACATGTAACACTCAGTTAGATAGTTGTAGAAACAATTTACATTGTAACTGAAAGGAAAAATGTTATAAAAAAAAAGGCGCCAACTAGGGACCAGTTAAAAATAATTAATTCAGAAAAGTCTGGGTAAATGTGGTCTTAGAATGATCTTGTTCCAGAATCTTTGACAAAGTAATGCAGCCATATATGTTGATTTGATTAGAGGAATGCTGATTCTAAAAATAGTCTCCAAGCTATAGAAACATTTGTGCAGAAAACTTTGCTTTTTCTTCTTCTGCAATTTAATCCTGTATAAAAGAATGTCCAGAGTATAGTCTGTTGGTCCTGACTTGCCATATAGATGATCACACACACACACAGTTTTTATTTTCTTCAAGGCAGATGTTAACTGAACTACAGATTGTCCAAAGTAGGTTAAGTTGCAGGTACAAAGAAGGAGAATGCATGACGGTTGCTGCTAGTCAAATGTGTGGTTTTGAAGTTGGTATGAAGATTACTTTTGCAAAGAACTTTAGCTATCTTTTCTGATACTGTGAATATAATTGATGGGAATAATTTCATTGTGATCTAGCTGTTAAATATGGGGGGGGGACATGAGTAATTTATCTATTTCATAGGAGTTGTAGCCATTGGCTAAAAAATGGTGTTAGAAAGTTATGAGTTCTATAACCAGGGCTGTGTCATTTGAGCAAATAGCCCTGACTCTATGTGTAAGTGCCCTCCAGTATGTGCTTTCCTATAAACAGAAAAGGATAAGAACTATTTGGTAGTTATGTAACTATGTGTCCAGGAAGCGGGGGGGAAGACTATTGTTAACTTCTTTTTTCTATAGCAAAGTGTATATTATGTTTAAGTGCACTAAAAACGTATCTTATGATGTTTGAGCTATGAGCCCATACAAGGTTTGCCCGGGAAATTCCTGAACTTTTTAAATAAAAATTTTCCTGTCTTAGAAGCTATTCGGGCTTGTCACCTTCAAAGTACTCTCCTCCACTTTGTATACACTGCTGCCAGCATTTCTTCCATCCTTTGAAACATTTCTGGAATGCTTCTTTTGGGATACTGTCTAATTCTGCTAACAGGTCTATGTGCAAGCAAATAAGGTATGCCCATTTTTTAATATAGTTTGTAAGTGTTACAAGGTTGTATCTTTTGAGGATTTTTGCTTTTGCTATTTTGCTATATATATGGGATGGTAATAGATTGAATGTATTCTGTTCTGGGTACAGAGGAGTAGTTTATAGTTTTGGAATTTTTTGGATCTGGTGGGGATTGTAGCCATTGACTAAGAATGTTGTGGATAAGTTCAGTGATGAGGGCATTATTATTGGAATTATCACTATCGTCACATGTACTAATTACATTAGGACAGATGTGTGTACACAGAAAACAGGTGAATGACTAACTTCTTTTTTTTGGTGACTCTCAACTGTGAAATATTTCAAAAACATTTGCATTTAAATGTTCATTGGTTATCTTTTCTGAAAACTTTGTATTTATATGTGTGGGTGTGCATGTGTGTATATATACATACAAATTTATAATTTATATAAATTATATAAAATTTATATTTAATGAGATTAATATTTTTAAACTACATTTTTATTAAATAATAATTTAACAAATTTTTTTAGATTGATCATGAACACATTACCCCATCATAACATGCAACATACGAAAAAAATAATCACCAAAGTGGATATTTCTTTTTTATTTTTATCTGCTAAATGAGCCTCTGATTTTTTTTTTTTTTTTAATGCTAATCTCACTCATGAAAGGTTGATGACTATTAGAACATTTAAGCCAGAATATGGAGAATCCAATTATAGAGGCTACACAGAGAACTTTTTCAAGATATTTCTGGTATCCGGTAAGGTTGGAAATTAAATAGCATCATCATTTTCTGGCATTGTTTACTAAAGGGAGGTCTAACATTTAGCTGTATTCTTACAACAAATCAGCAGCTTTCAACCACAAATCCAATTCAATGAGGAAAATGATTGGGATAAGCTCACTATTCTTAGACATCATGTTTAGACATCCCGTACAGCTTCCGTAATTTGCCAACCAGTGTTTATCACAAACCCACTTTCACTGGCATATATTATTAGTAGTAGTATTAAGAGAGACCTCCAGGGAGTCAGGGACTCATCAAGGGAGGCCACATACTACACGCACCAGCTATCATACTTATTCTTAAATTCATTCACATTGCTTGCACACATCCAATCACGCATCACCCTGTGAGAGAAAAATGTTGTCCTTTCCCCACCCCCCATAATATGAAAAATTCCATCAACTGAATATATATCAAAAATCAGCTAACACTTTTTATTGCCTTATAGAGAGTAGGTGAGGCCATTTTAGCCCTGTCTAGCTCCTCTGAAAACAATGTAGAAGGTTATCAACAACTAACTTCTTTGCTCCCTGGAGGTCCACCAATTAATTAGTGATCACCACTGTTGGAATCTATCGCTCCAGTTGTGAAGCCAAACTCATCCATCTTTAGGCACAAGTCTGGAGCAGCCTAGGCCTGCTCCTGACACAGATTTCTAGATCACTTGATCAGGTCTAGTGTATAAACTTTCTAACTCAACTGGATCAGTAGTTTCCTCTCTGGTTATTCCCTACCAATGCAGGAGTATCCCACAAAAAGGAGAATTATCAGTATAATTCTCCTTTATACCGATAAAGGAAGAATTATGTGAGATCCTTTGTTAAGCTCAAATTTTATTCATAGGTTTACTGATGATAGCACACTCTATTCTTCCTCTTCATTTGACAAGCCTTGTAGTACCCAAATGATTCAAGCTTCAAGATCTTATATAACTGATGTGTTCAACACTGATCTCTAGTGATATGGGAGACAGCCTTGTGAACTTCACTGCAATCAAAAGATATTCTTGTCTTATTTTTTCTCATAACAAATATTTCACTTCACTTTACTCCTTTTTATCTTTGATAATGCCCAGATCATATTTATTTTCTTGGACAGATTTACACCTCTAGCCTTTCCTAGTGCAAACACTACTTTTTACATATATATAACTCCTAATAAATTCCAAATTTGGCCAGCTTTAAATACTGTTCTCACATTCTGAGTAGTGCATGAAAATCCTCTATAAAAATGCTTGGTGCTATTCAGAAGAGAAGTGTGGTTCAGACAACTTTCCCTCCTCTCTCTATCACATGCACACACACACACACACAGGCTTACTATCGAATAATCATGGATGTTCTATTTCTGCCTTATGACTTTTCTGCGGGTATTTTCATGGACAGTGCTCCACCTAACTGGCCACCATCATTTCTCCATGTTCCTTTAAACAAGTAAAAATGAAGTTACTGGTTAACATTCATGCACAGTTCAGCTTCATAGTTACCAAACTAATCTCTCTCTCCTCCACCCTCCTCTCTCATTCTGTCTATCTCTGTTCTTTGGAACAGCCTTCTCCATGCAATTTTCCTCAGAGACTATGACTTTCGATAGTTCAAGAGGCATATCAACAGGTTTCTTCTTAACACCTGCTCACGTGCAGTACTATTATAGGTCTGTGACTTTTTGCACATAGGATTAAAATCAGATTACTATTTAAGCTTTGATAATCCTGAAAAAGTATATAATAAAGCACCAACAGTAAAGCTGTTTAAAACACTAAATTATAGTGGTACCTCATGCTGAGTGCAATATAGCTTTTCCTTAAGTTACAAATCAGTAAACAGTAAACAAAACTGAATGAAACAGGAAGATAGTGATGTTAATCAGGTACTAGGGAGAGTTAGGCACCTGTTTCCACTATTTTTCATATTATTTATTCAGCTTAGTTCTTTACTTCTTACAGGTGACCTGGTTTGGTATGAATATTTAGAGATAATGTCATTTAGGTTATTGTTTCATGGTATAATAATAACTAAATTCATAATAATCATATCCATATTTTTCCTTTCATCAGACCTGATAAATATTTGCCAACTGGAAAAAAACTACTTATAGGGAACAAAATACTGATCACAATATCTGGATGAACCATTTATATTATTAGACCTCTGGGTAGTAAAGGACTCATCAAGAGAGGCCATACATTACCCACACCAGCTGTCATACCTTCTCTTAAACTCATGCACAGTAGCTGCACTCACAATTTGAACAGGTAAACTGTTCCACTCATGGTGGTCTATGAGAGAAAAATCTTGCTCCTACCCTTTTCTTAACTGCAAACAAATTTAACTTCCATTGATGCCCCATTGTCCTCTTCCCAGCTTCCACATAATGAAAAATTTATTATCTGATATCCTATAATGCCCTCTCAAAAGTTTATAGACCTCTATCATATCAGAAACCTCTTTCTTCTGTCTACCAATGTCTGTAGACCACATACTCTCAATCTATCATTTTAATCCACATCCCAATATTTTTATAACTCTTATTTGCAGCTTTTCCACAGCTTCTTTATCTCTTTGGAACCCAGCAAACCAAAACTGAGCATAGTTATTCAGGTATGGTCATATCAAAATCTTGTATAGAGGCAAAACAACTTCTATATTCTTACATGTCAGTGTTTATTTCAACATTGCAATTATTCTCTGAGTTGTAGTTGTGATTTTTATTATGGATCCTTTGAACTTCAACTTTCTATCCAAAACTCCAAGATCTCTAGCCTCACCAGTTACTTGAAATATCATTCCACTAGTATAATATGTTGTTAGATATTGCATCATGCTAAAGTGCATAATTTTGCACTTATTAACATTGAATTGAAAGTCATTATCATTTGCACACACTTTCAGCCAATTCAGATCACTCTGTGATTACCCTGCTTATCTCTGCATCATCAGCAAGCAGCTGAAGATCTGTCAGCCAAATTTCCAATATGACTAATGTATAGATAGACAACAAATAAAGAAGGTTGGTATGATGGGGAACTAGTTCAAAAATTTATACAAAATAAGAGAAGAAATTAGTGAAAATACTGAACTTGCAGTGTTCAAACTAATTTTAACTTAAGGATCTGAGGTTTGGATTAGAAATAAAGTTGTTTGATCAGACTAGAGACTATATGAAAGTTCTGAAAAAAAAAATTAAGGGATTGAACAGATGGCAGAATCATATTAAAAATGAAGTTGTTAGGAAAGAGCTTAGCATTATTAATTCAAAAATGTGTGAGCAGAGCTGATCTAAGATGGTATGGTCACTTAAACAGATTGGGAAGAGACAGGTTAACAAAAAATGTTTGATGGCAGGGAAAATAACCAGAGGAAGACCAAGATCAAGATGGATTGATGCAGTCAGAACTGCCCTCGAAGACAAAAAAAAATAAGATATGACAATATTGAAGTGCTGACAAGCAATAGATTAATTTGATGGAAAATTGCTGATATGAGATTAGTAGTAGCATAATCATATAGTACTGTCATAGTATCCTGTACACCCTCTTGAGGGTGCTTATGAAGAAATTGATGATGATAAAAAATTTATTTGAAAAAAAGTGAAGTAAAAACTTAAGTTTTTACTTCATAAAATAAAATTAAATAAAACACCATACATCACAGATTAAATAGCTTGTATATTAGAACAGTATCACCTCAGAGTTGCCTTAATACCTACGAAAAAATTTCCGTAATTAAATCACCCAAACAATCTCATTTACTTTCAAGAGGCCTGGTGTTTATAAAAATTTTGCACATGCAGCACACATTACACTGGATAAATGGAATATTGAAGGAAAGGAGCACACATATCAGGCTTGCCTTATTATGCTACTAAAGAAAAACATCTGATAATTTAAATACTAACAAATATTCTGTATGTTGAATTTAATTGCTGTATTCACAAGTTTTGAAGGTGCCTCCACAATGACTCAATGTCCAGTGTGGTGCATTAAAAATCAAAACCTTATCCTAAACCAAAATGCTTTGCATATGTAAAAGACTTAAGATATAAGCAACTGGGTTATGATAGATGTTACACAGCACAGATTGACAGTGAAGTGCATAAGTGATATCACAATTGATATGTATTATTATTGTTGTTATTATTATTCACACTATATGAATTTGGGAAAAGAAATTTAATCAGCAGTTGCATGCTTGTAGTTACTCTACGTTATCGAGACAGTTACGGTGCAGATCATTCTTAAGAAATTTGCAACATATGCAGAAAAATTTTGTATCTTTACAAAAACATAGTATGGATTCCAGAAGAATAAGTGAACAACATCCTTGGAAGATTTTACAATTATAATTAATGGTGCCTTTGCTAAAACCATGCACAAAGCAGAAAACAAATCTCGCATATCAGGTCCATTCTGTAACTGAATTCCAGAGGGATTAAACATATGTATGCATAATATTAACCAGAGGCAAGATCTTCCAATATGCAGATGACATAGCTATGGTATCCATCCATAATAATGCAAGTCCAAGCAAATATACAACCAGACATAAATCTGGTCACTAACTGGGTCATCAAAAACTCCATACACCTAAACTCTGAAAGACAAAATTAAATCCACTGAATCAACCAGATGATAAGTATATAACACTCCAATATCTTCCTTCCAACATACAGAGCAAATAAAATAGTAAAACTACCACCACCATCACTCATGTTGAAACATAATACCTTGGGAATTTCCTTTCATTCAGATATGAACTGAAATAGCCACATCTGCAAATCAAGTTCTGGACAGTAGCAAGCTAGACACAGATTAAATCATATTAAGAGACATTGGAACAACATGTGCATTGTGTGCAGATTGTAAAATAAATAGATTAATATCGTTATAGTGTAAAATTATAAAGCTGATCTTTTGGGAACAAAGAGGTAATACCAGTCCTTTCTTTCATGCTTACACAGTGATCAGAATACATTATGGAAAATTATGGAGACAACTACTGTGTCAGAGCAAAACTTTAGTTTAATATAAACCAAAATGAACACTCGACGTTTCAAAATTCATATCAAGGTCATCATCTGAAGACAAACTCTCATCAATGCTGCTACCTGGAGTATGCAAAGTGCCATGTTCGTGTAACTTGTCTTACTATGGACAAACAGAAAGATCTATAAATAAACGTATCTCTGACCATCAAGACCATATCCGTCTTATCAAACTTCATAAATCTGGCCTTGCACAACATGGAGTGGAAAATGCTAACCACAGAATCCAATGGCAAAACGCTAAGCTGCTACATAGATCCATATATAAACATGAACATATAATCGTTCTAATCTTAATCAGAACAATTGTCTCTATTCCAAAAGTTTGGAAAATTGTTTTAAATTCGCCCCATTAGTTTTAATCCTCAATCACACTACTGTTTTTTAATTCAAGTCCTGTTGTCGTTTGATAATTGTACTGATAATTGTGAATATTTACATAATAAAGTTATTTACTGTGGTATATGTGTTATTCTATGGTTACAGGTTTCACTATATAAGAAAATCACCACACTTGACTGTCCTCCACAGAGCCCTGATCTCAATATCTGTTGGATGAACTGGAGTTCCAGGTGAGGACTAGGGACATCTGCCCCACAACAGTCCAGGACCTCATTACATGCCTACAGGAAGAATGGTCCAAAATTTCCATTGATTGCTATCATATCTTTGTGGAAAGCATGCTCTGCAGGATTGCTGCAGTCATCACAGTTGAAGGAAGTCCTACATCTTATAAAGTGGGCACAGTATACATAACCACCTCAGATATTTTTAGATCTGTGATGGTTATATAGTGTCCCAAAAATTCACAAACCCAATATCCTGCTTTGTCCTATTGTTGATAGCATAAAACAGTCCTGCCTACAAACTTGCCAGACAGCAAAATTTGCACTTATCCTTCCTCAAGCTCTTTTCCTTCATTAAAAATTCTATTCACTTTATAACCTTAATAAAAAATCTTATTCTAAGGAATTCAGGCATTATGATCAGCTCTGGTATTATTTCATTATTTATCAATGTACCACTGACTGGTGATCTTATTAAGCTACATTCCCTCCGCCTTGATATTTTAATTATTCAAATTAACCATACACTTGAGTTAGTTTTCATGAAAAGGAAAAATATACAAACTAGATAATACTATATGGTTTTCCCCTTACCCCTTCCAGCTAGTCTCTGTATGGAATTTCTGGAAAACCAAGTGCTTAACACCTCAACCACTATGATTGTCACTGAATTACTTATTCATCTAATAAAATTAAATGAAGCCGCTGCAATATTGAGCAGATCATAAAATGAAACAGCATTTTCATCTCTAAAAACAATATATTTTCTACATGTATTTTAAAATTGCTATAGAACAAAGGGATCATGCAGTTTGTATTCTGTAAAATTTACCTTTAATTCGGAATAGATGAATCAGATTTCGTGTTGATGAAAAGATGTAAAAATTTGTCTTGATCATTGTAAGTCTGTTTGGATGTGGACAGTGTACCTACTCGTGAACCAGCTGGTGAGTTCAAATCCTGGCTTGGACATGGATTTTTGTAAATGTCATTGAGGGGTGGGGTGAATTTCATCGTCTAGTGTCCTACATATTGTAGCCTTTGATGACTTGAAAAGTTCCATGTTTAGCCTTTAGAGCAGAGTTTACAAAGTATATAAATAATAAAAAATAAAATTAATCTTAGTTCACCCACTGTGATAAAATACGATGGGTTTCCAGCCTGTTGTGGGTGAGAATCTCATATTAAAAAAAAAAAAAAATATATATATATATATATATTGCTAATATCAGAATAATAATTCTGCTTTAAGCCGGCATTTGCTGTTTTTCAGTACACTGTTCCTACATTGTGCACAAACACTGTATTTTACAAAATTTTTTTTAATTATGGTAATCCTAGCACTGTGATTAATCATAATGTTAGGATTAACTTAAGGGCATTAAGAAACATGAATTTTGACTGATACTAAAATTTGCTTATTCTGTTATACAGAGTGAGTCAAAAATGAACAAGAAGTTGGAAACAATTAAGAAAAAAAGTTGCTTGCAAAAATTCACAGTCTGTGCCACATGATTAGAAACATTTATTGAGAATAAAGTATTAAGCACAAAAATATGAAATTTACACTATTCTGATCAGCAACTCAAATAGATTTTTAAATGCTTATTAAAGTTCACTGTGTGTCACTATGCCCATCAAAACAACACTATTTCTTGCCAAACAATTGAGTTTGACAAGAAATAGTGTTTCAGTGATTGAGTGCCAGATCATTGAAACAGCCCTACTATTGCACTGCTGGTCATCCATGTTTTGTGGTAATGGTAGTAATACACAATGTCCTTTACATAACCCCAGAGGAAAAGTCAAGAGCAATTAGATCCAGTGATGACTTTGCTGGTCTGTCCTCGATCCTGTTCATCCAATTCATTGGCCAGGCATCTTGCATATTCACAAAGGTTGTTACAGCATAATGGATAGCAGAGAAATGCTCCATCTTGTTGAAAGGCAGTATTGAGTTTGTCTCACATTGTGGACAAAAAAAAAAAAATATCGGACTATGCTTTGAATGTTCAACAGTGATATATGGGTTTTCAAAACACCATTATTGATTTATTTAAGTTAAGGGATATTACATCCCATATTACATCCCATATTGTTTCTTAGCTGAATAAGAAACTCAAAGAGTTTCATGCCGAATATAGAAACTATATAAAGTTCGGCGATTCCAAGCATAAGCAAATACCTGGATTGTGCAGCACCTGACCCATTTGGTAGTGCAAACTGAGGCAACTCACAGTAAGGGTGGAGCAAGCTCAGATTACCATTCTTGGTATTTACCCATAATGTGAACTTAGCTCCTAGGAGCTGTATTACTGTTCTACATTATGAGAGAAGGTCACTACCCAGACCGGTTTCAACCTTTATTGAGGTCTCATCAGTGAGTAGGTAGAATGGGAGTTCATGTCTTTCATCATCATCAGCCTTTGGAGTATAAAGATTGCTGAGGGTCAGCAGGTAGTTATAGGGGAAGTTAAAGAAAGGTAGAGTAGGATAGTAGGAGGTAGAAAGAGGCCTCAGTCAACCTGTTTAGCTGTATAATCCAGAGGTTGTGGCTAAAAGGTCTGTAAAACATCATCTCCTTACACTGCTCTAAAAAAAAAACTTAAAATTTACCCTTTACTTTACCCAAAAAACATAACTTTAGATTAGATTAATCCAGGTCTGGAGACATCATCTCATAGTCCCTAAAAAAGAAAAATGTTTGTTAAAATTTGGAACTTAGATTACTCTTAAACTATTCTTTACAACTGAAAAAAACCGTGATAACAGGTTCCGTATTGAGGTGGGCATTATCAACTAGAGAACCGAGAGTTAGGGGAAGAACCCAGCCCGAGTGATGCAGCCCACAAGGTGCTGCACTGCCTCGCTGTAAGCCTTCGCAGCTCAAGTTCTCAGGTCTACCCCCTCCGCAGTGACTAGAGAACCAATAAGTTGTACAATAGAACTAAGTATTTAGTTGATCCTGAAAGGAGGACAAGTTTTTAGAGTGCCCTTAACTCTTTTTTTGTTGTATATTTCTGTAAGATTTGAGAAGCTACTGTTTTTTTCCCTGCCATTTATTATTTGGTGAAGCGCTTTATACAGCCTCCTTTCCATTTCTTCATTTAGTTCCACGATTCCTTTTAGCTATGCGGTTTAGTTCACTTAATTTTTCTATATAGAGGTCTCCCCATTCGAAATTTATGGTCTCAGGACCTATGAGGAGAAGCATAGGTGCCCCTATTTTGTCTATTGCCCTTTGGAGGATCACCTCGGAGTCTTCCGGGATTAAGTGCATTAGAACCCTTTGAGCATCCACGGCGGGGATGGATTCTTCCTCTGATTCCTTGACTGGTGTGATATTTCCTTTTCTCGATTCTTCAGTCTCTTCTTGGTGTTTTATTCTGATCTCCCTTTCTTCCTCTTCCTCAGAATCCAATACTTCTTCTGGGCATCTGTTATCTGGTTTTGTTCTCTTCGTTTCTCCTTCTTCAGGGCTGATTGGTCTTTTTTCTGTTGTTGCTGGCTTCCATTTCTTCTACTTCTGTTCTTTCATTGGTGGTCGCTTCCATCTCGATGTGAGTTTTTCTTGCGTTACGTTTCTTTTTTTTTTTTCTTTTTTTTCCATTCTGAGTTTTTCGTGGTGGCGGCTTGATTTCCTGTTGTTACTGTCACGCTAGCTGAGGGTTGGATGACTGGAGATTCTTCCGGCTCCATTGTTTTAGGCTCCTCTGCTGTTTTGCCTATAGCTAGAATGTCGTTTTTTTGGGTTCAGATTTATTTACTGGAGTTGGCGATATAGCGCCTCCTATTCATTCTGCTTGTGTCCTGTTGGGACAAACGTCTACCTTGTGGGTTGTATTTTCACATTTCAGGCAAGGTGCCTCACACTGAGCTAGGGCATGTCCTGCCACCATGCAGTACCTGCATTTGTTCTTGGGGCAGTCCGTGCCTAGGTGTTTGAGTGATCTGCACCGAAAACATTGCTTCCTTACCCCAGGGTAGTTAATTACTACCCTGGCAGAGCCTAAAAACAAAAAGTTGGGCACTTCTTTCTTCATATCCATTCAGAAAGTTACTTCTCCGGTCTTCCAGTTAGAGAAATCAGTGTCATTGGCGATTTGGATGTCGCGTGCGACTCCCCATGTTGCAAATACTTTCTTAATGACTTCAGTTCCTCCCTCGAGATATTCTAGAGGGAACCTCTCTTTCCAATTTTTAGTGTCTTAAGGGTACTGCCTACTAAAAAGGGGTAGATGGTATTCCCCTGGTACTCAATGCCTTCTAGTAGTTTTTCCCTTGTTTCTGCATTTTTTACTACAACTTGATATCGGCCACCTCCATAAGGGGTAAGACCAGAGATATTGTCTATGCCTACGACGTCCACTAAAGCTTTCACTAACGTCCTATTTGGAATCTTGGCGTCTATTTCGACGCCGAGCATCCTCACTCGTGGTAAAAATGTGGTCATAATTTTGTAATGAAAAAAGACTAAGTTCACAAATGGACAGGCCTTAAGATAAGGCCTGCACAGACAGATATAGGGACCAAAACCCTGTAAAGGTTCTTACCAAAGGGATACTTCTCGCAGCAGGACTGGCAAACATGGAGCTCTCCCTCAGGGTCGCTGGAACTGGATCTCGAACAGATACTACACGTGAGTAGGTAGACCCAGATAATACCAAGTTTGTAGCGAACAGAACGTACATCCCTTCTATAAGAATTGCCAAGAAGGTGTCCTAATAAATTACTAATTATATGAAGAGCCAAAGACTTCAATTTGGTGACATGAACTTATTTAAGTTAAGGGATATTACATCCCATATTGTTTCTTAGCCGAATAAGAAACTCAAAGAGTTTCATGCCGAATATAGAAACTAAAAACTAAGTTCACATTATGGGTAAATATCAAGAATAGTGATCGGAGCTTGCTCCACCCTTACTATGAGTTGCCTCAGTTTGCACTACCAAATAGGTCAGGTGCTGCACTATCCAGGTATTTGCTTAAGCTTGGAATTGCCGAACTTTATATAATTTCTATATTCGGCATGAAACTCTGAGTTTCTTATTCGGCTAAGAAACAATATGGGATGTAATATCCCTTAACTTAAATAAGTTCATGTCACCGAATTGAAGCCTTTGGCTCTTCATATAATTAGTAATTTATTAGGACACTTCTTGGCAATTCTCATAGAAGGGATGTAAGTTCTGTTTGCTACAAACTTGGTATTAACTAGGTCTACCTACTCACTGATGAGACCTCAATAAAGGTTGAAACTGGTCTGGGTAGTGACCTTCTCTCATAATGTAAAACAGTAATACAGCTCCTAGGAACTAAGTTCACATTATGGGTAA
Source organism: Typopeltis vanoorti (assembly GCF_054136105.1). Classification (NCBI taxonomy): domain Eukaryota; kingdom Metazoa; phylum Arthropoda; class Arachnida; order Uropygi; family Thelyphonidae; genus Typopeltis; species Typopeltis vanoorti. Next base: position 88,618,490 of record NC_143559.1, read on the forward strand.
ATACCAAGAATAGTGATCTGAGCTTGCTCTACCCTTACTATGAGTTACCTTAGTTTACACTACCAAATGGGTCAGGTGCTGCACTATCCAGGTATTTGCTTATGCTTGGAATCGCCAAACTTTATAGTTTCTATATTTGACTAAGAAACAATATGGGATGAAATATCCCTTTACTTAAATAAGTTCATGTCGCCGAATTGAAGCCTTTGGCTCTTCATATAATTAGTAGCCATTTTTGATGTTATAATTTCCAGACTTTTCCTGACACTTGAAGTGTGCTTCATCACTAAAACGCACCATTAACAGGAATGTCATGTTCTCATTGTGGACCATCATGTCCATACAAAACACATAGCAGACTACTGTGTAAGTGTCTCAAACATGCAATTGTGACACTGCTTAAGAGTGGAATTTGCAGTTGGAGGATTCTTTTCAACTTCCTTGAAAAGACTTGCTGAACATAGACGTAATTTGTGGAATGAAACTGCAAAAAGCATTCTCCTGTCTCAGCTCTAAATTTGTAGATTAGATCAGTAATAATTGAAACTAATTATGACATATGCGTACACAAATTTTTTGAGTTCCTATTTCAATTTATAGCATTTTCCTGCTAATAATTATTTGTGTGTAATAAAAAATGATAGAAATTGCTCACTGCATTTTGCCTCATCTTGTATGTATAGATAGATATGTATCTTACTATTTAAAAAAAAATCTTTTATATAATTATATCATTGCATATTTTAATAATTAATTTTTAAATTTTTCAGTGTCACCCAACCAAGTATCATGTTCTCATATAAAGCCCAAGTTGATGATGTTGTGGAAGATGATAATGTCAGTTTACCTCATCAGTTATCATGTTCTTCACTCAAAACTGATTCAGATTATATTTATCAGGTACTTCTTTGTTATTATAATAAACTGGTCTTTTCTGGAGTTATTAGAAAGAAAAAAAAAACAAACTTGGATTGCAGTATAATGTTTTCTGTCATTTATCCTATTTCTTTTTTCCAAAGAATTTATTATTTTGTGCTGATATGACATGCTGCAATAAATATTACTTGGATGCAAAGGGGTGGAGAGGGGAGTAATACTTTTTTTGGTCACTACAAGGCTTTAATAATATGGACTTGCTTCCATCTGTTGGGGATGGATGCTACCTGAATATAATATGGTGCAGAGATGGTAAAGGAGCGTTGTCAGTTTATTAGTACATCTCTTGTGAATGATTGATAGGTACCATCGGGACTTGAAACCTTTTTGGTATCCAGGTTGGCAGTTTTTGTTAGTTTGTTACAGGATGTCAGTTTGCTATAATGATAATGAAATCTTCAGAGCTCATGTCTTTTTAAGTAATGCTCTTGATTGGTATGAAATTTCATAAGATATCAGTCACTTTTAAAGTTTCAGAGTTCAAATAAAGTTCACCTACTTGGAATAAATTAATAATATGGATATTTGCCATCCATTAATATAAAGAATTAAAAATGAGATAGATACTATTTTTTTTTCTCATGAAAAGGCTTAGACGTCGGTTATACATTTTTACTAAATAGCTTACGGAAATTACAATGGGATATACATTAAAATAAATTTTAATACACTTCCAATATTTCGGCAACGTCACGTTGCCATTTTCACAGGAACTTAAAAACAAGACACGTCTACGCAAGCATAACAAACAGTAAATGAGGACGAAGCAGGAAGTTATTCTTTCTCCTAAAAGTCCTGATGCCCCCTTGCTGGCAATGTTGGTATTCTTGGGCGAATAGGCTGAAGGTCTTCTGATGTAGGTTTCCCAAATTTGGGGCAGTCTCATGCAACCAAATTTGTTGAGGTTTGGATTGTTTCTTAGGGCTGAGGCTGATTCCATGAAAAGCCTTTCGTATTTGAATTTACTATGGTGTATTATCATGACTTTCTTCCACCGTATTCTATGGCGGGTATCCAGCGCATGGTCTGCAAACCAGAGTGGCTATATTGGTGAAACCGGATGTAGTCCTTGTGTTCTGAAATTCTGATATTAGCTGTCCTGCCTGTTTGGCCAAGCTGCAAGGGACCTGGTATACCCCAGGTAAGTCTATGGGGGAGGTTGGTCTTTAGCAGAATGGATAAGGGATGCCAATTTTTTATATGGTCTGTAACAAGACTTAAGTCATGTTTTTTTAGGATTTTCATAGTTTTTTCCAAGGTGCCTCGGATATAGGGTATGGTGATGGATTTAGAGTAATCCTTGTTGTGAGGGGAGGAGGGGATTGTGGTTTATTGGTTCCAATATTTTTTGGGGAGGGGGGGTAGCCATTGGCTGAGAAAGTGTTGAGAATGTGGTTTAGTTCTGTTGTGGTTAGGGCATTGTCATTTGAACAGATAAGTTTAGCCCTGTTGTGTAGTTTCTTAATGACTCCATATTGTTGTGTGTGTGTGGGGGGGGGGAATTGGTGAATGTATGGGTGGGTTTTCTATAGACTGAGAAAACCAAGGTTCCATCAGGCTGGCAGGTGAATTTGATTCTGGAGTGTTGGTTGTTTAAATGTGTTAGGAAGGAGAGGAGTGCATTGGAGCCATGTGGCCAAATACTATTTTTTTATTAAATAAAATAGCTAGTGAGAAAAAGTAAGCTGGTACTTGTCATTGAACTCAATGAAAGAAAGAAGAAAAAAAAACGTCTTTCTCTTTGAAGTTAATACTAAACAAAATCTTGATTGAAATTATATATATATATTATTTTTTCTTTATACAGTCAATTATCATTATAGCAAACTGACATCCTGTAACAAACTACCAAAAACTGCCGACCAAATTCCTTTAGGCACAGTGCTATGCTATAAGAAATTCATTAAATAGTGAATAGTAGAGAGTTTGAAGTATTGAACTGTCCTCTATAACAGACTATTCCTGTAATCTCTACAAGTTTGCATAGTGAGAACATTGATTACATACTTAGTTTAGTTATGTGTTTATTACACACTCATCTCTCACTGTGACAAACATCTCTTAATTGCTTATTAAGAGATGTTTGTCAAACATCTCTTAATAACAAGCTTGGATGTTATTAGCATATTCATCAATGTGCTTGAGGAACATTCTTATTCTAATTCCAACAAATTTCTCTTGTATTGTTGTGCTGTTCCAATAAGAGAAATCAACAGTAACAACTTCACAAATGACAACTTTGATTTTGAATTATTTTCTCTTATCTGATCCAGAACTTGTAGCACATCACTGCTGAGTATGTGTAAAAAGGCAAGAAGAAATTTTTTTGCATTAGTCAAATACTTGAGATATGTTGAGAGAGGATGAGTTTCTCCATCCATGGCTTGAGTCCATATAGGAGGGTGGTGAACACTAGAAGATCAGCTGTAGATTAAGACTGCCATATTGCCAGTCCTTGAGGAGTGTAGAGTTGGCTGTTGATGACCTCTCGTGTTTTTTGATTACTTGAAGGTCTTTGGGGAAGACAGAGTTAGGGAAGCTGTTCCAAAGAACTGAGGTAGAAAAAATGAAAGATGAGGAGGAGTTGGTTCAGTAAGTTTGGAAGTGGATGGTAAATGGATGTAGACTGCCAGCTTCTCTTGTTCTTAGATTTTGTAAGAAATTGGAGGAATGACAGTGGCTAATTCAGTAGAGCGTTGACTATAAAAGTACCTGTAGAAGAGGTAATGCAGGAACTGAATTTTCATGAGGGATGTATCATCATTTAATCTGATTGTCCTTTTCCATTCACCACCCCAGATGTCTGAGCAGTATTCCATTTTTTTGGGCAGATTTGAGATTTATACAGTGTTAGCAGTTGTATCAGTGAAAAGTGGCATCATTGTGTTGAAAAGTATACCAAGTTTTTTAGCAGCTGCAGAAGCTGTTACTTGTGGCAGGAAAGACTGGAGAACAGATCACTCCCAGGAAGAGAAATCTGATGATGTTTAGATGTCTGAGTGTTATCAGAAATAAGGAGAAATGATGTGAGAAGTTTCTTGTAGAAAATTATATGGAATTGTGTTCTGAGATGTTCACAAGTTATCTTCATGTCATTTAAAGATATTGAGATCAGAAAATTTAAGGCATTATTTATAGACGATCTTGCAGTCTCGGATGATTGGACACTACAGGGCTTGTCAAATGACAAGGAAAATTGGATATTACCATCAGCATAACTATGGATAGGATAGGATTTGAAATCAATGAGAGCAAATCATTGAGAATGGGCAGAAGTGTATGGCCTTGGGGGGGGGGAGCATCTGAGGTGAGGTGAGGAGACCATCTCCAGAGAGGAAGTTGGCAAGCCAGTTGCAACCACCATTCTATGGTAGTTGCAACTGGCAGACCTCTTTGCCAGACTTAGTCAAATACTTGAGATATGTTGAGAGAGGATGAGTTTCTCCATCCATGGCTTGAGTCCGTATGAGGGTGGTGAACACTAGAAAATTAGCTGTAGATTAAGACTGCCATATTGCTGGTCTTCGAGGAGCATAGAAGTTGGCTATTGATGACCTCTCATAGTTAACTTCTATGCTCCTCGAAGACCAGCAATATGGCAGTCTTAATCTACAGCTAATCTTCTAGTGTTCACCACCCTCATATGGACTCAAGCTATGGATGGAGAAACTCATCCTCTCTCAACATAGCTCAAGTATTTGACTAAGTCTGGCAAAGAGGTCTGCTCAGTGAACTACCATAGAATGGTAGTTGCAACTGGCTTGGCAACTTCCTCTCTGGAGATGGTCTCCTCACCTCAGATGTCCCCCCCCCCCCCCCAAGGCTCTACACTTCTGCCCATTCTCAATGATTTGCTCTCGTTGATTTCAAATCCTAAAGGAAGCAGGAGCAGTCGGATGGTGATTTCTTGACTGACTTTTGTCACCTTTCTTTGGAATTAGCTGAATGCAGGCTTGTAGGCTAGATGGCAGTTGAGTAGGAAAGGTTAAAAGGCCATATAGGATGGGTGTTAATTCCATAGCACAAGTTTTGCGTGCAATAGGTGCTATACCATCAGGACAATTAGCACTCTTTTGATTTCCTTCAGGTGGGAAACTAGAGGTTGCATGGAGTGAGTATTTCTTGATAGATCGGGGAGTACTTTACCATGGGCATCAGTGCAGGAATTGGAAGAAAAGAATGATGCCAGTAGGTCAGACTTGTCTTTGGGTGATGTACCATCTGGATGAGAGACAGTGAAAACGTGGACAGGCAGAAGTTGCATCTGATGGCCTTGCTACAATCTGGGGCATTTAGACCCTATAAAATGAGATTTAGTGTTTTGGAGTTGTGAACTGCAGCTTAGGCTGAGTGTGATGCTGAAGTTTTAGTTTTAAACTATTTGTGATATGCTGAGTATTTTTCATAGAAAACAAGCACCCCTTCCCCCCCCCCTTTTCTTCCCTGTTCTGTCAACAAATAACAAATTCATGTCTGAAAAATTTAAAAAGGAAGTATTGCAAAACTCATCTGAACTTTTTAATGGAATTCGCTGAATACTACAAAGAATAAAATAATTTATAAACTCACTGGATTTCAAACCAGCATCCTCACTCAGAGCAAAAGAAAAAAAAATTGTCACAGAACACAAGTCACTAACAGTCAGATAATTGTGGAACCAATTAAAATTTTAAAAAGAAAAAAAGAACTAACATCTTATCATAATCCTCCTGGGACTGGTGGGGGGGGGGGGGGGCATGGAGGTATTCATTGCATGATCTGCTAACCATGGCTTGTTTTTATTATTAATATTAATATATATATTTTTTATATTCTATAAGGCAGATGTTGACATTTCTTGTTGTCTGCGTAGAGTAGGCTAAGCAGCCATACATCACATTATGCGCTCCTGTATATATTAATAGATGGAGTATAAAGTTTACTAGTTTGAAGTGGTGTGAAGATTATTTATATGGTTGACTCTCATTATAGCAAATTCACTCACTATAACAAACTACCGAAAATTCACAACCAAACCCTCATGGGCACAGTGCTATGCTAATGAAAATTCCCTATAGTAAACTATGCAGTATAGCAAACTATTCATGTTACTCCTATGAGCTTGCTATAGTGAAAGTCAACTATATTTGTTAAGCACTTTAGCTATCTTTCTTTTTAGATGTACCTTGGATATAGGAGATGAGAATTTTTTTTTTTTTTTGATCTGTCTGGGGAGAAGTGCCTATATTTTATCTGTTTTGCAGGGATGTAGCTACTGTTTGAAATAGCCTGGCATAGATAATTGAGGTCTGTGGTAAGAGATGTGACATTTGGAATAGATAGCCCAGTGTTTTTAGGATACCATATTGTTGGACTAAATATTGTTATTATACAATCATTTCATTTCTTTCACCACTCTCCAGGCAAAAAAAATCTAGAAGGTTCTTACAAACCTTTCATCTGTGGAACACTATCTTCATAGAGATCATTCCACAGACATATCACCATCTTGGTCCTTTCCTCTCTGGATCAGGGGCGCACCAGTAGTGTCCGGCGCCTGTGTGCAAAACTTTAGTTGGTGCTCCTATCCCCTCCCCCTCCAATAAAATAAATCACTTTAAAAAAACGTTTTTTTTTTTTAAAGTATTACCTCCTCTTTGGCGCCTTTACTATCCTGGCGCCTGTGTGTGTGTCACATACATTGCACATATGGCAAGTGTGTCCCCGCTCTGGATCCTCTCTACTCCCCAAGAAATCCTAGTGAACAAACCTACACATACCCAATAGTCAAGATACAGCCATATCACTCTCTCTCTCTCTCTGTTGCATTACTTTGTTTACTTTTGCATATTCCATCTGAACCTCAACTCTCTTTTCACCATCATTTCCAAAATCCTAGCCTAATCAACTTTTTGCAGTCCATTTCCTTCATTGTATTATATAGCTTGTAATATTGTCATCCCAAATGTTAGTCTGTCTAATTCATCTTACATAATCTCTACATTACTTTATTAATTGCTACCTTCCCAAGGTTTGCATCATCAGCAAACAACTGGATATTTCCCCTTAAACCATTCCCTGTATCATCATTAATATACAAATTAAACATGTCTACACAGGAGAGGTTGCAAAACTATTACAAAAGCTCAGCCCCAAGTTTGGCCACGGAAGAAGAAAATAAGAACCTGTGGATGTTTCTTGAATAGCTGGGAAAGACTGTTGTGAGGAAGGTAGTTCCAAAAAACAGAGGTAGATGGAATAATAAAAGGAGCATGAGAAATTAGTTTTGTGGGTTTGGAGTTTTATAATAAACATATGTTGACCAGCATTTGCTCATATTCTTATAGGCTGGAGGCAAAGTGGTGGAATGGCCTGTTCATCAAAACATTGAATATAGAAAAAATATATGACTGAAACAGACTGGCAATGTGTGTGAGAGAGGGGTCATCAGTTAACTCGATTGCCCTCATCTTTGTGACATTTGGAATTTTTAGGAGGATTTTGATGCACCACTCTGAATGTCAGAATAGTGTTCTAAGTTGGGCAGATGTGTGATTATATAATTTTAATATCTTTACAAGTATTATCTTTAGTATATCTTAAGTGTTTGAACCAGACCATATAGCAAAACACATCATCTGTGTTGCACAGTCAAACTGAGAGTTCCAATTATTAACCAACTGGTCAGTAAATTAATAAAGTAACAATCATGTAAACATAGCTTAGAATCAAATTAGCTGTCTTTGCTGTGAACATCCAAATCCAATTAGAATCCATGTAATTAAATTCTAATTAAGTGCCAATGTAATGCCTGTATTTCCTCTGTCAAACCTGAGCATTACATTAATGAAATCTTTTTAACTTTTTATTTAATAACTAATATGAGTGCCAAAAACTTTTTCTGCAGTCTTTTAAAAGATAACTCTACTTTTAAATCATTCATTCCCATAGTAGCATTCTCAGAATGTCTTTCATTATTCTTATGAATAGCTTTATTTGAATCACTTACTCTAGCTCCCATCAAACATGTTTGAATAACATTCTTATGATCTGAAGGGACTCTTAGATTGATCTTGCCCATCAGATTCATTCATTAAAACCCAACTGTTTTCTCCCAAATTGTGACCAGAATCATTTACCCTGATTTGTTTCATTCAATCCCAAAACACTTATCCTCTACTAAATCTGCTGAGTCTGTCATTTTACTAGACAACTCAGCTGCTGTACCTTCTATCCCACTCCAAATAATTCTCTTCATTTGTAGAGATCGGATAGCAGTTTCTGCATTTACATGATTTGCTATCAACTATTCTGATACCTGATAACTTTCAATGACTATCCCCTATCTGTCTGTCTGCCTCTCTCTCTCTCTCTTTCACTCACTCACTCACTCTCACACACACACACACACACACACACACACACACACAAAGAAAGGGTCTGAGAGAAGGATATGACCAGTAGTGTACCCAGAGTTCTGTATTTAGGCCATTGTTGTTTATCATGTATATTAATGATACTGATGATGGTCTCTAAAAGATGATATCCAGTTATTCACTGATGATACTAAGTTGGAGAGAGTGATAAAGGACATAGCTAATACAGAATTCATACATATTGACTTCAACAGAAATGACAGTGAATATCAGTTCATTTATCAAGTGTAAGGTTCATTTCAGACAGAGGGCATTGCAGGCTGTATAGCAGTGGTGTTCAACCTTTTTTACTATGCGAGCTACTTTTTCTATACTAAGTTATTCGGCGATCTACTCTCTTATATAGATCACGTTCCCCCAACCTGATATATGATTACGCACAACTATGCAGCTAAATGAGCTCACTCACTTCAGAGGACCCACTCTCCCAGCCCTAAAAACTTTATGTATCACTTTTAATTATTTTAATACAACAAATAAAACAAATATATTGGAATAAAATATTTATTTCTCTATTTTGGAAAACCAAAGTTAGAAAAAACAACAGATTGATTAGAAATTCACAAGTTACAGGAAATGCTGGTTGATTAAAAAAAAAAAAAAAAAAAAGTTAATGTGAAATTTGGCATTGTTTGGACCTCGCATTATTTTCATAGTCAGGTTGATATGAAGAAGTTGTCAATCGCAGACAATCATCCAAATGATCATTTGTAATTTGGTTTCTTAATTTATTTTTTATGACAGTCATATTTGAAAAAGTGGATTCTGACAAGTATGTCGATCTGAAACACGATAGCATTTTTCATGCAATATCAGTTAATATTGGAAATTTTTCATGTGTATACTTCCAAATGACTTCATTGTTTATTGATTTTAAATGTAAATTATTCTGAATGTTTATTATCTCAAGTTCTCCTTCAGCTTGGTTTATATCAAACAGTCCACTAATTTTATTTGAAATTTCTGTGATGTTCAAGTTTTCTTGAAATGGATTATTGATAAAAGAAACAATCATTTCAGTTTTATTAAAATCTTTAAATCTTGAATTTATTTCTTCCTCAACTAATTCTGTTTCATGAATAAATTCTTTTAAATCACACCGAAGCATTTCTTGATTTTGTTCAAAACATTTAATAAATATGGGAGCTGTCTAAATTCGCAGTCATTTATATTTTTCTTTAATAAAAGTAAGTATTGTTGGAAACTTTTTATCTCTACCTTGTAACTCTAGATTTAAATTGCTTAATTTTGTACAGAAATCTACTAAAAATGATAAGTGTAACAACTATCTTTTATCACTCAATTGTGGATAAATATCTCCTTTTTCATCAAGAAAAATTTTTATATCATTAACTAATACAAGAAATCTCTAAAAATTTACTTCTGCTGAGCCAGCAAACATTATTGTACAACAGAAGTTCCCTATCATCATCTGCCTGTAATTTAAATAACTCCTTCCCAATAATTGTACAATTTTCAAAAGTTCTTCTTTACTTGAATAATCTTGAAATACCATGCGAATTGATACCATTAACTGAACAGTGTCAGTGAAGTCGTTTGATTCATCAAATTGTAATGAAAACGCAACACTGGTGAATGTCTGACATTAACTGAGTATTCAGATCGTCACTTAAAATTTCAACTCTTCTCATACCGTTGTTCTGGAAAGTTGTAAATCTTTAATACTCGAAATGATTTTATTTTTAAAATCAGAAAATAAAGATTCTGTTGCTGCAAGAAACGATTCTTTTATTGTTATCTGTGATATGAAATGACTGTCAATTATGAATTTATGTAACAGAGAGAGAGAGAGTTTGATTATAATACATCACTCACTAAATGAATTGAGTTTTAGAGGTTATTTTTACATGCAGTTATAAGGATAGGTGCAAGACAGTAATCTGGGTGCAGGATTACATTTACTAGGAGAAAAGATGTGATTATAATTCCACTAAAATATTGTATAATGAATAACTTTTGTATATAATAAGTAACTTTCAGTGGGTACATCATTACTCTGTAATGTAAAATTAATCTAACTATCAAGAGGAATACTAAATGGTGAGGGAAGGAGAGGGGGGGGTCTTTTTCTGTAGGTAATAGAAGCAACATATAGTGAATAAATATTATTTTTATTCTTTTACTCTACTGATGTCATATTTTTACTCTATATTTTAAAATTTAAAAATATTTGTCTATATTTTCATCAAAAATTCAACTGATTAAATTTTCAATAATTAAAAACAAAATCAGGTATCAGATTTGTAGAAAAGAAAACAAAAATCACTTTTCTGTTGTATCTTTGCTCACATACAGCATTTATTTACTATAGGCCATTCTGCCTCTTGTGTGTGACAATAATATAATATATATATATATATTTTTTTTTTTTTTTTTTTTTTCAGAGTTCATTTTTACTCGGTTAGAATATTATTCAAAAAAATAACAGCCATTAAAGTTTTTTGAAAAAAAAAATATATATATATATATATATTATCAATCCTAATTATAACAATATATATATATATATATATATATATATAATGCACATACAACTGCTGTTGCTCATAGACAAGCAACAGTGATATAATTAATATTGATGCTTCTAAACTAAATGCAAATAATAAGAACCAGACTATTTTTTTGTAGACATAAAAAACAATAATGCACAATTAATATCACTGGAATTAATTTTGCTTTTATTTTCAATTAACTTAGTACATCACTCACTTACTGCATGACATTGTGCTTTAGAAATTATTATTACACAGTTATAAGAATAGATATAAGAAACATAGGGTAATCACCACTAACATATCTTTTTCATAAGAGCAGAATGCATATATAGAAGTTATGAAAACTACATAAAGCTGTACTTTTTTATCCAAAGGAATTACTTTATAATAACTTTACAGGTTCCATTAAAAAGTACATTTAACAGAAGTTCCTGAAGCCTCTCCCTCTCTGTTCTAAAATTATTTGAAAATTACAAGACATCACTGTAGTTATATTATCATATCTGCACTACTTTTAAATCTTTTAGAAAATTCGTTAGTTTTTTTTTTTTTGTTGTTGTTGTTTTAGTTAACTGTAGTTTTTCTATGTCGAAAAGTGTAGATTTTTACAATTAGATACTTATGTATTAGCTCTGTTTTATTACTTTTCAGATATTCATTTATGGTATTTGTTTCAAAATTTTACAGAATAACTCCCTTTATGACAGTACTCACTTTGATGCTGCAAATGTCAATCCATTGTACATTCATTCCCTACAATCTCCAGACAGTTTCACATGTTTTGAACCTCCCATTGTTGCAGGAAGTATCCACACTAGTCCACAACAGTACCAACAGATTACAGGCTCGGGATCAGGAACAGCTTCAAACTCTCCATGAATGCCACCAAACTTCCATATTGGACTAAAGTATAAATAGCATGATATATTGTCCATAACAGTTTGGTAACTAAATATGTGATGTCATTACAGTGTGTATGGTACTCGACTGTATGTATGTATATAAAATTTGCATATTGTGTGTGTGTCAGAGAGATAGTAAGAAGAATGAAATTACAGCTGCAATCATGGTCTTTGTCATGTTTCAAATTAACTGTTTAAAGATTTTTTTTTTAAAAATCATGTTCCTTCACTTGTAGAAAGCACCTAATTCAGTGAGTCATCATTAAAGATGTCATGCTATCTTTTAACATTCCAGTAATAATAGTGCAATTTGAAGATTTAAAAAAAAAAATGTAGTTCAGTGTTATTTTATTTCGTTCATTTTTTCTGTTGCTTGTAATGCATTATAATTTTCACAATACTTATCATAGAAAGAGCTCCAAGAAATTTAGATATTTAGAAGGAACTTAGTGAATTGTTTTTAGAAAAATTGTCTTTGTTGCTGTTATTGCTAAAATAAAAATGCTAATGGACATGTATTTTTGCATAATTAACAACATGAAAAAAAAGACTAGAACCTTTTAGATTTACATTTGTCTGCTATATGTAATTTTTAACTACTGTGGAGCTATAATTTAATCTTTAATTTCTTATATAGGTTACAGTAATAATAAAATTACATTGCAGTTATATTTTTATTTTAGTTTAATTTGATGTTATTCTTTTAAGTTTGTTATTTTTTTTCTCTCCTTTCCTCTCTTATGCCTTCTTATTCCAATTTTTTGAAATCAGTAAAAAAAAAAAATTTGCTCAAGTACTTGTCAGTACTTGAGCAAATTTCTGCCAAAATGCTGTGAAGTGAGGCCAGACAACTAATAATTTAATCCCAACTAATATATTATCTTATCTGCCAGTTACTTCTGAAGAGGTGTGTGTGTGGGGGGGGGGGGCATACCTCTGTGAACCACTAAAAAATTTTTTAAAAAGTCCAGAAAAAAGTTCCTTAAGCTTCTGAGAATTGAACCTGTAAGTCTTTTCTTCTGTCTATTTATCTTCATGGAGATTATCATGAGGCTATATGAAGTTTCATGTATTATAAGTAATGAATTTTTAAAAAATCATGCCATTCATTAAAAAAATCAAAATGGAAAAGAGTTCAGAAAAATCCTCCTCCTAAATATATAATAATAATTATTATTATTCAGGGCAATATTTTCATATTTTGATAAGGTATAAACAAGAATTTTTTTTTTTGTCGTATTTTAAGCAAGTAGTCATACTTTTTTTTGAGGCCTTTGAATACAGACCATAATGCTTAATTGGATAACATTTTTTTCAAAGCAAAATATGTGATCATCAAGACAAACATTACAGGATTACAAGCCAAGAGTTGCCATGGTGCCAAAGATGCACATGTTGGCAGTGTGAATATCTTCTCTATACATGTACATAGTATTTGTGTGTGTAATGATATATCAATAAATGTATAGCATAAATAAATACATTTTATATCTTTTTTTTCGGTTGATGAAAATTGCACACACAAATACTATAAATGAACCCATCAAAACACTGTCTGCAAAGTGGTTAAATGGCATTTTTAAATTAGCATCCAGTTTCATACTTATACAATATTGAAATTGAATACCATATTGTATTGAATATTGTATTGTATTTTATTGTACAAAAAGAGCTGATATTATTATCATTTGGAAAAATTTTAATTTTTTGCATATTTCTGCTCTTACACCATTGTCTTAAGTAGCCAAAGAATCTTCCAGTTACAGCAGTCTTCAAACATAGATACAATTCCTAAGGATGTCTAACACGCCATATTTGATGGGTCAGTAACAGCTTCTTCCATGTTTGCTCCATTTTCCCAATAGCAGCACGTAATCCCTATCCCTGAGTTCCTCTTCTGTTGGTGCATTGCCATCTCCCTTTTTTGCCTCCACATCTTTTGTACTTCTTCCATGTATTGAGACACTTCCAACTTTGAAAATCCCTCAGGCACATCAGCAATAAGGCTGGACATAAAACTGCTACTACTTATTCCTCTTCACTCCACTGGGAGCATAAGACCTCGACCACAGATCTCCATCTGACTCTGTTTTGTGCTTCTCTCTTTGTCGGTATCCAGATCTTTCCAATTTTTCTGAGGTCTTCTACTCCTCTCCACAGCTCATTTTTGGTCTACCTCTTTCCTGTATATTCTGCTCTAATGCTTGTTTGACTTTGTCTTTTCAGGTTTTCTTAGTACATGCCCTATCCATCTCCATTTTCTCTGATTGATATCATGCATTATTGGTTTGTGTTTAGTTTTATGCCATACTCTTTATTGGATATCTTTTCTGGCCATTTTATTTGTAGAATTCTTCTTAAACATTTATTTATAAAGGTTTGCAGTTTTTTCCTAATTGCTTTTGTTATTGTTGTGTTTCTGATGTATAGGGTAGAACTGATTTGATATTTGTATTAAATAACCTGATTTTGTTTTTTAGAATTATTTGCTTTGATCCCCATATTTTCCCTAACATGTTAAAAATTATCTGTGCTCTCTTATCTTAGAATTATATCTTCCTCTGCTCCTCCCTGTTTATTTATTATTGATTCTAGGTAATTAAAGTTCTCCATTATTTCTAAAATATTCCATCCAGTACTAATGTCTTCTTTTTGTTTATTATTTTTCATTATTTTTTGTTTTTATTTTATTTATTCTTAATCCAACAGTCCAGGCTTCTTCATTGAGTTTTATTGTTTTTGTCTTCATATGTCATTGTAATAAACTTTATCAGCTGCAAAATCCAGGTCCTGTAGCTGTTCTATTAAATTCCAATGCATTCCGTTTGTGTTTTTCATGCCATTTCTCATAGCCCAGTCTACAACAATAAGCAATATTGTTGGAGAGAGAGAGAACATCCTTATCTAACTCCTGTTTTAATTTCAAACTTTTCTGAAAGGTCTCCATTGTGTATGATTTGTATTTTATATTTCTCATAAATTTTTTTAACATGTTGATAATTTTACATGGTATACCTGACATTAATTTCCATATTGCTTCTCTTTCAAAAGCTTTTTCAAAATAAAGTTGATAATAAAGGTTTGACTATCATTCTTTTGTTCTATTATTATTCTTAGTGTTACTGTTTGATTTATACATAACATGCTGTCTCAGGTTATGTATAAATCCTGCTTGTGTTTCTCTTATCTTTTGGTCTATTGCTTTTTTTTTTCCTCCCTAATATTATTCTTGTCAGTGTTTTACTTATTGTGTTTAATAATGATATTCCTATTCATTATTGCCATTAGCTAAATTTGTTTCCTTTTTTATCATTAATCCAATATTCCATTCATCTGGCCATTCTTCCTGCATCTATATTTGGTTAAGAAATGCGTATTGTATATTCAAGATTAATATATATTTAATCTTGAATATACTGCTCTCAATAGTTCATTTGGTATACTGTCTATACCAGATACTTTTCTATTTTTACATTCTTTTATTTCTTTTTGCATTTCACTTCTTTTTTTTTTTTTATTCCTTTGATGCCTGTTTTTAAGATTTTTTTTCTTTTCTTTCAGGCATTTGAATTTTTTTTCAGGTTTTTCTTTATTCATTATCCCTTTGAAGTATTCTACCCATCTTTCTATTTTCTTATCATTATTGTTTATTTTATATCCTTGTTTGTCTTTAATAATATCTCCCCTTCTTTTCTTGCCTGTCATTGTTCTTTTAATATTATATAATGTTTTAGTATCACATCTATTAGCTGCAATTTCTGGCTCACCTAGTAGGTTTTCAGTAAACTCTCTCTTTCTTTTCTTGCATTTTTTCTTAATTTCTTTGTGCCTTTTATATTTTCCTTATAAGTTAATGTATTCTTATGTTCCAGTATGTTTTCTTTATTTCTTTTTTCTTCAGTTTTGAGTTGTATGTGTGAAGATGTCCATTCTTTGTCTTTTCTTCTCTGCACTTCTAACATTTTTTTCTGCAGCTTCATGGTATATGTTTTTAATACCTGTCCATATTTCTTTAATGCTGCTGAATTCTTCATATCATTTGCCTATCATTAATGTACAAAATCAACTGAAATGCCACATATACAAAACTTTCTACAAATCACTGATCACTCACCTGCTCCTTGGTTTTACTCTATCATACACTATTCTCTGATGTTTGTTCATCAGCCACCATCTTAACCATGTCATCAACTTCATATCTGTCCCCATTTTCTGGAATTTACATAATAAGGATTTCTGTAGTATCCTATCAAATACCTCTGTAAATTTATACTAGTCCAGGACTAGAATGATAATCTATGTCATAAAGAATTAAACACACAGGTAACCTCTGTTTTTTTGTAGGGGATGTGTTCCAAGAAATCTATGTGAAGCAAATTTCAGTGTTACACAGGATACTGTTTGTTTGTTTGTTTTTTCCGCTTCTTTTGACTGTTTTATTGATTTTTTTTTTTATTTTCTTATATTAATCTATCCCAATGGCTTTAACAGGCCTTTAAGGCCCACAACCTTCCAAGCATGCTTGGATTTCGTAACCGAAATACGAGGATAGAATGGTCACTCCTATGCCTCAAGGTATTCTTGGCTGTATCGCTGTGTGTTCAAGGGGCCGGTTTGCCTGCTTGCGGGATGAAAAACACCAGATAAACTGGCGGAAAATATTTCTGCCAGTTTATTTCCAGAAATTCCGGAAAATCTTATTAATACAGTGTACAAAATACAGTATATTGAAACAAATCATTTTTATTCAAAATACAATGAAATATTTGTATTTTGAATAAAAATTGTAATTGCTGGGTAATGTGCTGCTCGCATGGCACATGTGTTCAACATAGCAATGTATAGACGGCAGCATAACATATGTATACAGTGACAGAAAACAAATGCATAAAAGTGAATCTGTGTAAATTGGGATTACCTGTAATTAATTAAATGCAGCTGTTTGAACAGCATTAAATGAGCAAAGTTGAATTGTGGTAGAAAAGAAATGAACATCACATTACTCAGTCTTAATAAGTAGATGGGACATGAATTGCATTACACAGTGAGAGATCACTGCTCTGCTTATTTGGAGGCCTGAAGTGTCTTGAAAAAGTTCTGTTTGCTCTCTAGAGAAGGATTGCTAGATTATGTAGATAAAATAAATAAAAATTTAAAAATAACTCAGCCTTCTCATGGTACTAATGTACAATGAGTTAATAGAAAACTTTTTTCTCACAGAAATTTCCTCTTCACTTTGAAATACCAGGATTGGAATCCTAATTGATGTGATTTATAAGGGATTTTAAACTGAATGTCAGTTACCTGATCTCCTACAGAAGTGGTCAAGTTTCTCATCCTGCAAAATGAGCACGCTAGTTAGAGAACACAGACAGTTAAATGCATGTTTCTTTGGTCATCATTTCAACTAACCAGACCCAACTCAGAAAATACACCATGCTGAAATAAGTGTAGGTATAATCCCTGTTTCAGAATGAAACATAGTCATGTATAAAGCAAACAAAGTATCATGTGGAGAAATTAGACCACATCATCTAAGATCACCTGTTGGCAACATTATCAACTAATGGAAATGTGAAACACCAACTTAGCCAGAAAAAATGCACAGATTGTTTCAGGACGCTATTACAGAATCAGAAGATGCTCAGCAATGAAGCTGTGAAAATGATCAACCTGGAGTTCAAAGCATTTTTAGGGATTCTGAGAATGATACAGTTTCGATATTGATTTCTGCATAGAGTCTCCATTCAAGTCACACCAGTGCATCCAACAATAATATATGCATGTTTGAAGGAAGAATATGTCTTTGTATTATCACAGATTGGTGAAGTAGGCTTAGAATGGTGAACATTGAGATTAGAGCCAACCAAGGGTCATAAACTATTGAGATGTGCGTGCAGTTAAAGTTTCCCTGAAATATAATGCTATCCCTGTACTTATTCAGCACAGTAAGATTAAAATGTTGCTTACTTTTATAAGCCTCTCCACTTTTCAGCAGTTGCCTGGTTTCAAGTTTTCCTATCCAGCTGTTCTTTTTTACTCAGGGCTTCTCACATTTACTTCTACCTGTAAGAGACCAATCAAATACTTTCTTTTGTGTTCTCATATTTCCTGACATGATTGTATCACTGTTTTCCTTCCAATCTTTCTACCACAGAATCTAGTTGGTGCATCTTTTCTCTGATATTTCATTCCAAATTCACTGTATTCAATGTGACAACTCCTTTTTTGGCCATCCTTTCCACTTCACATAGCCTTTTTTTCTGATTCTGCATTAATGAAAAGTTGGTGCATCTTTTCCCTGATATTTCATTCCAAATTCACTGTATTCAATGTGACAACTCTCCTTCTTTGGCCATCCTTTCCACTTCACATAGCCTTTGTTTCTGATTCTGCGTTAATGACATCCATCACCTCCATATATATCAAAATACTTTCAATGATTAACCCTCGTGACAGTCTTGTTTGCTCTTTCATGTACTTCTCAACTCAATAAAATCACATTTAGCATATGCAGTGCTCCTCTCACTTCTGTGATAATCTGCATCTTTTTCAAAACTGCTAAATTTATGCAATATTGTCCCTCAATATTTGAAGTGCTCAACCAGCTTTATTTTTTCTACTCCTGATATGTTCTAAGTCATATCTATTTCCTTTTGTCATCAGATGTTCTGTTTTCTGAAGATTTATCTTAAGTTGTCCCATTTCATGTGCCTATATTAACTTTTTATTCGGGTATTCAGCATTATCTCTGTATTGGGCTGTTGTCTCCTTGTCATTAGTTAAAAGTAAAGGATATATCACTTGTCTCCTGACTGGAACACCCATCCCTTGACAGGAACAAATCCCATTCTTTAAGTATATTCGCTAAATAAATTTTAATAAGAGTTGGAGACATTCCACCTTAACCCTTTTGTGGCTCTGAATTCTCCCAAAACCTTTTATCCCACTTTGACTGTTGTCTGGGCTGTGTCATAAATATCAGCTAGATAAGTGGTTCATCTGCCCCAAGTTTTGCCTTCCACATTTGGGTAATTGGCACCAAATCATATATATGTTTTCTAGGTCTTTAAAAACCAGACAGAGCTCAGCTCTTGTCCTTTTGCACCCATCTTCTGTGACATCCAATAAATTTTAAATATGTTATCCATATTGGACTTCGCCTTCATAAATCCAACCTGCTGTTCCAACATGTTCATACAAAGCAAGGCTTGCAGTCAGTGTTTTATTACTCTGCTCAGGAGTTTGCTAATGGATACCATTATGCTTATTCCCCTGTAATTATTTACATTCTTCTATTTCTCTTTATTTATGAATGGCCAAAATATAAGATTGGCTCCATTTCTCAGGTATGTCATTTCCTTCTAAAACTTTATTAAAAATTCTAAATATGTCATGCCCAGCATTTTTCCATAATTCCATTGCTGTTCCTCTCAATCCTGTTTTCTTACCATTTTGAGATGTTCTAAGTGCATTTATCACCTTTTCCTCCAAAATTGGCTCCCTTTTATTATGCCGCTTTGACTTTCACAGCATTTCAGATTCTTCTTTAACATTACTGCCCTTTTTTCAGTAAGCGTTTCCAAAAATACTTCTTCCAGTTCTGCATTGATGTGTCATATTTAATGTAGACTTACAAATATGTGGTGTACAAATTCTTCTGATTTTTCTCCAAGCCTGTCTCACTTTCCCATGTTGCACTGTGTGCTCAATTCCTGTCTTTTTTCAGTAAGCGTTTCCAAAAATACTTCATCCAGTTCTGCATTGATGTCATATTTAATGTAGACTTACAAATATATGGAATACAAATTCTTGTGATTTTTCTCCAAGCCTGTCTCATTTTCCCATGTTGCACTGTGCTCAATTCCACAGCATACTTTTATTTTTTTTCTGAGACCTTTTCTTTACAGCATCCTACAACTTATTTTGGACCTTATAACATTTCATATCTGTTTTCCTTTTGAAACTTAACCAAGCTTGTTGTGCTTCTTTCTTTCTTTTTTTATAGCATTTACTTCAGAGTTTTGGATTTTGATATAATTCAAAGCATTCCAGTCCTCATTTATACCCATTTTTTGCCTTAGGCATTGCTGATTAGTCTACAGATGCTATGTTCCTGTGGCAGGCTAAGCATATACATGGGCTCAACAATTTTTCTTCCATTCTTGAAGAAACTGTGTCTAAGAAAAGTACCCTTTGTGACTAAGAGAAGGTGATCAGTATTGCATTCTGCTTCCCTATGCACTTTGACATCCTGAATAATTATTCTTCTATTTCTTCTAGTTAAAATACATTCTATTATTGACCTCAGTTTTTTTTAGCAGGTTGCACTGGTATAAACTTATGGATGTCTTTAATAATAAAATTGTTTATAACAAAACAACATGGGTTTGTTATATAATTCTCTTAATCTTCTTCCATTATCTTTTTTTTTTTTTTTTTTTTCAGTTTCTTCAAATACTGCAATAACATCATCTGTTTATTCCTGATATTCAACCATTAATACACCCATAACTAAAAATTATTCTTTTAATGATCCTCCATCCATACTTTCATTTAATAGTTTTATGTTATTTTTTCAGTGTAAGTATTCTTCCAAATATCTAATATTACTCTAATCAGTGTTTTTTGTTTATGGCTTTCCAGTTCACAATCTTATTTCTCCAGCTCTTTATCAAAAAAGTGATACTCCAACCTTAGCATGCTCCACAAATGTATATATCCATTACCCTCCTCTTCTTGTACTTTCCCTTTCTTTTTTGTTTTGGTAAGCACTGCTATTGTAAGTTCTTTACTTAATTCTCTTATTATCTCCTCCAGTTTTCCTGATCAACTTTGTATATTTCATGTCCCAAAACAAAGTCCATTTTTGTATCCATGGTCACTTTTCATTATTCCGTCCTGCTTTATCCTTGTTACCAGTTAAATTGCTAGTCCTATGCAAAATCCCTAACCTGAAGGATCTGGGGGTGGGGGGAACTCGAGTTTTTGTTTTCCTTTAGCCCTCAAATATTCTAATAGTGTCAGAGTTTGGGAGCAAAGAAGAACTGGCCAAGAGAACCCACATAGGAAAGACAAAAGATAATTAAAATACATGAATTTTGAAAAAAAATGCCAATCTTCAAAATGATGAATGTATTCACTACATTCCGTACAGCCTTTGCATTGTTCACTGGATCATGAAATTATTGACTAATACAAAATTCATTATTTGTGTCACTGAATTTTCTTTCAGTTTCTTTTGGCCACATTTGAATTGTTTCCTCAAAATCTGAAAATGTATGAAATGTGCAGTTTTTTTGAACACCTGTTTGAGGCAGATGAAAAACTGGTAGCCCTCAGCCTGCAAGCAGTATTTTAGTATAATTGCCTAAACAGAATGTCATAAAGCTGTCCGGCCAGTTCATTGTTGACAACCTTTGGGTTCTGCTGAAAAAAAAAGAAGCAAGGTTTGAACAATATCAGAAGCAATGAAAAGATCCTGGACTATTTAGGGAAGATAGAAAAATTTTACAAAAAATGAAAGTTGCACTATTATTTAGTTTCTTCAAAAAAACAAAATGTCATTTCTTTTTTGATACCATAATGCCAATCAGCATTATGATATTTATGGGAACACAAATATGCAGACTAGAAGAGAAAAAAATGGAAGTGTAACTTGAAACTGAAATTTTTAAAAAAATTATAATAACAAACATTTAAATCTATTCAAAATCAAGCTACCGAAGTAAGTTACAAAGCATCAATGTGAAAACAACAAAAGAATGCATTGTGCATGCGTAGATCTAGATAAAATTGATACATCTTTTCACAAGCAGCTGTATTCAGTTGTTTGAATGAATTGTTTGTCCTATAAACAGTCTGCTTTTCTTCTTTATGATTATTCATTGCATGGTATGTATGTATGATAAGCTTAAGTAAGAATGTGTAATTTAATTGAAATTTTCATTAAGGCCTTTAACAGCCATGCTATATTGACCTTATAGCCTTAGTTGGTTCTGCTGTAATACCAGCCATCTATTAAAGATTATTAAATGAATTTGATGTCTCTTATTTAAACACTTTTTTTGTTGTTGTTTTTCCAATGCAGAGGTTTTTATAGTACAAGGTTTATAGAATGAGCATACATAATTTCATCAAATTTTCCATAAAAAAAATTTAAAAATTTCATGTTTAGTAAATGATAATGTAATATAGTTGAAATAATTCAAAATTATTCAAATCTCTGTGACTAAGCAGTTTTACCATTAATCAAAGTGAGCCTGCATATATATTAACTCTGAAATCAGTTGTTTGAATGAACTTGAAAACCAAAGAATTATGATATGTGGTTTATAAGTAAATTTGTGAATTAATAGAAAAAATTCTGCAATATCCTTTACAGAATTGTCTTATCACACATATGTATGTACACATAATTTGATTTTAACAGATTTGTTTATGTGGGCATCTTAGTAATTAGAAAAACCATAATAAAATGGGCTAAAATAAAATCTGTTGTAGTAACAAAAAAAGAAAGTAAGTAAAAATGTAAATACAACTTATCAGTACAAAAAAAAAAAGTTGGAAAAAAAATGAATATTTGATATATGGCATTATATACTAAATTTCTAAAAATAAATACAATTTCAGTGTCTGAAATTTTCAGAATTGAAAATAAAAATTTTAGTACAAGCAATTTATATTTACATTTTACCATGTTTTATCTCTTCGTTTTTTTTGTTAAAATACCACATTTTATTTTAGCTCATTTTATTATGATTGTGTCTCATCACCAGTACATGCCACTTAGTCCAGATGAAAGGTAGTTGCCTTTTAAAAGCAATGTGTGTGTCATTAAGAGCAATTCTGAAAAAGTTGTGAAACTTTTTTTTATTCATAAATTCATAATTTATGAAATGTCAAATTCATCAACATAAATGGAAGTGATTGATACTATTAGCTTGCACTTTATATATTAGGTCCAATTGTCAGTACCCCAAAATTTTTCAGATTTCAGTCTTTTTTTTTATAAGTTAATTTACATTACTATTTAATTAACATTTTATTTTAGCTCACTTTTTCCATGATTGTGTATAACCGTTGGTATAAGCCACTTAACAGAAATTTCTTGTGCTTGGAGAGAGAGGTTCCATCCTATTCATTTCAGCTGGAGATTCCTAATGCACTCAAGATATTGTAACTCATTGAAACTGCTGCAGCTATCATCGTCATCTTGTATCATTCGTAAAAGTTCTGTATTTAGTTTTTCCTTTACTGACTCCTTTCCATTGTCTGTTCTGGCCTTTGCTTTTTGCCATTTTTATATAGAATACAATTTATTAATAAGTAAATTAATACTTATTAATAACCAATTTATTAATAAGTAAATTTACATATTACAAAAATTGCTTTATTAAAAATATTTCACCCTCACTACAAACACACCAATAATAAAAGTTTCGTATGCAGAAATAACGTGTCCGAGCATACAATATATCTGTAGCAACACTGCATTAGATCGCAGTGTAATCGTTTCGTGTAATGATAATTGAGAAAATATAATTCTTTTCATATTTTCAATAGTGATAACTCATCATAATTCAGCCTTGTATTTATAATAAATAAATAAATGTTATTTTAACAGCATAAAATAAGATTTACCAAAAATATTTCACCCTTACCATGAACACACACCAAAAGTTTCGTATCTCACAGAAATAACACCCGCAAGCATACAGTTTATCTGTAGCGACACTGCTCAACGAGCAGTGTCAGATTCACTTGTTACGTGCAGTGACAAGTGCAAACAAATATCAGTGAGTCTAGCCAGAACTGACCAAACATGATAATTCTGACACATTTGTTTCGTAATCTAAAGCGTTAATCGAACAATTCCAATTATTAACTATTCAGTCAGTGTCAAAAGATAAGCTGTAACCTTTAACATGTTGTATTGCATTTATATAATGTTGCAAGCATTGTTATTATTTATAAACACAAACAAAATTTAATTTTTTCATTTTTTTCTTTGGGGGTTCTGCAGTGTTGTGCAGTGCTTATGTACAAGCCACCACTGGAATACACATTTCCTTATGTTCAGCTGTATTCCTTTCATAATCAATCTTCTTAACTCTTATTGTATAAAAACAAGTATCTATTCATGTGTTTATGAAGGCAATATGTATACATATTGCCTTCATAAACACATAGGAAAGTTTTTGTTTTTAAATTATCTCACCCAAAATGATGAAATTTTTTAAATATTTTATTGATTATATGCTTTCAGGGAACTCACTTTCTCAATTGCTGGCTGACATCAGTAGCCTGTCTTGATTGTGATATGCTATTGGGTCTAACTTAAAATAAATCTATATATAGTATATAGAAAAATAGCTTGATTATTAGTTCTGTAAATTTATAATGAAACTGATGAAATTTTATCATCATCAAATTCCTGATATGTACCCTCAGGGGTGTTCAGGATAATTATGATAGCACAGTACTACATGAAAACATTACACCATTACTAACTTCCAATCAACAATTTTCCTCCAAATTAATCTGTTATCTGTCAAGATTCCAATATTATCAGATATATAATATATCTGTCTTTTAAGGCACTTTTTACTGTAACAATCCATCTGCATCTTGGTCTTTCTCTGTATCTTTTCCCTGCCAACCTGGCAAGGAACACTTGTTTTGCTAATCTTTCCTCTCCCATTCTGTTTAAATGACCATACCACCTGAGATTATCTCTATAACACCTTCTGAATGCTAGAATGCTAACAATGGCAATTTCTTTCCTAATATCCTCATTTTTAATGTGCCATTTATGCCATCTGTTCACTCCACTAATCTTTCTAAGAACTCTCATATCAGAGGTCTCAGTCTTTGATCAAGTGTTTTATTTCTAACTGAGCCCTCAGATCCATAAATTAAAATTGGTTTGAACACCATCTTGTATACAGCTAATTTAGTTTTCAACTAATTTTTCCTTATTCCATATAAATTTATTCAGCTGACTTCCTACCATATCAGCTTTACTAATTCTGTTGTCTATTTCCATATTAATTTACCATCTTCACTAAAAATTAAACCTAAATAGCTGAAATGTTTTACTTTTACAGCATCAATAATTCCCCCACCCTGTACTAAACCCATCGGAACACGTACAGCTGCCACCCAACATCCTTTCACAGTATACCTCGAAACCCACAGAACAAATTTCTTTTCCTCTTCATTCATCCCTGCTACTGCAGTACTGTGGAGTAGTCTTCCCCCAGACGTATTATAAAGACTTCCCACCTCCTACACTATCTTGAAGACACTCACCAAATAAATGACTGCCAGTATAGATTCCGCCACTGCCGATCAACAGGAGATCTACTCACATACCCATCTCTGGACAAATGCTATGGAGAGGTTTGGCGAATCTCAAGTGGTTGCACTAAATATCTCCAAAGCCTTTGACTGCGTCTGGCACAAAGGCCTACTAGGCAAACTACCATCATTCGGTCTGACTCAGGACTTCTGTAGGTGGATCGCCAGTTTTCTGTCTGGAAGCACACTGTGTGTGTGATGGTGGATGGCTCCCTATCCTCGCACCACTCAATTAATGCTGGGGTCCCACAAGGTTCTGTCCTCTTGCCAACCCTGTTCCTACTATACATTAATGACCTACTGCAATTGGCCTCCAACCATACACAGTTTTGCAGATGACAGCACACTACACTGCTCGCTTGCATTTGATAAGCCTTATCCTACATGACTCGCCTCATTCTACAGAACATCAACCAACACCACCTTCAACTCCAATCTCCAAGCCATCCTACAATTGGGTTCGGATAACCTCATAAATTTCAATGCCAACAAAACCCATTTCTGTATTATTTCCCATAAAAAAAGAACAACTTTTTCCCAGTATCCTTTTCAACGATACCCAAATTTCCAGACTGCGTGAGATCTCGCTCCTCAGAATCACCCTCACATCAAACCTCTTTTGGCACAAACATATCTCAAACATTGCACCCTCAGCCTCAAACTAGGATTTCTCTTCCGCTCAAGACATTACTTCACCCCTGAACAGCTACTAACTTAATACAAGTCACAAATCCGCCCAACTATTGAATACTGCTCCCACATGTGGGATGGGGCCCCTAAAAGCTCTCTCAAAATGCTCAACTCAATACAGAGGAGGACAATTAGACTTACCAATGATCCATTCCTTACCAACTCTCTCCCCCCACTTTCACACAGACGTTTGGTCTCTGCAGTAAGTATATTACAAATATTTCCATGGGAAATGCTCATCCGAAATAACACCAACAATTCCCTCGCTCAGTACTAAGCTCATTGGAACACGTGCAGCTGCTGCACAACATTTGTTCTGTTTGTTTCTAGGTGTACTGTGAAGGGATGTTGTGCAGCAGCCACACGTGTTCCAATGAGCTTAGTACTGAGCGAGGGAATTGTTGGTGTTATTTCGGATGAGCATTTCCCATGGAAATATTTGTAGAATATACTTTCTTTTCCTCTTCCTTCATCCCTGCAATTGCTGCACTGTGGAACAGTCTCCCACCTGCTGTGTTTCCCAATGAATACAATTTAAAGTCATTCAAATCAAACGTAAACAAATTCCTCCTTTCCCAATAAACCTCCTATGTATGGGCCCAGCATAAAAAAAATTTCCCAAGGAATACAATATACAGATGTTCAAATCAAATATAAACAAGTTTCTCCTTTCACAGCCCACAACCCATATACAGTACTAACATACTATAGGTTGACCAACCAACCTCCTGTATATGGGCCCAACATAAAAAAATATAAAAAAATTGTTCCATAGGCCCACCATTCGGGATACAGTTGTACAGTTGCATCCTGAACTGAAAACCAATTTTCAATGTTTCTGCATATTTTCATTGCCTTTGTTGAAAATAAAATCTTATCATTTAATCAATAAATCTCATTTCATGTCTCTCCTTATATTATTAAGTGCATAATAATATCCTAATAATATCCTCATGCATGTCACTTAATAATATCCTCATGCATATTATTAAGTGACATCTCCAGGGAGTCCAAATACTCATATTAACATATTAGGCTCAAATAGTCTGTTACTAGCCAAGTAAGTTGGTTCACATAAACCTAATTCATATTAAGACAGCTGGCTAATCCTGTCTGCATAGTCTGTTTATCACAAGTGACAAGTCCGTCTGTCTTGAAGGATGCTCAGTATCCCCCAACCTTCAATTGTTACTGACTAAAGTTACAGTAAATGATTATCACTTTTGCATGAATGATTTTTCTCTTTTCCTAATAGTTTACTAATATGTTCTGCAGGAAAAATTCTTACTGGTACAGGGGTTCTTTAAACAATTCATATTTTTAAAGTTGGAATAAATCCATATATTGATTTGAAATTTTAACTGGCGGCTTTGGTATGTCCTATTGCAGAACTGAATAACAGATATTATCAGTTGGACCAATGTGATCCTTTTTTTTAAGAGATTGAACAGAACCAACAGTGGAGAAATCTAACATGTTAGGTGAAATTCCTCTTGCTTTTCAAAACATGATCATATAAATCTTCAAATTTCAACAGACATTAAGGGGAAAAAATTGTTTTCATAATTCAGATCAGGTATTCACAGCAAGCAACACATTCTGAGCACAGTGAAAAGCTGTGGAAGTCTTTATATACAAGATCTAGCACATTATGTGGGAATTCAAGCGGGTTACATTTTATATTGTTAATGGTAATATCAAATGGGAAGAGCCTCTCAAACTCAGCCGGTATAGACAAAGTCCTTTGGTCGAAAAGACCTGGGTTCCATTCCCATCCATGATGTGAGGAACCTTTTATCTGGTCTGTTTCAATTAAAAGTGAGTTAGCTGGTCTCATATGGAGGTAGAGGGTTTTTTCATCCAAAAACTCAGATTTTTCATCCCTCAGAACAGGCAAACTGGCTCCGTGAACACACACACACTGATTATGGTCATAAATACTTGCCCTTAGAGGATGCAGCAGAGGAGTGGTGAGCCTGCTGCATAAAACTCTCTCATTAGGGATTCAACCCATTCCAAGGGATAGATGAAAAGGGAAGGAAGGACAAATGGAGAATTATGGATAAATATGCCTATAAGTCAAAGCATTTGTCAATTACAAGGATTAGGATTTTCAATTACTTTGCAATTTGGATGCAGGACTGCCATGACAAAAAGTAAATGACAACATCTTCAGTAATAAGTTGTAATCAGACCATTGTTTCAGAAGATGAGGTTCTTCAATAAAGTGTCTTTTATATAACAAAAACACTTTATTAATTAAATTAGTGTCACTTATTTTTAAATATCATTTAAAGAACATTTTACATTTAATAAAACATCTGAATAATATGCTGAGTATTCAGCATATTCTGCTGTTGCCCATTCATATTTGGAAACCTATACTGTGGATAGAATATGGGTTAGATAAGCCAGAAGAGATCAAAAAAAAAAAATTTTTTTTTTCCCCATACCTCCACAAAGCAAGATATGACTTAGAGAAATGCATTTCAGTACTATTCAATGATTTTCACAAATATCCATGCTGCAATAGGATTTAAATCCTGTTCTTAGAGTCTGCAAATAAATTAAAGATATTAAGAAACTATATTTTTGGTTTAATCCTTTATCCAAGTGTAAGCAAACAAGTTTGCACCTGAACTGTTTTCAGGACTGGGGCAATTTGTATACAGAAGCTAATGACTTCACATTATGGGAAGGGTCACTACCCAAACCAGTTTTGACCTTTATTGAGGTCTCATCAGTGGGAGGCAAACACAGAGGTGATACTAAGGTTGAAGTAATGCCAAAGTCATATTTTTGTATACGAGTAGCCAAAAGGTGTCACATAATGCATAGCATTATACATGTCTATAAGGATATGTGCTTTGCATTATGGGATACTAAGGCAAGTGATGCGAAGTCATTAGCTGCTGTATGCAAGTTGTCCCAGTCCTGAAAATAGTTCAGATGCAAACTTGCTTACACTCGCATAAAGGATTAAACCAAGAATATAATTTCTTGGTATCTTTAATTTATAGTATAACCAAGTGGAAAAACTTACAACAACTAGAGTCTGCAAAGTAAGCATACATTTCACTGTCCTACCCATACTGGTGATCATTCTGTATAAAATGATCATGTCATACTAAGAAATGCGCCATGTGAGATAACTGTCAGAAAATATTAATTTTTTTTTATGAACTGCTAATCTTTTGGAGCATTGTTCTGAACATACTGGTATAAGGAGGAGATCGTAATGTAGAATCTACATTATCATCTGGTTTACAATGTAGATGATATTACTGTCATCAAATTGGCATAATTACAAAGTTCCCATATTTGAGGGAGACAGTACAGCCAAAAATGTTGAGGTTTGAATAGTTTTTTAAACCAGAGGTAGATTCTGAGAATAGTCTTGCATCTGTATTTTACTTCAGTGAAGTAAGGTGGCCTTTGTTCAGGCAGATATCCAAAAAACATGGTATGTGAGCCCAGAATCACCACAGTCATGTTAACAGATTAGTCTTTTGTGCTCAGAGATTTTTATATTGGCTTTCTGATCTGTTTGGCTATAATAGGAGAGCAGCAGGGCTCTTGTTGTACACTAGACAGATCTAGAGATTATAGTTAGTCTTCATGGGAGCAAACGTCGAAATAGGATTGTGATGGGAAGTGTAGGTTTGAAATGTTAATTTTTTGTTAGTTAATTTCAAATGTTAATTTGAAATGTTAGCTAAGAAGCTATTGTGCATGTGGTTTAGTTTAGTAGTGTGAGACAGACATTATTATAAGAACAATTTTGTCATGTCCACCAAGGTTTTTATAATACCATATTGTTGGAAGTTATGGTTGTTGGCAAATGTATCTACTTGTGTTTGTAGGTTTTCTGTAAACAGAGATTGTCAAGGATTTATTAGGTTTATACATAGTATTTCTAGGAAACCAACATCTCAGAAAACAAAAGTTTTCTGTGATGTTGGTTGTTTAGATGTGGAAAAATGTTGAGAACATTAGTCATATGGCCAAATGCATCATCTATGTAGCATATCCAAAAAATAGTATGTCTGTGTGAAGAATTTAAAGATTTTTCTTCAAAGGGCTCTGTAAAGTATTTAGCTGAGTGGGAGAAAACAGGGAATCCATGGCTGTTCCCTTTGTTTGTAAAATTTTCCATGCCAAACAAAATAAAGTTCATTGTGAAACTGAAACAAAGCTAAAATATCAAGAGGAAAATTCAGCTTGGATTAGATACAAGGTATCTTAGTAAGATATTGTGCCCATCTGTTCTGTTTGAATGAAACAGTTCTCTTTTCACAAAAATTGCCTTGGCACTCCAAGACACTTTTGGGATGCCTGGATATCCTCTGTTTCAATATCTGATTTTGAAGATGAATTGTTTTGATTTGACATTCATGAAACAAACATGTTGCAGAAATAGAGAATAATATTATCATATCATAAAATTTGAAATTCATGTATTTATATATTTCTGTTATCAAAGTGGTTTTTGGTATATTGAGACCACATTATAATATAAATAAGGATTTTATTAAAAATAAGCAATTAAAACCTGACAAGTTTCATATGTTGCAAGACTTACATCATCAGGGATAGTGGTATATAAAAAAGTTTTACACAACAAAAGCCTATTAACAATTAATTACACATCAGATGTTTTTTGATAACTTCATAACTGTTAAATATAATTAATAAACCAGAATACAAATGGTAAATTCGTTACTATGTGTTGGAACATTGCTAGTCATTGCTATCGTGTTCTCTAGTATCATACGTGCTATATCCTAGGTCCGTGGAAGTTAAATTTTTGATGAAAGCAGACTATACTTGACATAAATTTAAGCCTTGATTTTTATTGCATTGTGTAGGAATCCTAAGCATTTGCGAGGCTTCTTTAAATTTTCTTGTAAAACAGTTATTACAATCAGTATATGACATTTTTCCAGAGTACTTGATGGCTGGTAGTAGTGGTGTGGAATGCCAGGCCTGATTTATGCTCTCTTCTTTTTTCGACATCTTTTACGTGTTCAGACATGTGGATCTCTCTTGACCTTCCTGTCTGGCCTACATAACAAATGCTACAAGAGCAATGAATCTCATAGACACCCAGTTTTTTCATGGCATGATGCGGAGGTTTTGGTGGATATAGGAATCTTGATATTTTTATAAAGGAAAAAAAAGCCACTTTTGTCTGTGACATTTTTGAATGTCACAATAGCATCCCTGATTGTCCTGCCTATCTTTGCATCATTGGCAAACAATTGCACATCTGATGTCATTATTAATGTATAAATTGAACAATAATGGCCCAAGGATTGAACCCTGAGTTACACCACTTAATTTATCGATAAATTAACACTATATATAGGAATTCAACTCCTATAGGTAAAGATGACCTCGCCATTGCTTCTGCCTGGTATCTCCACTTCTGGGCCTGGCTCCCACTGAAGAGACTTCAATAAAGGTCCAAACTAGTCTGGGTAGTGGCCCCTCCCTTAATGCATAACATTATACATATCCGCAAGGAGATGTGTTTTGCATTATGGGAGATACTGAGATAGGAGTGATGTTAGCTTGGTCCACCTTTACTATGAGTTGCCCAGTGTTGTACTACCTTACCCCCAGTCTTGAAGATATTTTCAGGCGCAAACTTTGTTTGCTTACACTTGGATAAAGAATTAAACTAAATTTATTATAACACTATATAATTCTAGACCTTCCCACCCCTTGCTGGATATACAGACTACAAAAAAAAAAAAAAGCCACAAACAACATATGCCATTGTGGGCAGTTGGGATGACATTAATTCATCCACTTGCAAATTTCTTCTTCTTCAACCTTTTGGTTCTGTCCACTGCTGGACGAAGGTTTCCCCCATGATTTTCCAGATCACTCAGTTTGCAAATTTGCCATTAGCAAAATACATAACCAAAGTGCTCTCTCAGTATATTTCACACAAAACAGCTTTCCAGTGTAGAAAACCTCAACCTCCACTGCACTGACATATAATGGTCAGTTTTGATGTCTCCTGTTTGTTCACCAGTGTTCCACTGAAAGATACCTTGGATCTAATCCAAAATACATTTCCTGCCAATATTTCAGCCTTATTTTGCTTTACTATGAACTCCGTTTCATTCGACAGGAAAGATTCTTTAGACAAACAGGAGGATTATCCATGGGCAGTCTACTATCTGCTCCACACTTCTCCATTTGGCCACATCTGATGCTCTCTACAACCAACATTCCAGGATCCAATTCATTTTAGAAATACAAATCAGTCACAGTCTTGTCCTACCTAGATTCCTTGTTTCTTCTTCTTTAGTCCTTAATTGGTGATTGATGAGCAGGTTCATCTCTCAACCAATATTCTATTGTAGATGCTGCTGGATTCCATATATCATTTA